>NW_020229838.1:2400000-3065980 GCF_003227725.1 Camponotus floridanus
CGCGTGTCTTTTTATGAGACAGTGACCCCTTTCGGCCTCGAGTAATTGCCATTCGCCGATACGGAAACTTGGCTTCGCTCTAGTTTTCATAGAATCATGGATATGAATAACCTTCCAAGCGAGCCATTAGAGCTCACTTGGGCAGGGCGCGTATGTCGATCAATGCGTCGCAATCGGGCGCAGTACACTCGAATATCTCGAAAGCGGGACGGAAAAAAGTTTACGCTAATGGGTCGTTCGTTGCACGTCCCGATGTGGAATTTAATTCGCAATTAGGCTACAACGGGAATAAATTATTTCGAATTATTTCGGAGAGCTAAAGCGACAGAGATTGATAATATTTCGATAGAAATTGATACGAGTTTTTCGCGAAAATCCATGATTAAGCGGAATTCTCCCTAAAAGTGGCACGAAAAATTTGTCCAGCCGTGACGTTCATTTTTGTATGAAAAAAATTTCAAATATTGTGGAAAATTGAGGGAGAGCTCTGCGCTCGTGGAAAATAAATTGTTATGCGAAACGAGTGAATTACAAGGATTATCGGTGATAGATGCTCCCGCAAATTTTACACCGGTATCGATACGGTATAAATATACCGAACGGACATACATTTTGCCCAGAGGGTTCGCTCGACACAGAAACGACCTTTCTCTCTCTTCCTCTCTCTCTCTTCCTCTCTCTCTCTTCCCTTCTCTCTCTCTCTCTCTCTCTTGTTATCCGCGTATGTGCATGCATTTGTGGAGAAAGATGGAACACATGCATGAGAGAAGCACGAATGCAGTTAATTGATGCACCGGCGCATAATGGCCGCCGTTAAATGATCGACGAGGTGCATCGCAATCGCGCGCGTTAATGACGAGAAGAGATTTCTGCCAAATTAGGCGCCTTTGTGCGCCCTTTCTTTCGCCTTACGTTACATCCAGGCGTGCGGCGTTTACGACGTGATATTGAATTATTAATTGAGGCAAAGATGATGATAAATGCGACGATAAACGCGGCATCGCGGATCTCGCGGAAAATACTAGCTACCGAAGTAAATAAAATAGCAGCCTCTTATATAAGATATAGAAAATAAGAATATACTATAATGATTATAATTTATTCTCATAAATTATGATTACATATATATTTATATATAAAAATTAATTACAAATATTTTAATTATAATTATAAATATCATAATGTAATATGAATTTAATAAAAAAATATAACTTACATATAATTTAATAATATAATTTATTATAATTTATTATAAATATAATTTATTATAATTTAATTATATATAATTATAACAATAAATATTACAATAATATATTATAACAATAGGTAAACAACACATAAATATTACAATATGTCGTTTCTTTGCAGACAAATCGAGATGAGAGAGAGATGGAAAAATAATTTTTGCAAATCATGCGGCGAAATTACGAGTCCCAATTAATCGTTTACGCATAAATGATACAAAAGGGAAGGCAACGCCGGGACGTTAATTATGCATCACCGACCGCTCTGGGATTTACCGCGCTTCATTTGCGCGTCCGCATTAACGGGGACAAACAATTACGTCGGGATATGTCATATTAGCGCGATTATATCGCGCGTCTACGTGGTACGAAACTAATTTCGACAAATGAGCCAATAATGGATATCTCGTTTTTATTTCCTCAGCATTGCCTAAACGATAACGATTATATCTCACTTCATTTCTCAAACAGAAATCCAAGAAATATTATTAAAGTCATTTGACTTCGCAACAATAGACACAAAAGATTTATTACAGAATAATTCTAACTAGAATTATAATGATATATTATATATAAATTACAATAGCTGGAATACACAGCTCGAGGAATCGCGAGCTACATGTGAGGAAGAAATGCACGAGAAAAAGTCGCAAACGGCGGACATACGTGTGCATGCTGTTGAAATTGTGTGCGGCAGGAAATGCAAAATGTTGGCTCCGGCGAAAGTTTTTCGTCGTGTATGATAATAAAAAGAAACGCGTCGCGCGTAATTGCGGCAAAAGGCAAGTTAATGCACGGCTTGATTCGTGCATTTACGGTCCACGGGAATCGCAGCATTGTTTCTTCGTTGTTGCACATTTCTCGGGAAAATTTCTCTCGAGACGGTGCTCTTGTAACGCGCGAGTTTTATCTACAAAGCAGACGTGGTTATGATCATAATTGTTGGCAAACGCCGTCATTAACGCGTCGCTGTTACATCCTTTCACGTTACAATCGCTACTTAGAAAATAGTCTTCACATCACAAGTCTTGAATTTCAATTGGTCGCTTATGTACATCAAGCGTTTACGCTTGATTCGCACACACGTTGCGTGTATATGCTCCTAATCTTTTTATAATTATTCGAATAAATCTGTCACGTTGAGTGACGCAATTACTCGCTATGCGTATTATATTTTTTTAAAAGACATTTTTATACGGATGGTGATGTAACGTGCCACATTTTACGCTCCTTGGGCCAGCCTTAACGAAGTTTTTGCCGTTGTTGCTTATGCATTTTCATGCGCGATCGACATTGCCGGATCGTTGGTTTGTCAATCGCCAACAAGCGACGTGCAAGACCGATTCGTTCCCGCGTGTAGGACGTTTCTTGCACAGTTCGCCGCACGCGCAAAAGCCCTTGAAGAACCGTGGGTGTCACTTAATGGCAGTAGTAATCGTCCAGATTCGTATCTGATTAATTCTTCGGCTACGCAATGCGATAGAGGAATGAAAATATTTCAGTCCTTGATGATGGAAAAGTTGATGATTATGAATTTGGTCGATTTCTCGAATTGATTTTCGTAAACTGATCGATGATACAAATGTGTGTCAATCGAGATGGAAGATAAAGATATTTCGAATGAAATGCTTTACGAGGCTTCTTTTGCGAAATTTAATTTCTCCGGCCAGGAATTTAATTTCTCGTATAACGATTGTACTGTCCGTTGCCTACGATATTAATTCCGAGCGGTTTCGCGACGTCTCGCGGAAGATTCTAGTGGGAATTTTTTGTAATTTTCGGTGAAAATGTAAAGGAAAGGAGAATAAGAAATTCCTGCTTACACCGTGACGACACACCGGGTCGGGTCTGGGGGGATCTCTTCGTTATTATTTCAGCGAAACGAAGCGTATACGCCGTACACGCTCGAGTTGGCTCGTGTGCGAGTTGTTAACTTCTTCAGGCCGGCCATGTCCAATTTGTTGCATGCAGCGTCTTTCATTCGCTTTTCACAGTAAATATCATTGCAATAAGAGGCTGAGCAGAGTGCACGATACACGTTGTTACGTAAATTTCTATGCGATATATAATATGCACATATATATGAATATATACATGCTTTCGGAATAAATCATCATCATATTTTTTTCACAATTTATATCAATGAGACAGTAGTGACTTTAAACACGTATAAATAGCGAATATTTCATATACGTCATTTATGACAATGTTTTATAACGCATGCGATTATCATTTACGATGCAAAAATTATTAGATTGTAAATATGATAAGTATGATATATATTATAAACGCAATTCAAATGTATATTTTTTCTACATTCAGAGAGTTAAATTATTTTAATAGATTTTATGTAATATTTAGAAAATTTATATTATATTAAAGAAAATAATATCGATATAATTTTTAATACAAATTTTTAATAATTCTTAATAAAAATTTAATAAAATTCTTTAATAAAATCTTTTAATAAAATCTTTAAATAAAATCTTTTCGCTCTCCTCCCGATTTCGGGAAAAAAAATTGAGTATACATTTTATGTCATTTAATTAAAAGAGTCCGATCAATACCCGTTTGGTGTCCTTAATGGGAATTGCAGGACAGTGGATGCACTACGTTACGGAGTAACGTTATCCCTGAGATACATGGCTGGTTCTACCGTCACGATGCGTGACGGACGCCGGTGTCCATTCTATAAAGACGTGGGCAAGTCGTTATTTGTTGTTTGAGTCGGCTCGAAAACTTCAACTGTGCGCGGCAGATTTCTCTTTATCGTAAGAAATCGACGTTCATAACTGAAACAATGTTCAGTCTGACGTAACGTCAAAGACTTCGATTATAAGGGTTACTGTAATACATTTTCTTGCGAAAATCAAGTTAATCGAAGTCGATTGAAATTAAATGTTTTTCTGAATTTCTGGTTTTTATTTCTATTATTTTCGAGAAAATGAATATATACATATATATTCATTCTCTTAAAATATCAGAAATATGTATAAATCAGAATGTATATAAATAATTTATACATAATATTATATATTAATAATAATGATATTTAATAATTTATAATAATTTATATAATTTATATAATTTAATAATTTATAATAATAATTATACATATATGTATCTATAAATTTATGACGTATAAATTTAATATATATAAATTTATACGTACATTTTACAATTTATATATAAATTCATATATATAAACAACTTTTTCTTTTATAAAGAAGATTTTGTTTAGTTATAAATTCACAAAAATTGAGCTCGATTGCAATCAGGTCGTGAATCTGTTACTTTGCGAGATCGCTATTTATATTTCCGATCACTGATTGATCGGGTAGAAAAATGCGTGAGAAGCATAGGCAAACATTGCGTAGGCTCTTTTGCATTACGTAAAGACGTGCATCTTCTTTTTTTCCTCTCTTTGTAGTATCTCGCAATAAGTATCTAAACTCGTTTTAAGTCTGATGCTCTCGTGAACGCGTGACTTTGAGACACACGGGAGACTTAAGTCGAAAGACCAACGGCGTGCAACTGCATCACGAATGCGACGTGTCTGAATCGGATTGTGTTCAAAATGTGTCCTCTTTTCTTTTTTTTTAATGAACGGTTGGACCCTTTTACTTTAGCAAAAACCGGTCCCACATCACAAGTATCATAGCAGATTCGTGTTCATCATTCTTCTTAAAAAAATACAGTGAAAGATTATCTCTTTTAATACAATTTTTTTCCTCAATATTCTTAATACGAATTCCTTTGAAATCGGTGCAAGATAATTTCTTGGTTATGCCATACGTTTCTAAAAAAATAACCTGATACAAACTTTACTTTTTTACAGATGTTATCAATCTGTTACGCAAATCGATATGAATATATAACATGTAGCAGTAAAAGCGTTACTTGAATGCTTTGATGTAAAGATTAAAAAAATATCTTACATTGCATAAGTTGATATTTTACTTGCATATTTCAGTGGAACGTCAATCACTTTAGAATTTCGTTTCGTTTGATGTGACATTGTATATAATTGCATTAAATACATTACATATCATATAGAACTACAATTGCTAACGCGAGCAATCTTCTTTGATCGAATTTTCGGCGATACGCTTTAACGACCATCGATGAATGAATCGCATGAATCTCTACTACTCGATATAACATATAAAAAAACGTAATTATAGATATCATATCGCTAGTAGAAAGGTAGGGTGTAGAGGAAGAGAAGAGTGCGGATGATTGTTCCGTTAGAATACTGTTATTGAACGTATATATTCTAGAAAATTTTCTTCTAAAACTTGAACGTTCGAATTATTACGTAAAATAATGGCAACTAAAATGTACGACGCAACGTTCCGTAGGATAGACAGTCTAATATTTATGGAGAGTCTAAGCGGCTGGATGAATGGCTGTTCTATATTACAATGTACCGTTCATGAATTTTTCGACCGCATTTTATTACATTTATTTGCGCGAAATTCTCGATTTCTAGATAATAAAATTAATAGGTAATAAAAAATAAATAAAAATATATTTCATTAAATATTCCCTCTTTTCGTCCATTTCCTAAAATTAATGGAGAAAGAGTGCAGATGAAATTTATCATAATATAAGAAAATAATTTTATAAAGATTTAGAAATTGAATAAATTAGTTAAGGAAAATGTATTTTATATCGAGGGGAAAATTATAGATATAAAAGTTTAAATGTAAAAGAATTAGTAATCTACCTTATTGATAGTACAATCTATAAGAAACATTCCTAACATATCGATCGTTGAATGATAATTTCCTAACTTATTGACGCACGATAAAAAAGTTCTAACATATGTATATACGTGTTTTATTTGATACACTTTCATTAATAATCTCATTTTGTCTCATTAATAATTTTTTCTAAATTTTATACCAATAAAAACATCCTCTCATAAAACGAGAGTTACAATTTTTGTTTACATATCCACAAAATGTAGATACATTTAATATATTTCTTTAAAAAAGATAACATTTTTATTATAGAAATATATATTGTAGTCTAATGTGCGTGAAAGAGACGCACGCGCGCGTCAGTGTATAAAATTAACTATATATGTACAAAGTATAAATTCGCAATATTAGAATGCTTATAAACACTTAAAAATGAGATGTCTACAGTTTTCAATATAAAAAATATGCTTCGCTAAAACGCTCTTTCTTCGTATATATCAGACTTTAGACAATTTCAACTTTATTTCGCTCGCGCACATATTACGATCCTCGCTTTCCCAAGATAAGAATGAGAAATGTCTTACATTAAAAAAAATAATACGTAGCTGAGTAAGTTGACATTAATAAAGTAGGAAGCGGCGAAGTTCACGATCTCTAAGCGTGCACGTGTCCAGCACGTTGCGCGATACAAAATTAACACAGCCGTCTTATAAACACGTATGATAGAATAGCCTCTAACAATAAGAGACGTATACCGGCAGCGAGACTATATTCCCAATGGAATGTGCAGCTGCTTTTTAAATTTAGACCGAAGCCGATACATATCGGCGATAAAAGAAGCGTTCTCGCCAACGGAGAAAATTATATATATTATATATATTACATTATATATTATATTATATACATAGCGAAGCTTATTAAGGGTTTTCGATTCTTTTTTTTACTAGCTTTGATTTGCCTAGAATTTTCACTTCCTATAAAAACGTAATCTCGCTACCAGTTAACGTCTTCGTCGAAATAGTCGTTTGTACTTGAACGTCGCGCAAGAAAATAAGCTGTCATTCGCAATTCGCATTGGACGTATGTATCCCCGATCGAAAACTTTACCCGAATTCGGTCAACTACATTTTTACGCAACGCAAGCTCTTGGACGGTATCCGTGCGCTGAACTGGAAGGAATTCTCGCGGGGCGGCCGATCGTTGGCTTCTGCGCGTTCATTACCTGCCGGCTCCGCGTCTTCGTCGAGGTCGATGACGAAGTCGCGATTACCCATCAACGTCGCCAGACACATGTTCTCCTCTTTTATTCGCGAACGCACCAGCATCTCCAGCGTGAAAAGGTGCTCGTCGTGCGCCTCCGGCAAGTAACGGTGCATGAAGTCCGCCAACCTGTCACCAGTCACATATGAATGCATCATCTCACTATATTTTACTTGTAGATTAATAAAATATTAATAAAGATTGCATATCGAGCAACGTAATAACGATGATGAAACAAGATTTGTAAGAGACAAACAGTCCTTTTTATCTTTCTCTTTGAAATACATATTTTCAATAATAAAGATTTCTCTCTTACAACTTCTGTTATTATATAAAAAGTAAAAATATTCTATTTTATGTGTAATATATATAGCGAAATTGTAAAAGTATTAATGTTCAATTTAATATTAGTTTTTTTACATTGCATCTAAAAATATTTCGAGTCGTTACAATCAGACAGAGTGAAACGCTTAATCAAGTAACAGTCTTCCTTCGTTGCTCGAAAATGGGATGAAAATAGAGAGGAAGTACTGCATGGGCGTCTCGTACCGTAAGAGATATTCGACGTTGTGTCCGCTCTGGCCAGAACACTCGATGATTTGATGTGCTATATTCTGCAAGGACGCTTCGCCGAGCCACTGCTCGTTCTTGTTAGTGGCGATGTAAATTATGACGGAAAACTGCTTGCCCTCGTCCCGGCTGTGAAACGTCGCGATGGTCGTCAGGTATCCTCCCAGAGCGCATTCCCGATTCTCCAGATAGGATAGTGCCTCGTTATCCTGAACTTGAAACGCTCTTCCGTAAACTACTCCCTGTCGACAAAGAGAAAAATCTACGTTACATGCGAGACTCCCACACTTCTTTCCTAAGAATTGGTCATTTACGATAGTATCTGAAGTGACCATTAATTACTCTGATATAAATTGCCGTACCTCTTTATCCTCGATTAGTGTGGCGACTCGTCCAGGCTGCAACATAAAAAAGGAAGAACGTTATTGTATAATATTCACTCAAATATAATTTTTAACTCTAAATAACATAAATATAATCCTATTAAATAAAAAAAAATTATTATTATTATATAAAAATAAATATATAAATTGATTATAATTTCAGACAAATATTTATATTTTATATCATTAGTTCCACAAACTAATATTATAATTTAAACTATTTAAATTAAGATAGGAAGTAAAATAGGAGTCATATATGGAAAATCAAGTCTCGAATCTGAAAATCTTTACATGATGAAATGTAAGAGATATTATTATATAAAAGATATGTATCATATTTTTATACGTTATTATATTGCGTATATATTTTTATATTGTAATGAATAATTTGTATTATAATTTTTATCTTGTAATAAAAGATGAAAATACATATCGCGTTCTTGTGAAATGTCACATCAAACAAAGAGTAATGTACGACATACACACATACACACACAGAGCTAATCTTTCTCTTTAAAGATATCGGTTACTACTGGTTTCTAACTGGTTATATATACAATTTCACGTAATTTATACGTCAGCAAAGTACAACATTCATCTTGTGGTAAGTGTTTGAAAAGAAAGAAAGAAAAATATTATTCTTTTGATATTTTACCAGAGAGATGTCCTAGAAATATCTTTGGGAGTTGACAGTTTCTATATGAAATTTATAAAAACAGAGAATGATTTCCTGTTTTTAGTCCATAAATCTTATTAATCTAATTAAAGATATCATTTTATCGATTCGCTATGAGCGTGGATGCACATCGACCAGTCTTTTTTACTTAATTAATATACATATATATACTCGATAAAATTTGCATTTTTCGAGAAGAATTAATGTCTATGAAATTGCACTTTAGAAACACGACTCTTATATAATATAAGTTGTTATCAATATTTAATATTTCTAGGCAATTATTCATATTAATTTTCCGAGAACAGTTTTGCGCGAAAGAGAAAATATAAGTTTGCAAATGTCAAACGTCGCCTTTTCGCGTTCGAGAAATTAAATTAAAGGAGGGAGGAACGTATAAAATAAATACGGAAATACGAGAAAAATTTTTCCCGCGCATTATTTTAGAAAGAGGAACAGGAAAGAAAGATTCGCGAGAACAATTATATTTTTATTTCGCGATGTGTCATAAAGTTCGGCCGCGCATATTTTCTTTATCAAAACGAAAGTTGATGAGCGAATTCTTATCGAGCCGAAACACTTGTATTATAAACGATCAATGCGCGCACAAAACCGTATCTTTTCACGTGCGCGCTTGGAATTGGGCCAAGACAGAAAGAATGCTGCAGCAAACGACAAAATTAAGATATTAATAGAATATTCGCGCGAATTTAAAAGTCACGTGACTCGACATAGAAATCACGCGAGCATATAATCGCATATATATATATATATATATATATATATATATATATATATATTTACAATACACGAAAATATAGATGACAAATGCCATACATATCCAAATGTATCTGGTAATAATGCAACAGATGGACTGTTTTGAAATAATTCAACTCGGAAAAGAGAGAGAGAGAGAGAGAGAGAGAGAGAGAGAGAGAGAGAGAGAGAGAGAGAGAGAGAGAGAGAGAGAGAGAGAGAGAGAGAGAGAGAGAGAGAGAGAAAGGGAGAGAGACATACACACTACTTATTCGTACGTTTTAATTTTTAATTTTAGTGATTTAATTAAAAGTGAATATTTAATGACAGCGAAATACAAAGTTAATAAATTCAGTGATGATACGATGATATGACGTAACATTAACAATAAGTCGAATATTCTTGCGCCCGAAGAAAATGTAGTTATAAAAACTTATCGACCTTGCCTGGTCATTCACGATTTGGTTAGCCTTATTATCAGTTCCTGCTTATTCTTTTTTAGCAAACGATCAATCTCGTTGAAAATTATCGCGAGACAAAACGATGCGCAGTAATAAGAGTGGTCATACATTAAAGTTTTAATAAAAAAATTTCATAATCATATTTCTCTCTCTCTCTCTCTCTCTTCGATACTTATAAAAAAATTTCTTTATACATTTCAATTTAGAATTTATTACACACACACACACACATATATACCCTCCAATATATATATATATATATTTATATAT
Organism: Camponotus floridanus; assembly: GCF_003227725.1. Classification (NCBI taxonomy): domain Eukaryota; kingdom Metazoa; phylum Arthropoda; class Insecta; order Hymenoptera; family Formicidae; genus Camponotus; species Camponotus floridanus. The sequence goes on from NW_020229838.1 coordinate 2,410,327, forward strand.
ATATATATATATTGAAAGATTGAGCAAAATATACAAGTCTATTTTAAAATATTTCGATCACATTATGTGAAGAGATTTTCTCGAAAAGCTGATCGTCCAGGGAAAGATAGAAGGAAAGAGACCCCACGAACGGTCACCTTCATGATATGTCAATCAAATTTTCAAACTGATAAAGGTATACGATTGCATTCGACCAACTGAAAATAGAGAAGGATGGCAAGGACAAATCCTCAAATACAAGATATCATGCATTGTCAAGATACTCGGATACGATTAGGAAGAGAAGAAATGAAATATCGATTAATTTCCGACATTTTCATTAAGCGTCATAATAAATATAAAAATATGTTTTTTTTTTTAAATCTATTGCACACAATTTTGAACCTTCCCAATTGCGGAATTGATTTCTTATTAGTAGTTGCGAGATTCTGTTTATTATTTTATCATATCAGGAGTATCGAAGATCGTTACCACGGATATTTGCTTTATTCAAAGTCCGTACAGCTGTTTTATAATCTTTATTATCGCGTAAATGGAAAATGCATGTCTCAAGTATCAGTACACAAAACCGTAATCATATTAATGACTGATCATATTATGATATCATAGTAAAAGTATTTTTAATGTACTAAATATTTTTATTACAAAGTTTTTCAATATTACGTTATTAATTATGTAATAATAACAATTATGTAATAATAAATGTATGAATATATGAATTTTCAATATTACATTATTAATTATATAATAATTATATGACTATATGAATAATCGGACAGTCGCGCGTTAAAAAAAAAACAATTTTCATTATTTTTATCAAAAATCCATAAAATCTTTTCGAATAAATCTTTTATCCTTATTTCTTGAGCATAAAAAAATCCATAAAATCTTTTCGAATAAATCTCTTATCTATATTTCTTGAATATAAAATTACAATAGATATTTTTTAAATAAAAAGAGAATTCCGTTTAGCGCTTCGTCGAAAATTTAAAGCCAATTTTGTCTAATAATCTCGTTATCTCATTCAATTCGCCTTCCACTAGACCGCGTATGTGTATAGCCAATTTTATTCTACGTGCGTCTATTACATACGGCCTATTAGATATTAAATCAGTCATAAGTGACGAGCGCGATAATTGGCAATAATGAAGGGAGAAAAGAATAATGATTAAAAAAAAATTGAAAGTCAATTCACCTTCTCGATCGTCCCACGATGCGTGGTGTTGCCTTGCCAGAATCGCCTATCAAAGCCCTTGACATAGCCGATCATGCTTCTGATGTACGAGAAACCTGGATGCCAGCAGAGCGATCCATATCCGAACACCCAGAGATTGTTATCGATGTCATCGTGTGCATTCTCCATTTTTGTGCTCTCTCGCGAAAAAAAAAATCGGGCAACAAGCAATTTTCGCGCTCTCTCTTCTCTCTGTGTCTCGTTTGCTTTTCTTTTTCTTTCTTTCGCTTTGCCTCTTGCTATCCAATTGCTTCAATTATCGCTGAATAATATATCTTACAATTCAAAGTTCAGCAACTTGTGATACTCCATCATCTGTCCTTAAGATTTCGAAGAATTTAAGCTTAATCTCTCTTATCTCGCAAGAAAGTACAAATATGCAAATTAGTTATCGAGCAGTTGTAAAGTTTCAATTTTTTCTAAAAATTTCTTCCGAATCATCTTCCGTCTTTTCCAGGATGAAAACTCTCCGAGTCGATCCTGCGTCTCCTCGTTTACATTGCAGAGCAAATTCCGTTGAAAGAAGAAAGAGAGAGAAAGAGCGATTTACGCGCTCTGAGAGATTCTATCTCTTGGAAGAAATGTCACAGATTGAGTTTTCCTTCGCTCTCGCATCGGATTCTTATCGATCAGCTGCAACCCACGTGGCCTCTCACTCTCGATGCCGCTCGCGTCGATTCTCGATCATCGGATTAACGCCGACGTCTCTATTCTCTCTTCAACTTATACCTCGGGATCCTGATCACAGGGATGCTAATTTGTCGGTGACTTCAATTTATCAATTCGCGAGACGGCTCGACGTGACGTCGGGTGTGATCGGCGAGTTCTATAGCGATGACGTTCCTCTTTCGCGGCTGTCGATCCTGCTGCATGATGATCGATCTCTGATTTTCCTCTTGATTTTTAGGATCGATCTTGGATCAATCGGTCGGCCGGGCTCGGGAGATCCGCTCCAAGGGAAAGCACGATCTCCCAGAATCTTTCTTAAGGTCTCGAACGAGCGGGCGAAATTTTCGAGACATCTGGAGAATTCCGGCAGAGAGACGATCACATATCGAGATCCGATGAGAACTGTCGGCTGACTACCGACTACTGACCGGTTGATGTTCGGTTGAACTAAATCGGACGCGCGCCAAAAGGAGAAAGAGAATACGAGAAGAAGACGGAGCACGCGATGAAGTGAAGAGACGAAGGAAAGTGGCAGAGTACACGCCGGTTCGCAACGGAGGTTGCATGGTGGGGATGGATGATGAAACGCGTCGTTTGATTGACGCATCGTGCCCGGATGTACGTGAGCGTATCGTTCATCGAATTAATTCAGGAAAAAAGCCCGGTACATATTATCGGAGTACATTGAGAAAAAAAATTAATACACACATTTCAAAATTACCTTCTAGCGCGATGTTAACAATATATATTATAAATAGTGACGCGTTACATTAAATGAATTTATTTTTATAATTTCTCGACGCGCTGAAGAAGGATCGAAAGATGATCCGAAACGTTCGCTTTTTGTTATTATATGTTTTCATTAATGCAATATTGAAAAAAGAAAGAAGTGTTACTTCTCTGCGCTCCAACTATCGCGCATTGGCTCTTCTGCCATTTTCTTTTTGATTATTTGAGCCAAGTATCTAATTATTAGATATAGGAAATGTAAAATTTTAATTGATTAATTCAGTCGGTCGTGTCGAAAGTTGATATTTTCTAGATGTGTTAGATTATATAAGTTTTATGAATTTTTTGACGACAAAATATCTGTCGATTTAACTTAATGTAGTATATATAAGCAGTTATTTAATATAATAGTTTTATTTTTGTGTTATCTCGCACACATGTGTAGTATTATTGATTGAAATTATAAATATTTAAAACTATAGATAGATGTTAGATTTACAAAATTTAATAATGGTAAATATGTAATAATTTACAAAATAATATTATTATAATTTTATTTAGAGAAAAATTGTGATGCACAAGTTTGCTATCTCTCATGATTAGTGTCAGGCTCAAAAAATACTTTATCCAGGAGCTCGGAACACATATCTATCTCATCTTGATTTTCTACAGGTTTTAATTCTGTCAACAATTGCTCCAATGTGGATCTTAAACACAATTGTGGACGCCGACATTCCTTCAGTGCCGGAAAAAAATTATCATTTACCATACCATTAAGAACTCTCAATAATTGTTCTCTATAATAAAAATATTCCAATCAAATATATTATGAAAAGTAAGAAGTTATAATGTTTGGCTTCGAAATGCTATAGATATACGTTACCTGACTGTCGACTGCAAATTCATTCTACCCAACAAACCTGCCGCTTGTTCTATAAATCCCATTTTTACTAAGGTACATTTTATATCGCTCGAGTCGTCCTTGCTACATAAGCTGGAGAGTAAGAATGCGGATTTTATCTGCAGCTTTTCCACCGGGCTCTGCATCGCTCGCAAAAGTACCGAGTAACCGTCGTTTGTGTCCATATACTTTAATGATGCTGGATGTCCTCTGACTATACCTGTTTTTGAAATATAATTAATATAATATAAAAATTAAAGAAACTAAGCTTTGTATCGTTCTGTCACTTACACGATACTGCATACAGAGCTTTTATCCGCGCTTGTTCCGACGGATCTGTATCGATGATGGATAACAATACAGGGAATACTCCGGCTTCGAGCAACTTGTCTTGACAAAATGGATTATTCTGCGCTAATTCAGCAATAATATCGGCTATCCGCCATCTGATATTACTGTGCGACGAGTTCAGGCACGGCTGAAATATCGCAAAACCCCCGATCTTGTAAAAATCATTGGCTATGTCGATATTGTCGACAAGATCCGCCATTCTCTCCAGCGCATTCTCGTACTCGGACGAATCGTCGTCAGCTCGTAGATTGCCGACATTGGACAAGGTCTGTACAGCTTTCTGCATTTCTTCTATTACGTTCACCGTTAACGACGACAATGCTTCGTTCAAAAACGTTTTTTTCTGTAATATACAATGCAATGTACAAGCACGAAACAAATTGAAAGCTTTCAGCATCTGATTAATTAAATTAAACGCTATACTTCTTCGTCCAAAGGATAGATCGGCGATTTGTTTTCCGTATCCTCAGATTGCGCCGCGTCCATGGCATATTTGAGCAACCCTTGCAAATTGGTTGGCTGTCTAGGTTGATTTGGTAACGGTTGTGAGACATTATTGGAGGTGGAAGGGCCTTCAATGGACAACGGTCTCGTGCTGCTGTTCGATTGACCTTGCTTGGCATTCTTCTCAGATTCGTTGCTTCTAGGACTGAAATATTACATTCGTTTATAAATTAAAAAGAAATACAATGGTTATAGATTTAGGTTAATCATGACACAAGATGTAAAGTACGTACTTGCTCATTTTGACGTTACTTTGTTTAGCAAATGATATGCCCATCAATCGAATAATCCAACTCGAAATTGATCTCTTTGGGAATATTCTACATTAGTCATCATAACTCTCCCATCTCTCTTTATAGGATTTTGTATTCACGGCGCACTTAACCTTTTACGCTTTTATAAGAGTACGTTCGGAAATCCTACATAAAGTGATTGATCAAGCAGAATAAAAAAGACAGAGATTTCTGATTGGTCTGAATTGAAAGTTACTATATTTCACAGTAGTATTTTCGAACATATTTTTATAGAAAAAGGATACTAAAAATAACACTTTAGTCGATAAATCGCTCTCTGTAATTAAATCTTTATCTAGTGTTGATATACAGATGAGAACTTGAAACTGTCTCCATCTAATGATGTTACAAGTAAAAAAAAATTGCAAATCTTCGAGAGAAAATGTTTTTGAATAAACTTTTTAAGAATAAGCTGATTTAATACAAAATTTATCAGTGAAATATAACATTTTATGACATAAATGACGTTTAATATATTTTTAATATATTTTCTGGAAATGCTTATATCATGATCATTACGGTTATATTTCCTGGGAAGGAATTTCTCACACCTTTCATATGTCGTTTCCGTGGTAACCGTATGAATGCTAAACAGATCCTCGTATGTCATATGAGGTAACAATGTTGTAATATTAATTCAATAATATTAAACAATCATTATTAAATGTGACACAATGAGAGCACATCCAACATGGGTCGACAAGGTGCAAGAAAAGGCAGATCAATGGTAAAATTTGGATAATTTTGTTTTCTCTCAACAGTTATAAATTAACTTCTCCAAATATATTGCATTTTCTGATCTTATATTTTTTTTGGACTACTTTGCGAAAATTTATAAAATAAAGCTATTTGTATTAAAATAAACTTATTATATTTTTCAAATAAACTTATTATATTTTTCTTTATTTTTGTTCTCTTTCACACTATAATTTTATTTATTAGCATTATAAAATGATGTTATTTCAGTATATATGACCTCTGTTTTAATCCGGATGGTACACAATTAGTTGTTGCATCTGGCCATCAGGTGCTTGTATATGAGACCAATGATGGTGCTTTGATTCAACCGTTGAAAGGTATAACTATATATCTATAAAGGACTTAAATACAAAATGTTTTTTTCTCTAATATAATTTAATATTTTACAGGTCACAAGGATACAGTATATTGTGTATGTTATGCGAAAGATGGTAAGAAATTTGCCTCAGGAAGTGCAGATAAAAGTGTTATTATTTGGACTTCCAAGTTAGAAGGAATATTAAAATATTCGTAAGTTTTATATATATATATATATATATATATATATACATATATACATATATATATATATATATATATATATATATATAATGAATGTGAAAGATCTTTAATAAATTACATACTTTGATTTTATTTAGACATAATGAAGCTGTACAGGCAATGCATTTTAATCCTGTCTCGCATCAGCTCCTCAGCTGTTCACTCTCGGACATTGCCTTTTGGTCTGCAGAACAAAAAGCTGTACAGAAACATAAGTCTGGAGGAAGAGTCAATTGCTGTGCATGGACAACTGATGGACAATATTTTGCCCTTGGTCTTGCAACTGGATATGTATCCATAAGAAATAAGGTATGTTATTATTTTTAAATAATTTTCAATAATTAATTTTACATATTCTTTCAGGTCTTTTTTATTCTAAAATTTAATTTATAATAATTTCATTTTTTAGAATGCTGAGGAAAGAATACGTATTGAACGCCAACTTGGAGTACCAATCTGGAGCCTATCATGGAATCCTATACAGTACATGCAATCTATATAAGATATAATTGTTATTTGTAAAAGAGAATATTTTTTTTTATATAATTATATTTATCTTTTTATAGAGATGATACTATGGATGTTCTTTGCATTGCTGATTGGAATGGAGTTATCTCATTTTACAATATTGGAGGAGAAGTTGTCAAAAGAGAGAGATCACTCAGTTTTATACCATTGAAAGTCGTTCACTTTCCAGAAGGACAATATCTTCTCATTTGTGGTAGCAATAAGCAGTGTCTTTTAATGACACATGATGGAATACAATTAGTTAATGTAGGTGGTACTTTTTCATCATGGGTATGGAGCTGTGCTGTTCATCCAACTGGGTCGCATGTTGTAAGTTATAATACATTGTTTACAGTATCATTTCTTTTATAATTTATTATTTAACGATTTTCTATAGGTGCTTGGTTCTCAAGACGGAACGATAACGTATTTACAACTAACTTGGAACATTGTACATGGTCTGTATGGAGACAGATATGCATATAGAGAAAACATGACTGATGTGATAATACAACATTTAATAACGAATCAAAAGGTTCGAATTAAATGTAAAGATCTAGTAAGTATCATGACAACCTTCTTTCGAATTAATATTGAGTTATCTAAAATGTTTAAATAACTTAATAGAATGTAAATATACTATTACATAATTAAAATATGTGTAACATTAATTTTAGATATGCCGAATCGCAGTGTATCGAAACAGATTAGCTGTGCAATTGCCCGAGCGTGTAATCATTTACGAGCCGTCCGGCACCAGTGAGGGAATGCATTATAGAATACGGGAAAAACTTAATCAGATATTGAACTGCAATTTGTTAGTTGTTACATCAAATCATCTAATTTTATGCTTGGAAAAACGGCTACAAAGTCTCTCATTCAACGGGATAATAGAACGAGAATGGATACTCGATGGACTCATCACTTACATCAAAGTAGCGGGTGGTCCCGCTGGACAGGAGTGTCTAATAGCAGGTATAAGTTTTAAGAAATTTATTATTTTTCCTTATATAATATAAATGAAAATAATATAATATAATAATAAACTAGCAATATTAAATGAAATTAAATTTGATATTAGGTTTAAAGAGTGGACATGTAGTAAAAATATATCTCGACAATCCGTTTCCCGCGCATATTACAAAAATTGAGGATGTTGTGAGATGTCTGGATATCAGTTCCTTGAAGGAAAAGATGGCGGTGGTCAGCGAGGCCGGTATTTTGTCCATATTCGATTTATGTACTGGCGAAAAATTGCAGGAATTTCAAAATGTCAACAGTGTAGCATACAACACCGCTTTCGAGGATATTATGTGCTTTGCGGGCAATAACTATCTTGCGATAAAAGTCGCCAACTTTTCCGAATACAGACAAAAGTTTTCCGGTTTCGTCGTAGGTCATAACGGCTCTAAACTGTATTGCCTGAACGGTTCATCCATCATTACGTTAGAGGTAAACCTTTTCGCAGAATTATTCAAGATAATAAAATATACAAACATGTATTATATATAATTTAATATTTTGCAGGTACCATTATCACTATTCATGTATCAATATCTGGATATTGGATTGTACAATCACGCTTATGACATAGCGTGTTTAGGCGTAGCCGAATCGGATTGGCTCGCTTTGGGAATAACGTGTCTGGATAATTTGGAATTAAATATCGCGTACTCAGCGTTTGCACGAGTGAAGAAACTGCGCTACATAGAGATCGTATCTGAAGTCGAGGAGAAATTAAAATCAGGAGAATGGGGACGAGAGGCCTGTATGGCTACCGCTGCGGCCGCCATGGGTAGACTTCGCGACGCGGCAAAGCTCTATCAAAAAGCTGGTTTGCAACAATACGCTCTGGATATGTACTCCGACTTGCGAATGTTCGATATTGCTCAAGAATTTATAGCTTCTGGTAATACACAGGTTCGTTTATAATAAACATTTCAAGCTCAGTATACAATATAAAAATATAAAAATAATGAAATAGTAAATGACGCATGATAAGACTCTGAATAATATCTATCAGATTAGTTTAATAATTTACTTTATTTTCAGGATCGTACAGTATTGTTGCGACGACGAGCAGAATGGGCCAAGAGTTTGGGCGAACCACGTGCCGCAGCCGAGATGTTCCTTTCTGCGGGAGATATCGATCGCGCCATCAGTATTATTGCCGAATACGGTTGGATTGACATGTTGATCAAAGTAGGCAGGCAATTGGATAAGGCGGACAGAGATAACTTGTCTATGATTGCCAAGAAACTTAAACAGTTAGGCGCTTCACATGGTGCAGCAGAGATTTTTAGTAGACTCGGGGATGATCCTGACGTTGCCGATGTACTCGTAGACGCACAGGCGTGGCCTGAGGCCTTCGAACTTGCGGAAAGGAATCCAAAATTGAAGTCACGAGTATACGGACCGTATGCACGATGGTTGGCGGAAACTGGACGATTTTCCGAGGCTCAAGAAGGTACTAAACTGTCATCACGTATAAAAAAAATATGTATAACATTGAGATATTTGATATTTGCCATTTATCAGCATTCCAAATGGCGGGGCAACCTGAGGAATCCATAATCGTACTTACGATGCTAGCTAATAATGCTATAATAGAAAGAAGATATCGCGATGCCTCTTATTTTTATTGGCTTCTATCGCAATTGAGTTTAAATTTATCAAAGAGTACGGAAGAGATAAAAATGATGTTCCTTAAATATTCTGACAAAGCGGATATTTATTATGCATATCACGAAGTACATAAATATTTGGTACGATATTTTGATAATACCTTATAATGTTACATTATTCTTATGTATATATTAATGTACTACATATTTATACGATATCTTAGAATATTCTCTTTTAAAAAAAAATTACAAGTTAATATATTCTAGGAAGAACCTTTCACATCTCTGATGCCAGAAGCATTATTTAATATCTCGAGGTATCTGCTTATGAAGACACAAAATATGCGTCTAGAAGGTGTCTCAAAAGTAACGATAATGTACAGTCTTGTAAAACAAGCACGAATATTAGGTGCTAATAAGCTGGTCATGCAATTGTTGGATCAATTACGCTCGATGAAAATTTCTGCGACTTTTCTGGCACAAGTGGAAACATCCACTCTAGCTGCTAGATCTTATCCGTATCGTGACCCAGAAGAGTTATTGCCTCTATGTTACAAATGCTCTACATTCAATCCGTTATTACCGACGAGTAATATCTCTGGTAGTAATTGTACACAATGTGGACTGAAATTTCAATATTCTTTCGTTATGTTTGGTAGGTAATAATCAAAATACAGCCTGGATTATAATTCAAAGGTTCCTAAATTTCTTAAACCCCTTTTCTCCTTAGAAAATTGTTGTATAGTGTAAATTTGTTTAAACTAATATCGTTTTGCAGAAATCTTGCCATTAGTTGAATTTGAATTAGAGGATGACATCACAGATGAAGAAGCAGAGAAATTAATAGAAGAACCATTACCATCCTCTGAGCTCACAGTTTCTGATCAATTTACTGTAACTTCCAATGAGGCTGATCTTTTCACCGCGCGTTTAATAAGATATGAGGTAAAATGAACATATCTAAATATATATGTTTATGTGTACTATTATTTTATAAAAAAGTAACATGCTTTTTACAGGAAAAATCCAATAATTCTACAATAATTGTGGGAAGGGGAATATTGAAGAGTATGGATCCGTCCACTGTAATAATTATTAAATGGCCTAAGCCCTTTAAGACTAGATATTTTAGAAATCTTTTACCTGATCTCCAGATTAGCTTATGTAAATGCTGTTTAAAGGTAAGTTTACTGAAAAAAATGCTATTTAATCAAGAAAATTTAGGTAGAATTTTGTTTTATATAATTATTATGTATTTTAGTTGTTTCATTCGGATGATTATGAATTAGCATTACTACGACATGGACACTGTCCGTTTTGCCGAACACCGAATGTGACTATAGGTTGAAATAATGTGAAATTAAAAATTTATTGTGTGTAGAGATTACATAATATACTTATATATCAAATTGTTACGAAATATTTTGTATCTATTTAAATCTATTATGATTGTACAGCATTATTATGAGACAATGTACACATATATAAATTGTTTTTTTATTTATAAAAAGTTTGTTATTTTCTTGCGCGTTATACATTATATTATTATTGTATTATACAAAAATGTATAATCTATGTATAATGTATATGTATATGTATAATGGATTATCTCGTATACAATGCACAGTTGAACATGCAGTAAACTTGAGGTTTCGGTTACTTGCTAATTGTCATGATTGTTTGAGCATACATCGTTGCCGTTAGGTATCTTCTTAGAGCCAGAATATGTAATTCTTAAAGCCAGTTGCATCGCCAGACATGATCAGTATACTATTAGTCGGCTGCTTTGTTCTCGTGTCTATTATAAGCGGTGAAATTATTAATTGGGATCAATCCTTAAAGAATAATGCAGCTTTGGAGATTCAGTCATTCAACTCCCACTCTAATCATCAGGGGAAGTGTAAGTTATTTAATTGAATAACGAGTATCCATTGGAAGTACTTTAAATAATTTGATATCTTTGTTCCTTAGTTTTTCCACTATTCAGTGTTGTGCGTTTCGCCAACACCCAGTGCTTATCGAGCACCGATCAACTCAACGGCACGTGTTTTACAAGACGAGAGTGCATTAATTATGGAGGTAATCCCTCAGGATCGTGCGCTAACGGATTAGGCACTTGTTGTGTGTGTGAGTAGCAAAAGAGGAAAAAAAATAAAATACTTAAAAAAGAAGGAAAAATAATACACTTACTTAATAAATAATGCAAGTAACGCAACTTTTATATCACAGTTCAAAAATCTTGCGGCTCTACTTCTAACATGAACAATACATATTTCGTAAGTCCAAGATATCCAATCACTTATCAAGGAGGAGAACGATGCACGATCACGGTACAACGTTGTAATTCTAACATATGTCAGGTGCGTACATTCTCTATCGATTTTTCAATTGTTTATTACATCTAAATTTTAATACATTTTTTAATAAATTTTATATTTGCAGTTGCGGTTGGATTTCTTGGAGGCCACTTGGGCACAACCCAATGCAACTGGATATTGCGATTTCGACGTATTTTTAGTATCTGGTGGTTCGTCAACGGTACCCAGACTATGCGGGGAAAATACTAATCAACATGGTAAATCCATAGATTAATAAAAATTCATATTGAGCAAAATAGAGAATTAATTAAATTGCATTTCAGTATACGTTGACTTCAACGGAGCGACACCGATCTCTATATCCGTCGACACTAACGCGGGTTACGCGTTCGATCGACGCTGGAACATAAGGATTCAGCAAATAGCATGCGATTCTCTGTGTAGAGGTACGTGAACGTATTCATTATCTCGAGAAATTTATAGAATTGTTTCTCATCTTGGTTTCAGCTCCTAATGGATGTTTACAATATTACAAGACTGTCTCTGATATTGTAATGAGTTTCAACTATGGTACAACAGAAAATGCCCGAGGTACGTGTCAATTGAATAAATGTCATAAATGTGGCATAAATCTGTGAAAAAATAATCTAAACAAAATAAATGATTGTAGCTCCTCAAATTGGAACACGACAATTGGTGAACAACCGTTACGGTGTATGCGTCAGAATGGCTTTAGGATATTGTAGTATCGAGTGGTCTCAAATGGACAGATTTTCTTTCTCCGTTTCTGGAGATACGGGATCGTTTGATCCAGATATAATAGGTAAACCGCAAAAGTCAGATATCTTTTCTCGAGAAAAGATTTTTTTAACGAATTATATATCATTGAATATATTTTTAATATATATTCTTTACCACATTTAACTTTTGTTTACTTTAATAGGTACAGACTTGGTAGCAGAATCTGGTGCGAGCTGCACGAATGATTTTGTGATTATACCCGACCCACGTGAAAATGGCGTTCCCACTAATACAGATAGGTTTTGCGGAAATGGATTTATCACTAAAACATGTAAGTATAATGATGCAGAGAATTCACACATATATGTTATATTATAAAAATACTATATTTCTTTCAATTCTTATACAGCGAACTTAAAACCATTCGTGCTTTATGTTGTTACAAATGGTGACGAAATGCAAGAAGCTCAAAACAAAGGCTTTAAGCTTATGTTTCGTCAACTACCTTGTGCAGTTTAAGAACACTGTTATGCAAGATACATATACGTAAGTTATGAGAATTTTGACGGAGAAAATAATTAAAATAATATTATTTATTTATTATCATTTATAGTATAAATAATTTTCTTTACACACGGAATTGTAATCGTTGATGTACGTATATATTATCTACTTAAATTCACACTACCAGAATGTGTATCGACTTGTTCTTTCATACCATTATACCAAATGCCGATTTTCGTATGAGTTAATAAATCTTGAAAAGCGTCACAGCCTTCAATACTTTTCAAGATACCATATACTGCAAGATCAGATAGATCGGGCTTGCTGCCACCCATAAACTCGGTGCCGCGCGAACGAATAGCACGCAACCAGTAATTCACCTCGTCGTATAATGATTGTCGAACGTCGTCTTTTAGACGATGTCGCTTCTTGAGCCTTTTCCCTATCAACCACATTGCTGTTGCACCAACATTAACTATTAACATTCGTTCCCATAATGGAAAGTATTCCTCCCATTTGCCGACCTGGATAAAACAGTTTTTAATTTTATTTACATCATCGCGTTTTTGCATATATTTTTTTTATTCTGTAAATTCACTCACTTCAGAAAACCAATTGAAAGTTCTATAAGATTCATCAATTGTCCTGTATACATTTGGCGAAAGAGTGTGAACTAATATCTCGTCTGCCCATTTTCTCCAATTACGTTCTTCACTAGAAATGAAGAAATGGTAAATTGCAAGCATGAAGATGTGATGAATCATTTTATAATTAGAGATTACATACGTTATATCATTTATTGATCTGTCCTTTGGAAGATTTTTATTAAACATGAGGAAATATTTATTTATGATCTCATATTTAAATTTGCCATGTTCATCATGCATCGCTATGCTTGGATAATAGTTAGCCAACTCTTCAACTTTATAAGACTTGTCATGTAAATGAGACGCAAGGAGAGATATTATCATGGAACTATCATTCAAAGGTTGATAGCCTTCTTCTACTTTAGTCAAAAGAATTGGAACTTTTTTATAAGAGGACCATCCAATCTCTTTACGGAGCACTGGATCTACTTCCACGACATCATAAGATATCCCATAATAATCTAAAAAAACTCGAACCTGAGATAGAAATTAATTTTATTATATAAATCTTATCTAATGTGCAATATAATAATAATATATATTCTATAAACTTGTAATTCTAATATAAATTTAATGCTAGAGTGACATGAAATTGATCTTTATAACGAATCAAGCACTTCGATAAATGTGTAGTGTTAAAATAAGCTACTTGCATGTGACAAAATTTTTTTTATGAATTTATTTTTCATTTACCTTGCAACAAAACGGACATGTTTGATACTGAAATAACGTGACATTTAAACCCGTAGTATCCACTGGAGATGCAATCTAGACAGAAAAAGAAATATAGCTTATCAAATATCGCAAATGCGGTAAAATTTTTCATGATAATCGTTGAAGTACCTTCCTGGATGGTGTGACAGGAGGTTTATATTTCAATAATGTAATTTCTGCCTGCGTTCCTTCCAGAGCGATATTTTCTCGAGTTTTGTTGATCTCGTGAAGGGCATAACCTGCACCCAAAACAACGCCGGTAACAGCACCGATTAAACCGATTTTCACTAAACTTTGTGTTTTCTGTGGTTGCTGCATCATCGTACAAAATGACCGTGGGTTCTGGCTGACATAATAGCCATTATTATTTAAAAACTTTGTCCTCGGTATAAGCCGGAAAAGTTTATGTACAGCAGCCATCTTTAAATTACATATTAGCCTGACACCTGACACCTGATACCTGACACTTGCGCGAATATATGAAATTCTTATACCTCTCTATATATGTATATATATATATGTATGCGTACATATATACGTATATAGACACAGTAAATATTGAATTTTTTTGAACAGATTTATAACAGATGTTAATTTAAATTATAGAAAAAAATTTCTCGACAGATTTATAAAACGTATGAATATTTTTACGATACTCCCTCTGTGGACATTAAAAACGTGAACATGAACTACGAAGCCAAAGTCCACGAATGTTCTCAGAGGGTAACATATATGTCTCTCTGATAATATAAATAAAAATATAAATAATTTAATTAATAATAATTTATTATATAAAAATTAGTATGTTCTCTCTTTTCACGCTATTATTTGTTTATTTATTTATGTGTCTTTTTTTTCTTTTCAACATCATTTATTTGTTTATTTATTTAGCTATAAGTTAATCTTTTAAAATGCAAAACTAAATATTATAGAATTTGACTTTGGAAAAGCGCGGTAAAATAATAGAATAAATTCAAATAATTAACTCCGTGATAAATTGTTTAATAAATAATCAATTTTAATCAAAAAATTAAAATACTTCCATAATTTACAGGTCGAAGGAAAAATGTCAGACTGGCAAAGTATTTTTTTATATATCGCCGAATTACAATGAATTAAACACTCCTTGTATGTGTAACAATAATATATTTTTGTCTACATTTGTTAATAAAATTATTCATTGGAATACAAATATTCATTTTTTAATAATACATTTCTGTATGTGACTGATATTAATATACAGATAATATTCACAATATATTTGATGGCGAACAAAAAATGAGTCATCAAAAATTTTATAAAAAATATGCTCTCTACTATATGTAAATAGCATTATTATTTTATATTTCTTTTCTTTTTATTATTAAAAATTGTAGCAATTTAACGTCAAATATAGGCAGAAATCGAGCTATATAATTATACTTATTTATAAATTATAGTATATAAATGTGATTTCACAAAACATTTATATATTTATATTGAATATATAATAGCTAAAAAAAATATTAGTCCATTTAGAGTCTAAATTTCTAAAGGCAGTATTCATCCATTTGTTTTAGAACACAATAATATAAAAATATTCTATCATTGTTAATGGTAATTCTTCAGGCAGTTTAATAAATATAGAGATTCGTTAGGCACTTTTTGATTAAAATCTTTTCCGGCGATGTATATATATCTCATATTCGTCTTACTGCATCGAGCAGTATCAGACATACAATTCAACGTTTCATCTTATCCAGAATCGGTATAACCATATCGAAGGATGGTCGTTTGCCTGGATCCTCATTCATACAGATGCGAATGAGCTTTGCAAGATGTGGAGAAATACCTGGTGGAATGCTTACTCGTAAATCTTCCAATGCAATCTAAAAACAAATTATCAATTATTAATTTGATATTTAAATTCGACTTACTACTATACCCTAACACATATGTTCAAAAGACATTCATAGAATATCTAAAGGACAGCCAAAGGATATTTTGTGTCCTCTGGATGTCCTTTCGATGATCTCTGGACATCTTTTGGACATGTGTGTTGTTAGGGATATTTCATAAGAAATATATATTTACCATTAAAAGTTAGAGATAAAAAAATGTTAATGTATATTATTACAACTTAGTAATATAAATGAGAATTTTATAACCACCTTCATGCCACATTCCATAGGTGATAAATCTGCGAATGGTACTTCTCTAGTTGCCAATTCCCATAAAAGAACAGCAAAGCTCCACATATCGCTTGCTTCAAGATTGATGTCTGCAGGACGCTTACTTAAAGCTTCTGGCGACATCCACGCCGGCTCGTAAATTCGTCCGACTTCTTGGAAGGAAAACTTTGCGTCTGCCATGTTTACACGAGCAGTTAGATCCTCATCGATCTGAAATGCAGTGCGGGATATATTTGGATAAACGATACCAATTATGTATAGATTTTAAATATTTAAATATTTAGTTATTCTTGTAATAAAGTAGTTGTTAAAGATTTACCATTATATGTTTACTATTGAGATGAAATCTACATCTATTGTGTCGATCTAAACCATGAAGGAATGCCATAGCTCTGGCGATATCAAGTGCTAATCGAAGAGCGCGCGCTGTGTCCACTACAACACCCGTTCCGCCATGTAAAAGACGATGCAAACTACCTCGTGCCATATATTGGGAAACGGTTGCTAACTGCGGCGGCTGATTCACACAACCGAGAACCGGCAGAACATTGGGATGCGAAAAAATTCTCAACTTTGGAAACTCCTCATTGAAATCCCTGCAGATACGCGCAGTACACTCGCGAAAGTTTAATATCTTGGCGACAATATCATTGTTTTGCCATCGTCCTCGCCAAGTGTCGCCGCTGGGTGTGCTCGCGAGATGCGTATGCAGAGATAGATCTGCCATACTGATTCCTTTGTGTCGAGAAAGAGTCGCGTCTCCTGGAAAAAATAAATATAATGTAACTCATATACATGTCTCATATCTCACATAGCATGCATATTCAAAAGATGTCCAGAAGGTATCCAGAAGATATCTTTGGGTGATTAGACATCTTCAGGATGTCCTGTTAATATCTTTTGGACATAGGATGCTATATGGGATAAACTGTTTTGTGATATAAGAAATATACTTACGGCTTCTGGTTTTCAAGCCTAACCAGCTCTGATCTTTGAATTGAATTTTCTTCAAATCTTGTCCATATTCCACTGCTAAATCTAAAGAGAAACAAGAGATATCATACATGCAAATATAAGAGATATTAATTCAAGTTTTACAAACATTTACCATGCAGTCTCTTGGCTATGACACCTCTAGCTTTATCAAGAGGAGTGTCACCATCTTTATTGGCAATGGACACGAGTGCCCCAGCTGCAACCAATTCCTCTGCGATTGCTTGATCTCCCCAAAAACAAGCATAGTGCAAGGCAGTATTGCCATGTTCATTTATGACATTTACATCAGCACGATTTCTAAGTAACTATAAAAATCAAATTGTATATCACCCATCTCATACAAATGCAAATAGTTCTAGCAATCTTTTACAAGTAACATTGTTAAATGCTTTTACCAATTGTACTATTTCCTTATGTCCATGCGCCGAAGCAAGATGCAAAGGTGTATCATCACCTCTGTTGGTAGCATTAATGCGTGCACCTCTGCTGACCAGCAACTCTGCCAATTTCAAGTGTCCTTCTTTACAACACCAGTGAAGTGGGCTGAATCCATGGTCATCTCTATATATAGAGCAGCATATTTAATTAAAGTATTTTACAATATAATAGGAATTAAATTATTTAATAATGTAATAAGAATTAAAAGGCAAGTTATTAAATTATGGTTTACAGGTAAACAGTTTCTTAAAATATCTCTTAAAAAACAATATCCAAACTGTCACAAATAAAATTGCTACTATCATCTTTTTTTTAATTATTCTGGTATAAACAAATAAATATAAATTTATGATCTATTTATTTCATATTCTCATCAAGAATATGCTTTGCAGAATCATGTGATTATTCAGTCAGCTCATCTGAGAAACCACAACATCCGATATCTGAGGAGTAGATCTTTTCCAAAAAAAGGAGTTCTGGAGTAATTACCCTTGATTCATGTCATGTTCAGTGTCGTCTAACCAGACGCGGACTTGCATAGCGTTGCCCTCACGGCACCATTGAAATATATCTTCCATTTTCGTCCCGTTTGTCACAAATTATCGACCGTAAACACAGACGATACGCTAGCTATATCAGAGCAACGGCACTGTTCGTGCTCCAAAACGGTCAGTCGTCATACGCTAAATATAGCCATATTCTTGACACTAACACATCAGCATGGGAACCTTATTCTTTGCTGTATGTATTTGACGTTACGCTATTTTTTTTAGAGAAAACCATGTCAATTGGAATCGCGCATTCTGCAACCGTGGGCGAATCTCGAATATGAGCTTGCTGATCCTTCCACTTGCATGCAATCAATTACACAAGCTGCACAAGCCTAGATGACCATATAAGATCCATATACCAACGCACCGCAACGTTGACACATGCACACACAGAAGAATCAGTCGAAAGTGGGCGGAGAGTGGTTACCCACGTGACTTGTCAGAAGCCTTGATAATGAGACTGTTCTTTTTAACTGCACTACTGCACTAGTGCAATTAGTAGAGTGAAAGAAAGTATGTTTATCTCTTTCTAACTTATTGCACTAGTGCAGCAGTGCAGCTAAAAAGAACAGACCCACTATGCGAGATGAGATAATGTTCGAGTCTCGAGTACAAGCACGTATACTTGGCTAAAAATGATAATTATATGATCATTATATAATTATATGATATCAGAAATTAATGTAGAAATTATTCTTACTTATTTCGTTATTTCTAAAAATTAAAATAAATAAGAATCAATCTAGTAATGTTCGAACTTTTAAGGTGCGGCCTCATTGACGCTAAAAAGTAGCGTCAACCATTGGTTGAACAATGAAGCAACTATACTTACCTCCTTGTTCAACCAATGGTTGACGCTACTTTTTAGCGTCAATGAGGCCGCATCTTTATTTGAGGATTTTTCTTGATAGCAGAGAAAAGACAAAGGTGTCACGAGTCACGATCACTCGCTCCCTGATCCCTGAAAGCAATACGCCTTCTGTGAACATTAAAATTGTGGACATGAACTACAAAATGTCGACGAATATTCTCAGAAGGTAACATATAATGTGCACAATTTCTGATTCTATTCCTTGTTATGTGCATGAAATGCCAGTAGCACTAATAGGCAAGACGCTTATGTATATAAATGTAAATAAATTTTTAATATAGATGAGTTTTGTAGTCCTCTGTGAGAGAGAAAGAGAGAGAAAGAGAGAGAGGAAAAGAGAGAGGGGAGGGGGGTAGAAGGTTCATACGAGTATTGACATAATCAAGCTTATCTCTAGGTAGCCAATGCCAGCGACATACGAGTCAGCAATATTGATGATACTAGACTGGTGAATGTCCGACAATGATATTCAGATAAACAGGTGATCGCGAACTAATCGGATACACGTGTGAGTCTTAATAAATATGGAGAGTCTAGAACGTTGTGTAAAGTCGCTAGAGGAGAATGACAACAACGTGCGCGACGAAGCACGGAAAGCATTATTAAATATTTGTTGTAATGTATTGGGATCGCCGAACAATAACAAGGCACGCGAGGTACATCTGGATGATGAAGTAGTCATCGAGAAGCTTCTGCCAGCTATCGGTGCCATGGAATGTTTGTTCGACGTCGGTTACGTCGAGGTATGTATTCGAGCCAACAGATATTTTCTGATTTTCATTCTTTTCTACAATTAAAACAATAACAATGTAATGTCTATTAGTTTAATGGTTATTTTTGTTAAATTTGAATGCTACAAAATATTCATATTTTTTAAACAATCCTTTTTAAATAATAAATTATGTAACAGGATGGGGAACGTATATTTTTGCCAGACAACGCATCTCTTTCAAGACTTCAACATTTGTCAAAATTGTTATCTGCTGTGTCAGAGAGCATATCTGTAACTGAGGAAAATTCTACAATGCGGAAAGAATTTTTCAAAAGAATTTCTGGACATTTTCACGATGTTTTACATTATGAAGATCCAAATTTACAAAGAAAGGCTAAAAATCTTATACCAATTAGACAATTAGAAATTGCAGCTATGAAAAAGATGAGAGAGATACAAAAGTAATTAAATCATATATGCATTGTTTATAATGGAATTCATGATTGTTTATTATTTATTTTATCTACAGGGGTCTTAAATTTAACAATGCGGGAGAAAGTACCTCAGATCAATTTGAGGTCTTGATGGCTAAAGATTTGCTGCTTGGCGAGCTTTTACATTGGTTTAAGCATGAATTTTTTAAATGGGTTAACAGTCCAAAGTGTTCAAGATGTTCTAGTGAATGTGTATATGAGAGTTTAGTACCATCTACAGATCGTCAATGCTCGAGGATAGAGTTACACAGGTAAGATTTCTCTAAGTATTTCATGTAATGTAAAGGACTGTTTATTGCATTGGTAGATCTGCAATATTGTTACAATGTTAATTCAATCTTAGATGTAAAAAATGCAATGTAGTTGTCGAATTTCCTCGTTATTCGCATCCAGAGCCATTATTGATGCTGAGACGCGGTCGTTGCGGAGAATGGGCCAATGTGTTCACACTTTTATGTCGTTCGCTAGATTATGATGCACGGTTTATATGTGATGAGACAGATCACGTTTGGACAGAGGTATATATAATACTATAGAAATACTATAGTAGTTACTTTAGTAGTTTCACGGAATTTATTCTATTGTAAAATCATCTGCTCAGAATTGTTTAAAATTTTTCATTTTCCTATTTTCAGATATGGTCCGAATCAAGTAACAGATGGATTCACCTAGATCCGTGTGAGAATATAATAGACAAGCCATTAATGTATGAGAAAGGATGGAAAAAGAAATTAACATATATAATAGCCTATTCCAAGGATGAAGTGCAAGATGTTACATGGCGTTATACACGAAATCCTGAAGCCGTCCTGAAAAGGCGGAAAATTTGCAGCGAACAGAGCTTAATAAAATTTTTACGATCATTAAGTGATCAACGACAAAATTCGCCGAATTACAGCCGAGCACGCAGAGAATATATCGTCAAGCGGAGTCTGTCGGAGCTTGCTAATATGCTATACATTCCAAATTTACAAAATGAGAATTCCGATGAAACTTACGAAGGGCGGACCTCGGGTTCTCTTGTATGGAGATTAGCACGAGGTGAAACCGAACAGGTATAAATATATTCTAAAATTTTGAAAATATATAAAGTATCTCATATTTTAAAAATTTATCAAATTCTAATCTAACTATCCATTATTAATTTATCATTATTAATTTACATATTTATTCCTTTTTTTAGGCCAACATAGAAAAGAATTATATTTGGGATGTTTCTAAATATGAACAAACATTTGAATTGCAATATAATATTGTTAAAGACATATATCATATTGTGCATAATGATGGTACAATTTTGGAACAAAAATCTGGGTGGCAGGAAGGAATAAATACTACAGATGGTGGAATCTTTCGTAAAGTGGAAGATGATTGGAAGATGGTTTATTTAGCGCGATCTCCGGATGCACAGTGTGGACGTATTAAATGGACTTTTAAAATTGCAAATTCTAAATTGTATTTAGAGACATTTAATCTAAAAGCTAAATCAGAAGTGTTTCATGAAGCTAGTGTATCCTGGAAGATTGAAGCTGTTTTTAGTGATGATAAAGTGATTGCCATACCTATTTCTAACTGCAATAATTTTTATACAGAAGAAATACAAAAAGCTGTGAAATTAGATATAATTGTAACATTGTCTGGCGGACAAGGTCAACTTGCTTGGCAACATGCTCAACTATTTCGACAAAGTCTAGAGAATATCGAGGAACCATCTATGATAGTTAGTATTCGACTGAAAAATCGCACATGATTTCTACAAGCTGTATGGTTAATGATTGAAGTTTTGTAGGGTAAATTATTTAGAATTTTCTTCCAGTTAAAATTTTTTATTATCTAAATATAATATCTCTCGCGTTTTGCATATATTTTCATTAATCTTAATTATCTTTCCTCAATACTATCCTTTCTCATTTCACTCATTTCAAAGTTTGAAGAAACGATATAATGAAATCAACAAAATACTTGAAATACTTTGACATACTCTCTAACTACGAATATTATTTGAGATGGAACAATCTTTCAATATTGGAGTTTAAACTTTTAAATCTTTAAATTTTCAGAAATAACTTTGGAAATTGGAATTCTCTTTCGATTCATGTCATCTGTTAATTATATCCTAATATTTTACAGATTTATTACATATATTCGTTTCTAATTTTGCCAATTAACATAATGCAAAATTTATTTAATTTATTTAGCATTCGGTGAATTTTCCCAATAGATAAACTTAACGTTTCCTCATTTTTTTTTTATCGTGCACAGGGTCAGTAGATACCTCGCACGTCTATGATTGCAGCACCGTCCTCAAAAGCATAACTGTCGCATCGTTGCGTTAGTACCTTAAAGATTCGAGTACGATCGTGTCGGGCGTGATGTGCGTGCGCGACTTTCCGCGAAGCCTCGTTCGGTGGATTCGGTGAATTTGACAAGTCTCGGAGAGCGGCGAGTCGCGTCGAGAGGTTAACGGCGAATAGCAGAGCCTTTCGTGGAAAATCGATTAAATCCAGGCAGACCGTGTAAAGAGATTCGACTACGTTCATGTCGTCGCGTGATCGTCGCTATACGCTATAGATAGACAGGTAGAGAGAGGAGAGAGGAGAGAGGAAGAGAGAGAGAGAGAGAGAGGGAGAGTAGTTCGGCCGATGGCGGCGGCTGTCAACTCACGGATCTCGCTCTACGCTCGAACGGTTCCCGGCGCTTTCTCGGAAAATCTCGCCTGTTCCGATCTGAAAATAGCCGCGCGCTCGCGTTGAATGCGCGCGACACGATTTATGAGACCGCGCGACTGAGAAGAGCCTCTTATATGACATCGGGCAAGGAAACAATGGGGTAAGTGATTATTCTCCGGCGAAGGATACACACCGCCTTTTAAGGGTGTGTAACGCTCATGTGTATAAGCGATCACGAATTTTCATCTCGCGCTCCCATGTACGTTGAATTGTTCTTAATACGCTCATCACCGGTGCCTCTATCGTGCCGTATCAATTAGATCGCTCACGATATGCGGGAGACAATGCCCCTGTGCAGATGTAACTGCGTTTCTTCGCAGCATCTGTTCTACGCGTTTTATCCCGACTTGGTTGACAGTTGACAGTATCAATGCGGTATTCTAATAATGCGCATTCTGGAGTAATTTTTCCTCTTTTCTTTTTATAAAATAATGATGCAACGAATTAGTCACACTCGTTTCTTGGTAGTAGTTTTGTCATTTGTGACATCTGTTTTTCTGTCTTAATAATTAAAAAGAGGAGCCAGTATGTTACACAAAAATTGTTCAATAGGCAAAAAAGGTCTAATAGTTTTAAGATTTATTTGATATAAGCACATAAAAAATACATACAATATATACATTTAGGCAGGCTATATTTTTCTAATATAAATATTTTCTGTATTCATGCATTCATATATTTATTTAAAATTGAGTAATATTCAATTTCTCCTTTATTTTATCATTCAGAAAAATTTATTTTTGTTCTTATATATTTGTGAAATGATATTTTTTGTGATAATATGATATATTGATAAAATATTTAAAATTTTATTTATTAATATATAACTAAATATGAATAAATATTAGTTTTTTTGTAGCAGGAATCTTATTATATACATATATTTTTTTTCATAATTTTATATTTCAATTCTATGGTATATCTTTGAATATGCATTTGCTTTAATGAGGTCAGATAAAAATAGACACTTTGTATCATATATGTAAGATCATATGTATATATGTATACATACTCTTCTTTTATTATTTAAATTGATTACAGTGAACAACCAATATTTACGTGCAAAGCGCATGTATTTCACATTGATCCCAAGACAAAACGATCTTGGGTACCTGCATCATCAGCAGCAATATCAGTATCGTTCTTTTATGATTCTACTAGAAGTCTGTACAGAATAATATCAGTTGAAGGAACAAAGGTATGATTAAAAGTTGTATTTGTGAGTATAAAAGCAATTTGTAAGCATAGGCTAGTATCTGTAACATATATGCTCTCTTTTTCTATTTAGGCTGTCATAAATAGCACAATTACACCAAACATGACTTTCACAAAAACGTCACAGAAATTTGGCCAGTGGTCGGATGTCAGGGCGAATACTGTATATGGTTTAGGTTTTGCATCTGAGGCTGAATTAGGAAAGGTTTGTATTTATACTTTGGTTGCAATCTACAGTAAAATATTCCCATATATCATACTCTCAGAAGAAATATTATTCAACAGTTTATCGAGAAATTTCACGAGGTGAAAGAAGCCACAAAACTAGCTAACGCTAAGTTACAGTCGAATAGTTCTTCAGTTACGCCAGCTACCAGTGCGAATGTTAGTCCTATTACATCACGATCGGGTATGCCATCGTCGGAACAAGATCTCATCGATCCACCAAACTCTTCGATGATTAACTCCAATGTATCAGCGTCAAACAACCCGAATCCGAATGCCAATATGATATCCGCTCAGAACAGTGTATCTTCGGTAAGCAGCAGTCCTTTACCTGGTAGTTGTCAGAATAAAGTGGACGATGAATTGAAAAACACAGTCCATTCAAGATCACAGAGTGTTTCTCAGCAGTGTACAGAAAGTCCGCAGCATCAAGGAAAATCGGCGCAACTGAGCTCTACACAAGGTGGACAGTCGGCTGAAGTGCAACTCAAGTACGAGAATGATAGGCTGAAACTTGCTCTAGCTCAGAGTTCTGCTAATGCAAAGAAATGGGAGGTATGTTCAAAAGATTCTTTTTAGGAATGTAAATGAAAATAACCGATAAAATAATGCAATTGATATTTTATTATAGATTGAATTGACTACCCTTAAAACCAATAATGCAAGATTAACAAGTGCGTTACAAGAATCCACAGCTAATGTTGACGAATGGAAGAGACAGTTACAATTGTATAAAGATGAAAATGCCAAAATAAAAGCTAAATACGCCGATTTAGAAGCTGGAAAAATCGCGGAAGGAAATAGCGAAGCCTTAAGATTGAGAGTTGAAGCATTGGAATGTGAGCTGAGAACGCGAAATGATGAAATCAAAGCTCTCACTATGGCCACTAAGGGTAAAGATCTTGTGGTATGTATATAAAATTTTCTTTTATATTAGTACTTTTACTACGTTAAAGTTAGATTAACCCGACGTATCTGGTTAACAAATATCTCATTTTTGTTTTTGCAAGGCTTTACAAAAGGAGAATACAGAAATTCGCGAAATGTTAAATGTAGTTCATGAACAATTAGAACTTGCATTGAGTGCAAATAAGGTTCAAAAACAAAATTTGGATACATTAAATGCCAGATTAGCTGGTTACATACAAGATTTGGTAACTGTACATCGAGAAATTACAAATACATTGCAAACTTAAGTTTGCATCATAGGAAAACCTAAGAATGCCTTTCTTAGGTCTTTTGTATCTACTGTAAGCACGATGTACGAATGGATGACATAGATTAATAACAAAGGGAGAAGTTCCAAAAAAAAGAAAAAAATACAAAAAAATACAAAAAATTGAATGCAGATTAATCGAGCAGAAAAATTATAGAATACTGAGATAGTCGTCTCTCGAAAATAATATTACAGAAGAGATCGCTCCCCGAGCATGTATTTATATTAAATCGATCTGATCCGTTTAGCATTTGTCTTTAGGAATAAGTTTCGTGCCATAATCGTGCTATTGTTACACGGAATAGGACACTTAACTTTACCATTTGCTTTTCTCCTTCTGACATTCTATGCATTTATGTTTTAAAAAAATGTTCTCTATGAATATATAGTCTTATAAATGCAGTATGGATGCACAGTTACAAATTTGCTTTATGATTACTTTTAAAGATAATTTATTTTAAAAAAGTTATAAAAGAATTTAAATGAATTTTTTTTCTATAAATTAAAAAAATAAGTATTATCTTAAAAATTTTTAAATATAAATTAAGACTATAAGCTCTGCTCATCTCTCAAAGAACTGATTAGTGCTTGTCTAATATTATTTTCTTGAAATTTATATTGCATATTCTTGCCTTTTGTAACTTGATAATTTTAGAGTTATTATACACTAAACATTTATATTCTAAATATAATAATTTAACAATTATTGCTGTATTCAATATATATATATATATATATATATATATATATATATATATATATATACAGATATTAAATTAGCAAAATTGATAATTATCAGTGAAGATGAACTTGTAAGATTTTTTAAAGTTTATTTTTTTCTCTTTTCATATGTTTTATTCCTCAATCTGTATCTTCTAATATTGATCAGACTAATATTATCAAGATGGAATCTTATATATAGGATGTTTCGTAAAATATGTGGATATCATTAATAGAGAGATATCTCATGGATGAATTCAATAGTAATTTTTTAAGAGAAATTTGAATGAAAATTTAGTATTTTAAGAAGTACAGAGTCAATCAGCATGTCGCATATTGACCAGGTACTGATAGATACGGGTAATACATAAGAAAGAAAAGGATACATTTGCAAACATTGGGATGTATTTAAAAATTTAAATATTCCATACGACAATAGAAAAGTTTTTCTTTAAAGTTTGAACATTCTAATAAATACAAAGATTTTTTTATTGTAATGTATGATTTTACTGTAATGATGCTTTAAAAATTTTCAAATTTACTCCAATGCTCAAATGTACCCCTGTTTTTCTACGGATAATACAGGGTGTCTAAAAAACACATAATCTTATTTATATTAAGATGGTCAAACAGATAGAAAAAAGTTTATAAATCTATGTCTTAAATTACTCTATATTAATAAGTTGCAAAAGATTGATCATTTGTTAGCAAACTATTCTTTTGCTTTTACAATTTTTTAAATAAGTTAATTAATTCAGAAACAAGTCAGTTATTGTTTACATATCAGCTTACAACATATTATTTATTTATTTTTTTTAATAACATAACTTGCAATCAACTTTTATGTAAATTAGTGAACAAATAGAATGAGAGAGAGAATGCTTGTATATATAAATAGAAAAAATATGGACAATAAGAAAAAATCACTTTCAAGCAATTTATATATAAGGGAGAAGAGAGAGAGAAATGTCATAATATATTAATATCTTTTTTATATTTTTTTATCTGCAATTATTTTTTCTAATGTATGCTTTAGATTAAATTTAATATTCTATAGTGATATTATAAAATGATTTTTTTTTAACTTTTTTACTTTTCTACTACAATTTGGATTTTAGAGTAATTTTAGATGTAAGGCAACATTGAGACAAATATGCAATTTTTGGCAATTTTTAGAGAAAAGATTTGCTCGTATAGTGTAGTTTTTTAACTAATTGAACAAAAATGTCTTCTCTGGAATATTATTTAAGAATCATTGCTTCGCATATCTATAAGATTATCTTTGAATGTTATTGTGCAAAATGTTTTCTTTCTTAATGCTAATTATGCGTGTAATATATCAATGATATATACTACATATAGCATATATCACATGATATATACTATACATTGATATATAAAATGGCATGCGTGTGTGATAGTTTTACTCATGTTATGAGTTTCATTTTTTGCTCTTATGAATTAAACATTCATCTTTCTCCCATGAATTCATATATCTATAATCATAACATTCAGATAAGTGGATATTTTATGGAAAAATTATTTAGCAGTTATTATAATCAATTTTCCGCGATATATTAATATCTCATCAGCAAACATACTCTTTTATGAAACATTTTATGTATGGCTTTTTTTGCACTGTTGATGAAAGATATTTTGGATGGTAAAGTTAGGTGTCTCACTCTGTAAAGTTCTATAAAAAAAAAAGCATATGTTTATTGTTGAATTTGCCGTATATGAAAATTCTTATGTATAAAATAACGGCGACTGTCCCGAGTGCGTGTTTGTGAGAGAAATGTTTTCGTAAAAGCGTTCCTGCAAATCCATCTAAATGAAAAAGGCAAGAAAGAAAATGATATTCTTCCAACAAAGATTCTCGATATATCACAAAATGACATAATATCCGCTTCTTTAAATACATTATCTAATGTTGAAGCATCATCCGCCTCTCACAACTACTGCGTTTCAGCTAACATATGATATATAGAGAGAATAACCCTTCAAACATCATACGCACTTTTTTCCAATTGCAAATTCTTTGGCTTAAGTGGAAAAGATATTAAAGAAATCAGAAATGAAAGAAAATGCAGTGAGTTTGATACATCTTGTACATACATTAATTTTAGTTCTTGAATCCTGCAGTACTTGTGTGTGGCATGTCATTGGAAGATTTATTATCTATGCTTGCTTATTAATAATTATCATTAATTTTATATCATTGAAATCGCATTTGATGTTAGATTAATAATGTTTTTATTTTAAAGACGTTTGTGGTGCAATTTATATAAAATCTGAGACTGTACACAGTGTGCAGTGCTGGAGGATTTAAAGCAATGTTATATTTATCAATGAAACTATATATATATAATCTTGTTATTAGAGAATTTATTTATATTTAAGAAACTATATATATTTAGTTTTTATTTTGCATATTAAAATACTCTTTATAGATATTATTTTGTCTTTTTATATTATGTGAAAATGTTATTATATGTATACTTTATATTTAATATGTATATCCATCATGTTTCTTTTATTAGAACAGTTGTTATTCAATATTGATTTTCGAATTAATCTACAGGCGAATAATCAACGTTTTATATACGTATAATATACAATGTTATAGAAATACTTTCCATGACATATGTATTGAAATTAATAATTGTTGCATGAATCATAACGCGTATATTTACAATCAAATGATTATGTGCACTAGTATCGAATCTATTGGAAAATTACATAATCGGAAATTACATAATAATTATGTGAAAATTATGTTAATAATTTTAAGATGTGGATTTATAATCTTCTTTGCATTTTTATACAAAAATTTATAATGAATGCAGAATGTGTTTTATAACATTTTCTTACTGTATGAACATTTAGAGACTATTATTATTATTATTATTATTATTATTATTATTGTTATTATTATTATTATTATTATTATTATTATTATTATTATTGTGGAAAGCATTACTATTGTCATTGCTATTGCGCTGCTATTTTAACTATTGCAATTGCTGCTATTATTAAGTCACTCTCTTATTTTACCATTACTGTCGCTCACACAAATCTCTTTCTCTCTCTCTATCTCTTATTAATATTTTTATTATATATCATTATTTAAAATTATATATTATTATATATTATTATTATATAAGTAGCATTGCTGCATTAGATATTTTTAACCAGTGTTACAAATACATTGCTTTAATTTGTGTGTGTGTGCGCTTGCAAAAATGTTTAATAGTCAAATATATAAAACATATCAAAATGCCACGATTAGCGTAATATGCATTTCTCGAATTTGCTTTCTTTTTTATTTCTTAAATTTAGGCACTCATAACAAATCATAATTATTCCATGAATATAATTAACAAAATCTATATATTTAACATTAGTAATATTTAGTAAAAAGATCTTGATTATATGACGAAACTAATTCGATTATATTCATATTGTTCTTACATATATCATTTCTCTTTATCATCAATGATTTATATTGAGATTTAGGATGTTAGATACCGTATAGAATCGTTATCAATGTTTTGACTATATAAGGTAGTTTGTCATTAATGGTACGACCAGAGAAGATTTTATTTGAGAAAATAAATCGAAAAGTATATAGAGTAGAATGTTTTTATACGAAATGTCGTTTTTGAAATGTTCAAATGTAAACAAAAAAAATAGAAAATTAACAATTTCTGTCTCACAAACTTGTATAATTTATTAATCATAAATATTAATGTTATCCATTTAGATTAAAAGTTTATGTAGCTTATTTAAAAATTTCATTCTTTATTACTTTTTTGGATAAGTTAAATCTTTTTAATCATATTTAAATTCTGTAGTAAAAATAAAAGCTCTAACATCTTTCTGAATTATAAGGTTAAAAACAAAAACATTTTGTTTTTAATAATAAAATTTTATATAATGAAACTTTAACTTAGAATGTGATTATAAAAATATAATAATAATAAAGTATATATAATACTTTATTATTATTATTATTATTATATATATATATATATATATATATATATATATATATATATATATACTATAATAATAACATAATTAGAAATTTTTTAATATTGGAAAATGTAATGACACTTCAACATTTTTACTAAGGAAAGAACGTCTTCAAATTCGTCAATTGTTAAGATCAAAGCCGCGTATATGTATTGCGGAACACCTTTTATAGTCAAAAAATTAGATAAGAAGATGTGTGTATAACGTAGTTCCTTTGCGACGCACAATTTAGAATCAACAAGACTCATTTCGATGTATTTGACAAAAGTTTTTCAGTATGTAATATGTATCGATTTTCTTTTATAAATTCTTTTATGTATTGATAATATATATTTTATTGTTAAAAAATTACGGATTATATTTTACAAAATGTAAGAAATTCACATTATCGAGATATTATTCATTTACAAATGATAACATTCAGCTCGTATATTCTTGGCTGTACTATAATTGTATAGTACAGACATATAAGGGAACGATTCGCACAAGAAGTCTGAACGATTCTCTCAAAGCGGTAAAAGTGATAAAGGAAAAAGAATCTAGACAAATTTTTAGTAGATAATTAGATAAGACAAGTGCAAGATGTGCTAGAGAATGCACTTTTTATCGTACTGACAGTATATATATATATGTATGTATTGAAAAAAATGTTGAGGAGATGGATTTTCAATTTGAGGAATTGGAAATAAAAGCCTCGCTTGCCATATGTAATCTTAATAAAACATTTTCAGACGGCTCCACATCAAGTTTCTTTTCTCCAAAATCATAATCCAAATTATTTTTTTTAAACAAATTTTTCTCGAACATTTTTTTTAATGTTAATCCCATGGTATCAGAAATTTATCAAGTTCTCTTTCAATGCGTCATTGGATTTTTATTGTAATGTGAAATGAATAAATTTATTCTGAATAAGCATGCATGTTATGCAAGTGACATCATACAATGCATAAAAGGTGTCACAGACAATCAGAAAAAATGACATTTCCATCGAATTTAACGATATTGGAAGCTTGACAAAATTTATAATATTCGTTAAGAATATATTAGATATTTTGATATATTTATTCATTATTACTCCAATCTCTGACTACAATTCTGGCCTAAACTTTCGAGACTCTATATATGTGCTAATTCTGTCACGCATTCTGCACGTTCAAAAGCGTCACGATCTGTTCTCATTCAATGAAGGATTATGAATCATATAAAGTGCTCTTTTCATGAGTAATATTATTCATTAAGAAATGAAGGAAGTACGTAATAAAAGTTCCATTTTACATTTTATTAAAATTTATATGAACGCAAAATATATATTGACGTGCAAATTTTAATGATAACATAATTTCCACATAGCATGCATATCCAAAAGATCCAGAAGGTATCCAGAAGATACCTTTTTTGAGCGATTAGACATCTTTAGGATGTCCTATTAATGTCTTTTGGACATAGGATGCTATATGGGTTGTTTTCATTATTTCCAATCGATCTTGTACGGCGTCAGTCTGGCGAGCAACGATTCATCTCATCCTTTGGCTACTACAGGATATTCCGTTCTCCACGTCATTGTTCGGTGCTACGTCGTCAGCCCCACCAAAGTGAACGTTAGCTTTCTCTCTCTCTCTCTCTCTTCCTCACATTGTTCTTAATATCTTGCCGCTGTCGGAACAGTCTATTCAGTTTCCATCCAGTTAGCAAAGTATTCACATTTGTGCACAACGCGACGAAGAATCATTCTGAAAGCAACCGGCATTTTCTGTAAATTGTCAGTGGAACTAATATATATACATTAATGTAAGTAAAATTATTTAATATAATCGATGTAATTAGTCGACATGTGAACATATCAGTTGTCATTATCATGTCATTAATTAATACATTATGTTCCATTTGTTTGATATTGGACAGATCAAATTCTAAATGTGATTAAAATATAATCACTGTTTTTACTTATAGAGATTAACAGCTAGCTTTATCAACAATATGAATAAACAGAATACTTATCTTTCTGTTTTCGTAATTTAACATTCGAAAAAAATCAATGTAAAAAATTGTAGATTAAATTTATAAAAATAATTTTTTTTCTATAAAATAAGGATTTCTAATTTAATTCAAAATTCATCGCGCTATTTAATCAACATTTTTCCTAGCGATTTCGAAATTTAATATCTAATACCTATTTTTTAGTAATTTAATCTCTCTTCGCTATGCACATTAATTTTTTTAAATATTAAAGATTATTTTAAGTATTGTAATCAGTTTTAGTTTTTAAAAGAACACGTCATTAAAATCGTATGAATCATTCTGAGAACTGGAATTTGTGAGCAACAGAAATGTTATGCTATACTTCCGCCATCTCGGCAATTATATTTAATAATTATTTTGCACCTTGGACTTTCTATTCTTATTAACGATTTGTAATTTGTCGTTTCGCATTAAAAAATCAAAGTTATAAGCTGAACAATCGGTATCGATTTTATACTTCTTGTACTAAATCTGTCCTAATAATCTTGGCGTCGTATTGTCGTGATGCAAAACTATAATAGCTTTATTAACGTTTTTGAAAGCATTTTTAACACTTTTAACAAAAACGAAAAATAAAAATTAAAAACTGCAATTGATTCCAAATTGATAAAAATAAAGAAAACCAATACACATAATGAAAACAAAAATATTAAAATTAAAATAAATTTATTCAATTCAACATTATTAATAATTAAGATATTATGATATTATGATAATTTAACGTTGTTAATAATTAATATTGATAAGAATAAAAAAAGTACACGGCTATGTAGTACTGAAAATTGTTTTTTTTCAATAGTTTTCCTGTTCCTTATTTTTTGTTGCGCATTTTTTCTTTAAAAAAAAGATTGGAAATGATTATTAGATTTTTTTTAAATTAAAATATTATTTCGCATTTAAAAACTAGCCGTGAAACTTATAAACCGGAATCGATATCGATTTCGCATTATGTCATGAAAAATTCGGCAAAAAATATCGAACTGTTGGTGCCTCGATTGTCTTCATTGTAAGTGGACATAAAACACGTATTGCCCCACCAACAAATTCCTTTCCTCTTCTCTTCTGTGCTACTTCGACGGAGAACGTCTTGCAAACCGTTAGTCGGTTAGCAGCAACCAGAACCGATACCGGAAAGAACATATCTCTGTCAAAAAAGGTAAAAGCCACACCCATCCCAAGTGTCACTTTGCCGGCCTGATCAATATTATCTTGCGAAATAACATGCCTTCATCATTGTAATCTCCTAAAATCATAAAGTGAACATACAATTATTTTGATAGTCGTTAAGTAATAAGCAAATGGATGTAGCACCTTACACGATGAGATCATCGTCAATAACGTGACGTATTCTGAAATGAGTCAAGGACAAACTGCCGCATCGCCGAATCGCATGATTTACACGCATTAATCATGACAGATGAGAGTTATCAGTGCGCGTAGATAATCTTAATATAATTTTATAACAATATAAACATAATTTTATTACGATTTACATAATTAAAAACATTATGATATAAATTTTAATTGAACACCGCAATTATTTTTATTTTTCTAAAGATCATAGATTAATGTGTTAGTATCGTTTTAAATAGTTAAATAATATATTTAAAAATTAAATATACATGCATGTTAAAAAGTTTGAAAGAAAATTATTTAATTATAAAAATTATTATAAAAAAAATTATTATAAAATTATTTAATTATATTTGATATAAAATAATATCAAATAATATTAATAATGTTTTCAGATAATCAGTCAAGATGGCAAGTGCTCAATATTATCACGTACAGGTATTTAATATCTTAACGAGATTTAAATAGAATAGTGAATGCAACATAATGATTCATTAAATATGTTAATATCTTAACGAAATTTAAATAGAATAGTGAATGTAACATAATGATTCATCTCATCGTTTTAATTTTTTCCCGGTATGAGTGGATGATTTTTTAAAAGATATTTGCAATATTTTTAAGATATAATAAATGCTCCTAGTGTACACCCACCGTATATCCGGCCGATCCCTTCAATGCTGAAGAAGATGCCACTCTCTTACGAACCGCCATGAAGGGATTCGGGACCGACGAACAGACAATCATCGACGTTTTGGCTCATCGAGGCATCGTCCAACGATTGGAGATCGCCGACAAATTCAAGACGATGTACGGCAAGGACCTCGTCTCCGAGCTGAAGTCGGAATTGTCCGGAAATTTCGAGAATGCCATCTGCGCCCTGATGACACCTCTTCCTGAACTGTATGCAAAAGAATTACACGATGCCGTTTCCGGTATGGGTACCGACGAAGGCGCACTTATCGAGGTTCTGGCGTCTTTGAGCAATTACGGTATCAAGACGATATCGGCTGTTTACAAGGAATGTAAGTAGTCATAGTAATATAAATAGATTAAGATTAATTTTTATGCAGAGCATTTTCTAAAGAGCTGGTTGCTCTTAGTTTGGTATTTTTTGAAGTGTGAAGTAGAAATGTTATCTAAACAAGTTTGAAAGCTACGATTTTTATTTTGAATAATTAAGAATATATTGTATTTATTTTATATTTAAATTTAATTTATTTTTATATCTAAAAAATTCTGACCTATATGTATTTAATTTATCTTGCTAGTATACGATAAAGAATTGGAGGACGACCTCAAGAGTGATACTTCCGGTCACTTCAAGAGGCTTTTGGTATCGTTGTCCTGCGTGAGTAATAATTGATAAATACTGCGGATTCATTTCGTTAGTGTTTTTCTCTATTCTTTAATAAACAATCGGATATATAGGCCAGTAGAAACGAGAATACTGACGTCGATGAAGAGGCCGCACTTCAGGATGCCGAGAAACTTCTCAACGCGGGTGAAGGACAATGGGGTACCGATGAAAGCACTTTCAATGCAATTCTCATCACTAAGAGTTATCCACAATTGCGAAAAACTTTTAAGGAATACGAACGTATCGCCGGGGACAGTTTGGAACACGCTATTAAGCGAGAATTTTCCGGTGCTATCGAGGACGGTTATTTAGCTGTGGGTAAGAAAAGTGATTAAATTAGCTATGCAAAAGAATCTATTTGCTATTACTCGCGCCTCTCTTCGCTAATTTAGTCTCTCGAAATATTTTATTCCTCTCTTAATGTTATCCATCTATTTTTACCGTTTTCAAAGTATAAACGAGTTTCTTTTTCAGTGAAATGCGCTCGCGACAAGACTGCTTATTTTGCGGAAAGACTATACAAAGCTATGCGCGGATTTGGTACCACCGATTCGACATTAATACGCATAATTATAACACGATCGGAGATCGATTTGGGCGACATTAAAGAGGCTTACGAAAGACTTTATGGAAAATCTCTTGCAGAAGCGATCGATGTAAGTGAGATATGCTGCTTCGTGCAATTGTAATAATTTTATTTGAGAATAGCTGTTTCATTTTTACAACTATTTCATTTTGCTTCCATAGTGATATAAAATTTTGATATAAAAGATAAATAATTCACAGAATATAAAATTTGGATCTCTTTTAAACAGATTCTTTAATTCATTTCTTTCATTTTGTTCAGTCAAAATTCAACTTTATTTTCAGCGCTTTTATAGCTTTTATATATTTATTAATTTAAAATAATGCTTTTTATGTCTGTAAAAAATGTATTAAGTTAAGCATGTCATATTTAATTTTGATCCTTTCTCACATACAACGCACTTCCTTAACTCGTGATCAATAAAAGTTACGTTTATAGTCACTGAACTAAACAGCAATATAATAATTAATAACAATTCATTAACTCACGTGTAATTTATGAACTCGCGCTGACAGAATTGCATATAACTTTCCATAAATTTCAGGACGACTGTTCAGGCGACTACAAGAGACTCTTGCTTACTCTTCTCGGATGAAAATATTTCGATAGTACGCAACACTCCCTTATATTGAAAACCTACTTCAGTGTCCCGGAAATTATATATATCATATAACGTTTTGTTACATTCTACAAAGACATTGGTTAATTTAGTTTATTATATTTTGTTGGTCGTTAATAGTGAATATAGTATTATTCGTGTTATTTATATTTTGCGCTTTATCAGAGTAATACAACATCTGAAAAACGTTATTATAACAAGAGAGTATTATTTATAATATAACAAGAGAGTGTTATTTATAAAATAACAACGTGAGTTTCTGTAAAGATCGAAAATTAAAATTCGATCTATTGATTGGCACTGTATACTAGCACAAGTAAATTGTTGATCGAAACGAAAAATTTGTCCCTCTTTGCACTAATACTATTAATTACTACCCATCTCTGACTGCATGCACGCTTGTATCAGTAACATGTACATAAATACATAAATGTCTATATTTGCCTTAAATTGATGCTAGCTTTAATTTTCCCACATTATTTTGCATTTACAGAACGACTGCAGCGAAGACTTTAAGCGGCTTCTGATCGCGTTATTGAATTAAAGAGTTCGAGAAGAATAATTTCTGTTACTAAGAGCCCAATCAGATATTTCGTTCGTCAATAATCTAAAGCATGCATATGAAATATATACATTTTATCTGCAATTAATGTATACTTTCGCAAATAAACTTTTAGTTTATTTCATTGACACTGGAGAATATTTTTGTTTTCTTTTCCAGAACGATTGCGCTGCCGAATGGAAAAGACTATTGATAGCAATGTTGAATTAAAAATAGTTATAATTATATGAATAATTATAACTAACATAGTTATAACATGAGAGAATATACATGAAGGAGAGAATAAAAATAGTGTTTGGGACAATGATTATACATGAGATAAATATACGAAATTAATAAATATACATATATAATACTTGTACTATTATTCCATTTATTATGTAATACGTATATAATAATTTATACACGTATATAATAATTTAGAAAATTACAAAAATACATATATATATTTTGCAAAAATACAAAATTATTATAAAGACAGATAAGATCTTATGTCAAAATAAACACACATAAGTAACATAAATACACGTAAGTGTATTTTTTAGAATAATAAAAGAGCTATCAAATCTTACTATCTTATTGTTACATCTTCAAACAAATATTAAGCATTACGTAAATATGAAACCAAAAAATGGTATATGTAAAATCAGATATTTTATTCAATTCAATATGTAACTATACTAAAATCACATTAGGTGATATGGAATATTTAAGTATACTGCCAATGCAACCTAACTCTAATTTATAGATTTTATACTTCATAATTTTTCCTAAAATTCCAAAACATGCATGAAATCCATTAGAATCTACATCTACATCATAGATTTCTAAGCACATATCAAAAACTGAATTCACAAAATTTCCTACACAGATAGGTGGTGCGTCCTTAACTGAAAAAATATATATTTATTAAAATATAATACTAAAATTGCATATTTCTATTTGACTTGTTACTGAATGTTACCTGTAACTGTTTCATTAATAAGAGTAGAATTGTTGTATGTTAATGTAATTGAAATCCCATAATCATGATCCAAATAGCTTGCAT
Organism: Camponotus floridanus; assembly: GCF_003227725.1. NCBI lineage: Eukaryota > Metazoa > Arthropoda > Insecta > Hymenoptera > Formicidae > Camponotus > Camponotus floridanus. The sequence goes on from NW_020229838.1 coordinate 2,448,282, forward strand.
TTCCACATACTATATGAAAATAAAGTCTCAATAAGATGCAACACATAAATTAATATTAAGCAACTAATAGCATTGCATAGCTTAAGAATATTTACTCACATGTTCCATTTAAATAAACTGCATCCCATTTTATAAATTGGCAGCATCCACAATAATATTTATGAATACATTCACAACCATTATCATATATTATTGGAGAAGTTTTATCTAAAGAAAAGAAAAAGAAAGATATCTAAAATAAAAAACTAAAAACTTGCGAAGTAAAGAAATAAAAATTTAAAATTAGCTTGCAAAGTAGTTTAATTTTCTAGACTGTTTATTTTAATTCATAAGAATTAAATAAAATATTGTAGGGAAAATTTTTTTATAAATATAGTATTCTTAATAAAAATAAATACTACTATTAAAAATATTTTATAAAAAGGTATTATAAACGCATATATACGTATATATTTTGCGTTATACATATATATTCAATACATACTGATAATATGCAGTGTCCTAGAGTTTGGCGGTTGTCTCATCATATTTTGACCTATTACCTTTGCATCTTCCGCATAAAAGAATAATAATAAGACGATGCAAATATGCATAATATTAATGCAATGTAACTGTTTCATATTTTTATTTTCTATTGTTGTGATACTTCGTGACAATTATAAAATTGCTTCAGACACTCTCTGTATAGCACCGCATACTTCAAACTTTACCGTTTGAATGACCTTATCCTGTTTGTTCTTTATCTTTATCTTACATCGTATCATTTTCATGTTTTGGAATTTAAACAATGAGAAACATAGGGGGAGAAATTTTGAAATGCTTCCGCAGTTCCGCGGAGAGATTTGTTCTTTGTAGTTGAACTTGCACTTTTTCTTGTTTCTTCTCTTTCCTTCAACTACTATAACACATATATTCATCTCATATTTAACGTACATTTGTACAGAAAGTTCAGCTATAAAGAATAAATATCTAGCAGCGGCCAAATGGGTTCAATATGATTGCTATTGAAAAAACTTCTCTAGAAATTTCCTATCCGATGGCCAATCATTACAAATTTTGTGTTAATAGCCTACCATTTATAATATCCTAATATAAATTTATAATTTATATTTCAACGGCTTATAGATTTATTTACGGTGTAGAAAATATATTTGTATAAAAAAATTGAGATTTTTTATTTGATCATTTAAGAATTTATTAAGAACTTGTATGAAAAGGTTTGTAAGACAGGTTTTAATAGAAAAATATTACATATATGTATAAGAAATTGTTCTACACAATTTTAAAATATGGTTTTCATAAATTTGACATAATTAGTCTATTTTGTACATTACTACTGATAGAGGAATATTAATTCCGATAACCAAGAGCTTTCTTACGATTAAAATAAAAATTATATGATTATAAAACATTTACATACATGACATTTTAGATTTATGTTGAGAATTATTTAAAATAATTATCAAGAAAAACAAAGTAAAGGTAAAAAAAATTAGGAAAAGGTAAAAAGTGTTCGGAACATTGATTATATATGAGATAAATATATAAAGCACTTATGCTTTTATTCCATATATTATATCATAAATTTATAAATTACAAAAATATATATATACTTTATAAAATTATTAAAGACAGATAAGATTGTCTTATGTAAAACTAAATGCTAGTGTATTTTTTGGTATAATGAAAAGAAACTATCAGATCTTATTACCTTATGTCTTTAAACAAAAATTAAGCATTACATAAATATGGAACAAAGAAAAAAGATATATGTAAATTCAGATATTATATTCTATTTAATATATATATCTATACCATAATCACATTAGGTGGTGATATGGAATGTTTCTTTTGAAGAAATAAGTGTAACAAATTAAAAGTGATATTATTTATATTATTTATATACTGTTTTTCTTTATGTTGCATACTGCCAATGCAACCTAACTCTAATTTATAGACTTTAAGTTTCATAATTTTTCCTAAAATATCAAAACATGCATGAAATCCATTATAATCTACATCTATGTCATAGATTTGTAAGCAAATATCAATTTTGACTGAACCCACAATATTCTCTCCTATACAGATAGGTGGTGGGTCCCTGGCTGGAAAAATATATATTTATTAAAATATAATACTAAAATTGCATATCTCTATTTGACTTGTAATTGAATGTTACCTGTAACTGTCTCATTAATAATAGTAATGTGGTTGTATGTTATTGTAATTGAAATCCCATAGTCACGATCTAAATAACTTGCATTTGCACATACTATATGAAAATAAAGTCTCAATAAGATGCAACACATAAATTAATATTAAGCAACTAATAGCATTGCATAGCTTAAGAATATTTACTCACATGTTCCATTTAAATAAACTGCATCCCATTCTATAAATTGGCAGCATCCACAATGATATTTAATACATTCACAACCATTATTATATATTTTCATAACAGATTTAGCTAAAGAAAAAAAATATAGATATTTAAAATAAAAACCTAGAAACTTGCAAAGTAGAGAAATAGAAATCTAAAATTAGCTTTCAAAGTAATTTAATTTTCTAGATCCTTTAATTCATAAGAATTAAATAGAATATTGTATGTGAAAATTTTTTTCATGATAAATATAGTACTATTAATAAAAATAAATGCTACTATAAAAAATATTTTATAAATACGTATTATATTATAAAAAACATATATATATTTTGCGTTATACATATATTCAATACATACTGTTCAATATTCCAGAGTTTGCCGTTTGTATCTTTATTACATCTTGACCTATCACCTCTACAATTTCCGCATAAAAGAATAATAATAAGACGATGGAAATACGCATATTGATGCAATGTAACTGTTTCATATTTTTAATTTTCTATTATCGTGATACTTTGTGAAAATTATCAAATTGCCTCAGATACTCTCTGTATAGCACCGTATACTTCGAACTTTACTGTTTGAATGGATCTTTATCGTGTTTATCCTATTGTATCATTTTTCGAAATGTAAACAACGAGAAAGATAGGGGGAGAGATTCCGAAGTCCCGCGCGTTTGTTCTTTGTAATTGAACTTGCACTTTTTCCTGTCCCTTCTCTTTCCTTCAACTTCTATAACACATCTATCCATCTCATATTTAGTGCAGAAAGTTCAGCTACAAGGGACAAATCTAGCCGCGAATCAAATGTGTTCAACATGTCTGCTACTGAAAGAAATTCTCTAGAAATTTCCTATCCGATAGCCAATCATTACAAATTTTATGTTTAAATAGCTTACCATTTACAATAACCTAATATAAATATAAATTGACAATTTATGTTTATTTCTACGGCTTGTAGATTTATTTATGGTGCAGAAAATATTACAAAAGAAAATTGAGATTTTTAAAAATTTATTAAAAACTTATTAGAAAAGACAGGTTTTAATAGAAAATTTATTGTATACATATATATAAGAAATTGTTCTATAAAACTTTGAAATATGGTTTTCTTAAATTTGACATAATTATTCTTCGTAATATCACTACTGATGGAGAAATATTAATTCCGATAACCAAGAGCTTTCTTACGATTAAAATAAAAATTATGATATGATTATAAAACAACATTCACATATATGACATTTTAGATTTATGTCGAGAATTATTTAAAATAAAATTATCAAAAAAAAAAAAAAAAAACAATGTAAGGGTAAAAAAAATTGGGAAAAGGTATTATAATTCTTTCGACTTTTATTTTCGGGGAAAGAAATCCCATGAATATATATTCTCGAAATAATCGTTACCCTCGCCCCGAGAAACGGAAGAAACTGTGTACAAACGAAGGGGAAAAAAAGAAAACATGGACGGGAAGAGCGAGAGGAGAAAAACGCGCGTGCGGAATGAAAGATCGGAGAGCGCGATGGAACATAATACGCGAACCTAATCGTCGTAACCGTCGAGTTCGCGATCGAGGCCGGAGCCAGACGCGAGATCGTGCACACAAGCCGCACATGCCGCGCGTGGAACGTAACGAGCGATCGGATTATGAGGGGGCGGAGGGCGGAAAAAGAGCGAGAGCCCGCCAGCAGCCAGCCGAGCCCGCCGAGCCAGCGAGCAGCGACGAGAGACGAGGCGGCCGCGGCAACGGCGACTGCCATCTTGATCGTGACGCGCAACTTAGAGGTCGCGGGCTCCACCAGTGACGAAGCAACTGGAGTTTTGACGTGGCTGCTACGTACCTGCCCGACTGCCCACTCCGATTGCAGCAAACTTGGTGACGAGAAATACGTAACTGGTAAGTACCCCAGCTGGAGAATAATAACAATCGGGCATGGACCAGCGCGCTCGCGTACGACTTTCACGCGCGACGAGATCATACGCGAGCCCGATCCGGGCGTGCGTTCGTGCTTTTCTGTCCGCCGTGTCCGCGAGACGATCCGCGTTTACGTCTGCTGTGCGCGGAGATACCGCGAAATATGGCGCCCCGACGAGAAACGCGCACGTATTTCTCGCCGCTAACAGGCTAACGGGGGGGTTACGCGAGCGACCTTTCGACGTCCGTTTCCGCGGGATCGTCGCCGGATCGTCGCGATCGCGCTTCCGGGGTGGACGTTAAGGCGAGAGACAGCTCTCGCGTTTTCCCCTCATGCGTGATTCCTCGTCTCTTCGCTGTTCGACAGAAGTCGTACCGTCGAGCGTGTTTATTGTTCTCCCTGTATTATTTTTAGATCCGCTTATGTAAATGACGCAGTTAGCATCGCCGGACTTGTCGTTGGCGGCAAATTTGAACCGCAAGGACGATTCGCGTTTCGTTTTTTTCGCACTCCGACGAGGCTTCCGCGAAAGAAATGCGTATGAATATATTTACGTATTATCCCTCACGTGTTATTTCCCTCTGTTTACATCCTATCGGAAATTTATGACGATGTCATGGCGATTTTTTCAATTAAAAAATTCACTGTTGCATCCAAAGTACAAATGTTGGTTCGTTGAAATGTATACGTATTATGAAGTTGAATATTATTGTGATATTAATTTTGTTATATATAATTTTTAATAGAATATATATCGGATTTATTTGTAATTTTGCTCATCACAGATGTGTATAATATATCAAGTTTCTTATATTGCAGAGCTCGCGAGGTAGCCGGGCTATGGAAAGTATGGTCGAGGAAAATGGATCAGCCGTCGATCCGTTGTCCCAGAGCTCCCAGAGTGGCGATGCTGCACCAGCAATTGCAACTTCGGTACAATCTATCGATAGAACGCATCAGCAGCAAACTCACCACCTGGTAGCTTCTACCAGCATTGTGCAACTGACACTACCTTCGTCAGGAACAACACAGGTATACAGGAGACTCTCCTGTGTATCTATGTCCGATAATTTGCTTCCTCTTTATTTCGAAGCATGCATATATCGTTTATTTTGTTCTTGACTTGTGTTCGTTCTACAACATAAGTACCATTTAGGTATCTGAGCTTGCATAATGCTGGTTGTATCTTAGATGGTTAAAGTTTCCTTAAATCTCCTTCATTTTTAGATAGAAAGATAGGTAAGATAGGAATACATTTTGCAAATGTGACATTGGTATAGGTTTTAAGTTTTAAGTAAAGCTTAAGTAAGGCTTTGTGCGATTCTCCTTACATTATACGAGACAAATTACATGTACATTATTCCTTTTTATTACAACTAATTATAATATCATTGGATATTGATGCCTGTATAATATTATACTCGTTTTAAATATATATATAAGGAATAATGTGACCATGTGTGTCCGTATGTGTATCTATAAGTATAGTTTTAATGATGTAACCTTTTGTAATACTTGACATTTGTGTGACCTTTATGTAGGTGCAATCGGTCATACAACCCAATCAACAGTCTGTAATACAAACCGCGACGAATATACAGCCTGTTGCCATCTCTAAAGGAAACGTTATCCTGGTTAGCAAACCTAATTCTGTTATACAAACTGCACAGGGTAGTTTGCAGACTCTTCAGGTAAGTTGTATAAATTTTTTATTATTTTTTGTTGTTTCTTTAGATATCAGAATGTATAATTCAATTATATCTATTGTATATGTAAAAAATAGATGTATTTTAATAATTTAATAATAAAGTATTAGAAATAATTGATAAATTCTCTTTTGATTAAGGTTGTCGAGACTGGTAGCGATGACAGTTTCTCAGATGAGGATTCACCTAAGAAGAGGAATATTCTTACCAGACGACCATCTTATAGAAAAATCCTCAACGATTTAGGCGGGGGAGAAATTACAGGTAAGATAATGTTTTTTTCTTTTAAATTCTCATAGACACATCATATGATAGAAATTCACACAATATCAAGAAAAACTGTTTCATCTGTATAGTTTACTTAACATTTCGTTGCAAATACAAATTGTAGAAGAAATATAACAGATAAATAATTACATTAGCTTTTTTTACTCGATTATATAAGATGTTTGAGTGCATGTCAGTTCATACAAATTAATATGAATATATATGTAAATACAAGAAGAATAATGTAGTAACTTGTACACTCTTATATATATATTTTTCAAAATTGTATGTGTCTAAAGAACTTCAATTATATTTAATTTTAATGATATTTCGAAGATAGTATCCTTTTCTTTTTTTTAATTCTTGTAAATATTGAGATATGTATTATGCTGTTGCCACAGCTGTAGTATGATGAATATTTAATATGTTAAAACTTTTAAACACACTTTAGTAATTTAAATCGCAAATAACGAAAGGTCTTTCAATATACAATAAGTGTATACAATGTTGAGAAATCTTATACACCATAATTGTATATTTTGCCATTGCATGTATAAGAAAAGTATGCCATACCAAGCTTGTACTGTACAATATATACATATTGGAGACAGTAAATTGTTAACTTTGAAAACAAATGTGGAAATTCAGATGTGAAAAAGTTAAGATTTTGAAAGAATTTGTGCATAGATTGCTCTTTTGACTTATCATAATGTTATATTAAACAATAAGTAACCGAAGAAGAAATTTAAGAAAGATTAGAAAAGATAAAACCTGTACTTCAAAAGAAATTGGATAAAAGGAAACCCAAAATTGTCAACCTTGATTCGGAAAAAATAATTTCTTCTCATTCAGCGAACATTGTTGTCCACCATGATACACTATGAATAATTATTAGCTTGAAATTTATATTTTTTGATTAATTTCTAATGTATGCAGAGTATATTAAAAGGTAAGATCAGGTGACAGGAATTTATCAATATTACAAATATCGATTTTTGATAAATGAAAAGAACAATATATATTATATAACAGAAACATATTTAAATAAAAGAAAATTCTCGATGTATGATATTATTACATATAGCATAAAATACATAAATAAAAATAAACTTTTTTTAAATTTATTTCTCGAGCAAATTAAAAGTAGGATAATCTTTTTGCAAATTATAAACCGCGTCATTCTCTTGCTGTTAGTATATTTTGTATCACAAAATTCTATTGCAAAATTTATATAGAAATAAGATATATCAATACATATATGTAATTATACAAATTTATTTTCATAGAATATACTTTGCATTCATTTATATGCAGAATGACTAATATCATTTATACAAATAATTATTTTGATAAATCTGATATTATTTTTTATCTAATGGTAAATAAATTATTTTCAAAATAAATTTAATAAAAATATTTTCTATTCTTTTTTCGTATGAGCTGACTGCACACAACGTAAATGATAAATATACAATTATAATCAACAGCCAGAAAAGAAATCATCAAATTACAGCCATATGACAAATTCTTATTTTGTTCTTTTCATTTATCATTATGTTAAAAAAAATTACTCTGGAAAAAAAGAAAAATGCGGTACATTGTACATAGAATGACGCATACATACTAGCAATATCGGTTACGAGCTAATGGGGGTTTGGATTGATTCGGTGTTACAGACGGTCGTTTGCCCCCCTTAGAATCATCTTCCGAGTGTGATTCTAACGTGGACAGTGAAGTGTCTTCCCATTCGCTCCATTACCAAACAGGTTGGTTACTTTATCTTCCTTTTACATATCTTTCCTGGCTGTATTACATTCCACAGGCTGTCTATATATATATATATATATGTAGTTTTTTTGTATTCTTGTATTCTTCTGCATACTAAAGGAGATGATGTTAGAAGGGTACTTAAAAAAAAAGAAAGAAAAACAAAACGAATTGTATAAATCAAAAGATGCACACTCTCACATTTACAATTGTCTTCCATCCCTGTGTGTACTGCCTAATACGTGATATATCATTTTTCACGATACTCGCTTGGTGTGGCATTCTTGCTTATGGGATGTTGTCGATATACTTTTTCATTCGAATCATGCGGGGGAAAAAGCGCTAATATATCTTAAAAGATTATCTTTCGAATGAGATATTAAAGACGCAGTAAGAGCATCATATTGTCACGCATATAAAATCTTTTTCAATGCAAGCGCATTATCATTTACAGCATTGCATTATTGTGATGCACGCGCGACATATCGTTATTTACAAATTAATTTCCTTTATATATACGTTATACATCTCCGATATAATTTATTTTACAGTAATTCCTGCCGGTACTATTCAAATTGCGACCCAAGGGGAGGGAGTTCCGGGGCTTCACACATTAACTATGAGCAACGCGGCGACAGCGGGTGGAGCTATAGTGCAGTATGCACAGGGCCAGGACACTCAATTTTTTGTCCCAGGTGTGCTTTTGCATCATTTCCGAGATGTCAGAAAGTTTTATTTTCTCGATGTTTTGCTTTTATAACACAATATTGTATTATTTATTATAAATAATACATTATTGTAATTTCTCTCTTTTTTTCAGCAAATTAATATTGCTTTATTATGTATAGTTATAGTTTGATTAATATATAAAAAAAAGTATATATATGTATATATGCACAATATATGATTGCATTAATATATTAGTGATACATACATTATAAAAATTTGATAATACAGTTTGTTCAATATTGTCTAAGCTATGTTCTTTTGATAAATATGATAGCAATTCTTATCAAGCAAAATAAGTAATAGAAAGTCATATAAAATTTTAACGTGCGTAATGCAAAAATTTGGAAAGTGCAGTCTCTGACAATGTTTCAGCTTACACAGGTCATGGAGTTGTAGTGGAAGATGCGGCGCGAAAGAGAGAGTTAAGGTTGCTTAAAAACAGGTAAGACTTCCACAGATGCATTCGTACAGAGAAATCTTATATAAAATTAAAAATATCTTTTTTTGCAATGAAAAATATTCTTACATCATTTTTATATCTTTAATGTGTTTAGAGAGGCGGCGCGTGAATGTAGGAGAAAAAAGAAGGAATATATAAAGTGCTTAGAAAATCGTGTTGCGGTATTGGAGAACAGGAATCAGACGTTAATCGACGAACTGAAATCATTAAAAGAATTATATCAGCAGAAAACCGACTGAGATTGGTATTTGAAGTTTGCGCAACAGTGTATCAAAACTTTTATCCAGTCGAAGAATCTGTACATGTCTTGTTTGTGTACATTAATACCTAAATGTTACTAGGGGTAAGTGATGGTGATGTACATGCATTCTTATAAATAAGCGTTTCTCTGTAACATACTATATTTAAGTAACGAATATGAAGGCTTGTGAAACTTGCTATTACTAAAGCGGGAAGCCAAAGTTATATGAGACACGGAGGCAGCAAACACGTATATAGGCAATATTTGGTATATCAATCTATTTTTTGGATAAATCTAATAGCTTATTCCGAGCATTCGGAATCAAATCTACATATTTGAAGAAATTTCGATTTCATAGTTTGAAACTTGGATCGCGTTAATAACTTAACTGGCATGTAGTATACATGTTTGTTTAGTAATTACTGTTTACCGCCCGTTTGTATTAGATAAAGACATGCCTTGCTTTGCAATTTATTTTATGCTAAAAATGGATAAAAATCAGCTATTTAATGATCACAAAGAAGTTTCTTTCCGTTATATTTGTGGAAATCGTGTTGCGGGACGACAAAGAGAAAGCAAGACGCGCCTTCTATTGAAACGGGCTTTAATGCAAGATCTGTATTATAAAATAAAATAACGAAACCATTTATATATTATTTATATACTGGTTTCACAAAAAATTGGGAAGCATGCAATGCAACGCTGAAAAAGATCCGCTTTTAATATGCTTGTTTTAAATTTGAATATTCTATGGAAGAATCTTGGCATCGTACATAGAAAATTATAAAGATAGTTATACGATAATTGCAATTTGAAAGTGGTATAAAAAAAAGAGAAAAAAAAAAAGAAAAAAAGACGCATCTCTCCAATTTCCATAATGTCTGCATCGCTTTTCCGTTTGTTGTATAAATGCTCGTACACAGAGCGGTATTTTATATCGCTCTTAAAATTAGTAAAATAATTTCTGTTTTGCGTCTCTCGTCAAAATGCCCCGTTCAAATGCTGGACAACACAATACTTGTAAAATATAAATGTAATATACATCAGGAGTGCCTTGAAGATTTAAGTATACTTGCGGTATACATATACATATGATTGATTGCAACAAAAAAGAAGCAACGCGCAATATATGTATATGTATGTATATACGTATGAAGGAAAATATGTTGTAGGTAAATATGGGTAGATATATATATTATATATATATATATATGATATTTTTAAAGTATATTAATATAGTTTTATGTATACTTGACACACACACATACACATACACACATATGCAACTCTATCACGAGAATTGTATTATTTTTTTAAAATAATACAGAACTCGCGTTTCTGCATAATCTCATCGTTGTCGAACCGAAACCAGTTACTGACACAATTGGAAATTCGCGCAATGTATTGTGAATATTATGCGTGATTCTATGAAGAAATAACGTTAAAAATCCAAATAAAGAAAATAATTTTTTTAACAAGACTCGTTGCAATTGATGACGTAGCGTAAATGAAAACTTTAGTTGTTACTTTATTGATATAAATAATTTTGAATTTATTATACTGAAATAATATGTATCAGAAAATTCGTATTTCAGTGAAAATTGTTTAGAGTTTCGTATTTTACTAATCCATAATCATTCGTAGTTTTGTAATGCTGATATGCATATTGAACATTGTCAATTTATGAAACATTGCTTAAGAAAAAAAAAAAAAAGAAAAGAAAAAGTGAAAGAACCATTAGAGATAATAAATGTGCCGTATCCTTTAAATGTGCATTTTATTACTGCCATTGCAGTTATCAATTTTTGATACTTGTTAAAGGTTTATTTACTTTACTTATTAGACTATACTGTCTTCCCTTTTTATGTGCTTCAAAAGCAATTTTTGTGAACTTTAAAATATTATAATCCTTATTAGAAAAATTTATCAAAATTGAGGATTACCTATTCGAAAACCTTGTGCAATATATATTAGTTATTGCTTTATTCGTCTCTATAATACAATATAGAATAACTAATAATCTTGTACCTTTTGATGTTAACTCTACAATGTGTTTGACAAGTATCAATTTTTCTATTTTTTGTATATATTAAAAATATATTTATTTTACAAGTTTAGAAAAAGTATACAAATATATATTTTGACATTTATTGAACAAAATGTATGTAATATATTGATTACACAGTAATTCTATATGATTAATTATGTGTTGGAGGATGTATCAAATAGTAATCAGACAAAATTTTGAATGACATTATTTATTTAATCTTTCAATATTTTTTAATATGATCTTTTTTTAAAAAACAGTCCTTTTACATTATAATATACATTTGTTTTATTGCATTTATTGTACATTTAAAATATAAAATTCAATTTATTGATAAAAAAATATAAATATTTTCAGTTTTTATTTCCACAAATTTTATTATGCAGCAAATAAACATATTAAGTAAAAATAATCTTTAAATTCTTTGGAATAATTAGTCTCATTAATTTTAATATTCCCTTTTGTATATTTATTTACATATACTTACACTATTCATCATCTGTCGTCATTTTTATCCATGTAGACTTTTTTATCGTATTTTACTATACTGTAAAAATATGGTAAATTAGTTATATTTTCAACACTTTAAATATTTTTCATAAAAAATTTTTAATTTACATCAGATGGTAGTGCATGTAGAAATAATCATAAGAGGATAAAAATTTGTTAAGAATTTCATCCCATTGTTTCATACATCTAATATTTCATCATATATTACTTGTATTTATACATTAGAAACATATTTAATATACATATAAAATAAATAATGATCCTCACCTTTGCTGCAATAATGAATTTATGTCTATATGCATCATATAATTCTGAAAAAAAAAAAAAAAAAATAGTATAATTTATATATTTAAACTCCATTTTAATAAACAAATATATATAAAATATTTCAGTTGGTAGTGCATGTATGAATAATCATGTAATTTCATACTTAAACAATTTCATCCTTTTAGATCTATCTATAAAAGAACGATGCATGCTTTATAATAAAATTATCATAATCGCTTCCTTCTATTTAAAAAAAAGAAATTATAATAAATACAGCTCAAATTTAATTATTTATACTGAATTCTATTATGAGCATATATATTAGAATGGAACAAACAATCATAGTGGATGCACGTGGATTACAAAGGATACATAATGCGAGCAGTTTAATTCAACAAACTATTATACATTTCATTTTTATTTGAAAGAATAATTTAACGACTAATTAATAACAAATTATTGAAAAAAAAAATATTAAAATCTTTTCTTTTTATAGATTATAATTTTTTTCGATTATTACCTTTTAATACAATTTAATCCTCCCTCGTGCTATCCTCGTAAGACTCCTTGTTGCATTATGGCCGATTGTAGTAACCAACACAAGATGGTAACCAGTAAAAAATGTTAACCATAGGTATAAATTTTATAGATAGAATATTATTTGTAAATATGGGTTTAGAGAGGGGGTCCCATCTACAATAGGTAATTTAAGCCCTAAGCCTTAAGAAATAGACCAATCACAGCCGAGTATTCTCTTCATACTTGACTGTGATTGGTCAATCTCTTAGGCTTAAATTACCTATTGTATATCCGGCTTAAACGCAAGAAACGACACGATAACCAATCGATTTACGGCTAATTCATAAGCGAACAATTGATTGGCTAGTGTGTAAGAATTTGACAAAAGTTAAAGGTCCATATTCTGAATTTTCTTTAATCGATAAAAATGCTTTTAAAAGTGGCTTGTAACCAATCAGAAGGCTTATAAACCACTTTTAGAGGCATTTTTATTAAAAGAGGATTCAGAATATGAGCCAAAATGTGCAGTTAAAATTTTTTTTCAACAGACGCATTGTGTTAGATATTCACCCCACACATGACTATTGGTGCATAGACTCAACAAAATAGGATACTGTCATTCTATTTGCTTATTTGCACTCAGATATTAGTGAGATTTCCTACCTGTAGAAAGTGTAGTGATTCATCTACTGCTTGTAACCATTTGTAATAAATAGCTTGAATCAGCCTGAATGACAGAGTGTAGAAAAGCGTAAATTGTCAAAAAAATGACGCATCGTGATTCTACGAAGTTTGTCATTTAAATATTAAACACATAGTCTTAAAATACTTGTTTAATAAGAGCTAATTCAATTATATCTCTTTATTTACATCTCGTTAAGATCTCGTAAGGATGTGAAAATTTATGTTTCTTTATAAATTTCTAAAAGTTGTAGCAAGTCGTGTGTGTCTAAAATCATAATTGCAATCGGTGAAAAAACGTGAAGTCTTATAAGAATGAACTTTATACAATAATTAACGCTTAGGAACAGTCTCTTTGTTATTATTGTGCGTGTACATTACATATATGCTCTATGAAAAAATTAGCCCAAACAAACATATTGTGTCCAAAATCAAGATTTGTTCTCGAAATCTTTGTAATCATCTCGTGCTCATCTAGTTTTAAAATCCACAATTTGTGCCAGTAGTTGGCATATACAATAGGACAAACAGAATTTTCTATCTAAAGGTAGTAGTAATATATTTACATCTAATTTTTAATAGTTAAAATGGATAAAACTTTTCGATATTGATTTGATCATAAATATACTAATTTTCCTTTTGAGAAAGTATGTGTCGAAGTTAGAATATGATTTTTTAAAAATATATTTCCAATATATTAGCAAGAACTAATAATTTTATATATGATTTATTGAATCATTTGTATATTTATTATTTCAGATTAATCAATGATCTGATTAATTTGAAGTAACAAATACATATGCAAAGAACAAAATAATAGTTTTAATTGCATCTTTTGCAAACAAGTGTATATATTCAAGTTTTGGAAAAAAGAATAAAAAGATTAACTTGAATTAGAAGGATAATTAAAATATAGACAATGGAAACAAAATTTCAATTCGAAATAGTATTTAATATTTAAGAAATTATCTCTTAGTTAGATCTTTCAAATGTCAATAACTACAATATTTTTTGTTTCAGTTTTGCGATTTCGATATATGCCAATAAAGAGTTTATCTTAAATAAGATATCTATATTCTGTAATATATTGTATTTACGATACTTAAGATATTATAAATTCAATATTATTGTTATTAAATTCATATTTAATTCTATATAAGAGTAATAAAAACAAGTTTAAAATTTGTATAGATTGTATCTGTATTTATAATATAAGAATAATTATATAAATTTACTTATAAAATATAAATCCACTTCTATATAAATTCTTAGAATCCTGTAGAAAAATATCCTAAGAAAAATGAGTTTATAATATTTATTTTCTATAAAATATCTCAAGTAAAATATTTCAATAATTTTACATTATTTTTGCAATTATTTATGCAATTGAAATATATTATTTTATTCTCCTTAACTTGACACAATAATTTAAAGATTATGCAAACATTTGTTTTCTCCAAAATTCATATTATTTTTTTTAATTATGAGTTTTCTCTTTTATTTACAGCTAATTCAAAATAAAAACAATGTCTCAAACAACTACTATTGAAACTCTTACTATAACCAGACCGCTTAAGGTAAGTTAAAAAGTTTAATTACACATATTAATAATAAGCAAATTAATCATATCTATTTCATATTATAAAATATTATTTATTATATATATATATATATATATATATAAATTTTTTTATATCATTCAGAGCTAAACTTTATATAATACATAAATTAATTTTTCTCTTATATTTTTGCAAATTTTCATCAAAATGATATAAAGTATTGAATCTTACAAATAATAAAATATATACATAAATCTTTTGTGAAAATTCGAACATTTTTAAATTTAGACATTTATTATATTGATTCTGCTAGTTTGAATTTGTTGATTTTGATATGACATAACAAGTACAATTAAATTTGAACAATATATTTTAAAATTTTGACAGATTCTTAATCTAATTTGCAGCTCTTTTGAAATGCTTATTTAATTATGAATATATTTTGAATGCTTATTTAATTATGAATATATTGATTGTAATCGAGACAATATATTCTTTTTAAAAATTGTATATCATAATCGCAAAATTTTTCAAAATTGTGATATAACATTTGAAACCGTATTAGTGTCCAAAAAATTTACGGGAAATAATTATTTTTCTTGTTTCTGTTTCAAAAATAAAAATTATTTGAATATAGTTCAACACAATGAGAAGGTTTACGGGGCAAAAATGTAAAAATGAGGAGAGACTGGATAGACAGAGATACACAGTAGGAGGACCAAAAAAAGAGAAAAGAGACGAAAAGAGAAAGATAAAGAAAGAGAGAGAGGGAAATCAAAAAGAAAGAAAAGGCAAAGAAAGAAAGAAAAGAAGGCAGGAGAGCGCAGAGATTGGTACTCGCGCGCAATGCGCCGCGACCTTTAATGGGCGCTGATGGGCGCAGCCTCCCTGGAACCTGGAATCCACAATTGCTTCCTCCCAATCCCAGCGGAGAGTGTGCGTTCCCGTTGGAGCAACGCGGTTTCCTCTCTCTTTCCCTCCTCGCCTCTCTATCTCTTTCTCCCCTTGTTTTTCGTGCGTACAGTGCACGCGTGTTACAATTTTATTATTAAAATCCGTATCTCCGTATCTCGTCGGCGTCGACGCCAATCGACACTGCCATTGTGAGAGATTGTCCGTCATTCCGTCCGCTCCGGAAAAGGAAAAAAAAAAAATAGCTCGCGCAAGGGTTGCCCTCGTCCGACATGTATCGCAGGCCAGCCGCGATGAAAGCCGTTGACCCGCGCGCCCGTTAATCAACCCTATCTCTCTCTCTCCCCTCTCTACTATGCGAAGTCACGATCGTCGCGCGAAACCCTCGAAATCATCGTACGTTATTTCGTGACCTGCATCATATCGCGGTACTGTTCAGAGAGATTCGGGATCTCGGTTCTTTCTCGCCAGCCAGTACTTGGAACGTGGTCGGAAACTGCGGACGATGTTTTAAGAGCGTCCTTCCGGGACGATGTCCTCGGTCGTTCGTCTTTAAAAGAGTTTCTCGATCTCGGCTACGAAGTTACGCTCTCCTTCGCGTGTGTTTTTACAGTTGGATTGCGAATTCGAAAGTAAAATGATTATGTATACGGTCGCGGAAGATCACATGGGCGATAATGAGATCGCGCAGGTATCGTCTATAAAATATACTTTTCTTCCTAAAGTCCTTAAGATCTTTCTGTATTGTACCACAACTGAAGATAATATTCGATGATGATACGATAAGTATTGCGCATGATTACTTTATGTGCTTGTCTCTTTATAGGTAATTGCATTTATATGCGGTATCATAGTGGTATTGCTGATGATAATGGGTCTGGCATCGACTGACTGGCTGATGGCTTTGGGATGGAGACAGGGCTTGTTCGCTCATTGTATCGAGGAAGGTGCCCCCACACCACTTCCCTTTAACATGCCTGATCCTCCAGGATGTTATCCTGCAAGAGATAGCGGTATTATTCATTTTATTATTGAATGAAATAAGAGGAAACAAGGGAATAGATTATTAATTTGTACTTTACATTACAGCTTATATAAAAGCAGCTGCAGCCTTATGCGTAGTTTGTCTTCTAACAGACATTGCTGCGACAATTCTCACTGGTCTGGGTTTGCGCACACAGGATCACAGAGACAAACACAAATATTATAGATTTGCAGTGTTTTGTATGGCTCTTGCATGTGAGTAATATATAAGTTTTCTTTTCTATTTTTTTCATAGTTTTTTTCTTTCCATATGTGTGTCTCTTTTTATATAATTTTTATACAATGATATATCTTATTTTGTTTCAGTGGTATCTCTTTTGATAGCACTGATCATATATCCCATATGTTTTGCAGCAGAATTGAATCTTGGTAAGATTTCAATAATTAATTCCATTGTATTGACTTTGATAGATCAAAAAGAAACAAATATATCATGTATATAATAATTTGTAAATATACATATTTGTAAATTTATAAAATATATAATTTTTAGGAAATCGAACTAATTGGGAATTTGGTTGGGCATATGGCGTTGGTTGGGGCGCAGTCATTTTCTTGGTTGGTGGAGCAGTATTGCTGTTATGCGAGAAGGAAAGCGAAGAAATTTATTACAAGGAAAAGAAGACTGTTCGTGATGATATAGGAAGTGGTGGTTCCATGATTGGCATGGGACATCACGCTGGACGAAGTGGAACGCAGCTAGCCTAGTGGCATTGCTCCCTGCCCGATGTTGTTCTCTAGGTGATTTATTTTGTCCTTTTCTGCTCTCACAATTCGACACATGTGCATACGAGAAAACATACAAGCTTATAAGACAGGTTTTTTGATAGAGTGTTCTTGACTCTAATGCAAAGAAAACTATTCTTACAGATTCTCTGATAAAA
Source organism: Camponotus floridanus (assembly GCF_003227725.1). Taxonomy (NCBI): domain Eukaryota; kingdom Metazoa; phylum Arthropoda; class Insecta; order Hymenoptera; family Formicidae; genus Camponotus; species Camponotus floridanus. The sequence continues at coordinate 2,466,173 of NW_020229838.1, forward strand.
TTTTTCATTATAAATACAATATCAGAACATTAATGTTTCTTCACAATAACATACATAAAAATAAAAACAAAAAATAATCTTTTATAATGTTTATTATATGTTTATAAGAAGATAGAAAATTTTCGTCTTTCGTATTTAATATTTTATTAAATCCTAAATTATGAGGAAAAAAAACTGTATTATTAAGACTCTTTATTATCTAATACTAAAAATTGATGAGATGAGGAAAAGAATGGCATTTTAAATTTTTATTGAGAAACATTGAACTTAAAACTAGTCAAAGAATCTGTAAGTTAGTTTTTATTGTAGCTGTTTGGAGATATCTGGAATAGACATAATTTGAGTTCATTAGACAAATGTATATTCAAATTATTATTAGTTTGACATAGACTATATCATAACATCTCGTTAAAAAGAGTAACAAGCATTTCAATTTTCTCATTTTAAATTTATTTAACAGTCACAATTTTTATACTAACAATTTCGGGACCATTATCAGCTTGATTCTGTTAATGTATTTCCTACAATTTGCATAATCTTGGACAATTTTATATACATGTATGTTTTTTATTGTAATTTAAAATTGGAAGGCTTATCTCTCTGCGCGTATAATATATGCGACGATGCTACATTTATTGTTCATAAACTAAATTAATAAGAATATCGTATTCCACCGAGTTTGAGATATAAAAAATAATTCAAGCAAAAATTTCATATTTCTTTTGCATAAATAACAACAAATGTACACAACTGATATCAATTAATGAGTTTACTAATAATCTTTATATTTTTTTATTCACTTTTATTTAATATTAAATATAATTAAATATAATTAATAATTAAGTGATATTAAATATAATTATAAAGAAACAGCCAAATTAATAGATTTTCTGTTAAAGTTTATTTTCTATTAGATAAAGAATAAGATTTCTTATTTGTGTGCACTAGATTTTCAAAATGTCAAAATATCTTGATACATATATTCTTTATGATATCAAAATTCGTCCAGTCTCTTAAATATGTTGTTCTCACTTTCAAATAAATAGCGTTCCTTTTAACTTTATCCCTAATATTTACAGCTAAAAGCTCCAAATTTTAGAGATACACATTTAAAAAAGTTTTATTCTTTTGTACAGATTTATTTTCAACTTTACTTTGGGATCTTTAGTAATGCATAAACAGAAATTGCCAAAACAGCATCCGATAAAATTTTTGATCTATAAAAACATCCAGATTTATTCAATCCTGATACATTAGACGCTATTTAATACACATAACAATTATATCTAAGTTCTATAATAATATTCTTTGTCATTCTTCCTGCACAATTAATGTTTTTCTACAATGATAAACATATCATATGTTTTATGTAGTTTTTAATTGTATTTTATTTATACAAGTTGTTCCAGAGAAAATAAAATAAAATCTGTTGAAATACTCAAATCTAAGAAAAAAGTAATATAGATATATATAAATCAGGATTGAAAAAATGTAATGATTTTAATAAACATAAAAAAGTAGAGAGAAATCGTTAGTAATTTAGAAATTATCAAAGTACCAAATTACTGTTTTCTAGAAGTTTATAGTTTCAATTCATTGGTTAAATAGACATTTTTTTAATATGCTGAAAATATATATTATTCAATAAATATAAATTTTTTTTATTAAAAATACTCGAGTAACACCGTCCAAATAATCAGAATATTTCTACTGGGACAACCTGTACATTTTCATAATCGAAACTTTATAAATAATCAGAAAGAAGATATTTACAAATTACTAGTTTATTACAAAATTTGTATCTATTTTCTTAAGTAATATCATAATTGAAAAAGAGATACATAATCAGGTGTAATTTTACTATGAAAGGGCACGTCAAATGTTTTGAAAAAAAATGCATTAATAGCATTTTTGTTTTATCTTGCAGAATATTCGCGTGAAGATAGTTATAATTGGATAGTTGTAGTTATAATTCGAGAATATTCTGTAAGATAAGTAACTATAAAATTTTTGCCTATGTATCTTTTTTTCCGGATGCTACTTTAATTATATATTATTATTTTTTATCTTTATCAGAAAAGAATTGTCAGAAAAGATAAAATATATGTTGTGATATATTATCTTTCTCAACCTTTCCGCAAAAGGATATATAGTATATATACTATATATATTCTAGTAACTTGTCAATTTCTATGCACATATATACATTTTTCTTTTGGTTCTTTTTACTCTTTCTCCCTTTCTTCTCTGTTTCTTTTTGTATGTATAATCTAAATATATTACCAATATATACATATATAAGTATATATATTTATATATATTGAAATCTGCCACTTTTATTGCATGTTATAAATTTTCAATATGTATAGCATGAGAGTACACATCCTGAGAGAAGAAAACATAGTTTATTTAATATATACTGTGTGAAACAAACTTAAACTAAAGAGAACCTCATAATTTTAGTTTTATATTTTATTATAATGGCTGTAAATTTTTTTGATTTATAATAAGCAACCTTATTGTAGACTGAGACAGCTCTTTAAATATTTATTGTTAAATTAAAACGATGGTGTAGCTGAGATGATGTATAAGTCTTGTTTTGAAACATATTAATTATTTATGAATTTTATTAATCAATTAATTGAAAAAAATAGATATTCCTTGTGATAGAACAAATGGTTTGACTGAAATATATTCATTACTCAATTATTGTATATGCTGATCATTATCTTCATCCATTTTACATTGATTGCAACATTGTGAAAAAAAAAGATAATGTATATCGAAATGGATTTTGTGCAGCATCATTCTCTTTCAAATGCTTGAAAGCAAAGTTTTAAACATTGTAAAGCGATGCATAGCGATGTCCATCATTTGTAGCGAATCTTGAACTTATTACCTCATGTATCTTTTAAGTTAATTATAAAGCACAAAACGTTAAGTATGGGATGGGACAGAGGCAGCTCGGGCAGATGTTATTTATTGCGTTATTTACTGCATTAGATACGTGTACGTATATGTGTATATATATATAGATATAATATTTTATAACTATGTAGTTTTTAGCATTATATACACACGCAAATATGTAATAGTCTGATGCGTACAATATACAGTGAATACGGTCTACGTTAACGCATTGAATTCTCCATCAGTTGATATTGACTTACAACTGATTATAAGCTTCTTAGAAGCTAGATTGATCAATTTCTTTCTTTGTAAATTTGTTAATTTTAATAATTCATTAATTTCAATAATCATGCTTTGATATTATAATTAAGAAATTTACAAAAAGTGAAATTGATCGATTTGATTTCAGAAGAAGAAAATTATCACAATACAATTTCTATATATTTTAAAAGAAATAAGATAAGGCGTGCAAAAGTACTTTTGTATGTTAAATTTTGAACATTTGGTTGATACAGATATTAAGAGAGAAAAAAGACGAGAGAAACTTGAGAGACTATTAAGAATTGAGTACAATATTGTTAAATTATATTCCGCTTATACGGTAGATTTTATATTCTGTAACTGCTTAATCCCCCTTTTTACTACAATAGTACTCTATTATATAAGAAATAATATTGCGATATAAGGAATTAGTAAAAGATTACAAAGTGTACGCGTAATAAATTCGTGATTTCTATATATATCATATGCACATAATATATAAGACAATCTGTTATGTCAGTCTTGTGTATGCTGACTGTATGTAATTCTATCGTCTATTTGCAAAAAAAAGGAAAGGAACGCGATAAAATATAAATAGAAATATATTAATATATAAAAGTTAAAAATATATTATCTATAATGAAACATATCCGCAAATATACGTTTTAATAAAATTAAGGAATCGATATACATATATAGATTAAAATATTTAAGATTTCAAAATAAGTTTTCCCACATGATATTATTAATGATGTGTGGATGTAAGTTTACATATATTTAATGTTTCTTATCGCGTCAACGTTTGCAAATTTGCGACAGAATCACAATCGCTACGTAGTCACCAGATTTGCCATTTTCTAATCTATTTACTAGGCAATTTTTGGTTAAATAGAATTGTACAACAATACACGTAACGATCATAAAAATATGTCATCGCTGACTTATATTACACACGATTATTTAAGCACTCAGCGACATTTTGTATAGTACTTTAAAGCATATACATATCGCACGTATCATAATAAGTATATCGTTACATGTATAAGTATGGATCGTAAGTTAACATATTATTTGTGCGCCATATTCCAATGTTATAACGTATTGTATTGTACAAAGAACATAATATAACGTTAAAGCTGTAACTAAATAAGTATAAGTATATATCTTATTTCAAGCGAGATGAACTCTAAATTCTTTCTTAACAATTTTAAATTGTTTTCTGTCATATATTTCTAATTTTCTGTTTAGCATATTTTTAATCTATGTTAAAAATCTTCAAAATAATTTTTTTTCAGTATTGAAACAATTATTATCTTTTTAAATAAGTATATCGTAGAATATTTTTTTAAAACAAAATTAATCTTAGATATTTCGTATAAGCTCACGAAAGAAAAATATATAAACGTATACATTTTCTTTTTATATTTCGCTTTTTTCGAGATTATTTAATGAGATAATATATAAATTATATTATCCGAGATATATATGTGCAGCAAGATGAAAATGATAAACTTTTCTTTATAAGCATGCACTCTATTTTTATAAATTCACATTTTATTCCAAAATTATAATTATAAATATTAATTAATCGAGTAATTTTATATTTCCGTTTATTAGATTCAACAATTTTTAATCACTAAGACCTAATTGCACCAATGTTATTTTGGTTTTAAGCGAGATTTAAATATATATCTGTCTTTATTTAGAAAGAAAAATAGAGATGGATATATATTTAAGTCTCGCTTATATCTAAAATAATATTGATGTCTCCCAAATTTATTAATTGGACATCTATTGTTAATAAGATTTCTATTGTTCGCTAGATTCGGTGTGTCTTGTTTCAAAAGTTGCCGCCATCCTGCTAACCAATCCGATCGCCTGCAAGCAGCAGTGATTGGAGGACCTAATCGTGGACCTAAAAGACCTTCGATTTCGCGCCGACGTCGAGAGATACGCTCGAGGCGCGTATCTTGTATGCGCGCGATCTCGACCGTTAGAAAATTGCGCCATTTTTTTTTCAGTTACCGAGCGAGTCGAATTGTTTAGCGGAAAGTAGCCGTAATCGCGTGCACGCGAAAAGACGACCGGGAGCTTGCCCTCGGAGCGGTGTTTCCAAGTCGCACGGACGATCTTAGTTCCCGTTTCTACGTTAACTTCGCGGGATAATCGTCCACGTGCGCGGTCAGAGAGCATCGTCGAAGAGCAGGTGGGATTGATCATCGATCGAAATAAACGAGAAAACGAAAACAGGCGTCCGGGATCTGCCTGGTTGCATGTAATCACGGCCGAGCCGCTAAACCTTGTTTTACAGTAGGGATCGCGATTACAAGACTCACAAGCGAGGAACAAAATGTCGGTGAACGTGGACACGCTGAGCGATTCCGAAGTGCGGATGAAACTGAAGGAGTATGGTTACGATGTGGGACCGGTGACGCATACGACCCGCAGTACATACATTAAGAAATTGAAGAACCTCATCGAGACCCGCGGCGGTAACAGCGGGGGAGGAGGAGGGCCCCGGCAATCTTTGGCCGCAAGGTGAGCTTTTCCTCAGTGAAGATGTCCTGAAGAAGCTTCTCCTTTAGCTATGTCATATTTATATACATTCTTCGCGCTCGTAACAAGCATGTATTTGCTATCTGAAAGAGAAAGAGTGGGAGAAAAGTCAAATGTTAAATCAGAAATGAAATACAAAAAGTCAAATGCTAAATCAGAAATGAGATATAATTTTGTCGAGTAACATTTAAATTTCACATATATTAGCACGCTAGTGTCATTTTTACGTTTACTCATGGATAGATAAAACAATTTTCTTCTGATGTATTTATATCAGAATTATAATTTTCAATATTAAATAGAAAAAATGTATAGATCGACACAATATTTATGTCTTGTTTTGTTTATGAAATATGATACAAAGTTTTTTCTTGTTGCACGAGTCACTATTTAATTTTCTTGAAATTATTATGTTTTTGAAATAGATAGGATAATATTTAAAAGCATTTATTCTGTCAGATCAGAAAATCTCGCAAAGAGAATTTCAATAATATTAGTAAGATGGACTCTAGAAAAGTTTGCTTTATTTTCAATTATATAATTAGAATATTTTTAAGTAATAAATAATAATAAGAAATACATATATATTTTATATTTGCATCTTTATCCAATATTTTTTTCCATCTGTGTATTAGATATAGCAGCGATGATACAGACGACGACACAAACAATGTCATTAAGAAGAAAAAGAGTGCAAATTTACGTCGGCAGACGCTAGCGAATCCCATGCCTCCACCTTCGATTATTCCTGATGTTACAAATGTAACAAAGAAACTAGTTAAAGAGAATATATCGCCATCTCATTCAGAATTCAAGGATCCTAATGCAATAGATTTCGATAATTCGAGCGTGTCTTCTATGACTCGTGTAACATCAAAAACTACACACAATAAACTTATCAAGACACAAAGATCATCCTATGTGTCAGATGGTTTAGAGACTGGATCAGACTCGGATGCAGTGGAAGATACTGGAAGCACACATGCACGTTCATATGATAGGTACCTATCCAGTCCGAGTAGCAGATTGTCCGATTCTCGAGTACATGATCGTGGAATGTTTGATTATGATCAAACATCGAAAACCAGACCTGTTCATATAACAAAGGACACGAAATATAATGTTTCTCCTTTAAAACCAAGTGTCTCCTCGATTCAATTTACAAAAGAAGACGCGAGTGGAAGAGATACAAATCAGAGAGACCTTCTTGCAAACTATGAAACTCCATTTTTATCAGAGTTTACAAGAAGACTTAGTTCACGATCGCTGATAAATACATCACCATCAACATTAAAAAGTAAGCGCATTTTCTTCTATATGTATGGTAAAATCTAATATATTTTAATTATTAAAATTATTTGTTTCAAGCATAAGAAAAATGTAAAAGTTATACATACAAAATTTGATTAAAAAGAGAAAAGAATTTTTTAAATTGTATCATGTGGGGGAAATACATTTATAATGAGTTTTAATTTTATTTATTTCAAATTTAGGTATAATTTATTGCTGATATAATATATTGATTCTATATTTTAGAGCTTTTAAATATTGTTATATAATCATAGTTTTATTAATCAATTTAATTTTTCTTTAGGAGAAATGTTAAAGAAATTATATAACTTTTAAACATTATATATCTTTATAATTAAGTTTAAAATGAAAATTTTATTAAATTATATGAAAATTAAAAAAATTTATAATTTTATTATGTACATTTTTCTGACACTTGTGAAAAGCATATATTTTTGATTAAATCAGTTGACAACATAGTTGTTTAAATGGGAGGATTTTAATAATTATATTGTATTTTAATAATTATATTAATGCTATAAAATCGCCTGTTGATTTGCAAATTTTAATTTGCAAAATTTTTTTATTTAGATCCTACATTACGACACACTCTGTCATCTGGTCTACCAGAAGTAAAAGAAAGAGATTCAAATGGTCATTTTTCATCTTTAAGGACCATGTATTCACCATCGAGCCAATCATCAAGGTATATATAAATTATTATTTTATTTGAATTATTATATGTATAATATAATGTAGGCAAACATTGTTTAGTTCGAGACACAACGCGTCATCCGTCGATAGAGTCCGGGATATCATTAGTAGAACGACTTACAAACCATCAACGACGAATACAAGGGAAGATGTACGAAACAATCAGAATATTGTATCAATGGGCCTTGTGGCAGTACTTGCTTTATTTTTTGTAGTCCTTGCAATAATATATCTGGGACTTGGTAATCAAGACGGAAAAACTGAGACCATTCCATCAATCTCAACGGGTAGGTATGCAGAAACTTAAAGAAATATTTAAAAACAAAAGGAAAGATATACATATGTTTGCTTCTCATAGATAACGGAGCGCAAAGCGCATAATATATACGCTTTTTTTAAATCAATATATAGCCTATAATAAAGTCGAAAATTATTGTATACTTCTCTATTATTACTAATCGTTATTACTAATCAATCTCTCTCATTACTATTTTTATAAAATTAAAATAACCAAGATCACTAAGATTATAAGTTAGATATGCAAGCAGATCTTCAAATATGTATTTTTCTTTCTCTATATTCATGTATAATAAATGTCACATATTTCTTGAATTAATTTGGATATTTTATTTCCTTTTCCCGTTTTCTTTGTTACATATCTCTTTGCTATATTATATATCTATCTCAATATATTTCACTATTTACGAACGGGCGTTTAATTTAGTCCACAATATAATGCCCGTTTATGCATACATACATACACACACACACACACATATATATTTTATATATATTTTTTATACATATTTATATATATCTAATGTTAAGAAATAAATTTATTTCAAGAATTTGAGAAAATTGTTGATTTAAGAGATATTACCTAATTTTTTTAGTTTTAAAACAAAATTCTTTATTATTTTGTCAAAAGATGTGATAATATGGTTTTGTTATATTTATCGAATTTTGTAATCTGCAAAACTTAGTGAAAAATTTTCAATTATTTTTCTAAGTATTCAAATATTTTTTTGAATTTATGTGCAGTAATCTATTTAGCAATTGCAGTTTATTTAATCTTGTTAATTTATTTGTGTTTATATATAGAGGAAAAAGGAAAAATACTTTGAATCATAAAGCAATGAATGATATTTCTCTTTTAGATCAATTTTTTAAAGGATTACAGTTATTTTTCGGAATAAAAGTTTTATTATTTGCAGAATATTTCTTGTTGTAACATGGTTTTTGTTTAAAAAGCTAGTAATTTGTCATTTGAAAACACGTAAAAATTATTATTGGTCCGTGTTATATGTATTATATAGTTTATTTTATATTATATATATGATATATGTATATATTAATGATCTTAATTTATAATGTTATATACTCCTGTATTTATAGATAACAACATACCACAATGTTTCGTTGTTGACTCTCTGAATCTTAAGCAACCTGGAGTAAATTGTGTATTGAAACAAAACATAGAGTCTGTGTTGCAACTTATAAGACGCTTGCATCCTATTCTAATGAAAAAGGCAGTGTCTAAAATATGTGAGAACTCAAATGAGAAACCATATTTAATTGATAAGGATATTATAGAGATGTTTATGAGTGAGAAAGTAGTAAGTTGAATACTAAAAGTAACTACATAACTGTACATAACAATATATATAATATACTATCAATCATAATTTATTTTGTCTTTAGACGAGCCTTGAAGTGAAGGATGATCTGCATAGTGCACAAGTTTTAATCTTTAAAAATCCTAAATGGGGTATTTCGCTTATTGATATAAATGACGATAATGGAGAGACTTTCAAAGAATTAGATGCTTTGGTAAATACATAATATGTCAATCCATTATGTGTTCATATTATTATATAAATATATTAATTATTTTTGTAATCGTTGCAGGAAGAGATATTGTTTGCTCGTCATAATGAAAAACTGGGAATGACAATTCTAAATCCTGAGCTGCCAATGCAATGCCTTGTTAAGAACAAGCTTTTTACCATCTTTTCCTCTCTCCTTATAGTGGCAATTGGTAAAGTTCTAACAGACTATTTATTTGAAAAAACCTATTGAATCTATCTCATTAGAAATTTCTCATATGCATGTTTTGATGATAATGCTTAATTGATGATAATGCATTATTTATGTACTTATATAAGATCACTATTTGTTATGTGTGATACATTATACTTTAGTAAAGCAGTTATGTCTTAAAACAATTTTATGTTCTGTTGATATAATTTTATTGTTAATATATCTCGTAAACTGATATTACTCTGTAATAAAGCATTTCTTTCTTTAATTACAATTATCATATAATACAATTAGTGTAATCTATTAATATTTGGATATATAATGATTACATATACATGATATAAATAAATAGATAAAAAAAGAAAGAAATGCCATCTTACAAAATTTTTGTTTGCAAGATAATATCTGCTTATAAGATATATTCTGTATAATAAATAGAAATATATATGTAATGAAAGATTGTAATAGTGGCTATGCATCTTCAGTTTTATTAACAGGTATTGGAATTTATAAATCATATCTTTGGTATTTAAAATATAAAAAATGTACGGAAAGAGAGGTATTTAAGCTTGTTAGTGAAATTATAAGTATCGTTGAGACGCATCATCAAAATGCGTCCATGCAACCTGGTGGTGCACAGGAAAGTTTTCTCGCCATAAATCATGTGCGAGACAATCTTATTCCACCAAAAGATCGCAAAAGAATGACAAGTCTCTGGGAGAAGGCAGTGAAGTTTTTAGACGAAAATGAATCTAGGTAAAAAAATCCATCGTCATTGTTTTATATGCGTATAAAAATACAAAAAAATAACGGGATATAATTCTGATTTTCAGAATTCGACGAGAAGTACAACAAGTGGCAGGAGAAGAGTTTCATGTATGGCGATGGTTGCCGAATAATGCTTTAAATAAATCTCCTGTACAGAACGCGTCTTCGGGTAAAAAACCGAAAGTTTGGCAAGGACAAGCATTTGAAACGATGGAGGGTTCAGTTAATAGTTTGACTTGTTCACCAACACCTTGCTTGAAAATCAGACATATGTTTGATCCAGATATGTAAGTCATAATAATGTATATGTATATTTATAAATGTATATGTATATTTAAGGAAGATTGACAGTGTGAATGATTTAAACTGTTATGATTTAAATATTAAACTGCGATTGATTTTAATTGTTCTTTGTTGATAGTGAAACCGAAGATGATTGGGAAACGAGAGTACAGGACGCTATTTTGGAAAAATGCGGGGAGGGCGTAAAGATACTCCATATTCGCGTAGACATCGGTAGCCGTGAAGGTTGCGTTTATATGAAGTGTATGTCGCAAAAAGATGCCGGTGAAGCTTATAGAGCGTTACATGGATGTTGGTTTGATGGTACGTGTTATAAACTCATATTCTGTTTTCTCTGTACTTAATTTTTCAACAAGATATTGTTTAAAAATTATGTATTAATGATTATTCATTAACTAAAATAATATAAAATATTTGCACATACTATTTAGATGATATTAATGTAAAAATTATTACAAGGATATACGAAATATTAATGTAAGGATATTAAAAATAGATATGTATATAGTGTAACTTGATTCAATAGATTAATGGAGGTGTTTCATACAACCTGTGCCAATGTTAATTCTTAATGTTAATGCATACATGCATTAATAATATTAAATAACAGTCAAGGTCTTAATATTATACTGGAATGTTTAATGGATTCTTTTTCTTTTTTTCCTAGGTAAATTAGTAACTGTGAAGTACCTGAGATTAGAACGTTATCACGAGCGATTTCCGGATGCTGCTCGCTGTATAACGCCTCTCAAACCAAGTAACAATCAACGATTATCCCTACAAGCGCATTATTGGCAGAGTCCTGCAGAGGCAAATTAACAACTGACGTTTCTGTTTGGATACTCACAAAAATATGAACTCTTGTATCTGATCATACGCATAATTACTTGCTGACCAGAACTGACCTTTTTACTCTTTTTCGTTTCAAAATATAAAATATCTTTATGTGCTACAGCACAATACATACATATTACAGGATTGAAAACGCTTCGATTTTATAAAAACATTTTCCTTAATTTGCTAATTTGTGTATTATATTCTACTTTATATGTTTTAACATGAAGACAGAGAAATTGTGTTTTTAATAGTTTAATAATAATTATTATAATATTAATAATATAACAGTAATGTTAATATAATTAATTATACTTTTAAAGAACTGTAAAAATATTTTAATCCAAGTTTTTTTAATAGTATTTTCAAGTAGCAATACATGTGCATAAACAACTATATATCGCGTTTTTTATAGGCCTATCCAAATTGATCAGTAATATAAAATATGCACAGAAAAAATTATTATTTATTTGATGTACATAGAAAATTGTAATACAGTTTCCTTGATGATTGCTTGACTTTCTGTGAATATTATGATTACATCATCATTAGTAAAGGTACAATGATTTAAAGGTATATATTAACAAGTTAATGCCTTTTCTTGATAATCATGTAACTTATTTTTTATGATATATCCCATAGAAATGTATAGTTTTATTATTATTATTTGTATTTAAAAAATATATGAAATTAAATAATTTTTTAAAGTAAGAAAAGTTTATGTACAAGAGGAGAAAGGGAAAATTAATATTGTTTAAAGAGTAAACAGAAAAAATATATGAAGGGTATAACTAATATATCAAATGAATTTGATTGAGACATTAATAATCACAGAGAGCATCGATATCATCATAAATTTGTATTACATTCCTTTTCCATAAAATTTCTTATCAGTCATATGATTTGACTTTTTTTGGTCACGATATTTGCCGCGAGGGCGTTGCACGACGAGATTTTCAAGTTTGTCATAACACGTTAACGTAACCTAGAATCTAGAGCTCGATTTGCGAATGACGAGGGTGTTACGAGTGCGCTTACTTAGCTAAATGCCTCAAAATAATTGTACATATAAGACATTAAGAGAGTAGCGAGGAAGGAAAACTTTGCATAAAAAGAATTAAAAATGAAGTATTCTACTTCGCCACCGGCGAGTCGATGTCATTCACCTGTCCCGACAGAATTCTCATCTTCATTGCCAATGCCCATCGTTTACAGGTACTATGTCATGTCATTTGTACGCGTATTAATTTTTGTTTCGTTTGAACATCTTTTTACGAAAAGAACGATTATCACATTATAGGCATAATTGTATGGGTGCTGCGACAAAGTGTTACAAGTATTTGAGAAAACTATTGAAATTCGAACAAATGGACTTTGAGTTTGCTGTCTGGCAAATGATATTTCTATTTGTAGCACCGCAAAAAGTATACAGAAACTTCCAAAACAGAAAACGTATGTTATCACTTAATAAGTATGCTAAAAGATATATCGTGACTTATCTAATACACTATATGTTTTTACAGAAACAAAATCACAATTTGCAAGAGATGATCCTGCATTTTTAGTGCTGGTTACATGCTGCCTCTGCATCTCAACCATTGGTTTTGCTATAGTATTAAGCTTAAGATTCTTCCAATTTGTGAAGTTGTTATTTTATATGGTTTTCATCGATTATATAGGTGTGGGATTATTAATAGCAACAATATTTTGGTAAGTGTACTAAATATCTTCAGATCTCTTGTCACATTGTTTTTACAAATTATATCTTATAATAGTTTTATATAATAAGTTTTATATTTTTTCTTTTATAAGGTTTATAACAAATCGCTATCTTAGGATAGATAGAACTCAAGATGTTGAATGGGGCTATGCATTTGATATTCATTTAAATGCAGTATTTCCTCCTTTAATTATACTTCATATCTTACAATTATTTCTGTACAATGGTAGGTCTTACATGTCTCTCTCTCTCTTTTATCATCTCAAATAATATTTAATATTTTTAATTCTCTTTTACAGCTTTGATAAACAATGATACATTCTCGGCACGATTTGTTGGGAATACTTTTTGGTTTATAGCTGTCAGTTATTATATTTACATTACATTTCTTGGTTATGCAAGTAAGTATATACATTAAAAGTGCAAAGTTTTTACTTTGAATAATTGATTTTTGTTTTCTTATTATATATATTTATTGTTTTCTTCATATTTCAGATATTGAAATACTTCATAAAACGCATCTGATATTATCCACACTACCAATAATATTGTTAATATATATTACTACATTATGTGCAGGTATTAATGTTAGTTACTTAGTTATGGAATTTTATCGTTATCGGGCTTTATAAATACGTTTTGTCATGACTGCGATGTGTATCGATTTTTTATTAAATATCCGCCTTTTGCGAATGGATATTAAAATAATTACACCTAAATTACATCTAAAATGCGATAAAATTTGTAATATTTTTATTTTGCGTTAAAAGTATAATTTTTAATATTTATTTTTTCTTTATGTATTTATATTAGAAAATTTTGTTAAATGCGACATTTCAAATACAATTTGTGTAATAATAAAAAAAGTCTTATATATAAATTTATTATGAGAGAAATCTCAATATAACATATATATAATACTATTTTTTTATTGCTATATATAATACTATAATAATTTATAAATATGAATAAAATTTATAAATATAAAAATAGCTATGATACATGGAAATTTAGGCCCGTTCCAACAGTGGCCAGTTAGCTTAACTAGTAGTTAAGTAGTGATGCCAACCACTGAAACAAAATTCGGTAAGCTAGGTTAGATCTTGACAAGTTGCATTTTCGCAAAATATACATAAGTGAAATATTGAAAATATATATACATTTATTTACAAAATTTATAAATTTATTTCGAAGAATGTCTAGTAACCTTAGCCTAGTGAAAATTAAGCCAATCATCTTTGTCATATAATTTTTACCAGTAAAGGAAGAAATTGATTGGTTATTGTAAAGATGCAATTTCATTGACGCTAAAAAGTAGCGTCAACCATTGGTTGAACAAAGAAGTAAGTAGTTGCTTCATTGTTTAACCAATTGACGCTACTTTTTAGCGCCAATGAAATTGCACTTTAACGCTCTTTCGGCGTATCGCAAGAGCTAAATTTTCACCTCGTAGAGCTTCATCATAACTTTCGAATCTATGCTTTATAACTGACGCTAACGCCTGCGAAGCATCAATCTGTGAACATCAATGAATTAATTGTATACTTCAAATTGTGTATCTATGATTTATTATTATCAACAATTATTATTTTTTTTGCGGCTTCGTGTTTAATTTTATTTGCTTGACTTCTTTTCTATTGAATATGAGTGCACAAGCACATTCTTCTGCAAAAATGAAAGAATTACGGTTACCAATCTCGAGGGTAAAAACAATCATGAAAAGTTCTCCTTATGTTGATACTGTCGGACAGGATGGATTGTATTTGGTTACAAAAGCTACGGTAAGAATGAAGTATATAAACTAAAAATCAAAGAATATATTTATATAATCGCATTACGATAAGATTTACGATAAGATTGTTAACAATAATTCATTCAGTGTTAAGAGGAATTCAATGATATAATGCATGATCATAATTATATAATAGATTTCATTATTTTATTAGTATTGCTTCGATATCTTATAGGAACTCTTCATACATTATATAACAGAAGAGGCACATATGCAGAGTAACAAAGGATCTTCTTTGGATTATAAACATTTGGCAGAAGTGGTACAGACAAACGACACATTGGAATTTCTCAGAGAAATAATGCCCAGAAAGATTACAGTCAGACAGTTCAAAGAAATGATGGCAGCTAAGAATGCATCTCACAGTAGTTCTTCCGAGAGCAGTTCGGATTCAGACAGCGATAGTGATTCAGATACAGATTCTTGTTCAGACAGTGACGAAACAAAAGCAGAGAATGGGAATACGTCAGGTAGTGAGCGAGAAAGTGAAACTAAAGAGAACGGTGCTTGTCATTCAGATAGTGAAAGTAGTATAAAAAGTGATAGCGAAGACAATAAGAGATGAGTATCATTGCTCTCTTTATATTCAGCAGATAAACATTCTGATTATTTAACAAATTTACGAGTATTCTTTTTGATAAAATTATCTGTATAAATTTATTAATATCAAGACTTTTTGCATATCTATATATCAATAGAAATAATTAAGCAAATCAAATAACAAAATGGTCCAAAAGACTATGAAAACTTATCTTAAAAGAAAAGATCTTATTTTTATATGTCTGTAAATGATCATAAATGTGAATCGCCATTTTATATAATAAGCATATTTCAAATATATTGCTTTCATTTATATTTCTATATATCTCATAATATTTTTGTACATATATATCTCATAATATTCATTGATATCACATAAGCACATTCATTTAATTAATTATGTGATTATTGTTTCTTGTATTAAAAATCATGGTATTTATTTATAATTGCACACTTAGTATATATATAAAATTGGAGATTTTATATATTATAAAAAATAAATTGTGCAGATATCCCTATATCTTATTTTATTTAGGGTATTTAATAATTTTTGTATCTTATATAACAATCAATATACATGTAGCATATGTCTTTAAAATTTTCGTACAATATAAAGATAATAAAGTTAATTTATGTAGCTTATGTATGAATATTAAATTATACTGTCTATATTTATTATAATAAAATACATATGTTTAAATAGACAAATACAGTTGGATTGCTAGTCTTGATGCGATTTTATCGGTTTAGATGTGGTATCGGTCTCGCTTAATTTCACAGCTAAAAAATAAATCTCGGCTAATGCAATGATCAATGCGCAAATTATACCTAGGAGTAATCTAAATCCGAAGTCTAGATTTCCAACCATAAGCTCTATCCCAATAAATCCAAAAACAAAGCCGGTTATCACAGAAATTATAAATTGTGCAACAGCAATCAATTGTTTATTTATCTGCTTCACTGTAAATAATATTAAAAAGAGACATTATATATATATATATATTAATAAAAAAATAAAACAAATAATAATAGAAATCTTTTGGTTACTTTGATATGCAATGCTATCTTCTGGTAGAAATTTCCGCATAGAATCGATGTTTTTTGTCATGGTTTGATATTCCCTAGCATTTTGTTGTGCTTTTAATTTTTGTATTCTGGCCTCCAACTCCGGATTTCTTGGCGATTCCTTTGGTATTGGCAATATCACATCACAATCATTGAAAAGTTCATGCAAGTAAATCATTTTTGTCGCGGTTTTTCTATATTCCTTTAAATATTTGTTCAACCAGCTAAGATCTTCAATTTTTAATGTAGCATTTGTAATCTTTTCTTTCTTAGATTTCTTAGATTTGCATAAAAATATGATACCATCTGGAGCATCGTTTATGTCTTTTACATTATTTAAGATAAAATCTATTAATCTTATAGATGGTTTTATTGTTATAGTAGGATCTGTGATTGATTCTAATGGCATATTTATGTAAATTTTTATGTGAACTATTCCTTTTTAATAACTTGCATAGATTAAATCTTTATTAAATGTTTAAGTACTAAAAGATAATGTATAGATTAAGGATTAATGCTTAATCTTAGGGAGTAATGTGTAACTTTTTTTCCAAATCAACATAAAATTCCTGTATCTCGTTTTCTTTTTCTTGGAACGTTTGATCTACTCTCTGACACTTATCGCTCATATCATTTATGAATTTCTCCCACTCTTTTCTTCTGGCTAATCTGTTTTCATTCAACACACTGTCCTGTAACATCAAAGTATGAATTAAAAATTTATAATCTCAAAAATATCAATTTAGGTAAACATAAAATATATTTAATACACATACACTATCAAAATTTTCTTCTCTTTGTAAAACACGGCTACACATACTCAGTGCAACATCCACATTTGCTTTAAGACTAGGTAAATGACAATCTCCAAGTTGTTCAGTACGATCCAATTGGCTTTCTTTCAATTCTGTTGAATATTCAAGTATTTTAAAAAGACGTTCCACTTCTCTATCAGCCCTTTTTTCCTAAAACAAACACAATTATCTAAATTTAACGGTTTCAAAAATCTACATAAATTAATATTTTTAAATTGTTAATATATATAAAAATTTCAAATATATTAAATCGATATTTACTTTGGAATATATGAAAAGAATGGCATAAAAACTGATAGTTAATAATTAAAAGAAGAAGTTTAAATTAAAGAAATTGCGACTGTGGACAATAGCAGTTATAGTTTCTGTTAACATCTTTATTTACAATGATACTTTAAATGTCAAACATTAGGTTATGTTCATATATCATATTTTAATCAAATATTTTTTAATTAAATCTAGTTTATAGTCCTATCAACATTGCTCTGATGATTAAGATAATATTGCTTTGGAGCTCGCAATCGGGGCGCTTACCTGAAATTCTCGTAAGAAAAATGTTATTTCTCCTTGGACGAACGGACGATGATCGAATAATCGGCTCCAGATTTCACCCGTGTCTACGAAAACGTGATCGCGTATGATACAATGACTATGATATAATACTTAAACGGTAAAAATGTTTATTTTTGTATTTATAGGGATACGTATGTATTTATAATCATACAATGATTGCCGCACCTTTGGTTAGAGCCGCCATGTCGATATCGAGCGAGGAGTGGAAACAGACGGCGCATCGTCAGGCACTCCTTCGTCGTCACATGACTAGGTTGTGCCACTGCACTGATTGCATCGTCGCTTGTACCGGGTATCATGGTATTATGGGTCGCAGAATTGGTGGAGAAAAATCAACGGAAAAATCAAAAATCGAAAAAATATATTATAATAAATATATTATAATTATATTATAATTTTTGGATAAGAATATTCTGCGACAGTTTCATCGAAGCTTGATAAAATTTTACTTACAAAGAATGAATATCAATTTTATAAAATGTACAGTTTTTATATACCTATTATATATTAATTTAAATGTGTATAATTATAATAATATATTATTATACATTAATATAAATAAATATAATTCCAGAATCTTTATTTCCGGACTTCTATCGGAAAGAAACTTATTATAATAAATTTTCTGAAAAGTTACAGAATTCTAAGCTCAAATTATAATACTTTGTATCGATGTCAATATTTATCGGTTGTTTCTTGGGAAATTCGTAGCCAACTTGATTAACTGTACACAAAGATTTTTAAAATGAAAATAAGTTAATTAATAATAAATAAATAATATTATATAGTATTGAATATCCTGAATCTAATTTACATCCACCAAGAATTTTAATTTGATTTATACATATATATGTATATTAGAAAATGTTTCATATTTATTAAGATAGATTCTTTGATCATTTTGGAATAAATTGCTGTTTAAAATGTAACAAAACAATTTCGCTTACTTTGTATGTAACTTCCAAAAAATTATAATTACAAACTCCCCGATGAAGGGGATTTTTCAGGAACTAAGCTTTGAAGGTATGAATAAATGGAATTTTAAAAAGGTGTGGATACACAAAAGAGTCGAGCACATGGGATCGATAAAATGTCAAAACAATGCGTCCACGTGTGCTCGTTTAATGGCGTTCGCGTTAATGGGAATTTTGCGTACATTTTTTAGCAAAGCGACAGTATCGTTACGTAGAGGACACGTACACATCAATAAACTTGTATGTTCGATATATTCTCGAATTACGTCGCGTGATGGTGATTATCACTGTGAGAATGCATTGTTGAATATTGACGTAAAATTCGAATCCGTTGCGAAGAGGATGCCGCGATTAACAATGGCATCACGTGATTACGCGTGCATTCCGTTGCGTGTACTTAGAGGAGGGTAGAGGTGATTACATGGGTCTATATATATATACCTGTGTTACGTTCCGTTTGATCGTCCGTGATAATCGCGGTGAGGTTTATTCGTGACGTAACGAGATCTAATTGGAGTGCAATGAAAAGAGTGGTGTATTTTATTTCCGTAATTACAATTGTGCATTTGACAATGTAAGAGATCGTAATTTGAAACATATATTTTAGCATTTTTACATTTTCGTGGGTTTTATGTATTTTTATATAAAAGAGACATATCAATTTTTGAACGAATTATATTCAATTATACGTTAAATATATTAATACTAGTTAGAAACTGTTAATCTCAATAATAAATTGAAATAAAATGATATAATAATTATTAATTTTTTTACGAACAGTTATTGATTTAACATAAATTATATACTCTTTCTTTCTTGGAAATTATTACTGGTAAATTAAAAGTTTTTTTTTTTGCGAATTCAATAGAAGACCCTTTGAGAGCGTTCAATGGATTGTATTTATTTTTCACTTTACAATCATTAATACGATTGCAATTGTATGTTTGTAAAAAATTCTATTCTTCAAGGCAAAAGGAAGTTATGAAGAGCGCTTGTAATTGCGCGGTGTTCGCTGTTCCGGGCACAGAACCGATAATACAACACATGCTTCCATGCAATGTGAGCTGTGATCGAGAAGGACTTGAAAAATGTCAAAAATTATGTATTGCCTTGGTGAGTTCATGCCTATATTATTTTTATACTAGTTTTTTCATACACACCTACTTTTTACAACTATGTGTCTTATATTCCAATATAGAGGAAATACATATACGCATACGTAATTTTAAATTATAACTGCAATATATGTATATATATATATATATATATATATATATATATATATATATATATATATACAGGGTGAGTCATTTTAAGTGACGGACTAAAATTTCTCGAAAACTATAGGAGATACAGAAAAATGTTTCAAACAAAAATTGTAGGGTGTGAAGGGGGACATAAGATGGTAGCATTGGTTTGACCTTGGAAAGTCATTTGAAGGTCACATAAAAGTCACCTTCAATTTCTTAAATTGAACCCACTATTTTTCATTACATATTCTTGTAGCTTATCTCGAGAGCTTTCCAAAACACTACAGACAAATGTTTTTTCATTAAATACTTTTTGAGTTATAAGGCTTCAAAATTTGCAATACTTCGATATAAAATGCAAAATATCTCGTAAAATATTTAGTTTTCGGTAGTCTTACCCTAATACTTTTATGCACAGGATAATGAGACAAAACTATTGGTGCAAAGAAAACGTATGATTGTTTATGATAAAAAATGTGTAATTTGCAATGCACTTTTTGTTATAAACAATCATGCGTTTTCTTTGCACCAATAGTTTTGTCTCATTATCCTGTGCATAAAAGTATTAGGGTAAGACTACCGAAAACTAAATATTTTACGAGATATTTTGCATTTTATATCGAAGTACTGTAAACTTTGAAGCCTTATAACTCAAAAAGTATTTAATGAAAAAACATTTGTCTGTAGTGTTTTGGAAAGCTCTCGAGATAAGCTACAAGAATATGTAATGAAAAATAGTGGGTTCAATTTAAGAAATTGAAGGTGACTTTTATGTGACCTTCAAATGACTTTCCAAGGTCAAACCAATGCTACCATCTTATGTCCCCCTTCACACCCTACAATTTTTGTTGGAAACATTTTTCTGTATCTCCTATAGTTTTCGAGAAATTTTAGTCCGTCACTTAAAATGACTCACCCTGTATATATATGTATATGATTAAAGGTATTGGAAATCAATTAAAACATGAAAAAATTAAAAATTAAAAATTAAAATTAAAATTAAAAATAAAAGGTAATAATAAAGTTGATATTTCTATGTTCAGGTTGAAACTGTTCGAGATAACGTACCAATGCTGATTTGTGAGAAAGTAAACATGCATATCGAAAATTTAAAAGTAAGCAACATATCTCATTTTCTCATTAACATTATACATACATAATGTCAATATTATTTCCTCTCCGAGTAGAGAAATATATATATATATTTGCTGGATTTCTTTTCTAATTAGTGTTTATCTATATATAATATGAAAAAAATAAACGATTGTGCTATATATATATAGCACAATCGTTTATTTTTTTCGTATTATATATAGATAAACACAAATAATACAAATAATAATATTAACACAAATAATACAAATAATAATATTAATACTATAAAATATTATTTTTCTCAAATAAAAATAAATAAAACAATTATATTATTTTTTAATTATTTGTTTTTTTAATGTTATTTTATTTTGTTTTTTCTAGGTCGCTCTATATATAAAATCATGTGATTCTTTTTGGGTATTCACTGGTTTGAAAAGTGCAGAGCCTATTTGCTGTCACGAAGGGAAGGCATTTTCTTGTAACGAAGCGATGCCAACAATAGAAAATTAACGAGAAGCATTATTTCTTGTTCATTTACTAATGAATATCTTACTATTGATTACTACTATTGATTAATGCGAATATACATTTTTATTTTTTAATATAAAATATTTGTAATTAGAAATTTTTTTTTATTATTTTTTAAATTTATACATAATAACTGAGTAAGAAAGCAATTATATATATATATATATATATATATATATATATAATAAATATATAAGCAACAATAGCAGATCTGTTGAATTTATTCAAAGAATGAATTTAAAGAATGCCATTTTAGAGACGTTATTCATTTGTAGTCTTTGTTCCTTTCAATAAAGCTCGGAGACTGAGCTAAGACTGATTGTGAGATTGCGAAAAAACCTATCTACTATTAAAGTTTCTACATTAGATGGTAAATCTCTAGCTTAAAATATAATAATGTTGGTTCTACGTTTTCAAAATATCTAATTGTTCTCGGAATGAAAGATCTATCCAATGAAAAATTTGTTTGTAACTTGCTTTATGTCCTTTGAAATTGAATATATAAAATATGAATTGAATATATAATATATAAAAATTAATTTTTAAATAATATATAAAATCAAAATAAAGTGTAGAGAAGATGAAAAAGAAAACGTATCTTACAAATAATATCTATCTTTGACAAGAAAGAAGATTTCGAATTAATTAATTCAAAGCCATCGAATTAATTAACATTTACAATATTCCGTGCAAAAAAATATACAAGATTGTTAATTTTTACTCATGAAAATTTAATAAACATTCTAATAAAAATTTCTTGCATGATTTGATGAGTGAAAGAAAAAAATAATGCATTTGAAAAGATAAACAATATAATCTTATAATTCTATAAAAATAAAACGAGCGAATAATGAATTACGGATTATATTTCGACTAGAAAATTTTATATTTATTATTAAATGTAATATATATTTCTCATTATTATTAATATTCATTACTTTAATATAATAGTTTCTCTAATAAGTTTTGAATAAATTTGTTTTAATAAAATATCGTCGAGATACTCTAATAATTTACGATATAAATTTAAAAGTTATTAAAGATTTCAACTTATAAGATATAAGGATATAAACTTGTTTGTAAATTTCAAAGTTACAAGATTTGTGAAAATTTATTATCTATTTAAATTTTTAAACTATTATAAAAGATTTGTTCCTTCTGATAAACATATTCTTTCCTATAATTTTTATTTAATCTCTTTTCACCTTCCAAAATTTTATTTCATTCTTATCGTTAATTTAATCTTTTATTCAAAATAAAAGTTATAATTTTTTATCCACATTTAAAATATATAACAAATATTGTAATAAAGATGTATATAAAAGATATTTTAATTCTTGTAGATATTTATTTGATTATGTTATTATTTAACAAAATAATACACAAAAAGTGCTCTTGAAATTATTGGAAGCAGTTTTTGATAATGTGTTCGATAAAAACGCAACGATCTGTTCTTCGTACTTTCTACGATACGAGGCCAAGCGCCGATTATCGGTAGAGATTTAATCCAGCACTTGTACTCTCTCGTGTAAAAGTCAAAGCCCCAAGGAGAGCATGCTTGAAAGCATTAAACGGTATTCGTTCTCAACCGAATCTCCTTTCGCAAAGTACAACTATTACGATCGACCATACGAAATGCATTGTTAGATACAGAAATTATGCATGCATCACATATTTTGATAAGTGTACAATCGTTCCTTCTTCGACAGAAATTTCAACGAAAATTTATTTATCAAATAATCAAACATTAAAGAGAGATTTTTCAATATTTTTCTTTCCATTAAATTTCAAAAGAATATAACCAGAGTATAATAAAATCTCATTTTCGATTGATTTCATTTTGTTTTAACGAAGATTTAATTTCAAACTTGTCAAGCAAGCGCGAAAGTATTGAAATTAAGTTAGTTTATAAACAATTCTTGATGAGAGTTTTGTTAAGGTGGAATAAGATAGACTTTAAACTCGATCCAAGCTCGATTCTAACACTATTATAAATGATTCTCGTTTCACAATCTACCTATCCTGTATACGTCAAATACGTGGCTCTTACCGTGTCCAAGTATGAACATGGAGTGAGTCCATTTCATCCTCGACTCAAGATACCTTCTATTTCGATGATGCGTTTCTCAGAGAGTCTTGTCCCAGAAGCCATCGCATTGAATGAACGGTTTGTTATCGCTTTCCCTCTCTCCGATTTCCTGTAAACGAGTCCTCCAAATTTCGACGCACCCGATAGGTGTATAGAACTCGCCAGTTGCACAAGCCATTGTGTAGCCGAGGTTTTGTCGTCCTTTCTTCGATCGATTTTAATGGCTGTGCCAGTTCGAAGACGAGTTTTGATCTCACAATTCCCTGATCGTCGATCGAGAGAGATATGCCCGAGCTTGTTCCTATTGTGAACGGATTATGGAATAAAAATCATTAAAAAATTCAGTTCTATTGTAAAATAAATTATATTTTTCTCATGATATAATTATTTTTTTTTCGTTTAAATTTTCCAAAATTCTTAAAATTAATAGAAATAGAATATTGAAATTTTGAAATTACTAATAAATGATTTTATTTTCTGACTGCTATTTCCAAGCTTTTGTTTAATTATGGGAACTTTTTTCTTTTTCGAATTTTCAATACGATTCGAAATTGTCTGTAATTTTGAGAGACTTTCTGTATAACGGCAAAATTCATTCAGTAATATCTCTCTTTGTGCTTGCCCACATATCAGTCTGTCGTCCTGACATAATTAAACGAAACGAAAATTGAGGTGACTAATTGTAGGTTTCCGGTTCAGTCCCTTCATCATGTGAGATATGTGAACACACATGCACACACATACACACATGTGCACAAATACACGCATGCTGATCGAATCCTCGGTTCTCGATTAAATCGATTCTTGCTCCCTTTCCATATGTCATACATCAAAGCTTGTAAAGAGGATCGATGTCTTCGCCGTTAATATTGCTGTTGCAATAGTGAGTATTAATCATCGGCGAACATTGACATCGTCATACAGTCTGTATCTGACCTGTCTGTATCTGATCATTTATAGCGTATAAAGCATAAATACAATCGCGTTGTTTCAATGAAACTATCTTTTGATAAGTAACTAACAATAATTCATTTCGATACATATATAAATTTTAAAATATTTTTTCTAATATTTAAAGATATTTGTGTGAAATATTAGTCTTTTTATAAATAAAACAGATGATACTTATATAATGATAATAATTTTTATCAATATTTGCAATTATTATTTTTACTCAAGACTTAATTGTGTCTTCGTCATAAAACACATTACACGTTGAGCCATTAATTCACAGTCACCAGCAGGGCTGGGCATAATGGATGCTTTCGAACGGAAAAAGTGATCAAAATAAAGTGAGGGTGGATTAAGATGAAACGAGAGGGGGTCGAAAGAGGGATTAAAATCTCACTTATAAAAAGATCTTTCTAGAAAAACAGAGAGAGAGAGAAAGAGAGAGAGGGAGAGAGAGAGAGAGAGAGAGGGAGAGAGGAAGTTTATAATTAGTTAAATTTATTTAATAAATTATCAACAAATTATAATTATTGGATTAAATTTTCATGAATTCAATCATTAGCAGTAAAATGATTTGCAAATAGTCCGATTGATCTGTTAATAAATATTATACTTATATTATATTGCATAATGTCAAATATCATATTTTTACTAGCGGATGCTTATCATATTTACAAATATTATTCAGCAAATACAAATCTCGCGTTCATTATTTTTGCAAAAGGAATAAAATATGCAAGATGAATATGCGCATATGGTGTGTCGCAGTTATAGAAATATTTCTTGTGACTGCATAGATATCCACTATGTGCATTTTATATTTCTCTTATGAGCAGATGTTTATTAGATAGAAAAATGGCAGTTGTGTGCGTGCAATGTGACAAAGAAGAAAGGAGGCAACAGTTTTTTATATAATTTTATAATTATAAAGTATTAAAATGTCTCTTAAACATTTTTATAATAAACTAACTTTTAAATCCTCCCTCTCGTGCTGTTCGTATTTACTTTTCGACTCGCTTATGTAAAATACATTATATAAGGAATAAGGTTGTATATTATGCAAACATATAATCAGATTATTGATTTTAATCCGAGGCTTCCGCGAAAGTTTTGCGTTCTGTTGATATAATTTTGGTTTATTTGAACTGATGCAGGCACATAGGTGTGCTCTAAGCGCATATACGTCTTTTGCTGGAGGCTAAGGGTATGTTTATGCACGTGTGTATACCTATTAGTGACACGTCGGAGTCGACGGTACGCCTAACAAGCTTTGTGATTGTTCTCCCCTTCTCCTCTCTCCAGTTTGCCTTTCCACATTCATCTACGCCGTTCTTGCTTAGATGTTTTTCCAGTGCATGTTTGTTAGTGTATATTATTTTCGCGCACATATATTCCAAATAAAAACATACAGTTTAATTATCTTAATATCAGTAACATAAGAGATTAATGGTAAGAAGACTACAATTCCGAAATTTGAAAAAATGGAATAATGATGACTCGAAAATGTATAAGGTCACATTTTTTTAAAGTATAATCGAAATCATTCTAGCAAGATATTTCTTATTATTCTTAGATAATAGTTAATGCAATATTTTAATAAATGAATAGATAAAAAATATTTCGCGAATATGCTATTGCAAATATGTACACCGTTCTAGAGTGACTTGAAAAGCGAGTTTAACAAGCTATACAAGATCTCAGCTACAAGCATTCTGATCAATACCAGAGCACTAATCGGAACACGGAGAAATAGCAAGATAGATAAGTGGTCCGACAGAGAGACGGACAGATAAAGAGAGAGGCAAAGAGGGGGGGGGGGAATCGACTACAGAGGATGTACGAGCAATAGTTTGGCAAAACCCATGAGGCACATAAGCGTGCCTGCTTAGATAGAGTTCCGATCTACGAAGGAGAGATTCCTACTTGCGTGAGCTCTCGCTTTCCGCTCCTGCAGCGTACGTTCTCTGAGAACTATCGTAGCATCGTAACTATTTGACAATCTAGGGAAATTAGATCCCCTCGAAAACGAAAGAGACATTAAAAAGCGTAATTCATAATTTCTGAAATTATTAATTCCAGGAAGAGATAAAGTTAACGAAGATTTCAACGAAATTCTAATTCTCGAAGAAATATTAACGCAGAGATAGAGAAAGAGAGTGTGAAATTACAATTCTTAAAGTAAAATCGTCCCCTCGCTTTAATTACGGCACTGAGCACCCTTAACCGAGGAAATCATGATTGGGATCTATACATAAGTAGGGACATGTGTGTGTAAGTAGCTAAAGGCACACTCAGATCCGCTCGGATGCTCGATCGCGGTCACGAAACTTCGCGGGACTCCGTTTATTAACTTATTGCATCCTCCAAGTTGCCGTTAAACTGATATTAATTACCGCGTTATTCGCCCCTCCGTCCCTCTTCGTGCATCGCCTGCCCGTTCGATCCACCGCAAGAGCTTGGGACTTTCTGAACGACCCGCTTTCCGCCAGTTTTCGCCGCTCTTTCCGCCCACGTGTCGTCCGGCACCTCTTTCTTTTTCCCCTTTATACAAACCTGTCGCGCTACTACGTGCACGCCCGACAGACCTTATTGAATCTCGTTCTGTGCGAATCTCTTTTGAAAGGAACGATTTTTCTCATTTTTTTTTTGTCTATTTTGCCGCATTGTACGGAGGAAATAGATTTGAGTTCCGGTATTACCACCAGATTCCTTCAAGCTACTTCCTCTCTTTCCTGTCTAAAGGCTATTATATAAAGAAATTATATATATATATATATATATATATATATATATACATATATATACAGGGTGTTAGAAAAATTTTAGGAGATGATTCTTTGTCGAAAATTAAGGGGGGTATTTCATATATACATATACTCCTACATCCCTTCCTGTAGAGTTACACTTCTCCAAAAATAGGGGTGAAAATTAGATTTTTATTTATTAGATTTTTAGGTTTTTATTATAATTTTGTTTTTGTTCCAATTTTTCCAACATTTATTTTAATTTTTATTTTAAAATTCAACTTCTCGTAATTCGAAACCTATGCTATTTAGCATCGTGCTGTGCAGGATAACGTTTTTCTTGAAAACTACTGATTTTATGAAAAAACTAAAGGAAATAAAAAAGTTTCTAAATAATTCAAACTTTTTAATGCATATTTTTAGATAATCATATCAGTCCAGAAAGAAAGTTCTAATAAAAAATTGAATGGGAGTTGCTAGTTTCGTCTCCTTATAATAATACAGGAGGCTGAACAAAATATTAATAAATAATCTTTTTACTAGTAGAAAATATCTACCTAATTTCATTTCTTTAACTTGTTCGAAATTTTTGGAGCAGTGTAATTCCACAGGGAGGAATGTAGATATATGTTTATATGAAAAAATCTCTTAATTTTCGACAAAGAATCATCTCCTAAAATTTTTCGAACTTATTAAGAAACACCCTGTGTGTGTATATATATATATATATATATATATATATATATATATATATATAATAAATTATAATATTATAAATTATAAATATTATATATATATATATAATATTTTAATATTTTCTGAAATATCTTATACGTGTTTATCTAATGATAGATACGCATATCGCGCCACGTTTCAAATCTAACTAAAAATAAGGTGCGACAGTTTGATCGACAGCTAGATGCAATAGATGCATATATAGTCACTTATACGTCCCCGGGAAAATTCGAAGATGCGTTCGCGCAATAAATCTTACCGAGCGATGGTGATTTACGCGCCTACGAACGAGATTTTTCGCTTCTATATATGTTCGCGTACAATAACGAGGCGACAATTTTATTTGACGCGAATACGCTTCGTGTGCAGTCCGCGTCGAAAGTGCGTTTTTGCATCCGTATTGTCCAATCACGTAGTTCAGCGCATATGTTTGCATACGCGAAAGGGACAGCCGTAATCTTATCAAGATGAATAATTCATTACTGTGTACGAATGCGCGAGAAGAGAAAGAAAAGAGAGAGGGAGAGAAAGAGAGAGAAATAAATAAATACATAATATATCAGTTTTTCATGCTAAGTCGCGATATCTCGAAAGCGCGACGCGTAGTATTTCCCAGCTTATCTCCCGGGATACCGTACTTGACGGACGAGGATCTGTGTTTGCCGTGGAGGACGGTACCCGGTGAGCTTTTTGGACTTGTGAGCATGGCAAACTCCAGTGTGGTATTGCCGAAAATGTTTTCTCGTCCGCCGGGTATTTGCGCGTCGGTGCTATTGACACTCGCGCTCGCAATCGCCGTATCCTTTCTTACGCCAAAGCCCGCTTTATGTCTAGCGTCGCGAAGTTAAATGGAAAAATAAATCTATTGACTCTTCCCCATAAGAGATTATTGTGTGTACGTGTATGTATGCGTGTGTGCAAAAAAAAAATGTCAAGGAGTTCCGCGCGTTTCATCTCAGAAAGTCGGAAAGGTATCTCTGCCATTCGTGCAGCCGCGAAGATTTGGATTAAATAGCGGATGATGGAACAATATTAGCATTTGTTGGATTTAACGTAATTTTCTCTTTCTTTTTTTTCCTTCTCTCCTCTCCACTCTCTCCTGACTTTAACATTTTAAAGTCTACGGGTTATTCATTAAGATTATTGAAGAATAAATTGTAGTGTTTCGGGGAGAATTATTTTTACTAATCTAATGAAGAAACTATTTAGAATAATATTGTAGAGAAATATTAAGATAAATCGCAGAGAATATACATGTTGAAGAAAATAAGAAGACTTAACAAAATTAAAAAGATTTTAGAGACTGTCTTTTTTTGAGATTTTATAATAATAAATATTTTAAAATTACATATCTCAAAAAATGTATTATTTGTATTTTTACTACAGTTATATTGAATTCTGTCATCAAAAGTGGGAAATTTCAATTCATGTAAATTTTTTGCAAAAAATATGTGGAAATAAATTGGTTCTTTCATATGCCACTAGTCGCGTTTGACAATATGGATTAATGAAATATACGTTGAAAATTCTCTTTTTTATTATTTTGCATCATAATGCAAATATAATTCAATCTGTACGTGTACTGGCGAAAATAAGCCTTATGATTATTAATCAGAATTTACCATTATTTATTAATCATAAATGTCGAGGAAAAAATTCTGTATATTTCATCAATGTATATTTATCGAGCAATTTTAATGAATTATCAAATGGTGGACGTATATTAAAAATGTAATTTATTTCGACACATCTAAGAAAAAAATTCACATGAGATTTCTCACTTTCGACTTTATAACTTAATTTGAGAGAGGAGAAGAGTCTTCGGAAAGATTAACAAATTCGTAAATAAAGATATAAGTATCTTTAGATAAATCATCTTTTTTATTTTTTTTTTTATGACAGCGACAAAGGTTTACGAAAAAATTGCACTCAAAATCTTTGATGTTATTCACTTTATGTTTCTAGTTTTGCGAAAAAAAGGTATCGCGCGCGAATATTACCTACGTTTCATTGGATACCGTGATTTTTCACGTATGAACTTTTGCGTAATATGATCTTGATTGGCTGCCGGGAATACTCGCGATAGCGGGCAGAGCAAACGTCATATTCGATTTTCACGGTGCGATTGAGCTGGGAGTCGGCAGCCGGCAGCCCCGGCGAAATGGCGCTAAAGTCAACACGTCGATAAAATCTCTTCCCGTCATCGACAATGGCAGTCACCGGCGCCACCGTCATGACTATTAAAATATTAGCGAACGTACACATGCACGTTCCTGCTTCGATACGCTAGAAAACGCCGGCGTGTCGAGCAAATAAGGGAGATTGCAATTAGAAAAGTAGAGACTTGCCGGTTCGATGGATGTAAATTTATTCATGGAGTTGGTCGAACGCCGCACATTGAATCGATCGATATATTTCCACATGAATCTGGGAATTTCCGATTCAAATTCTGGCGAGTGGTATTATGCTTCAAAATTGTAACATATATTACAGTGATTTATTTCGGGGTCATTAAAACATTTATGCTGAAAACCTAATAACGTTATATATAGGTTTTTCATTCTTTTAGCATTATTTTTTAACAATACATGTTTTCTTTAATTAATTTGAAGTAATGTCTTTTTTAATGAAAAGCATACAAAAAGAGCTTGTCATTTATTAATAGCTTTCTCATTATATATTTTAATAACTAGATTTCGAATTAAAGTTCTATCAAAATCCACTTTAAAAATATATGAAACAAATATTTCTATTCATTATTTCTATATAAACTTGATTTACCAAAGATTTATTTTTTATATTTAATTTAAACTTGAAAATTTATCACATAATTATTAAAAATTATATTATTTTTCATTTTAGATAAATTAACAAAAACAATTTGTTTATTTTATAATCCATAGTTCATAACATTTGCACTAATGAAATGATTTATTAAATATGCGCAAATTAATAATTATTTAAACGTAAACAAGCTTTAGTAACGTAATTTTATTAATTAATTTAATTATTATCACATTAACAATAAAGATAGTTAAAACTGTTGTTGCAATAAATAGATAATTTATAACTATTTGATTCTAATATTTAATAGATATTAAAATTAATCTTTAATTAATTTAAAGTGTAGTATAATATTATATATCTGACAATAAGTACCCAAGTTAAACAAGTTGTCTTCTTCATTTTATCAATGATTTTTAAAAACAAGGCATCGAATCAAGCTATCTCTCTTTTATACATTAGATAAATATATATATACGAATAAATAATCCAGCGCTTAAAATAGTCATTACAATAGCCATACAAATCTTACAATGATAAAATGGCCATTACCAATTACACAAGTAGTATAAAACTGCTGGAATTTTTTGCCTTCCGAACTTGACGTTCCATATTTAATTAAAATCTGCTACGAATACAATCCGAATCCTGCGAAATAATTCATTTCTTTCAATTTTGCAGTATACACTTTCGCACGTGGCGTTCCTTAAACACACCAGCCTTCCCGTTCGATATATTCACTTGAGAATAAATTGATTCCACTCGCGTTCGTTAACCGGTAGCCTTCGTCGTTCAACCTGTTGTCGAAATTAAAAAAGGGGGGCGGAATAGAGCGCAAAATCAAAGATATCGTCGAGTTTAATTTAAACGAAAAGCGAACGATCTCCCCCCGTCGATCCGCCGTTATTCCTCTCGTATTTCTCCTCCGAGTGATAATGGTCCGGCCCGTTGTCGACTCGTACTACTCGCTGCAACGTCGATGCAGCACGTTCTGACACATAGATGCTGCGATCTCTTATTTCACGCCATCGTCGTCATCGTAAACCTTACGACGAAATAATCATCGTTCTTTTCTCTCTCGTTTACATAAAATCGGCTGCTCGATAGCATCTGCAGCCAAGAAAAGGAACGAGACAAGTCGGCTTAACCGTTATCGTTTCTCTAGAATACCTTACCGCATCTAATTGTAAAGAATTTATTTTCTCTTCGTCCTTCTTCCTATTTGCGTCAAAGTGTCATAATTGATGGATTAACCGCGATGTTTTGTACTTTAATTTGCGACTTTTCCTCGGATATATGTGTCATAATTTAACCTCGTGGAAAGTTTTGATATGAATTTTCGCTCCGCGATACGTATTAATTCACGAGCGAAAATGAGAAGCAATGTACGGATGTAATTTTATTACGGCGAAAATCTCCTGGAGAGCAACGGAGACGAATGTATCCGTGACGTTACATGTTGCGCAACACAGTTGAATCTCGTTTCTGAAGTCTCTTGGAAATGCTATAGACATGTAACACTATTATGCTTATTCTAACAAAACTTAAATTCTTAGAAAATACTCGTATATTTGTCCCAACCTAACGAAAGTTGTTTTAAATACATATCGTCGTGTTAACATTTTGTTTAATTGTAATAATTAACAATTAACACTGTGCCTTTTTTATTTCACTTTTCACATATTGAAATTATATGAAATTATCGCTAATTAAAGAGAGGATAAATTGCAACAAGAGCGCATTGTAAATATAGGAAATACTTTGTTTGGTATAATTTTCATGAAAATAGGCAGATTTATTGCAGCGAGCTTATATAATAACAGAAACAAAGTGTATGGCCTCACGTGCCAGTCGGACAAAACTTTAGCTTTCATTAGCGGATAAATTGAGAATGCACGAGGCGCATTTTGATTTCACGAGAGTTACATTTTGCCTGTAACAGCAAATATTTAATCGTCGAGAGCATAATTTTTAAACTAAATGCAACAATAATTCGCCTACCCCTATCATAAATGTTCATTAACGTTAAAGACAACATCGGCGCATTTTGTGCAGTTAATTGATAATCCTGCTCGTGCACGAGATGTACGGATACACGCATTTGATAAAATTCTGACAGACGGGATTCGCGGCGCGAACAGATAAACGGACCGACGGTGGAATTTGAATCGCCGCTCTCGACAGAGACGTCCCGCTTGCTGCCAGTTAAAACTGTAAATTTAATTATTTATAATGTTCACGGTAACTGAATTTGAATATGAAATTATGCGCATATATCTTAGCTTTCGGCTCGTCAGGTCACTAAAGCACTTTGTGAAGAAGAGAATCCTCCTCTCTTTCTCGAGAAATTAGCACCGCTCTCTGGCGCGACTATCCCGTGAATCTCTCTCTAATGCCCGCTCGTTCCCGTATTTTAAAACTGCTTTAACAGTACTCAGGCGCACAGTTGATAATCTCCTCCTGCTTTAATTAATCCACTTGTGCGAAATGCTGGCAAGAAGTGCATTTCGACGAGATTGGCGAGCGTGCGCGAAATTCGAAGAGCGCGTAACGAGCTTATCATATTTTCATGTCTTTTTATACCCTTTTCGTCATTTCGATAAATGATCGCGTTACCCTGCGATCGATGCTGCACGTGATCATTATGAATTTCGCATTGAATAATTTTACAACGATAAAGTAAAAGTTACCGATTTATTTTCAGAAAAAACGCGGAAAGATTAAACGGAAGATGCATTATAAGTGAGATATATTTTCTTTAATCAGCATCTGATAAAGTTTATAATTTTCATTTCATATATGTGAAATAGACAAATATAAACGATACATATGAGTGAAATTGCCTCATAAATATTTACACCGAAATGTATAACCGCTACATAGCATTCGATG
Source organism: Camponotus floridanus (assembly GCF_003227725.1). NCBI lineage: Eukaryota > Metazoa > Arthropoda > Insecta > Hymenoptera > Formicidae > Camponotus > Camponotus floridanus. Next base: position 2,500,396 of record NW_020229838.1, read on the forward strand.
ATGGAATGTAATTCGGTATTGACCGATGCTTTGTATTCATCGCATATAATTAGTAAATACGCCATGTTTAATTCTATATTGAGTGTATAACGTATAAATATTTAACGTATGACAAATCGTCGCGACAAAATTTTCTTGTTCACAAACGTGGAGTACGTTTAATTCAATTTTCTATTTTAATTTGGCTCTTGAAAAATTTGTCTACGCCGACCATTAGGTCGGATAATATTATGTTCAAAATGCACTGCTCGATTTTAATTATAAAGGTTTGCAAAGATCAAAAATATAATTGCAATAACAAATTATTAATGCAGTCAAAAAACATACAAAATTACATTGCAAACTCGCATCAGTCATCGATGATATATATACGATGTGTACGATGTAAATAATTATGTATTTTCGCGTAATATCGATAAAGCATTTACTTATGAAACGCGGTCGATGATAAAAACGAATGGGTTGCGAACATTCGAGTCAACAATCAATCTCCCCAAGGAGGGAAACTGACAACATATCGTTCTGTTAAGCACGGGCCAACAATTTCTAAGTTCAATTTCTCCGTCGAGAATTCGCGGGACGTCTGCGAAGCGAGAAGAATTGATAATGCTAAATCAGAATAATAGAAATTAGGATAATCCTGCCTTTCTATTTATTGTATTGTTTTAGCGCAGAAAGTTATTATATATAATTAAAGCATGTTATATTTATTTAGTATAAGAATTATTATTTAATATTATTATTTAATATAATATAATATAATATAATATAATATAATATAATATTATATTATATTATATAATATTATATTATATTATATAATATTATATTATATTATATTATATTATATTATATTATATAATATTATATAATATTATTTAATATTATTTTTTCAATAATGGTAGTTTCATTTTTAAATCAATGTTAGACATATACACGTGTTGCTGTTATTGTCAGTGTGTTATCATGTGTGTATGTTAGATGTATATAAAAATGATTTTATTTTCAAGGCATCTAAGTGCGGATCTAAGTACATACTTGGAGGGAAAAGTACAGATGTTTGTCTCCATATGTACTTCACATCACTCTTCATAACGTGCGGTGACCATCGGTATTTCCGCCTCGTTCCGGACATCTTGGCGCGCTTTACAGATGCTCTCTTTTTCTCTCCTCTTCTCGTTCTCTTGCTCTTTCTTTATCAGCGGTAGTAGTAGCGGGATGCTGTCGTACGGCGGATTGAATGAGCGAATTAAACTTTCATTGCACCGATGTGGTCCCCACGAGGGACATCGTCTTCGTCCCTTCGTTCTCTCGCGGTCCATTCTTCTCCCGTGTCTTATTATCTTGATTTGCGCGCATCTCGTTCGTCGTTTCCGGTGTAATGCTCTCTTTGTCTCTTTTCGTTTCTGTTATTACTTACATTTTGCTCTTCACATTGTTGCTTCAATATTTTTCCACGTTTTTGTTCCCATTGCAATTTGGCATTGTTCGCCGCCTATCATTGTCGGTTATAATTGTCATTGAGGTATTCCCTTTTGTGTATTCTGGTTACGTAATTACATCCATTAGATATAAAAGAATTATTCTCATCGCACACTTATATAAGTAGTAGAGAACATTACAAGTAAGAATCTAATGTGAAAAATAATGTAACTGTAAAATATATATTTTATAGGAACGTTTAGAATCATGAATTTACATTTTTCAGATAATTTGTGCGAATAAATACAGAGAGAGAGAGAGAGAAATACACGCAAATAAATTGAATTTAAAAAACAAGCTTTTATAATTATTCGATATAGTTATTGATATCGGAGGCCAAAGAAATAATTATATTGAAAGTAAAGGATTTAATTGATTATATCATCTTCCGATCTTCCGAATTATCATTCTCGATAATTCATCCTTCGTCTATGACAAAGCTCTGAATTCTAGGCTTCTTTCTCAAGCGACAGAGGTAATGAGGCGTGAGATATTAAGATATTGGATAACCAAAAACTCTATCTCGTTTGGTGCCTGATTCAGTCATTGTGGTTCTATTTGAAGAGTAAGATGCTTGGTGCGGTCGATACGATTCTGATGGCATCGTTGAAAGCTCGAAAAAGAAGTTTCGCCGAAGAAACTGAAGCCCAACACAGTTGCAATTTTGAAGGCAATATTCGTAAAATTTTCTCCTCACATACGTAATTTTCCCTTCTTCCTTTTCACATTCTTCCGCTTCTCAAATAGAAAATTCTATTTCCATTCGGAACTTCACATTTACATCTCATAATGTGCTACTTGCGCATCTTTATTCGCGATAAGTTAAAATAGCATTATCATTTCGCAGCGAATTATATTTTACTTTATCTTTAACTTATTCGGAAATAAATCTAGTAGAAATTTCATAAGAAAAGAAGTGCCTTACTTATTTTGACAGCGATTATGCAAATTAAAGTTATGCGATTTTTAAGCTCAAATTAAGGATGAATTAGCATTACGAATATATTGGATTAACATTACGAATAATTTGTTTCAAAAATATTTATTTCTCAACATCTAATTATTTATTTTAATTTATTTCTCAATTATCAGAATACATATCATATATATCTCCCAAGGGATAATTTTTATTTTTAAAACATAATTATATTTAAAGACTAGGAGAAGCGCAAGGATGACGAGTCTTCTTTTTTCAGCAGGAATCTAGATTCTGCAATTTACTAATGAAATTTTAAAAAAATCCGTGGGAAAATCGATTCTACAAATATTTCCTTTTCCATTTTATATCTCGTAATTTGTTACCGCAAAGCATCTTCATCGCTTTGTAGGGGATCCAAACTATCATCGTTTCCACGGCGTTTCTAGGGAAATAACAATCCGTTGACTTTGTCCCAGTTTGTATCCGTTTTCAGATTCCCTCGCGATCCTTCGCGTTTCTCTCAGCCATCGCTCTTTCGCCCTCCGTCTCGTTATCCCCCGTTATCCTCGATATCTCTCTCTCTCTCTCTCTCTCTCTCTCTCTCTCTCTCTCTCTCTCTTCGTTGCTCTCCGTTCGTTCTGGCGACGCCGATGGAGGACGGACGGACGGCCGTACCGAACGAGGACCAGCGCAGGCAGACTGCGAACGTCAGAGTGCCCTCCGACTTCGTCGCGTACACATCCCTCCTGAATCGCGACTATCGCGCATAGCTACGTTTTGCGAATCGCGTCCTACGTTTCGCGTTTAAATCGCACATTACCGCGAAAACAACGTGGCACATTTGTGATATCGATACACTTGTGATTTTGTGCGAATTTCATTTCGAGAGGAAGCAAAGTCCGTTGGCAGTTACGAAGAGCGAAACGGAAATTGAAAACGACGGCGCAATCCGGTAGAGATACCGTGAGAGAAACTGGACTTCATTTCGCGTGTGGAATTCGCCTTCGAGCTCTCTCGATTACATCGGCACGGAATTTCTGTCCGTTTCTCTGAGAATTATCTTCCAAGATCTGTCCGTTCGGTGGAAGCATCCAGCACGATTATCGAAGATTTTACTAAAGAGAGAAGAAAGAGATACACTCTGGACAAATTACTTTCTTCCAAAGTATTATTTGCAAGCTGATTTTCATCCTTCGAACGTTTTGAAGGTAACGTTGTATGTTAGCAGCGATAATATAATCACTCGATACGGATTTACTGCGAAGCAGCGATTTATTTTGCGGTAAAATAAAAAGCAGGAGTTCCGAGTGTACTATCGATAAATCACCCTCATCGATTTAGGATGGATATCTGGAGGAAGCGACACTCGTAGAACTTCCGATATTGGTGCTGTGCCCTTTCAAGCGTGCACTATTCCAATTTTTGTTGGAAATCGTGGGAGAAACTGGAATCGGTGGAATATTGCGAGAGATCAAGCACGATGCGCTGAAGAAGCATCGATCATCGCGGGCCAAAAGCGGGGTGGCCTAGGCGCGCTGGATGTTCAATTAAATCGTTTCAGTATCGAAAGCGGGATAGACGAGCAGATAGTGTGATAGGAACGAGCATAAGTCGAGAGAGTGAAAGAGAAAGATAGCTGGAACGGATTCGGTTAAATTGGAGCGACAAATATCGCGATGCTGCTGCAGAAGAGTGCTTTGTCATCTTAAAAAAATATTACAAGTACCGTGAGAAAAGGATCGATTTAATCTCGATCAATTTAAAAAGAAAACATAATTAAAAAGAAATAATGTTTATGCTATAAAAAACATAAAGAGTGTGTCGAATATTCGTGAAAAAAGAATTTCCTTAAAGCGTCACATGGTCCATAATAACGTTCAATAGATGTAACTGAGTTACTTGCGCGGAGAATTAACGTCATCAGAGCGATATAAACGATATATAAAAGTGGGAATTTTAACATCTGCGCGCAAGGGCTACTATATTAATCGCCTGTCGTAATTGGGGTTTGTAGGGATCGCGCTTAATTAGTTCGGGGTCTCTAACGGGTGAACGATGAAGTGGTGCGTGCTAGTGTTGGTATTCGCCGGTCTGACTAGAGGCGATAACACCATCGGCGCAGACAAGATCTTGCACTGCCCAGAGCTCAATGCTCAAGATGAGATAGATCTCGACAAGGTACGTGCGTCTCGTTATCATTCGCTATCTATCACTTTATCCATTCACACATAGCACGCACGCATGAATAACAATAATATTTCTATATAGAAATATGTTCACAATTTCTATATATGTATATTCTTTTTAGTATATTGTACGTAATTATAGCTTTTTCATTTTTCTACATTTATTAATAAATCCAACAAAATCCATTAAACTCACTTCTTATAAATATGTTTCTTATATATCTATTATGTTCCTTATATTTCTTATAATTCTTATAAATTCTATTAAATATGTAGTTCTTAAGAATGTTTAGAGAATATTTAGTTGTTTAAAATTGGAAGAGCATCGTTTGAAATACAATGGCAATTACAAATAATTTGTATATTAATTAAATATAATTAAAGTATTTTCTTTCTTATTTATTCTTTATAAATTTAATTCATACTCTTTTTTATATTAAATATATTAAATATATGATGACGTTTTTTATATTAAATATATGATTTTTAAAAATGTCGAGAAAATATATACGACAGCCATTTTCGTTCGTAAAGAACGAATTTTCGTGCATTTGAAAAGAATAATTACGAAAGATTCGTGCAGCTTTTATGACATATAGCGCATTTTAGATGTCACCGACACTTAAGATGATATTTGGATAAAACGTCTACATAAGCAAAGGGATAATATATCAGGCTTTTAATATGTTTCCCGTCACAAGCATTATCCATGATGTTCGCCGATAATTCACTGGCGCGTCATAAGCATCACTCGTGGCTGCTCGGCATACATTTGCCTTAATACAACTTTCACATTTCGAGGAAAGAAAAATATTCGTCATTATACAAATGTGCTATTAACTTTCATATAGCGTTTGTCAACATAATTTTCAATATTCGCGCAGCATTGTGTGGTTATTATTTTATGATAATTAATTGCGTTATTTAATTTTCTCCGCATTTAATAAAGATAAACTTTATCAATATTATGTAGTCGCCAATTTTCTCTAACGTAATATGCTTGTTTAATATACCAATAAATGTATTATAAATGAGTTTAAAACATCCATAAACTTTGTATTGATTTTGTTCAGGGGATGCACGAGGGAATTCATTTAAAACACGTAACAAAAATTACAGAAAATAAGTTTTCTAATCATTGACGTTTTCAGAAAACTCGAAACTCGAAATGACAGATCTCAATAAGTCGGATATGGCGACCTGGATATATCGGATATAGCGAGTTTGATAAATTAGCAATATTAATGATATGGCAGTACTATTTTTAACATTGTATCTCTTAAAATTTATTAATAAAGGATAACAAGCACATAGAAGAAGAAAAATATAACGAAAGAAACTCGTTAGTTTAGTGAAATTTAGTCTGAAATCCGAGCCTTTGTGCGTTATATTCAAGCAAAAATTTTATTCAATTTGCTTTGCTACAGATTTTTTACACTCCAAACTAAAAAAAAACTTACTATACTAAGTTTTTTAATTTTTTTTCTAGTAACGACTGTTTTTAAAACATCACCACATCAATATTATTATCATATTAATAATTAAATGATTATAATAGTGATTTTAATTTTGGCAAATTAAAGAAATTAAATTTTTAAGAGAGAAGATGAATAAGAAACTCAAATTTATTTAATTATATATATATATATATATATATATATATATATATATTGTTTTTTTAATAGAATTTTTATTTTTCTTTTCGATCAAAATAGATTTCTTAATTTATTGGAAATGTGTCTCCTGAAATTTAAACAAACTTGATCATCGACATCGGTTTTATTTTTTACGCGGGATGTATATGTTTCGCTCTATACATGTGTGTGCGACATGACGCGTTCATTGATCAAACTAAGTTTAACGCTGTGTGTCATGGTCTCAAAAATTAGGTCAACCAGTTCTTCCTTACCAAAGAACTGCCAAAATTTAATTCGACGGTAATGGACGCATGCAAATTTGCATTTTAGTACATGAAACGCTATTTTCAACTTGCGTCGCATAAAAACAAATGATTAGATGAACATGCAAATGTCACTAAAACATAGCTAGATGCTTTTGATAGCGCGAATATGTAGTAGTATTTTTTTCTTCTTTTTCCTTTCCTTCTTTTTTAACATAGAGTCTATATAACTGTATACAAGTATTACAATTGGACCTACAATCGTTATGGACGAACCGCGTAATGGTTCGCAGTTGGGCGCAGCTTAAAGTATCGTTAATTCAAAATAATTACGAGGTTCCTGGCACACTGCCTCTACAAAGTTGTTGAGCCGCTTCAGCTTATATAGTTACATACGGAGTGCATTAAGTGCCGGTCATAATTTAAATGGTCGCGTCCAAGACTCGTAATTCCAATCCCACGAGGTTAGCTACGTAATTAATGGATCACTTTTTCCTGCGCATAATTTTCCATCATATGTAGCCGTACGCAAAGTACCACGTGTGTATAACGCTACAAAAATTGCTGAACGTTTTAAATATTCTCTAGGCATCGTACTAAGTTCGACTAATCCAAATAAGTTTGGGCACTTTACAGCGAATTAAGATGTTTAAGTATTCAAATTATTTCAGTATTACATTTTATATTGTATCATTTATACTGTATTATATGTATAATTCGAGTGTTCTTATAATATTACAATGCCCATATATATTATCGACATATGTATGAAGTTATCAAAGTTATGTCGGCTTAGAGCTTCACGCAGGGTGCATTAAGTGGTCGTTATGAATTAAATCGACGTGTTCAAGACCCGTTATTTCAATGGAACAAGGTTACTCATACGCTAACGCATGCTGTATTCGCTAAGTATATATTAGTGGCGATCGATAATTCTAAAGTATCATTAAATATTCATCTAAGACAAATCGTGTCGTAGCTAACAATATTTTCTGAATTTTTTTATCGCTTTTAAGTTTGTAAAACCTATAATGTTAAAAATATATATTAAAAACTTATAATGTTAAAAATTTATATTATGTAAATTACTTGAAAAACTTTAAATCGTTAAATGTATGTTTATACCAAGAACTTTAATATAAAGTTGTTCTTATAATATAGAGTTTAATGAGTTAAAACTTTATTTTCAATTATTATCAATACCACGCAAGAAAGTTAGTCACTGACAACAGTTTCCTTGAGTTTATATACCGAGATTGTGTAGCGAGATATTAAATTAATTATTTCTTTATTCCCGAACTTAAATTGTTAGGAATGCTTTGACATAATTGGATAAGATTTTTATTTATAAGAAACAGAAGGATACAAACAAGTGAAAATATGATTTTTCATGGATTCAATCGGGTAAAAATGTGCGTGTAAAAAATAATTTCTATACGTCTATTGTTTTAAAAAATGTAAATTATTCATATAAAATCGTAGCATTTGTTAAATCGTAATTTTTATTTTTTCTACAATAATTATTTTAACGCAAATTTACCGTTGTGAAAACTTCTCAAATAAACATAAATTTTCAATTTCGTAACTTTATTTTTCTTTTATATAGGTGTAAATTAAAGAAAAATCGCAATGTGAATTGCAAAGGTAATGTTATCATCGTCTCTGAAAACGTAACTTTAACAAAATCTTTCTTCGCGTATTTCATAAACTATCTCGTTTCTTCGTTTCAATGCCGAGTTAACGTCTGAAAGACCACTCTTTCTCGTAGCTTTTCTCATATCCCCTGCACGAACTGGACTTACGCTACATTATTATCAAAAGCCTCTATCGTACGGCCAGTTCTCGACGTTTCTCTTTTTGTCGTCTTTCAATAGGATTCCTATGAGTTGCGTTCTATAGTCGTGCAATGAGCCAAGGGAAAAATCCGACTTTGTCTATGATCTATGAGAGTATAAAGTGATGATGAAAACACTATATCTATATGTGCAAAGTGCAGAGAGAAAAGGATATAGACCCAAAAATCTTTGCGAAAAAAAACCTAAAATATAATCGGATTCACGTCGTATTTTACAGCTAAATACATACTTTTTTATTTTTTGGATATCAAGCAGAGTATAAGAGAATTGATTTTATTATGCATATATCAAAATTCTTTAAATTCCAGATACGATCTCACAGAATGCTCATCAACTTCCGAACTTGTACAAACTTATAATTTGCACGCCATAATTAATTAACCTTATATATGTCTACATCATATTGAAAAGACCATTTATTATCATTCTGCGAAAAAAAAGAAGCGCTTAATTTTCCGTAATTCCTAAAATCGACCGAATTGATATTCACATTTGTGGATTTGTGCCCGCATTTCGCTTGTCGCTCTAGAAATAGCGTATAATAAACTGTTCCTGCGAATGCCCGCCTGTGACGGGCTGAGAGCGAACGTAACTGCAAACTGCATCTGCGGCGCTTTCATTTGCGACCGCGTCGTAATCGCGGCACACGGCGAAATCGCAGCAGCCACGTCGGCAACGACGGTAGGCGTTATCTTGCTCACGCGAGAGAAAAATAAGAAAAAAAAAAAAGAGAAAAAATAGGAAACTTTTCTCCGTGCTTTCCTGTTGAAAAGGCTTTCGGTGTAAGTTTTCGCGGCAGACAATAAACCATGGCCATTTCTCATTGTGCCGTTGTGCGTACAGCGCATTGAAAGAGAGGGGTATTCACCGGCGACATCGAAATTTATTTGCGGAATTATTCCTTAAACTTTTCGCACCGGTAATTTACATGGTTTAGAATTTATTGTACAAGTAGCAGGTGTTTGCATTATATGCAAACCCGGCGAATTGAGGTATTATTAAAGAACAGTTATTAAAACATGCGCGCGGCGAGCTTTAATTTATAGAAAGACAACCCTCAATTTAATCTGACAGATTTGACCCCCGAGATGGGATCTACGGTTCTAAATAAAATATATTCCGATAAAAATTCTTTATAGTATCGAGTGCTATTAATCGATCGTCGATTTGTATTAATTTCGCACTGATTATTTGATTGACACTTTGAAATCTTGTTTCCAAAATAATTTCGAGTCTCAAATGTGCTGACTAATAGACACATGTCACGGGCTAGGATATGCGCATGTTTATAACAGTATGCAAATGCCGTGGCATATACCGGATAATGTGTCTCGCGACGAACAAAATGAACGTAATTGTCACATCGTGCCGTTTATTTGTCTCGTCGTTTTCAAAGATTTCCGCATCTTCGTACGTTCTATTTTCGATCATTTTCGCCGTGATTAATCGCGCACATTCGTTTACATGTTTCCGTATTTGCAGGAAAATATATATATATCTTATATAACGCACCAACACACAATCGTCGTCTGTCTAAATATTTGTTCGTCCTTCTGTCAGTAAAATTTCGTTCGCTTTGAAGGCAAACATCTCGACTTGTTTCGGCCTTTGCGGCCTTCACGGAGAAATTTCATAAAGCGTTTGCTCTTCTTCTCTTTATTTATGGAAATCTTTTTCTAATGTCATGGGATCTCTGAAACTTCACCCGATTCCGTTTCGTTCAGCCGCGTACACGGTCGAAAGAGCTTTTGCCCTCTTGACATGTACGTTTTTAAACATTGACTAACGTTTCGTAGACTAAAAAGATTTATCCTTTTATCACAGAGAAGCACGATATTATAGCAAAATCAAAGATTTCGCATCCTGCATGCATATATCGTTCCTATTGTCCTGACGACGAGCTACGTAAGCCGGTTATGCGCGCAAAAGTCCCTTTATATATATAAATATATGTACCGAATATAAATTATAGCTGCTACGTGCAGCAACGGCTTATGGGCAAGCTGTTGCAGCTGAAAACGCCCGCTCTGTTTTGCAGCGACGCGTTGCATTTGCACTTTCGAGGGAGGAGAGAAAGAAGTAAACTTTCTCTTTCGCCCTCCTCGCTTCGTATCTAAACTTCTGGAACGAATTCTTCATCTTTCGAGCGGCCTCTCTTTGAGGTTGAATACATATTCCAAATACGTTCGATTAAATAATTGTGGATTGCCGCGTATATTTAGAAAGTTTATGCAAAGTTCGTAAGTCTTATGTGTAAAAGGAAATATTATTATACAAATTTTTATTATATAACTTTATACATGAGTTTTATATCAAATCTTTTCTCTCTTATCAATAATCAGAGATCTTTGTTTTCAACTTAAAAGAAGATAAATTCACAATTCTTTTCTCAATGTAATATACATTATAAAATAATTCAGAAGCATCATTTATGTAAAAAGGAGAGATAATCCCGGGATGATAAACGAGCCCCTGTCACACATGTTGCACACGATGAAATACTAACAGACAGTCGCTCGTTAGTTAAACATCAAAATATATTCGTCGCTTTTATTAATAGGTTTTCACGGTACATTTTCCAAGGAGAACGAACTCGGGGGTAGAATCGAAAAGTTTGACTTTTTGACCTTATCGATCTTTAGGCAGCTTCCTATTCGAAAGGAAGAAATGTACGATGCCCTAATCCATTTTTCTCATAAAAGCGCGATTACTGAAAGTTACTGAGAAATTATCGCCGAGTGAAGCAAAAGCAATTCTCTTTCAGTGTTCTCTTTATATCAAGAACTTTCTTATTTTCTGCACGGCTATTAACATTCCATTGGATATACAATATGGACTGAATGCAAAGCGACAAAACGTTGTCGCGGTCAAAGTTACAGGCAGGCTGTTGCAACCCGTTGAATCGGTTTCAACGGTGCACTTCGTTATAATTGCAGACATGCTCGCGTTGGCAGCTTTCCACGAGACGAAAAAGAGTCGGCCTACCTTTTTTCCGGCTTCTTTTCTCTCTCTTTCTTTCCTTCTCCCCTTTTGTTGTCCTCTGAAAAAGGACACTCGCAACATGTTCGTTTTCAATTTTGGATGTAACAATGCTTTCGTTCGTCAAAGGTGCATCTGCTGATATCGAAAATGATTGTGCGTGCAAAAAGGTACGCTTGCAATAAACCGCCTGTCCAAATGTAACCGTCAAAGGGAAATAGAGAGTTACGTATTATATCATACAGAAAATATCTGTCAATAACATAAATAATAACGACGAAAAAAATGTGAAAATCAGTCAAATTATTTTTACATCATATTTTGCCAGAAAATGCAATAATAAAACAAGTATTTTTATAATAAATTTAAAAGAGATATTACATCCTGTTTTTTAGAATGTACAATTAAAATGTAACAATTAAAATAAAATGCATGGCGTATATTTAAAGGGTTTACCCTGTAAGTTTACTGTAACAATGTCTCTAAAAATTATATAATCCATTTTATATATTTAAGTTTTTTTATATTTAAATTTAAATTAACATAATATTAATATAATATTATTGTGTGTACGTGTGTATGTTGTGTATAACTCGAATTATGTGCAAGTGTTACAAAAATTTTTATATTCATATTATGTCATTTGCATTTGTAAGTGCATTCTTGAGAATTTTTCCCGTGTGAAAAGGAGTCTGAACTATTGTGTGCTATTTCATGAAATTCTCTGAGCGCTTTTAACAGTTTAGCATGTTATTAAGAACACACGTGTCGTGTATTACAAAGACGCTACGTGACATCTTATGAGGTTCAGTGATTCAATAGACAAATATTCTATTCTCTAAGACTTGTTAAATTTAAAACGGATTTTATTTAAAACGAATTTTGCTAGAATTTACTTTTACTTCTTTTATCTTTACTTTTGTAGAATTTTAATTCAAGAGACTTATTTTTGACATTTAAACTATATTAAGAATGAGAAATACTGGGATGTTGTAAAATCTTTAAGAGATTTTATCAGTTTAGATTAGGTTAGTTATCAGGTTATTAGGTTATCAGTTTAAAAGTGCGTATAAGAAATATATATAATAGAATATTTTCTGTGCTCAATATTACATCATTTATATATTTCTGAATTTTTGAATTAAAGTTATATTATAACGTAAAAAAATTATGTTATAAGAATTAAGAACATTATATACCTTCTAAATTTTCTCTTTATAAAATAATTATCTTTCCAAAGTTTTCATTTATTATATAATTTTAAAAAGAGATTTATAATATTTTAGTTCTAATTTAAAATTAATATATAATATTTTTATTTTGGAAATAAAAATAAATCCTTTATGTTTAATAAAGAATAAAAAATCCAATATGTGAAATTTTATAAATTGCATTCAATGTAGCAATTTCCACGCAATTTTTAATAATACTATTTCTTTAATAATACTATTAGAATTATTCTATGTATTGGTTTAACATGAAATGTTACAGGAGATATAGGATTACTGAATTACTGTAGACGACCACCATATTGAGACAGTGAAAGTTTCTAATTTCGAACTTGATGGTCCCAATTTCGCCCTCTCGTCGAATTCGCTATAACTTGTGCCTTGGTTGCACGAGGTATAGTATATATCCGCAAATCAAATTTCCATCAAATTCATTTACTCAGATCTAATTCCAGTTAAATATATTCGCTATTTGAGTGATTTAATTTTCTCTATTTAACATACATATTAGGAATAATAGCATACATATTAGGAATAATAACATACATATTAGAAATAATAACATACATATTAGGAATATGTTAATTATTTAATTTTTTGAAGCAAATATTAATAATCACAACATTTAGGACACAATTATTTTAATATTGATAGTTTCAAAATTATTCCATTTTATCCATTTTTCGAATAAATATTGATGTGAAACAGGATATAATTTTGAATTTATCAGTTTTCCTTTTAAAAACATAAAAGTAGAAATTAGAAAAAATGCAATATTTTAAAAATGTGTATCACATTTTACATTTCTCTAAATATCAAATTTTTCTCATGTATTAATACAATCAAAGTAATACTTCACAAATTAAAAATTCGAAAAATTTTTTTACTATACATATTAAAACAATTTATTATTATATATATAATAATTAATATTAAAATAAAAATTAAATATTTATTATTATATTATATTATATTATTATATATTATATGTATTATTATTATGATAAATATTGTACATTACTTTGAGTATTAGATTACTTGAATAAATTGTATCCTAAATGTGTGGTTACAAAAATCTGTTTTATAAAAAAAATAAAATTTCTAAAAGTATATAATTAATTTGTAAAAAATACCGTTGCTTTTTCGGGCAAAGGTTTTTTTTGTGCAAACTTGAATCCTCGATGGCTACGGTGCATTTCATATATCTACACGATTAATCCTCTGGGTTTACCCGATCCAATTCGCCAAAAATATCCTCCCTCATGCCGTAGATCCGCGATACAAGTCCCCAAAGCGAGCAAATGGATTAACATAAATTCCGTTTAAAAGACACACGGCGAGAGCATAAAGCGACCGAGGCTCACGCTTATGCACAAGCCGCCGCGACGATGCGTCGTCCTGCAGGATGGGTGAAACATCATCCTGACACCTTGGTACGCTGCCACAGCCGCAGCCGCTTAGGCGAGGCTCGCTTTTCAAGCCCGGGGAAAAGAATCCAATGTTTCCGTGCCACCGGGTGGAAACGCTCGCTTTTCTTTGTAGCTCGACGATTTACGATCGATCGGGATTGCGAGAAGATTTATTAGAAGATCCTCCCCCTCGCCGATCGCGTGCGACTTTGAATCTCGTCGTCTCTACGCGTGTTCGCCACGTTTGAATAAAAGACCATGCGCGATGAATCGACTGTCAAGACACACACAAGAGAAGAGAATATCTCGTATAAAATATTTTTTCAATTACACTTACAGGTCGTGCACACAATCATTACTTCATATCGACACTTTATATTTCATATGGCCGTTATTCGTCGTCATCGATCATTACACTTTTACGTATTTATAATTGCACGATTGTTAAATCCAAATAATTCTTCAATATAAATAATTTTTTCAATATTTATATGCTAAATATGATGGATATTTTCCAATTCATGAAAATAAAATTATAATTATTTTACGTATTATCAGGGAATCATTGTTCAACAGGAGTAGATTCCGAACGACTGTCGAATTGCGTGCGCGATCTGCTCGTCGTAACTATCTGTTCCGAACAAAGCGGGATACCGGGCGATTACTGCGAAATCTATTTTAAATTCGCTTTTAAAGCCCAGGAAAATCCAGGAAGTGGCTTTTCTCCGAGATTTATGACCGTCAGAGATCAGAGAAGATTTGCGTTTCGAACGCAGACGTCTTTATTGGAGGGAGGTTCTTTTCCCAGATGTATAAATGTCTATTTTTCTATATGTACTTATTTATATGTAGTCTTCTATAGACAGGTTTTTATATATATAGTTCTATATATAGCGTATTAACGAGATTTTACAACTTTTGTCATAAAAATTATAATTTTTGTGACAAAAATTCCGTATAGCTAAAATTTTTAACATTGTTTCATATCTTTTGCGTAATAAAATTACTTATCGATATAAATATTATACTATTTTATTCAATATTCGTAATAAATCCTAATAATTTATATATTATATTTTACAAACTTAATCTAGCATTTAATATATTGCGGCATATTTAATTATTTAATAATTAAATATAGCACATAATTATCTCGTAATTAATAATGATAATTATAGAATTAATTAATAATTTAAATCGTACGATTACACGAATTTATAATTATAAAGTAACGAAAATTACTTTTTGTAGAGATAATTTTTATGATACATTTTTCTGATAAAATTTCACAAGATATTTCAAGATAGCTTTATTAGTTCAGTGATAAATAAAAATACTTAAAGAATTGATTTTGTATTTTCTAAATTTATCCGTAATGTATCAGTCGCGCTAAATTTATTTCCAATAGATAGCAAAACACTCTGTCGATAGGCACATTTTCATTCTTCGCCTCGTTTGATACTCATAGAAATAGTGGGCGCGTCTATGCCATTGATCAGCTTGATGGGCTCTTACATAATATGTATTGGATGAATGATCGATCGGTAGCTGTCGAATGAATCGAGGCCAGGAAGATGCTGCGAATAAAAACGATAGTAAATGTTCCGTGAAAACTTCTGATTAGCCGCTTCGATAGGATGCTTTCCGCGCACGCAGAAAAAGGATTTTAAAATATAGTTTGCAGGATATGGCGTCACGTAGATAAGAAAAATGAGATTAGCACAAAAAATGTGACATGGAGTAAAAACGAGAAAACTTAATATTTAATGAATTTAATAACTTGTACTGTACGAATCGGAAACAGAGATAACTTTTAATCAAATCTTTTAGTAATACGAACGGGCACAAATTTCTTCTCGCACAATCTTATAATTGTGTTATTATCAACTTTAATTTATGTTGCATTGAAAAATATTCGTATAAAATAAAGTACAAAATTGTAAAGATAGAATATATATAAAATCTTTCAACAGCAGGTTTTAAAAATCATTGTATTTTTGATATTTAATTTATATAAAGCTTTCTTCTTCAAAATAAAAAGATCAAATGATGATTTATCTTTTTTGCATGACATTCCCAATTCAGCAAAATGCGTGAGCAATCCTACTGTTTTTTGCCCCATTAGAGTTTATAAAGTATTGATAGAAGTCTCTTCAATCAATATGAAATGAGTTCGAAAAATGATATTTTACTGGTTCTTCGCAAGAGAAACAGGGAATATTTTTCATACGTGATTAAAAAACCATGATCAAATTAAAATTATATAGTTTTAAAACTTTTTTTTATCGCATATTCAAGTATAAGTTTTGTTATATACCAGATGAAATATGTTAAATAAATTTGAAGTTAATTTCATATTTTCTCTCGCTGTTTTTCAGCGAAAAATTTTATTATCAATCCTCGATCATTCACAAATGTATAATCTCCCATCTCTCTCATGCCTAAACTCTGAACGAAAAATCTGATAATACTCAATTCGCGACAAACATTCGATTCGACATGACTCGATCTAATAATATAGAAACTTGCGCAATTGGCGCTTCGTCCAGATCTCTTTTGCGCAAAGAAAGAAAGTTTTTCAACATTTTCCAGATAGTGGTTAACTTGCTACCGCGATAGGGCAAGAAACGTCCCCCTTTTTACCCTCGGCTTTCTGTTGGACGAGGTAGCGCAAAGCCCCTGCGATTCTTTTCCGATCGATCACGATCGACCCGGAAGTCCTACAGATGAACGGACATTGCTTTTTGTTTCTCCATCGTTTTAACTCACTCATGCAAGTCGTGCGAGAGAATGTACATGAGTATATATCTATGAGAGAAATAGCAAGAGAGAAGAAGAGCATTTTATTATACCTTGGGGCAAAGTCCCTTGAGGCTATCTCGTATCATGATGCATATACACATTAATGGATGTACAACATAAAATTTACGTGAATATAGGTGAATGCACGATATAACGGAGTTTAACAATGTAATCCGATAATATGTTACCATAATGTGTTTCCAGGTAAAAAGAAGAGTTAGCATGAGGCTGGCAATAATCGGCTTTCGCAAAAACCAATTTTATTGAAAGTATTGTTAGTAAAATAATTTTGTAACTGCAAAAAAATTAATCTTTTTTTTGAACAAAAAAATAATATTTGGTTTGCATTAACCCTCATGCGCATTATCTCGAGTATATTCGTCCAAACTGAGTTGTTCCCGTATGCGCGATGACGAGTATATTCGTTCAAATATTTTCTTTGCTAATTCCTGAACGAGATCACTTAAAGTGGCCTGCGACCTCGCAAATTAAAACTTGAGACTGGCATTTTAAGAGCGATCGAGTTGCGATATCGAATTTTGCATATATTATTATAAAAATTTGAATTGAAAATTGAAAAAAGAGAAAATTCACGTAATATATAATAATTTTCCAATTTTTCACCTTTACAAAAGTGCCCTAAAAGTGCCCTCAAATCGGATCTTTTGCTTAGAGATTTTTAGGGTCGCTGATTACGATTCCGAAATCAGAATCTCAAAATTCAAAATGACGGATCAAGTACACAATTTAAAAAAATCATAAAAAACAGTAATTACGGTCTTTTCTGACTTCAGATTTGTAATCTACGACCCCAGAAACCTTAGAAAATGATCGCGTTTACTTTGCAACCCTTTCTAAAAAACTCGTGCATACTGGTAACGTTCAAGTCAGAAAAACTCTTGCGCAGGAGGATTAATAATCTAAAACGTCTAAGATTTCTTTGTATATTTATATCAGTGTAAATTTATTTTATCAATGGTTTTCAATGTTAAAAAACTTTTTGCAAAGAGAAAAATAGTTCATATAACTTTACAGTATAATTCCATATTTTTTCATGTTTTTTATAATTAAAGCTAAAAAGCTCGCAATAAGAATTATTGGGTCGGAGAAAGGAGCTCTGTCACAGCCGGGATCGTCGGAAGACGGGGAGACTACAGAAAGGCCATAAGAATCGGAATGCGCGCATTCCAGGAATCTTTCCTTCCGAAAGCTCGGAATAACGCAAGCTCACGTGCACCGAGCATTAATAAAGCGGTCGTCTATATAATCTCGCGATGAAACATCGCCGACCTCTCGTCGCCTTCCCGCTTGCGGTGAAACGCGCATTTCAAGATTGCGTTCTCCGAGCGTACTTCCCTCCTAGGTCACCTCTCGGGGATGCCGGAGAGTCGGAAAGGTTCATAAGAAATTTCGACGAGACTTTGCGCCGCACGTCGCGTCTGCAAGCGAAAATCCAAGCTTTCCTCCGACGCGACGTGGCTGTTCAAGATTCCGAGACAACGGTGAAAATGTCATACGAGAACGAGGGAAACTCCTGACTATCGTGCCGACGACATTCCGGCATGACGTCACGACAAACGTCGAGTTTGTAGGTTACGACTATTTCATATGCATATGCGTGCGAAATATGCACTTATACTACATTTTAATACCTCAATAAAACGTCGAATTCGTTGTTCCGCCGCGTAAGCTCTTTTCGAACGGCTATAAAACTAGTCTCGTACAACGTGCCTAGAATCGGCGATAAATACGGGAACGTATGTGTTTCTTCTAATTTTCAAAAAGTTCCTCCTTCGAATCCTGTTATCTCGTTTAAAATTCTTTTGTAAACAAAATTACGGATTTTCTAAGATTATAGATTTTTCGCTCTGCAAGTTTTGTTATAATTCTCATATTGAATTTGCATCTAAAAATGTATCTTCAACGTATGTGCTACGCCGTACATCTGTCTCTATAAGCTTCTGAATTCTCTATCACGTTCGAATTTGAAGGAACTTTTCCTATATTTGCCTGTCATCGTACGGATGCGACGAAAGAATATGCTTTTCTCTGACAGGCTGCTGAGTCTGTTTGTATTCAAGATCCGCATTGTCTGGCCCGCAAAACAAAGCGAACAAGCCGGTGACTTTATTTTCTGAAGCGGAGACACTGTCGTGATATACCGTATGAATCTTACCGCGACACAAAAAAAATACTTAAAAAAATACTGAGCTTTTAGAAAAGATTTCAGGTAGATAATGTTGCATGCGTAACAACATTAATGTGTTTATAAAAGCGTTTGTTTGTTCTGTACTAAAATGTTATTTTAAACTACCAGTCCTTTTATATGTTGAACAATTCTTTGAACTTTGAAACATGCTTTCTCGCGAAGAAATGGATTGTTTAAACTTATTATGCGAAATAATTTTATAATTTTAATGGTAACATTTATTAAATGTATTATAAATGTTTCAATGAATAAAATTTTGTAAATAAAAATGTGACATAAAATCTTGAAAAATTAAGAAATACTATTTTTTAGAAAAATAAAAAATTTAGATTGAATTTATTAAGTTATTGAAAATATGTCAATAAAATTCTTTTCTTACTGTACATATTTGAAAAAAACCAAATGTCTCGTACATTCGCAGGATATATTCATTATGCTAAATATACATTGATATAAAATTGTAAAGTGAAAGAAATGAGACATATGAATTTGAAAAATTAAAGTAAATTTGGAATTTATCATCATATAAAAGATGTGCATATTTAAAATACAATATAAAATGAAATACTATTTTTTAGAAAAATAAAAAATTTAGATTGAATTTATTAAGTTATTGAAAATATGTCAATAAAATTCTTTTCTTACTGTACATATTTGAAAAAAACCAAATGTCTCATACATTCGAAGGATATATTCATTATGCTAAATATGCATTGATATAAAATTGTAAAATGAAAGAAATGAGACATATGAATTTGAAAAATTAAAGTAAATTTGGAATTTATCATCATGTAAAAGATGTGCATATTTAAAATACAATATAAAATGTATGTAATGTCTAAAATAGACTTTTTATCGAGATAATGTCTTACTATTACCGAAGTACTTCCTCCCTTTTTTTAAAATTAAATTTATACTGCAAAATTAAATTTATACTGACATTACAATAGTTTTTTGTATATGTGTGCGTGCAGACTTAATAAAATAAATTTAGTTGAAAAATTCAACAGCAAATTTTACCAAAGAGACGCAAATATCTAGAGTACATCAATATAGAAATATAGTAATTGTAAAAGTATTCATGCAATTTTAATTTAATTTTAAGCTTTATATATAATTTTTAGATTCATAATTTTTTTAATTAATAAATATTATATCTCACACACAAACCAACGCATAATAAAATCTAAAAATTTTGTATTATTAATTATAGTAAAGCATCAAATAATATACAAAATAATAATTAATTTCATTTGTTAATGAGAAAAAACATTAGTAATCTTAATAATAAAAATATTTTGTTGAAAACACTAGTTTTAAAGGAGGAAAGATAAAAGAAATTTTTAAAAGTATAACTAATAAAATGTCATAACACACACATAAAATGCATTTCATTAGTTGATACAAGGTAGTTAATTCCTTGTATTGATGTTCATACACACACACACACACGCACACACGTATTAGCCGGAAGCACAAGAGTTTAATTATTTGGTTGGCATACTTGCGCAAATGTGCCTACATACATAATAGAATCACGCGTACATACATGCGTGTGTTCATAGTGAAAATAAACAAACGACAGCCGCGAGGATGAATAATTGTGCACAGGAATTATTTCGCGGGTTTGACACGTTGAAAGAGAGAAAGAGAGTGAGAGAGAATGCGTATCTGCTTTTCGGGCTGTATCTTCGGAAAAGCGAGAAGCTTTTAACTGCGGATTTACTGCGGTTTCGAGACCTCCGGTTTCTAGACGCAACCTTTCGCTCGACTGCCTCGTCGGGCATCAAAACGAAACTTCCGGGCAATGCAGAATTTGTATCATTTTCTGTTATCTGTCTTTGAGAAATGTCTGAGATTGAAATGTTATCGAACGAGAAACAGTTACACAGTTACGAAATAAAAAGTAAATTTTATAAATAAATAAATAAACTTAAATTTCTAAATGTGAAAGAAAGCGCTAAACGACGTCTTTTTCCGCTTTACCGGCGTTTTCTTCTATAAAAAAAACCTTTACTTCAAGATATAAAAATAAGGAATTTATTCCTTGTTCATATATTTTGTACAGTAATCATACGAATCATCCTGTATCCCGTCATGATGGCTGCGCCTCGATGTTGGATCCTAGAATCGTCGCTGCGCGCTTTTCTCTTACGACTTCAATCCAATCTGCATGCATCACGCTGCAGTATATACATGTATGCACTATGTACGATATATGGCGAAACTCTATGTATTTCGATACACGATGTGTTATCCTCTTTATTACTTGAACGAGCATACACATCGACATGCACGAACACACATAACGCCGAGTTAGCATTTATGCATATATTGCATCAGTGCATCGGTACAAAATTCGGATAGGATAGAAATGAAAGAATCTCAAAGAAATCAACTGAGTGACATTGATAATTGGATGAGACGAAGCAAGAAACTTTTTTGACGTTCGAAAATTAAAATGTGGAAAAATTACGTATACATATAAAATTAGGTTTATTATTTTTCATTATTACTTTGAATGATGCATGATTATTTTTTCTTATTTCTTATATTTTATCTTTAAAAATTTTAATAAGCAAACCCATGAATATCTTATTGTAAGTCAATATCAGTATAAAAGAAGAGGTGCAAAATGGAGGTTTCATGGAATTTTGTAAAAAGATTATATAGAAGAAAAGAAATTTCATATTCTTGCTTCATGTGTGCAAGTTATTAACATATTTATATCTAATATCGTAAAACTAGGGAATCGTAAGGGCGTTATCATAGACTTTCTACAGATTTTAAAATTGCTCGTAAAAAAATTCAACGATGGAAATATATTTTGAGAGGGAAAACTCGGGGGCGTTTCTTCTCGATTTTTACGAGCCGCATATTATTTTACATAGATATTCCTTTGCATAGTATAGAAAATTAATTCAATAATTTATGATATTTAATGACTTTTTTATACTTATGAATATAAAAATATAATTAAAATATAATATAAAAATATTATATCTAGTTAATGAATAGAAAAATGATGTCAAAGTTTTTATTATAATCTATGCAATTATAAATGTTTCAATCTTGTTACAATATTTAAAAATAATTTAAAATGTTCTTCTCTCCCCCAAATCCCAAATATAACTAATGCTGTCAGCGTAACTTATGTACCGTTTTTTTCAATAACGTGGAATTTCAAAAACGATCGCGTAATTGAAGTGCATTACTGTTGTACGAGTAACGAACGCATGTAACAAAAATATACTATTGTAAAATGAACGACAGCGCGTGTAGGTAGTTTTATACATAAATGTGATTTATTTTTTTTTTAACTCTTGCTGCAAATATCTTTTAATTAAATGGCGAATGTTATCGATTAAATATACATTAATTTTGTTGCAGATTGGCAATCAAATTAAAATCGCTTAATTAATTTCACAAAAAAATATATGTGAAAGTTTTTATTACTCGAAAATCTAGATTTTATTTCATTTATAATATTCGAAAATTATGTTATATAGGCATTTAAAAAATCTCTTGATCTTTTAAATACAACTAGATCAATTTTTTAAGTCATATGTAAGTTTTGTTTAATCATATGTCTTTAGCAAATATTTATTATAAATGCAATTTTTTAGAATTTTATTTTACATTTTGCCACATTTAAAATTAAATATAAACGTTATCCAGAATTATCGTTAAATAATATTATGTAATATTTTCTACTACAAGAGAAAACATCTGACTTACTATTACTTGCAAACATATTTTAATTTCTTGGCAACTTTGAAAATTAAGAATTGCCAGAAGGAAATTTAGACGAAAATGATTTAATCGCGGAAAGAGCACAACTTAAATGGGTTTCCCTTATCACAAGCACAACTTTTACAACATCGGCAATTTAAGGTGCTGCAGCTAACAGTGATATGGGATTTCATAAACCAACATGCAAATGGAATGCATTTATTACTAGTGTAGCTAAAAATAATGAACGTGGCCGACAGAAATGCAATATCGCGAAACATATAATAAACAATCATATTAAGCTCAACTATAGCGCTATAATATCCTTCTGTCAACTTCTAGTTTTTGTGCGGTTGTCTCTCCGAATTATCAATTAGAAATATTTAACTTCAAAATTAAGTGATTTTCAGAGAACACAATTAAATTATCTCAAACAAATCTGATATTATTGCTTGCATTTTCTTAGACTTACAAATTTCATTATCTTCAATTAGATAAAATGTGAAATAACAAACTTTCTTATCTCGATAATTGTTCTTTGCTTTTTTTACGAAGAAATTCGATAAAAAGAATAGAACAGACAAATAAAACTATTTTATTATTATTAAAAGACAGCTTCCTGAATTAGATTTTTTTCGTTATACTCTATTCTGCGAAACGAAATTACACCGTATCAAATAAATGTAAATTATATGGCAGCTAAACACGTTTCAGATCCTTTTTTCTCACTAGCTCTCTGCAACATGTAGCGGAGCGTTTCCCCGCGAAACGTAATAGTAATTACTGTCGATAATTTAATGGCGTGTATGCTATTAGTACCACTCGCGGTGAGAACCAAATCATGACGAACAACTGGCCTACTGTCAGTTATTTGTTGCACGAATTATTCAATCAGGAGATTTATGAAATTCATTAAAAGGGAAAAGAGAGACCTAAGCGTAATCCAATTTAGAAAAGTTATTTTTCGAGTGCGCGCTTTAGTCTGGCGTGATGCGAATAGTTCGTGTCTGTTTCATTACTCACGTACGGTACATCCGATAAAGTCTGCGACTCGTAAAATGTGTCGGTCGACGGGAACTGCTAAAGCTTTCTTCGTGGGATAACGTCCATTGATAGACGATGAAAGACGACGTTGCTATCGAATGTTATTCGTTAGCGTTTGCATATTTTTCTCCTTGCGATAATGGTTCACATTTTGCAATGGAAAATTTCTCCGTAATTTTATCCGTTTCATTTAGAAAAATACGACACATTTACTTCAAATAACATCGCATGCACATTGTAAAATGCGCTTTACGATAGAAAAAAAAGATAAAAAATATAATGCAAGCAAAATATGATGATGCGTATATGAGAAGACTGAGGGAACAAAAACTGCAGGCTTGTTACAAATTAAAAAGTTTTAACCGCACGGCAGAATCCTGACCATTATGCGCAGAGAGATGCAATGGTAGAGAAAGGGTCATATTGAACGTGTGCGATATTTGCGTATTGTACTTGCATAACCAGATAAATTGAGTCACCGGAGTGCTGAGGAATGGAAGTACACTTCACATATAGAGCAACTTCTATTACAATGTGCATTCTCCCGTGATACAATTATTCTAAGAATATTAATTTATATTTGAAAAGAATTAATTCTGATTTTTCTTCGATGCAGAGCGAAAATAATCTATTAATTTTGTTAGCTATTTTGCTGGTTCTTTCGTTTTTTATATATCGTATTTACTATCTACGCATCATGTCTACTATAATTTAAATAAGTACCTATAAATATTTATGTATCTCATGTTAAAGGGAAACTATTGTGACATATTTTAAATATTCAGGAATATATGTTACTCGATCATCCTAACTTGTTTCGACGTCCCCTCTGACATATACTTCGGAAGTTGACACCGCCCGACCGTACATCGTAGATACATTATGAATAATACAAATCATGTATCCAGTTTAAATCTTGAAAATTAATTTCGTTACAAATCTTGAACTTATAAATGTTATGTATCAGAGAAAAAAAGCAAATTATTAAAAGCAAATTATTTTTTCATATAATTATAGATTTTTTATCTTACACATTATAATCTATTTTTCATAATTTTTTTTCTTATTTTAGAATATAATACTTTTATAACAAGTTCATTAATATGCGATAAACGAAAATAAATTAACCAGTAGACTTGTACACTTGGAAAATAAAATAATGTTGGATAATAAACCGGGTACTTTATAGACGTCGATAGAAGTTTTAATAAAAAAAAACTTCTCGCATGGAGGTTATCAAGAGGATTTGCATATCATAATTGAAAGAGCAGCCGGATAAAGAGATATTTATAATATGTTAAAATTATCGATTTTAAAGTTTAAATATTGTTAGCGGTGCTGATCTAAAATTAAACCAATCATATATTATCTCTAGTATCTCCTTCATACATAGATAGTACATTTATTCTAACAATAAATATTCTATATCATTCTATATCATTTATTCTAACAATAAATGATATAGAATGTTATTTTATTTATTTATTATTTATTTTATATTATACCATATTACTTATTTTGAACGATTGTTATTTTACATTACTAAGATGTTTAATATTAAAAATTATCTTAATTATAAAAAACAGTATATCTCTGTATTTATTCGAACAATAAATGATATAGAATGTTCCACTTTATTCTTTAAATATATATATTTTTCAATTATTGTTAAGTTAGTAATTTCTTGTAAAAATTTTTATGACATACTATTTTTTAATATTAAACATCTTAGTAATGTAAAGTAACAATCGTTCAAAATAAGTAATATGGCTAAAATAAAATTCTTTAAAAATTATTTTATTAACTATTAGCAATTATGATGCAAAATTGTTTATATGTATTTTCAATTATTTGTATGATTCAAAATCTATGATAAAAAAGAATTATAAATGATAATACTTACTTAGAAACATCTTATATCAAAAATGATAAACTATTTATGAAATTAATTTATTTCTCATAAAAATGTGTTTTTATAATTTGTTCGTGTGTATTTTCTTCATGTCGATTAACCTAATAAAGTTTATAATAAAATATTTTTATTTTTTAATTTATATTTTTAATTTTAATTTATCACATTATAATATGATTTCGGATTTATATTATAATGAAAAGCCATGCACTTCAACCGTTGAAAAAATGTGTACATTTTAAAAGCATAATAAAAATTTTATACGTCAGAGTGGATCGACTATATAATTAATATCCATTTGCATGAAAGTTCGAAAAAAGCTTTATAATTGATAGAAGAGTTAATAGTTAATGTAGAGACTATATATTCTGCTTTCCACACGATTACATAGGGAAGTAAATTTAATTACATAACCAAGCAACAGTGGATTTTCGAACATAGTAATCTATGTTGCCGAGCTAGGTAACATTAATGTTCAACGCTAATCCACATCGATTGCGGTCTGTATTGCATCGAATGTAAATACATCCATCTATTCTTCACAAACAGTATCGCATTATAATGTATTAATTCTTATTGATTCTACACAATATCTATCTCATTACGAAAGGAATTTTCTTAATCAAGAATTTTTTTCAAAACTCTTCTCTCCAAAATACTTCCATGAAAGAGATGTTTACAAGGATGTATCATTATAATAGAAAATCTATCACAACATAATTCTCAAAGAGTTCAAGGATCGTGCTGCATCAATTTAAGAGAAATTCAATTTTCTAAGAGTTTTCTTAGGCGGTCTTTTTTGATCCAGGCGTAAAGGCACTTTACATCGTTTGCAGACGGTCACAGATAAAAAAGTGATTGCGGAATATCCGAGACAAGAACTGCCCCATATATACACGTATATTGCTAACTTCCCCATAAATTGTAAATTAATCTCGCATAACTTTTCGCTCTAATAAGATTACGATTGCAAAAATCTCATAGAACCGTGTGTCTTGATGACAATCGTGTTCATTATTCATAAAATAATATGGAGCAGAAATTGTAAAATATTCTTTAGAATATATTACGAATTATTTCTATAGTTATTATTTTTGTAAATTCAATTAATTTGCTTTTTAATTTGCAATTTATTTTTCAAGATTGCCCGAAAATAATAGGAAGCGAAGAACGTTATGTAATATTATACATATATTAAAAAATCACGTTAAAAAATTTATACATCGTGAGCTAGAATTTAGGATATGATTCTGATTCTTTAAATTTCTTAAATTTCTTTTATATATTACATCTAAAATTATAAATATTTCAGTTATTTCAATTATGTCACAAATATAGGTCACTAGATTTTTGTAAACAATATTACTTTAAATAAAATGCGACAAATGTAAATAAGCATACACAAATTTTCAATATTTTTATTAAATAAACAAATATATTTACTTTTTATATAATAAAAATATAATAATGTTTGTGCGATTTTTTGTTACTCGGAAAGTTTCATTTCTCGGAATTTCTCATCGATAACCTACAGTTCGCAAATACTCGCCTCTCGCGCGATTTGCATACAGGAATATATTCGGGATACGTGTACGTCATCCGCGCTAGGTAAAACATTCCTGTCGTGGATGAGCGCGGAGCAAAAAGAGGGGTAGTAGAAGGGTCAAGCGCAAAAGTCTGACATGAAAAAGACCGCGTACAAAAGGGATCGCGAAACGACTCAGCCGTAAACGGAAATGCATTCTATATTGTGACGTCGGACTGAGAAGAGGAGCTCTCTCGCAGAAGTGCCTGATAAATTCGTATACGTAGGTACATCAACGCAAGAGCGGCGCGATGCGGATGCTGGGGAGGGAAGTTCGTGCGAGGTGGAGAGAATATCGATTGCAACGAATTTTTTTTTTCACCGTCTCCCTTTCAACGTCACCGCCGTTTTAGTCTATGAACGACGAAGTTCTAGTCGGAATCATTTATACGCTGCAACATGTGCACGCGCGAGGTTTGACTACACAGATTGCGACGATGAAGCTGTATAGTCGACACCAAAAATTGGGACAAAATTGGGACAAAATTGGGACAAAATTGAAATCTTTACTTCGTAATTTTAGAAATTTCTTTTATACAAGACGGAAATGATAATAATAATTATGTCAACATAGTATTTATGTTCTATATATTGATCGTCCAAAATTAATCATCAAAGCTAATAAGTTTTTTGTTAATTTAATTAATTTAATTAGCATTTTTAGGGAAATATAAAAATTTAAAAATTAATTTTATCAAGAACTTCAAACTGTACTACTTTATAACATTATGACAGAGTTGTACAGCATTTTTAAAAATTTTATTCATGTATTAATAATTATATATTAAAATGTTTTCTGCTTCAGTTCAAAATTGTTTGCAACTTCAAATTAGTTGCATTATATTTAAATTATACATTTTTAGAGTAAAGTGTGTAAAAATTTTAATAATAATTGAGAACTTGAAAACTCTCATGAAAATGTAGTTAATCAAAGTTTGCTCAAATTAAATTTATGATTAACGACGTTTATTTGGTGTTTTGAAGCAAAAACTATGCAAATTACGAATAATTTCATACAATATACACATACTGCAATATACGTATATACATACTTGAAGAAATTTGGATATTTTTAATATGTATAATGATTGCATATTTAAACAATTTATTTATATTGATGACTTTATATGAATATTTCAGGTCTTTCATATTATATTTTTCGTATATCCTTCTTCTTTAATTTTTAGAAAACTATTTAAAGAGAAAAACGCTTTTTTTATTTAATACGTTAAGATAAAAAAGTAGTAAATTACAGATATGTTGCCAAATAAAATGTAATTACACAATCGGACTAAATTGCAACATAACCATTCATGCACAGGACGCAGGAAAATGCATTGCGTGACCTATATATCTGACATTCATGGCCTTCATAACCGTGTCATGTGCACTAGAGACGCAATCGTTGATTTTATCGATTAGATATTTTGCCCCCTTCTTTTCCATTTAAATATTTATTTTAAAATTAGCCCTATTTATTAAATTATCTTGATTTAAATGCAATAATTATTATAAAAAGTAGACACTTATTTGCGTAATATTTCAATTCTAAATTTTGTATTTATAACGACCTATTTAAGAGAGAAACTTTTTATTTTTGCTTTCTAATATTTATTCTAAGAAGAAGCTTTAAATGTCAGTTTTCAATAATTATGTTAAATACAATTTTTTAATCTCTAATTGTGAGTATGTGTATGCGCCTTGTAAGTCCTTATTTTATTTGTCGCGGACTGTACTAGACGAGACACTAGATAGTAACTTCGAACACGATAGAATCAGGAAATCGTACATCCGTACAGTTCCATTATGGACTGAACTATGGTTTCCCTAATGCTGGATTGTAATATGCAAGTACATGCGCAGAATGTACGATACGATTTACTATACGATTGTATTTAACAGGAATAATTGCACATCAAATATTATATGCATATTGAACAGCTGCATATGAAATATCGCTTTTATAAATGGAAGCAATTGCAGAAGCAATTCGAAAACATTAAAATTTAATTAAAGATAGATAATTCAATTTAATTATAAGCTGTGTTAATATTATATGTATGTACAAATATATTGGTATGAGAATAACGTGATATCCGAGGGAAAGATTTTGGATTTTAAGCTTGTGTATTAGCGATTGCAATGTTTAATCATTAACTGATATCATCTGATATACTGGCCTATAGTTACACGATAACAGATAATAACTTTAGCAGATATTCAGGAAACTAAACTTCGGTGTATCTGCATCATCGAAATACGCGAAATAATCTAATAACATAGAAAGGAAATGTACTATAATTGTGATAACGTTCTTTAAAAATGTATTACTTTATGTAATAAAATATGTTTTACCGAAAATATGAAAATCGAAAGAAAAGTTTTCCCTCAGATATCTCGAAATCTATAAACTTTATTCACAGAATTCAGTTTACTAATTATAAGAAACATGTTAAAATTCTATTAGTGTATAGAACTGCTATTTAATTATTGCATTGAATATCTACAAAATAATTACAGGCTAGGATTTAGGATTCGAGCTATTTTCAAATGAAGCTAAACAGAATGGTTTGTTTTGTTACATTCGAACAAAATCGATTTGCTACAGAATTATATAGTAGCGATTATCCGTGCACCGATAGAACGAGATACATCGTAAATTTAACGCATAAATTAGAGATAAAAATAGCTACTCCCTCGACATCGATTGCGTAATCATTTTGCCTATGGGAAAATACTACGTCGTGGTGTACGGCCAATGTGATTACAACATCGTAAAGTCGTTCTGTTCGCTAGAAATAGGATCAGATCGTAATATATTTCCGAGAGGATGTGGTAGGATGTAAGTTCTAAAGAGCTTAACTTCTCAAAGGAACATTCTCTCAGTAAAAATGCAAAATTATAGTTTCCTGCTTTCTGAGATTAAATTCAAAATTCTATAAAAATTATCTGTGACTAGAAATTTTTACGTAAAATTTTACGTTAAATTTTTACGTAAAATTACGCAGATATTTAAACAATTTTATTGTTCAGACAATTTTAAAAAATACAATTTACATTTAAAAAAAATAAATATTTTATATGTACACAATGCGATATCTCGAATTGTTTGCTCTTTTTGACATACCTATCGCCATGTGCATGTTTCCAATTTACATGCGAGTTTGATCCTATCTCTGTGTTCGTTTTAATGGAGATACATCATATAGTGCACGTACATTTCTCATTTTTCCTTTCTTTCTTTCACACTTTTAAATAAATAAATATCTATTTCATTCTATTCCTTTCAGTTCAATTAGAAATAACAAACCTAAAGATTCAGGTACCGTGACCTATATTCGATGCGTAAGCTTCTCAAATCCCTTACCTATCCTGGTTTCCTCCCGCAAATGCAATCGCCAACATTAGTAGCAAACATGAGTATATCATTGTGTATTGTGGCATGTTTAGGTCAACGCGATTATATGCGACGTATCGAGGAAAATCTCTGATGATTATATCCTCAGCAATATCTCATAGAGATGCCCGAACGTTTCAATAGCGTAAATTTACGTAAATATGCGATGTATTAATTCTACACAATACATGATCTTAATATTCTCTTAAATATTTCTCTATAATTGCACTAAATATTAAAATATGTGAAAACCATTCACAGAAAAATATATAGAAAATATTCTCTCTGAGTAATTTTTTCTTAATGCATTATTTTTTATTTTACAGTGTATTTTATCGAGATTATCGGTATGAGAAACTTGTTAAAATATGAACAGAAATTTAAAATACATAGTGCAAAGAAAAATATAGAAGAATATACGTTTGTATTATTTTAGTTGCTCTGAAAATGGAAAATTGCTTTCTTTCTTGTGTTCATGTTATTCTGGCAGTTCTGACGAAAATATACCGTTATGCAAACGGTAATGTTAATTTACGCTTGTATATTTTAAATTCTTGCATTTTCATGTACGCGTTGAAATATGTTCAGCTGTTCAAATTATCAAGCATTTCTTTCTGTTATTACAATTGAAGATAATTAGATATTTTATTTCAGAGGATATAAATATGTGTGAATATATATATATATATATATATATATATATATATATATATATATTTAATATAAGTCAGATAAATAATATTAAAATAAATATAAAAATAGAATACATATTAGACATAAATAAATAAATGTATATATTACACACATACACACACACACGTATATATTTAATATTTATTCTATTTTTATATTTATTTTAATATTATTTATCTAATTTATATACGAAGACATTTAAAAAGATATCAACTTACTTAGTACGCAAACAATTAAAAATTATTTATAGGCTTTTACATTTCTTCCAGCTCTTCCATTAATCCAATTAATATCCATATTTAGTTGAATAACTTTCTAATAAAATGTCTAAAACAACGTGCATATTATCAAAGTGCAACTGTTTGTTAACGTATTATATATTTCTCATGTCATAACAAAATTGGTGTAGACGCTTATATTTTACATCTTATAGTTTTTATCAAGTTATGCTATATATGTATAGTAAAATCATGAAATCATGAAATTTTTGTTCCTTTTTATTATATGCGCGTTTACATGGCTAAAATATTAAAAAGAACATAGAAAATTATAAAAGCGATTAAGCATCTCTTATTTCTTTTATTATGACTTTGAAATGTATATTACATATATATATATATATATATATATATATATATATATATCTGCACTAACTATTTATGTACTTATTTGTGTATACAGAATAGTCTAGGATCAGGATGTTCTTCGATAAATTTGCTATTGATTTTTAGCTAAATTACAAATTAATTTAAAAATATAAAAAAAATATTATTTATTTATTTTATTATTTATATATTTTAGCTTTTAAATTTTGCAAAATACTATTGTATTCAACATGTAATACAATTAAAATATACAAACATGTAATACAATTAAAATATACAAAATTCGAATTAAACAAATAATTAAATTTTATTATTTGTTTGTATATTTAAAATTTAATTTTCGATAAATCTTAATTTTCATAAAGTATATTATTGCATTTTAACATGCAAAACAATTAAAATGTATAAAATTCAAATTAAACGAATATTTGAATTTTGTTATCTGTTTGTATTTTCAAAATTTAATTTTCAATTATTCAAGGATCGATTTTTAATTTATAAAAGCTTTATAATTTATAGGGATTATTAATTTTACTCTTAAAAATATAACTTTTTCAGATAGAGAAAATCAATAAAAATTACGTAATAATTTTCATATTAATCTGAAATTAATTTATAAAAGCTTTATAATTTATAGAGATTATTAATTTTTCTCCTAAAAATGTAACTTTTTTCAGATAGAGAAAATCAATAAAAATTATTCACGTAATAATTTTCATATTAATCTGAAATTAATTTATAAAAGCTTTATAATTTATAGAGATTATTAATTTTTCTCTTAAAAATGTAACTTTTTTCAGATAGAGAAAATCAATAAAAATTATTCACGTAATAATTTTCGTATTAATCTGAAATTAATTTTGTGCGTGATATTAAAATAAAAATATGTACTATATATTATACGATAATAGGTTCAATGGGTTAAAGCGTGTGCACACAAGACGCCGGAACGGCGGCTGAGTTTCTTTGAAACTTCTTCTCCCACTCGTTAGCGCCATTACTCAGGCAGATTGTCGTCACGTAAGGTGGAATGAGCAAAGTCGGCCCCCGGGGAGACGCGCCGGCGCCGCGGTTATTAA
This sequence comes from Camponotus floridanus, assembly GCF_003227725.1. NCBI lineage: Eukaryota > Metazoa > Arthropoda > Insecta > Hymenoptera > Formicidae > Camponotus > Camponotus floridanus. The sequence goes on from NW_020229838.1 coordinate 2,533,414, forward strand.
AATTATAAATTACGCGCGCGTTTCAGGCCGCGAAGCGGCCGTGAAATTTACGCCGCGACCATTTCGCAAATTCCCCGCCGCGTCGACGACATTAACCGCTATAACCGGTGCAAGCCGCTTTAACCAAACATTGCATTCCCTATTACGCATTCCTTTTCAAAGCTTCTACGTTAAATCGTCGCAGGCAGAAAGTCATCAGTCGTACAAAGATAATAATTGGACTCACCATCGATTCGCCGTCACTCGCTGTCGTCTTTCCGTTTTCCCTGGACATTGACGTTCATGGAAAAATATCACTGATTATAATCGATACTGGTCACCATTCTGAGAGCAAATAGCGCGGGAAACGGTGCTCTTGACAGCGCGACGCGCGATCAAGTTCACTTATTCTCTCGACTACGAATATCGAGGAATGCATCGTTAATTCCGATTGCGCTAATTGGCGTGGTGTGGACACTCGTTCGGCCGTGGCATCCGATTCGGAGAAATATGCACGAAAAACGGAGAAATCGCGATACATGACACATGACTGCGGACGCCTCGAGACGCGACGTAATGGAATGAAGTCCGCGCCGCGTGACCGGGTCACGTGTAAATCACTACGCTAGTCGAACGACACATTGACGCGCGCCGAATATCGGGGAGCATACCATTAATTCCGGGTCACGCGAGTTAATTAACGCATCACAGTAGCTCGTTTCGACACTTTCCGATACTTGTTCGGCTGCGGCATTCGCTCCCGATCCGGGAAAAATGTGCGCGAGATACGGACTGATCGCGAGGACGTTCGAGTAATAAACTTTCACGTCAGAGGTCGCATGCGTCACTAGTCAAACGAAACATTGACGCGCGTCGCGTCGCGGTGACATTGTTATTGTTACTGCCCCCTTCAATGATCGCGAACGTACGAATTCGAGCCAGTATATATTAGGTAAATATAATTTAATCTCTCTCATAATTTGATATGAATTTGTAGAAATTTAAAAATAATGTGTTTTTTATTTTATGTGTCTTTAATTTATTTTGATGTAATCTTATCATTTGAATAATTATTAAATTGTTAGCTCGTTCTTTGATATAATTTAATAGTATAAAGAGAAAAATTGTTTTACTTGTCATACTAATATGTGTAATCATAATTGGCTTTTTTAACGCGCAATTATTAATCTTTTTTTTTCTAACCTCTTCGCGCGTATATTTGTTACATGTATAATATAATTTTTTACGAAAAATAAATGACTCGCGCGAATATTTTTTCGTATATAAGCGTTTCCGTTTAAATTTCAACTTACATAAAAATAAAAAAATATCGATGCTTCATATTTAACTTTTATTCTAACAACTCAATTTAGATAAATATTATAGTATAAATATAGAATATAAATATAGAAAAAAATAAATATAAAAAAATTTTTAAATACTTTTAAAATAATATATATATATATATATATATATATATATATATATTTAAAAAAATATTAAAAAGAATATTTAAATAGTTTGACGAAAGTGATCATCAGTTATCCCTTTTTACAAGGAAATAAATATTTAAATATTATTAATTAATTGACATTTTCGAGTAGAATGTGCTGAACAGAATTACGAAAGAAATTTGGAACATTTCTAGTCATTGTTTCGACAAAGAAAACAAGATAGAAGAGACGCAATGAGTTTGAAGAGACGTGCGAGAGTGCAAGCGAGAGAAACATGACAAAAGGACCAACAAAAGATGGTAGAATCGTCAGTCCCTTTGAAAGGTAAACGTTACCGTTTATTTCTCCTTCTCTCTCTCTCTCTCTCTCTCTCTCCCTCTTTCTTTTTCTCGCGGATGAAGTGAATTCCTCCATCAACGGGTGCGAAACGTGGAAACTACTGAAAACTTGGGTCCGTGCGATGCGGCGCAGGCTTAACTTGGGGAACAAGCATCGAAGTTTGGTTAAATACAAAATATAATAATGCCATGGGCCGTACTAATGGCGCGCGGCACCGAAGCCATAGAAAACTTGGTCTGTACCACCTAAGTTTAAATGCAAATCTTCGCTCTCTCTCTCTCTCTCTCTGTTTCCTCTTTATCTCTTTCTCTCTTCATTTGCTTTTCTCGCTGGAACAACGCGCAAAGTCTTGGTCGATATGCAAAAAGGAGATTTCCCCGAATCAATCGTATCGTAACTCAATAGTAACGTCCCGCTAATTTATCGTATTCATAGTCAATTAGGAATACTCGAATATTCATGAGATACAATCCATTTGCATCGTTGTAAATGTCATTTCCGACAGGTTTTGAGTTTAAGGTCAAGAAAATATCGATTCACAAATTCTTGCGTGGGATCTCTCGATATTTAAAATCTCACTTGCTTCAAAAATTACCTTTGTCTTTTTCTTTTTATTAAAAATTCTATGAACAATAGACGCCTTATGTGTGGTCTTTAGAGATCTCTTCAAAGTTTACTCAAATATAAAATACAATAAATCCACATTAATAACACCTGATCCTACTTTATGAAGAACTTTCTCTATTCTGAACAGGATGAAATTTAATGTTAGTCTCTTAAGCCGAATTCCCACCGGATACCATTCGTTCCATAAGATGGTTTCTTATCCCTCGAGAAGTGCTTGATAAATAATGGCCGATTAAAGGCTTACATGGCATATATATATGTAGTAGTGTCAGCAAACCACTAATGGATAACACTGGTTCGCAAGCCTTTTTTTGTACAAAAACCAATCACGTTTTCGCTGATACACAATTCATTCTGCTTCCTGTTCGCGTTTTACTACATGCTGTTAACGTGAATCAATCGCAAAAGTCATTCTGTATTTTTTTCTACTGTTTACATAGTTCTTTTAAATCGATCATGTTACAAGCACGTTACATTGTATTGGATCACTAACGGACTTTTGTCAAATTCACTTTCATACGATTGCAAGCATGCGATTTCATGCGCATTTTTATTCCACGATTTGCACAAGAGATATTTAACAGAGTTTTAAAAAGAATTCTTTTTTTGAGAAAGAAATTATTTTTACGCTAAAACAAGACAAAATATTTTTAGGAAAAAGATTTTAATTGTAATTAATAAATTGTAATAAGTATTGTAATAAGTATAAAAAAGACTACATTATATATTATAATATCGCAATATATTTGTAATATATTTAATGTAGTTTGAAATTAGTCTTCTTAATCAATCTGAAGCGAATGATTCGTTATGTCGCTTTCCTTAGAAAATGTGAAAATGATGCATTGGTTGCACATTATCGAGAAATTTTAGTTCAGCTATTAATCATGCACGCACGGTGCTAAAATTACTGCTGTCTAATTATTCCCCGAGGGACCTGCCGGAAATTATTGTGCGCGTGCGAAGCATTTGACGCGCCAGTCGTTATTTCGCATCGTCGGGATCGAAAAATTAATCGATCATCCACCGACGATAGGAAATTCGTGAGTGCCTGATCCGATGTAGTTACGAAACACGTCCATTGTCAGATTTCGAAACGTTGCGCAGAACGGATTAAGTTGACATTGTCAATTTAACAAACACTTCGGTTTCAAGTCAATATTTTTCAATGTTGAGCGTTCATTCATCAATGGATTACTTTTCAACAGAGTGACGCAATCAAAATCATTTTCGATTGTATTATCATTTTCATTGCGCATTATATCGTGTTATTTAATGATTTATGAAACGAAAGATATTTTCTAATAAATAAATAATAAAAATAAATAAAAATAAATAAAATCAATAATAATGTTAAAATTAATAATAAAATTAATAATAAAAATAAATAAATACTTTACCGTCAAAAGATACACAATTTTACACATGAAAAAGTTATAGATAACAGTAACGTAAACTTAAATTATTGCGGTCAGATTACTTTTAATTCACATATTAATCTTATACGTGTATTTTTTCCAGTTAAAGTATATTATTTTACCTCTTTTTGTTATATTATTTTAATATTCTTTTAACTGATGTTTGCATAATTATTCGCATATTAATTTACAATTTACTTCTTATTTCAATCTCATCTCGTATCATATCGCGGTCATTCTTCAATTTTATTTAAATTACGCATACGTGAAATTACACACACCATGCATGGGAATGTGCATTAAAAAATACAAGCAATGTGCCCATCCTCATGCGAGGGGTTTAAAAGCATCCTACCTACGGGGCGAAAGCTCTCGATTTCAGAAGATTTCAGCCCGCCAATCCGGGATTTCACGGAGATTAACAAACACACATTCACGCTGATATTACGACGCCAGGAAACCGACACTGCTACAATATGCATAAGATTCAAATTCGTGCGGTGAACTTGTCCGTATCGCCGTTTTTACACGTGGGGTTTTGTAAATAGCTTTTGCGAGACGCGAGTTTAGCCAAATGCTCGTGTGTATGCGTTTGCATGCGTGCACGTGTGCGTGTGACACGATGCGCATCCTACACGAAGAGATTCGTACGTTAACCGCGGGCGACGTAGAATGTTGGAAAATATTTGTAGTTTTCGCGATAATATTTTGTCGATTTATGTACATATACGTATTACTGTAACTGCTAGCAACGTTACGAGTATTAAATTTGTCGCGGAAAAGTTACTCGGCTAATCGCAAGTGCTAATTATTGTAATTAATTTGATGTTTTCCGCGCATGATAAACTTAATCTTGTTATATCATGCAAATTATTCACGCAACGCGTCATATGATATATGCATTATGAGCTGGCAACATGACAAATATATTTCCAATCGCGTTTATCAAATTAATATATAAATGGACGAAAGGATGCTAGCGAAGCGAATAATTATTATTGGGGAAATAGCCGATGTAATCGCGTGTACCAGGTCTGGATAAAATAGCGATATAAATATTATGATATGAATGGTAATGTTCAATTGATCCCGAGATAAACTCGTTGCTGCGTGGAAATTACTGTTAATAAATGCATAATAATATGGATAAAATATCAAAAATTTTATTAGTTTACGAAGAATATTTTATCCCGAAAATCACTAAATGTTAATAATTCTTTATTCATTGCTGTATATTTAATCATTATCTTTTTTATGTCGAATAGAGCATACATTAATTTTTCAACTTATATTCGAAAAGTATACCAATTTCTTATTATTATGTCGTGAAAAGTACACTGGGGAAATATGTAGTAATGCTAATTCTAACAGAACAGAAGATGGAAAGAAAAATTACATTGGGATTTAAATACGCAAGATGTAACTGATTAAAATAATTGAAAAGAAATTAATAATGATAATTATTGAAGGTATTTCAATTAATAAACTAAATTAATACATTGGAAAATCGTAATTAAATAAAATAAGTTAATTAATACTTTTGTATTTTTCGATAATATAATAAATTATAAGCTATAAAGGATCAATGTGTTATTGACACATTTGCTTATAATTAATCACTTCTTTCTCACTTTCTCTCTCTCTCTCTCTCTCTCTCTCTAAATGTATTAGAAAAAAATATATTATATTGATTAATTATATTATATTATATTATATTATATTACATTATATCATATTATTAATTCAATACAAATTATGTTCGATAATTATTATATTTTTATGTTATAGATTTTTCAAATAAATTTGAAATTAGTATATCTTTGATATTAGTATTAATATTATATTTAAAATAATGATTATTTATCGATCACAATTTTTTAATTTCTAGTACAATAATGTGCAAGATATATACTATTTGTTAAAGAAAAATGAAAGTTTTGTTTATCATTTTTGAAATTTCATTTTTAAAATTTTAAGTCCACGACTTTTTAAATTAATTATTGACTTTTAACATAGCAAGAACGTGTTTATCAAATTAATCAATTTCTCGTTAAACAAGCAAAAGTGGAACAATCAGTACGACTTCTTTTCGCGTTTCTTCCGATGTCGGGGACAGACATTTAATTATATCGTTCTCCATTTGAACCGCGCTGCTATTCGGCACAATTCAAAGTGGTATCGAGGAACTTCTCCACGGATGTCGCTTGATTCCAATCCCCCGGTCCAATCGAAGTACATAGTCTACTTCGGAATTGTTTTATTTTTCCTCGCTTTTTCTTTCACTGCGAAACGATCAGAATCAGCTACAGGGAGATAAAGGCGCATTCGTAGACGTCGAAGTCATTGGATTTTCTTTCAGGCATTCGCGATACTGCAGTTGGAGTCGTTTACACTCGTAATCGAGCGCAGGAATTCAGGATGTGTACGTTCAAGTTGTATTTAAATTTTCCTTCTCTATAATTCTCTTTATTTTACTGTACAATTTTCCTTTCTTATTCATCATTCTCAGACGAAGAAATAATACGGGGTAATTTTAATTCGGTGCGTCTCTCGACTTTTCATGAATGAATCGCGCCGTCTACAGATGGCCATTTAATTTTTTCGCGTGTCGTATTTTGCATAATGGACTCTTCAGTTTTCTACTATGTGCCAAGTAAGAAAAACGGTAATTGTGTTAATGTGTTTTGAATTTTATTTCGAGACAAATTTTCGTTTCCACAGGCTAATCTCAGAATTTCTCGTCTTAATTATTCCCGTCACGTGTCGGATTACGTTAAACTAAAAGTGTCGCGTTATTCTCCATTTGAGGTGCATTCCTGAAATATCAGGAAGACTCTCTAGACTTTCTAGACGCGAAATTGTTAGTCAAATGGACATTGACAATATCGCGGATGTATTGCTTTTAAAGGGTTATTGAAAAACTTTTGAGCAGCTTGCCATATTCTGAATCGTGAACCTAACAGAATATGGAGGCTCGAAATATCCCTCGAGCAGTTTATCGTCAAGTGTTTCCGATCGATTTCTTTATCAAACTGCGGCGTTTGAAAAAGAAGAAAGGGGCGCAATTAATCGACTTTCAATGGCGCCTAGATTGCCGGTGTTCTATTTCAGATAGATGATTAATGGAACATTTAATGGCTTCCGTTAGGCTAGATCGAAAGATATAAAGCGCGAGCTTTATCTACGTGAAAAATGAACAAGCCGAATATTTATATAATTGAATATAATTTATAACAAGAATTATAGTATATATATAAATTTATTAAAATTAATCATAATTCTGCTTTTAAAATTTTGCGCAGAACTCAGCTATTTTAATAGTCTCTCAATAATGATTGAAATAATATATTTAATAATCAAATTCCCGATTTTTTACATCGCGATTATTTTGATTTTACACATCATGATTATTTCGATCATTTCGAGAATTCGAAACGTTTATAAGGACCTCGAATTAAGAACCTATAAAGATGCGAAATGGTTAATTGGAAAGGAAAGCTGCCTCTCCGATTGCGAATGCAGCGTAATTCAGCTGTCGGGTCCTGAATCGGTATCGATGAACTACCGAGTTGTTATTTAGCTGCGGTCGCCAATCCAATCAAGCCCCTGCTGGCGCGATGTAGGGATGAGGGTGGTTTCTTCTTTCGTATATACTCGTATATAGAGAGAGTAGTTTCTTCCTTTTACCGCGAGAACAGATCTTCGGCTGCGGAATAGCACGAAATGGTGAGAAGACGTTGGAGAATTGCGATCGTACAACTTCACGAAATCTTATAGCTGGTCACGGATCGAGTGCCTCGCAATCCTCGTATGTGACTCGCCACCCTCCCGAGCATACAGACTTTAAGCATGAAGCCATAAACGTGAAGCGAGAAACTTTGGAAACCTCCCGGTTTCTTCGATAAACTCGAGATGCGCTTCTCACCTTCCACCCCCGAGCAGAGACTTCGGGGCACGACTACATTGAATCCATTTGCATCGAACAGCGAGGAAGTGCAACGTTTAATAACTTCAGCATTCGAGCTTTCCAACTGATGTTACACACACGATTGGACATCCGGATCGCTATAACAATAGAAAAGCCACATGATCGAGAAGTACGATTGTGTTCTACGAACTCGCGGATATTCCAACCGAGGATTTTAATATGAGATCTCGAAAAGCGCGTGAGATCCGCCTCGGCGAGAGACACGTCAGCGTTTCATCCGCGAATGTCGTTGAGTGCGATATGCAAATGTGACGCATAAGTTAGCATAAATAAGGGCTGTTCGTCGACGAGACTAGGACAACTGATTTTGTATTGGAAAGCGGACGTAAGGATATACGTGAGATGAAGCTATCTTCCGTTTCAATACATTTCTCAAAACTAAAGTATTTTTTATTTGGGAACACTTTTATTAACAAATGAAAATTTAAACTTTATGTGTGGACTAATAATAAGATAGTTTCGACTAATTAAAACTGTCTCGTTTTACTTAATTACCATTGCATAATTCAAATCACTTTTGTATAAATTGTTAAATTCCACAATAATTGTATCATAATAGCAAACTTATTATGTCATCAATCATAATTTTCTAATTATTGTTAATTTAAATAAAATTATTATAAACTTAATTATTTTCATCACATATCAGTCATATATCAATTATATATAATTACAAGATTAAATAATTTTAAATCCCAATCATTGATTTAAATACTCAATAGTCATATTCGGGATAATAATTAATAATAATTAATCCGATTATATATATATATATATATATATATATATATATCCATTGTATGCTATTATGATTCGAAATGTAAAATGAGCGCAGCCTGAAGACATAAATGAAAATAATAATATTTCTAAGCTGTAGTTCTGCCCGCATACTAAAATTTTGCGAGTGAATAAACTTTTGGAATATAAACTCGTATAAAAACACGTTGATGCTTAGTGCAAGATACATAATAATTCTCTTAGAATCAACGCGCTATGTAAAATCAGAATTATAACTTTATCATAATTCTAATGATTTATAAATATAATAACAGAATATATATTATTTACTAATCTTTTTTAATCTTTTTTAATTATGTTATTAAACTCACGAAATTATTCAATAATTATAGAATCATATCATATTAATTGCAAATCTAATTTTCTAATATATCATTACAAATATTATGATGGTTGTGTGTGTGTGGAATATATATCCTCTTTATGTAATACTTAAACGCGGATAACACCTTGTTATTGATTTAAAAAAATTCTGAAACTTGCATTACTTTATATGTGTTTACAAGATGCATGCATAATCGTTTATTGGTAAACAGTCATTCACCGGTTCAGTTATTTCGATCAACTACAATCTATACGGTTGCAAACAGTATCGAAATGCACTGGATTACATATGAAATCGTATATACGCGTCACATTCTGTTCAATCTGATCGACCACATTGGTCGTTGAGATTCAAGCGCATTGTTTTACAGCGTATATAATTACGAAAGCAGCTTGCAATCGACATGGTGTATCATGTGTATCGGGTGTCTTAGAAATACCTCCACTTTCATTATTTGACTCATTATGCACAGAATTGATTTTTTCTTAAAAAAAAAAAGAAATTTGATGCGTCGATATATTTTAATTGAATAAAATTTATATAAATTTTATTTCGTAAATGCGTATTAAAAAAATGAAAATGGGCAAGAATTATATAAATTAGCAATATATATTAGGAGCAAAAGCGGACGCAAATGTGTGAAAGTGTACGTTTCTCAAAAATAAAAATGATTGAGAATATGCTGGCGCGGAATCACGAGATTAAAAGAAATCGTTACAAAAGAAATTGGTAATTTTGGGACATCCTGTATAATGGCAAACAGAACGAAGCGCGTTCCGTTTCACCGCTACGGTTGCACGCCCGAGCGCATATTAAACTGTTACAAAGTAAAATTAGTTTGATTAATTCAAGTTGTCGGCAGGCAGTGGAGCTTTGTCACCGATCCGACCGACCCGACACGTTTTGTCACGCTCGAGAAAATCAGGATGCATGAGGAAATAACACGCCATTTTCGCTACAAATTGCCGCTACAAATTACCCTTGTCGAATCATGCGGCTCTAATCCGGTTCATTAGGATAATAAAATCCACTTTGGAGACGCGTGACGCGAGTATGAATAAATGAGAGGAGAGGGATGAGAGGAGAGATTGCTCAAACTTTTGTTTATCATCTCTTTGTGTAGGGCGAATTTAAATATAATAAATATTCGAGAAAAGCTCGAAGAATGTAAATGTTAAAGCGATTCTTTTAGCGATAGATTTAACTTTGAATTTGTGAAATCTTTCTGAAATTGATAAAGTTTCAATAAGGGTTGTTTCAACTCTTTATTTACTGTGTTCATTTTCCGTGTTTTCCGTGAGATCCACCGATTTTTATTCTACTCGCAACTCTGTTTTTGTTATTGTAGATTGTAAAAATGGCCGATAATTAAAATGTTACCGGTCACGTGAAGCAGCCTGTTACAAAATACGTGATAAACATCTCAGTGTTATTGAAATTCAGCCGTCAATCTTGTGAAAGAGCTCAATTATGAAGCTGCGAATGGCTAAGTAATTTAAATTTATAAAAAATCCATAATAAAAAATTAATTTATTGAGAGAAAGAAAGAGTGAGAGAGAAATCGTATTGTTTTTCATAATTTATAATAGAAAGCTTACAAGATAAACCAGTCTTTGATGTTATTTAAAAGAGAATTAACATTGAACATATATAAAATATATTGCATGTAATTTTAGTATACAAAATATATACTGATAAATAAATTTAACGGGATAAAAGCGGCGCAGACGCTTGAAGACTATCAACGACTCGCAATCGACCTTTGGATCGAGATGAAAAAGGGCTAACTGTCACCTACGCCATTGGAGTATCGATTTAAATATAAAAAACGTACCGGCGAAAAGATATACGAGAGGCTTCAGTATCTTGACAGTCTTCTTCTTTTTTCATTTTTAAGCTCCTCGTGCCACGACATTCTGTGTTCGGAGGGGTTTGTCCCATGAACCTCGAGATTTCTCTCTTTCCCTTTAAGCCACCCGTATTCTCGCACCCTCCTTGTGTCTTGCCCGGTATACAAGAAACGTCCCCGAGTCGATTTATTTCCGACGGGACGAAGGGGGACATGTGACTGGAGAAAATATAGTATCTAGAAAGAACGTAAACAACACGTGCTAGTATATATATGCATTTAATACTTATAAAAATATATTATTTTATCGAGAAGAAATCTATAATATATTGCAAGCAATTTTTGTTTTGATAATATATTACTTTTATTTCCTGATAATATATATTTCAATATTTTTATTTTTATTTTTCACATATAATATACACGCACAAAATTCACTTTCTTAATAGTTCAGAAACTATTAATTTTTAATCGTTTAGAACTCGGAAGTTATTGGATTCTCGTTATTTTTTTTTCAAAAAACATAGATTCCAAATAGATCGAAGAATCGTCTTGATTAAATCATCTCGATTCGTTTGGAATGCCTTGTATATGAAATTACAGATAACAAGTCAATGTGCGTTTAAACGAGATGCCGAATCGATCAGAAGCAAATTCCCGTGTTTTAATTAAATTCCTTTTGCGCAGACACCACAACGTGACAATTTATTTAAAAATTCGACATCCCCGCCCCTCTGTGTACACATACCATTGAAGAACTAATTTACTTTATACATCGTATGACGCTGTCGTGTACAATATCTATTGTGGTTTTTAATATTGAAAGAAAAATTTTGTTCGCACATAACACACATTTTTGTGGATTATCCAAAATTTTGGATAATGATACTTGTATGCGAAAAGAAAAATAATATCAAAAATATTCATCATACTTGAAAATATTAATATCTCTGATAGATTTAATATACGAATAATATTTCTGATAGATTTAATATACGAAAGAGAAAATATATTAAAAATATATTATCACACTACATATTATGTTGCTGTAAGTATTAAAATTTCTTTTCTTATTACTTTCATCAAATGTAGCGGGAATATGTAAAATGCAAAAGTTGAATTTCATATCGCGCGTGTGTCGCATTGTAAGAATTCAGCGTCCATAATGTCGCGTAGAATTTAATAAACGCATAAATACAATAATGCCGCATGGATTCGACGAGCGACTTCTCTCTTGTGTTCGCTTTTCCTCTTTTCCAAATTCGTACGCGACCCCACTCGGCGCAATTTTTGCCGCTCGTTTCGACGGTGTCAGAAAGAGGCATCGCGACGGCAAGCGCCGTCGAAAGTCGTAAAAATGCAAATGCACATCTCCCCCGGAAAAATTGCCAGCTGTCGGACGACAGCCCCAAAACTAGCCCAAAAACCAATGAATCCTCCAGCCTCTCTGCGCCGCCTTAAAAGTTATGTGCCTCCATCTTTGAGTCCAGCTCCTCAATTTTATGAAGATGTATGTTATAGACGAGAATGTTAAATATATAGGATGTTATATAGGAGAGAAATATATAAAATAATATTTTCGATAAAACACTTGGAAACAGTACAAGTGAATATGTACTAGTATATTCCTCAACTTTGTAAAGTATGCGCTGCTGCAAGAGAGCTTCCGAAGCGAATACGACTAGTAAACTGAGTTTGAGCAGCTGAATATATTTGGATGGGCGGGTTCTCTCTCCATTGCTGCGTGATCGATGAGGCAACAGAAGTGTAACTATGAAAAAAACACGTTTCACGTCGCTTCTTTTTTTTTCTTTATTTCGGAAATTACCCGCTATTAGACAGCATACGCGCACGGTAATTTACTCTCTTCCTACTAATTACTGCAACACTTTCCCGTAAAAATGCTGACGTCCTCGTTACAATAGCGAATGCATAAGTCACGTTTGCATCCGGTAGTGTCTAATAAACGAAAATTTATTCTCGTACGACGCGCCGTTGGTTTATTTGCCGTAATTTTGCTCACCGCTGCATCCAGATGAAACGCATGTGCATGTCATTCGGCTTGCAATTATAACCCGCAAACCTTACACAGAATCAAACCCGAATTAATTTCTTGAACAATGCACAATAAAAATTATTATACCAAATATTGTATGTGTATGATGTACAATACAATTTATTGCAATATTTTGCAATATTTTGATTTATATTTATGAAATTAATCGCACGCGCGGACATATTTGTAAAAATTTTGTAATTCAAAAAGAAAGAAATATGTATGTATTAATTATAAATTTTAGTTTTCTTGATTCAAAAAAAGTAAGAATAAGATTTTTTACGTCTTTTACGTCTTTTATTGAAAATCTTATATAGAAAAAAAATATAGATTTAGTTTGCAAATGTGTCAGACTTAAAACCTTCATGTGGGACTTGACGATTTTTTCGATTTTACTCGATGAATCTTCTGTGAAAAATACTGATTATATAAATAAATGAATGTTAAATCTTTATTAAAGAGATATACGATTTTTTTAAATATTGGATTTTAAAATTCTAATTATTTTAAGAATATTAGTAATGTAATGCTTTCAATTCATGGAAAAAATATGTTTATTACATTCATGTAGATCAATGAGAATGTTACAGTGAGTATATTAATTCATTCTATAAATAATGTGATTTTTCTGGAATAATAGGTTAAATTTTATGAGTATAAAATCAGAAAATTTTTACGAAATCGAATATCTGATAGGAATAATATATGATACAAATAACAAATAAGAATAATAATGTATACAATTATAAAACGTAAAAATATTTTACATGGAAGGAAGGCTTAATTTATTTTTAATAAAATAAATTTATATAAATTAAGTAATCACTATTTCAAAAAAAGGTGACAATTTTCTTAAAAATAAATATATAATTAAATGTAAATGATTATTATTCATTATATGTAAAGATTATTATTTCTTATATTTTTTAACTTTATTCTTATTTCATCCTTGGGTTTCCTTGAATTGTTTTTGTTTTAGTCAATAAATTATGATTACATGCAGTTCTCCTTTAATGGAATTTTCAACGATAATCTTACATGTTTACAGAATGTTTCACACTCTGCGGGATATAACGGAAACACGCGCAAGCGAAGGATTAGATTTCGATCATAATTTATTGGCTAATCGAAAACGATTCAAGGAGAACGTGTGACGTAATCACATTACATGTAATAATGGTCTGCTGGATCAATTAAACTTTCTAACTACTTTCGCAACTTGAACAAAGCCCTATATTTATCTAGCATTATTAGCGATATAAATTGTAAGACCAGCGCATGAGATGATGCGGGCTATCTGTCTCGAACGTTCTGTATAGTCTCCTCTTTTTCAAGACTGATGCTGATTAAACTTTCCTTAATTTCAACGGACCGGTATCGAGATTATATTGTGTAGGTCTTACATTTATAAGATTGAATAATAAAACAACTTGGCGAAGTTCATTATTGGATGCCTATCAAAGTTTCTTAAGACAAGCAACATTATTCATACACAGTACGTAGTCTGCATATTTCGTATCTATAAATTTTAAATTTCACAGATACGTTTTTGTACCAAATAAATAACTTCTTTACTTTCCAATTAATAGCAACAGCATTTTTATATACAATCGCAATCGTTTGGTTACAAAAAAGGGAGCATTTTTGAGCGAATAACTGCGAATAAGCGCGATTGTTCGCACGATGCGACTCCCTCGAAAAGGCAATTGAAATTTTTTGCGGCTTATTCGACAAAGGCCATATTTATTATCTCGTTAATTTTAATCCCTCGGCCACACACATGCCGTGACCCAGTATCGCATACACCTCGACGACAATGATTTACGGCGCTTTTCCGGTACAATAAAGATAGGGTACCTACATATTGTATATACATGCATATATAGTGATACATTGATATCTGCTCGATTTGCGTTTTCTTTAATTTTAGGTGCGTATGTGTGTGTTCGTGTATATAAAATATCTTATAAATAAATATTCCTTTCATTAGGGAAAATATCGAGATTTTTTCGAATAATTAAAATTTTATTCAATAAAAAAGAGTTTCCATTGAATAAAATTTTAAAACAGCGAGAAAGAGAATAAATAATAGAAAAAAATGTGTAATAGGAATGAGAAAGATATTTCATATTTTTATGAACAATTTCCAAGCAGCAGAGGTACATTCGCGCGAGACTGGAAACTCATTGGCATCATAAAAGCAAAGTACGGAGGAGCCTTTATGCATCTCAGGTATTCGCGGAATTATTGCGGTCACTGTTAAACGAACTCTCTTTAGCATTTTCCGCGAGTAAAACCGCGTATCATCTAAATACAATAAATTGATAATCTACATTATTGCATTATGTCAACTTGACGATTAAGTGTTTTCAATGGATACATTAGCATGTATAAATGTATGCGTAAATTGAATAAACAATCATGTTTGTGCATAATACCAGCTTTATGCACAAATTAAATTAAAGTGAATTTTGCTATGAAAAGTATAAACGAAAAGTATAAAAGTATAAAAAGTATAAAATTATAAATCGTATTTATAATAATATTGGCGAAAGAATCGTATGGATGCTCTTTATAAATCAAATTTTTTTACAGATAGCCGTCGATTGCATAGAAGGATTGTTAAAACTAGCTTTTAGTTTTTCGACCTGCGATAGTTCGAAGTCAATTTTGCGTTATTGTGTCCTGTTACGATAACAAAAATTTGATTTTCTCGACAATCGAGCCGAATTTTTAGAAGATTAACCTTTAAATCTTATCTACGCGTATCTTTGACCGAATTTTGATCTAACACACATCAATCAACGTCATTGTATCCTGGTAAGATCGACGAACTCCTTATTACCTTGATGATGAAACTTAGAACTAATGTTCTGTGGGATTAACCCTTGCCTGGCTGTTGTTTATCGTAAAAGCGACGAAGCAAGAAGCTGAAGAGTTGCGGCATCGATCTATTTCCCGATAATAGTAATAAAAAAGGAGAGATAAATACGCGCGAAGAATAAATAAATATAAAGGAGATTAATACTAAGCGATCTTTTTACGATATCCGATTAATAAGATTTTATGGTGCTATGAAATTGAAACGGCTGGTTTGAAAAAATAAAATCCCGTGCGCATTATGTCGATCGGTATTCGGAGGTGATTCAGCTCCGATATTATTTCCACAGACTTAATCACTAACGGCCGTTCAACCAATAAATCGCCCGTAATTTGCTTTAAGCTCCTCACGGAATTATCTACAACTACCTTCACCGAAGTTGCTGGATTACCTCGACTCTCTCGCGCATATACTGCAAGTCCTGCATTTCCTTTCCTCCGCAAGTTCTTTGACCAATTTAGGACCAGTTTCTTTTGAACGAGAATTTAATATTTTTTTTGTGACTGTTTAATATTGAGAAATATTCTTTTAAGAAAAAAGAATGGATTGCTTGATATCGAAGGAATAATATTTTTTATTTATTTGCACTTAGCATATCTTACGCTTATATTAATTTTGTGAAAATATTTTGTTACAGATAATGGGCAAGTGGTACGTCGTGGAAGTACTAGAACATAGACCAGACCTTACGAAAAAAACGAGCCCAACATACGTTGTTGATTCGTGTCCAATCGTAAAGTTGAAGCCACTAGAGTTCACTTCTTTGAAATTATTATGGAACGAGGAGGCTGGAAATTTGGAGTACACCTTTCGAATACCAGATATTGCCAAAAGAAAAGGTTACTGGCAAACTATGAGTCCACAAAACGGTAAGATTTCGTTCATTTTCGCACTATTTATAAACTAGTTAGATATTGTTAATTTGCATATCATTTTCATTCATTATTATTTCTTTGCTGTTTTTATATTTTTTATCCAATTTTTAGATATATTTTTATTAATAATAATAAAATGTACAAATGTTTTTTATATAGTTAATTTTCATTAGAATTTTCATTTAAATGGCAAAAGAACACAAATGTAATAGTAATTTAACATCGCAATAGTTAAAATTTAATCTAATAGATGATGGCTTTCCAATATGTAAATTAATATCGAAGTGGAATGTATTATCGTTGATGTGCAAATTAATGTATTCATATATTAGAGATGTATGTAATGAGCCATGTAAACATGAGGGAGAGGGAAAGAGACAGAGAGTATGTATTGTGAAATTTGATGAATAATTATATAAAGTAAGAATCGTGATTAGTAATATATAGCGAAATTAGAGTAACAATTTCAAGTTACAATTTCTTTTGAAAGTCGATTAAAGGGCGAGGATGATCCTTACTTCTTTATATCTTAATCGAATCTCTCAGCATTCTGCTTTTCTCCACGACAAGTTTCAAAGTATCATGATCGTTTTAATCAGAAGACAAGTTACGCTCATTGTGTAATTGATTTTCTATGTTTAACACAGTTAGCCGAATTAAAAACCTCTCATGATAAAACTGAGATTTTTAATTTTTCATTCTCGAGTAGCGTTCTATTGATGTTCTCCCAAGGATCTCTTTAAAAACAAAGAAATGAAATTGTGAGGAAAGCTGATGAGTATTTTTGATAAAACGTCTGTAAATTTTTAACATGTGAACTTGTGCTAGATTTTGAATAGTATTTTCCTTCATCGCTTTTGCGGGAACAAAATTAGAACTCAGCTTTTGCCACGAAGGAATTTTTCAATTTGTTTCAAATTGCGACGGAAACGTGTTGCGCTGTTGCGCGTCACATTCTTGTTCCTTTCTCTCTCTCTCTCTCTCTTTCTTTTTCTCTCTTTCTCTCTCTCTCTCTCTCTCTCTCTCTCTCTCGTGCGTATTCTGGATTTTATTGATCCATTGTCTATATATCCAAAGAAATACATCAGCCAGTAACTGAACGTAGAGAATAAACTGGAATTATTTCTTTTAGACTGTCATTTTTTCCACTAGAAAAAATTTAAAAGAACAATTGAATAATATTAATTTTTCTCCTTTAAATAAGCATTTTTAAAAAATTGATATAAAAGTCAAACCAAGAGAATCTATAACTTGGCATATATGTATATGTCTTAAAAATTTTTTCGCGAACAATTAATGTTCGAAAAAATTTACGCATTGCCATCCGCGTTTTGTAGGCTCTTATTGTTAGTGCTCGTTTCTTAATTATCATGTTGTTAAATACATGGAGCCGTATTCTTTACCAATTTATTTTGATATAAAAGTATTAAAAGATTAAGTAATGAAAAAGAGTTTTTCCCTTATACAATTTTATTAATAAATAAAATTATGAATAAGATTATCGCTTTTTTCTCTTTCGCGTACAAAAGTTTCTATTTTGACGGCGGACAAACAGACGCAAAGTTGAAAGTTCTTCCGAGGATGATTATCATAGGTCCAAATAACCGATCACGTCGCACTTGCCAGGTGGATAGTCGAAAGTTTCGGGTAACTCCTTGCGGAGGAGTAAATTGAATTAATGATTCGGCCGACTTGATTGTACTCAAAGTTACGTCGGTATTAGAGACATGCCATTAGGTTAGCGACTCTCAGGACAATTGATATCCTCTAAATGCATCGTTAAATAAGGATGAGCTCGAAAAGGAAGAACTCATAAAAAATCACAATCGAAGTTTATTTTTTATCAAAATTTGTATTGCGAGTCTTTCGAAATAATCCTTAAATGCGTAAACAAACAATGATGATTAAAACAATAAATTGTCTCCATGAAGGGAAAAATAAAAGTTATATAACATAAAAATACAGATCACTGGCAGCATTTTAAACATGTTTTCTTTCATGTATAAACTCTTTGATCAATTGTATTTTTTTTATTGAAAATTGATAGAACAATAATTTGCCGAACAGTAAATTACTTTACCGTTAGAAAAGTGACAATTAAAATAAAATAGTAGTTACAATAGAATGATAACGTAATAATAATAATAATCAATAATAGAATAATTTGCAATATGTAAAATAGAAAAAGAACAATAAGTCACATACTTGTTTAATAGTCGGATTAATTAGTGATATAAATAACGGTAAATATTTCAAAAAAGGAAAGATAAGTAAAAATTAAATTGGTTCAATAAAATTATTTAATTCATTAAGTGCTTTATTTAAGTCTGACCTCTTTACTATATTTACATTTGCTAATAGATTAAAAATATGGATTGAAAAGTTTTTATGCAAAAGAATAAGAGCATATTAATGTCAATCTAGAGTTGGAACCACAAAGGAAGTGGAAACACAAAAATAGTATATTTTAAATTTGTTTTGCATTCAAAAATAATCGATTCAGTAAAGTATAAAAATCTCGCGAGTATCTTCTCAAAATATGATCGTTCCAAAGAAAAAAATACATTAATAATTTATGTTGATTTTCTTTTATAGAGTTAATAAAATCGATCAATTATATAAATTATTTGAGAGACACAGTAATACACTTGTTTAATGATCACATTTGTACAAAATTCTTAAATAAATAAAAACATATAAATATATAAATATATAAATATATAAATATATAAATATATAAAAATATATAAATGAAGATATTAAACAAAGTTATATCAGACTGGACACCTTGTACATCGATGTAATTCATTGGAACACGATTGGAACACGCTGACGATAATTAAAATCTCAACCTGCGGATAATGATCTTAATGAATTCGTGGAATCGTCCATGTGATTATCGGTTAACCGTCAGTCGAGCTAAGAGATTCAGCCATCGTAAGCCAGTAAAGTCGAGGCATCCAATTACGAATACCTGCTGTCGTAAAATGACGGGAGAACGCGGAAAATTCGTCGCGAGGAGCTCTCGCGGGGAGAAAGCGGTCGACGACGCGGAAAATAATTTTTCAAAAGTCGCACGACCATCTGCTCTTTTTAATTTCTTTTCGGCCGACTCTGCAAGTTTCTCCTATTTCTATCCTCCCTCGGGAAGCATCTATCCTTTGTGGCTGGTCCTCGCTATTCTTCGCAATCAGAGCCAACAGCAAATACGGGATCTGGTATATAATAGCGCGCGAGTAGACGAGAACGTACATAATACGGATTGAGGTTTACGCGAGTTCGTTTCAGTCTACTTGCTAGAGCGTACTAATCCGAAAACCGAAAACCGAAGCTAGCTCCTGGCGGGATAATATGCCTCGGCATCGTGAATCTGCAAGTGTATGCTCGATTGATATATGAACATTGTTTGTAAAGTCGCTTGGAACTTTGGGACGGCACTTCGGGAAATGTCAACATTGAAATTCGCTCTTGTATTAATCCTTTCACTAAAGGATCTCTAATCAAGAAAATTCGAAATGTGGGAGACTCTTATGTTTGAAACGTAAAGAGATCGAATAAGTTTCCTGTCATAAAGTAAGAGTGATTACGCATTGTTTACAAACGACGTATGACATATAGTTAGGAAATTACTAATAAAATTAATTAAAAAACGATCAATTATTATCAATCAAAAATTTAATTAAATCATCAATTAAAATGTCTTTTAGTTTCTCTATTTCACTTTATTCAAATAATCAAATATATTAAGTAATAGAAATATATTAAATAATAATATGATGTAATTTTAAAATAAATTGTTAAATATTATAAAAATCTATTTTTTAATCGATTTTAGAATCGATTTGTAAAAATTAGTAAAAAATTTAATTATTAATTTATAGTTATTTTATATATATATATATATATATATATATATATATATATATATACGTCATAATATTATTCATAAAATGATTGTTATAATTATTTCTTTAGCATGAATGCATTTCTATTAAATTGTTACAGAATATTTTTAATTTTAATGTTTTGTATATCAGAAAGTTTTTGTTAAAACCAATTTTGACTCAGTATTTCAATATCGAGACACCAGGAAAATTCCAGGGTAATAAAATTCCTGAGAAGGGGAAATATCTTCTATAGAAGAATATAACTCAAATGCGATAAAATAATTTTGATATATTTTTAGTGATTTGTACAAATATAATAATTAATTATTTTCTTCACATATAAAAATAAAAATTTTAATTTGTTAATATTAATTTTTTATTGTACTTTAACACATCGCGCGCGCGTGCGATTATATGTGTATATATAAATAATTGAATTCAGATAGAGATTAATTAAATTTAGGTATAACGCATCACATAAAAGATAAAAAAATAATAAAAACTAAAATAATAAAAACTAAATTTAATAAAATCTGATTAAAAACTACATTTGAGAAAAACGAAATATCTGAAATTAAATGAACGTTGCTAATAATTCAAAATATAATGTTTTATCTCTCACAAAATTCTAAAATACATTTACCATTTTTTATCGATATCCTAAATATTAAATCTAATTATATTTATATATGTATTTAAGTGTACAAAAAAAAATGTATTCTTGTCTTTCGGATCGCATTAAAAAAGGAAGAGAAAAAAAAGCTGAAGGTGTGGTAAACGCTCGTTTTTCGGCACAACATAAGCGACTTTATTAGAGAAAGTTAAATCAATTTCGTGCATTAGCTGCTCCTTAAACCGGAAGTACTAGGACTCCGCTAGGATTCGCCGCAAGTGTGTTTTTGCCGTTTTATAGAACGCGGAAATGAAAACTTTCCTCTCCGACATCTTCCTCTCACCGAATCTAACTTCCCTCGACTTCAACCGGGAATCTCATCAGAAGCTGCAGCTGCCGTATTTTAGGCTCTAAAAAGGGAGATCTAGGATAGTTTTTCGATGGAATTTGTAATTTTTATGCAACATATTTTACGGTTACTAGACGCGACGCTTGACAGGACGAAATACTGAAGAGGCTATCGATATAAGTGCTATCTACTGAAATTGCAAATGTAATCAAAATTTAATAAAACAAAATAAGAATCTCATACGATCGACTTGGTTTCCAACTCGTAAACCAACAATGTCTTTTTCTAGAAAAGCTACACGTAAATACATATAAATATATAAAAATATTCTTGATGTTATACACAAAGAAATAAAATTATTATATGGGAAATTGTAATAAGGAACGTATAATAGAATTGTATAAAGGAACGATGTTATTCCGTATTTCATAATTTTAAAACAAAAATATATTTTTCTAGTATTAAATAATTAAATGAAATATTAATTAAATTAAACATCTCTCTGTATGTAAACATATCATTATACTATATTGTAATAAATTAAATAATTAATTTAAACACCTCTGTGTATATGTAAACATATCACTATACTGCAGTACCATATTGTAATATTTATATGGGATAAAGATTGAAAATATTCTTGATGTTATACACATATAAAGAAATAAAATTATTATATGGAAAATTGTATAAAGGAACGATTTCATCATTTTCAAACAAAAATATATTTTTCTAGTATTAAATAATTAAATTAAACTTTAATTAAATTAAACATGTATCTGTATGTAAACATACCAAAAAATTAATTTGTAATTATTAAATGTAAACATATCACTATACTATATTGTAATAAATTAAATAATTAATTTAAACATCTCTCTATGTATATGTAGACATATTATTATACTGCAATACTATATTGTAATACTTATATGAGATGAAGACTGAATCATAATTACGGAGCTAATCGGTTAATTGGTTTGCTTGTTAATACGTGATTATTAATTCATAGGTAAGGTATACATTAATGTACAATTGGTTACATATGCATGCAAGAGAGAAGTTTACATTGCGATCCAATGCTCAACCGCTCAATTTGGAGCAACAATGTATAGAGCCGTAGTTGTAGCAAAATGTAATGATAATGTCACGCTTTGGGAACAAATTTGAATACTAATCACGACAATGTATCGACTGAAGCGATTACGACGATGACGTCGCAGGCGCATTCGCAGTGTATGCAATTAGTACAGTATCTAATTACCATGTCGCTTTAATTTAATTTCTGACTTCCACAAACGAGAAGGACGCAACGCACAGAAGATAAATATCTAATTACTCATGACGCAATTACATTGATATCGCTCGTGATCACGCGTTTTCGATTTTCATTGCCTCTGCCATTCATGTCGCTTTGCTTAACAGCCGGAACAATCCAGTCCTATGGCGAATGTCATTCGCAACCGTTTCAGTAAATCGTCATTCCGATGAATTGTCAGTGCGCTTTGCGGCAATGATCAATATGTCACACATCTATAATACATGCACGAAACGTCATCGCGTTCAGCGACGTTTCGATTAGGCTCTGCGTTTCCTCTCCGAGAACCGACGAGGGCATAAAATATTTTACATAGGTATACATAGGTATTTTATATAAGAAGAAGACATATACATGTATGTATACACTTCGGAGAAGAAGATTATATGTAAGAAGATTAAATAGTTGTGACACATGCAAGGATTTCCTTATCTTTCTCTCCAACTTCTCTCTTGCTGATAAGAAACTTTGGCTCCAAAACTACTATCTTCAAAACTCCTATCAAAGATTTATCAAGATTGCATTAAAAATTAAAAAAGGTTAATGTGGCGGAAGGAGGATCGCTTTTCCTCTATATGTAAGTCCACTTTGCTTCGAAATGCGGATGCTTCTAAATGCCGAGTGCTATCCCTGGTGAAATATTTCCGACATCGCGATGGTCCCGTGAATACGGAATGCGTGTACATCGCTTATGGTCGCACATCGCGTATATAGATCGTACGCGTGCTTGCGCGCGCGTCTCGTTTCCGTATATTTCCTTCATAACGTTAAGTGTGCTCTCAACTACGTAATAAGCCATAATATTACATATTTCCATATACATTTGTACATCTCGCGTTGCGTTCCAGATAATCAAATACATCTAGACATCGTCTCGACGAAATGGCATCGTAATCAAATCATTCCTCAATTACTCAAATATTTTATTTGGCAAGAGTAATGATTTTTAATTATTTAATTAAATAATAAATCCTTCCAAGTTGAAATATTTGTGACAAGATAAAATCTGACACAATGACAAAGAAAACACAACTCTGAATTTTTTTATCGTTTGCAAAATAAATGAATATATTAGATAAATCATCGATTCATAACGTTAAGTGTACTCTCAACTATGTAATAAGCCATAATATTACATATTTCCATATACATTTGTACATCTCGCGTTGCGTTACAGATGATCGAATACATCGTCTCGACGAAATGGCATCGTAATCAAATCATTCCTCAATTACTCAAATATTTTATTTGGCAAGAGTAATGATTTTTAATTATTTAATTAAATAATAAATCCTTCCAAGTTGAAATATTTGTGACAAGATAAAATCTGACACAATGACAAAGAAAACACAACTCTGAATTTTTTTATTGTTTGCAAAATAAATGAATATATTAGATAAAACATCGATTCATAACGTTAACTGTGCTCTCAACTACGTAATAAGCCGTAATATTACATATTTCCATATACATTTGTACATCTCGGGTTGCGTTACAGATGATCGAATACATCTAGACATCGTGTCGATGGAATGGCACCGTAATCAAATCATTGCGATTCCTCAATTACTCAAATATTTTATTTGACAAAAGTAATGATTTTTAATTAAAATTTAATTAGATAATAAATCCTTCAAAGTTGAAATATTTGTGATAAGATAAAACAAAATCTGACATAATGACAAAAAAACACGACTCTGAATTTCTTTATATTGTTTGCAAAATAAATGATTACATTAGGTGAAACATCGATTCATAACGTTAAGTGTGCTCTCAACTACGTAATAAGCCGTAATATTACATATTTCCATATACATTTATACATCTCGCGTTGCGTTACAGATGATCGAATACATCGAGACATCGTCTCGACGGAATGGCATCGTAATCAAATCATTGCGATTCCTCAATTACTCAAATATTTTATTTGGCAAGAGTAATGATTTTTAATTATTTAATTAAATAATAAATCCTTCCAAGTTGAAATATTTGTGACAAGATAAAATCTGACACAATGACAAAGAAAACACGACTTTGAATTTCTTTATATTGTTTGCAAAATGAATGATTACATTAGGTGAAACATCGATCATTGTATTTCGGTCAGAAGTCAATTTATTCTTTCTTTGCGTAGATTAAACATTTCCGTAGATTAAACATTTCCGTAGATTAAACATCGCGTACAGTTTGAAGTTTATATGGGAATCTCCGGAATACAGTAGTTGAAACTTATATTTGTCAAAGCAACGATTTAGTCCATTAAGTATGTTCGGATAAAAGTGTCAAGTCTGTGATAAATGATACTAAATACAATGGTATTGTATGTTATTTGTTACTCGCTGTAGAAATTTCTAAAGAAAACACTTTAGTTTGGATAGCACTTGCATCAGCTTTTATTGCTTTGGAATACTTGTATTCATTACTCGAAGTAGCCCTTTCCAAATACTATAAGCAGATTAATTAAAAGAGAAGAAGATAAAAAAAATGGTCATAATATGTATAAGTATATTTTAATATTTCTTCATGAAAATTGAATGTTTTATTATTTTTTTCTTAATATCGTTAATATGTTTACACATATGTACATACATAAATGCATGTTGTATATGTAGCATCTCATATGACATTTTTTTTTCAATATATCAATGGAGACAGGAAATTGAAAAGTCAAGCTGTTGTTGCTTGCTTGATTCTTCTTTATTATCGTGCCTTTCCTTGACAATATCTCATACTTATATCTTATATTTTATATGAAAATACGAATCGCACGTGCGTGAAAATATTTGTCTCCCAATATTATTATTGATCAAATATAATTAGATATATCGGAGAAAATTTTTATTTAAATATCATTGAAAAAATTTTTAATTAAAAAAATATTAAAAGTTAAAAAATTATTGAAAAGATTTATTGAGATAATGTGGGTGTGTTATACTTTTTCTTAAGAAAAAAACTTACTTTTTCAATTTATATTTTTATATTTTTATATTTTTTATAATATTTTTACATAAATCGTTTCTACATGAACTAAAAATTAGTAAATATTAAGAATGATTCACTCTTCATCATATCCTTCTTCCTATTTCAAGAGCACTCGTCGCAGAAATGAAAATAATTTGTAGAAATAGAATTGTCGTCGGCAGACATTTATTTCTACAGTCGCGACAGCTCTGTTTGTACAAGAGATTCTAACTCCGTGCGCATAGCGGACGCGCGGAACTGAGGCGAAAAACCGGAAATTCGATAGGAAAGATTCTCCTTTTCTCTCTCTCTACTTCCTTGCGTATCGCGTCGTTGCTTTTTAACCGGTTGATTTAATTTGCAGGTACCTTGACGGAGAAGCAGTACAAGCAATTCAGCGGCAATGTGCACGTAATGAAGGCCGTCGCCTCGGACATGGTGTTGACTTTCTGCTCCCGTCATCCTGACAGTCAGCTTTACTCGCTGCTATTGTCGCGCAAGCACATCCTACAGAAGAGCGACAAACGAGGCGTACACAATCTGTTGGGCCGCCGCAACCTGAAGATCATCAGCATTCGGGAGACCTGTATGAAGGGTGGCTCCGGATCCAGAAGGGGTGCGCTCGATCTCGTCACTTGGGCGACCCTCGTCGGCCTCCTCTCGTCGAGCTTCCTCTTTAGGTCCTGGCAGTAGTGAATTAGGTAGACGGTCGATATCGAGAACCTTAGCGCACGATCGCCAGCCAAGCTCGAGTGTCTCTCTCTCTGTCTCGATTAATTAACACGATTATTAACACTTTGGATGCTGCGCGCGAATAATCTCAAACATCGCAGGAAATTCACCGTGATTCCGCTCGATGTACGTTCAAGTTAATTATAAAATGTTCGCGAGCTGAATTAAACATTCAGCGTATTATTATTTTGCGTGATAATTTTCATGTTGTACTATAGTATTTTGCATCATTTCAATTCTCTTATGAAATAATTTTTAATTAATTCTCTTCCCTTTCATCGTTTCTCTTTTAGAAAATTTCAATATTGAATTGAATTGATAAAAGTTATTGCTTTTTACTACATAATACATTATTTTAATCAGTAATACATAACACATGCTAATAATATGTGGCAAATACAAGCGAAACGAATACTCTTATATAGTCTAGTAGTTGTTAAATACATTAATATTAATGAAACGTGTCAAATAATTTTTTAAAAAGCTTTTTGAGAAGCTAAGACCAATTATATTTTTTTTCTCTCTTTAACGCGCCTTTTCAATATATATTAATACATAAAATTTAATATAAAGTCTTGAAAACGAGAGAATCGCATCCAAAGGGTTAAAATTTTATTATATCGCGACAGGACGCTCTGGACATCGAAGATTCCTTTTACAATTAGCTTAACCTCGTTTATCATGGATATTCGATCACGAAAAGCGGAATTGCGATTTAGATCCGCAGCGTTCCCGGTATCTAAAGTAATCACACAGAAAGAACGGACCTCGTTGACGGGATTTGTGATTCGACGAACCTTAAAAGGATCAAATCGTGTAAGATGGACACTATCGAAGGGAGGAAAAACATCGATATTATCGGCTTCTCTCATGGAAGCTTCCAGATCCCTAGATCGATTGGCCACTTGAATATTTTTCAACGACATCCTCGTCGTTTGTTCCTTCCTTTCGAGAATAAATTACCCATTAGGTGATTTCTCCGCCATCCCGGGCTCTCGACGAGGACATTGCCTCGCTCTCCGCTGTCAAGTTCTTAATAAAAAATGCTTCGCAGCAACCGCATACAAAAAACGCGAGTGTAAAAAAAATTCGCCCAAATATATTTTCCGCGCCACGGAAACGCTGTATATACATTGCGGAGTTAATCTTTTTTCCCAGTGTGTGTCACGTGTGGCATCTTGAGTTATAACGCTAACGTTTTTCCCATGATAAGATTCGCTAACCAGGAGGGATTTTTTACATCGGTTCTTGTTGACCACTAAAATCTACTTTAATGTCTTTACTAAAATCTACTTTAATGTCTTTATTACGTGCGACTTAATATATTTATGCTATAATAATTATTTTTTGACTAATTTTACTTTTCGCAGAACGCGAAGAATACAGTCGCGAATATAATTTTACGAGCGGATTTTCACGCAAGGGAGCAAAAAAAAGTAATCTGAAAGTTTAAGCAGACTCGTTAAAGTCACCCTATCTACTTAGTTGCCTGCTGCAAAAACACGTGGTCCCCATTAGCAGCGCAAATCTCAGCGAAATCCGCAATAGAGGAGCACTAAGAATGACGGAATATCGGAATCTCGCCACACGAGTACCGCGTCGAGGATTTTCTGCAAATACTTTTCCGATATCCGAGAGGGATGCGCACCTCTTTGGCGTTTTCTCGGCATCTCTTTGACCAAGGCTGAAGAATGTTCGAGCGGCGCTTACGCTCTCGTATCCTCTTCTTCCCTTCTTCGATACTTGTCCGTCAGAAAAGTTCCCTCGAATTGCTTTATCGCAGAGAACATCTCGATGATCATGCTCGGTTCGTGTTTCTGCCGTGAAGAGCACGGATTACAGGGAAATAAATGAGGATGCGGGAGTTGCTTTTGCATCCTCGTATGTGTCTGCGTCGCGCGAGTGAACGGAGTGAGGTATGTTCTCGACGATTTCAAGTTCCACTGATGCAGCAACCTCATGCAGATTGCAGAACTGTCTGGCGATAATGTCGTTCCGCGAGAAGAAGTTTCCGCGAGATTCGCTCTCGCCTCTTCCGGAGCTTTTCGTATATGGGGTGTTTTGAAGAAAGGAATTAACTAAGGTAAGCACAAATCATGCAAACTCAATAAGTGGAAATCGATATCTATTTGAGTTAGACTTGAATTAGCATTCATTGATCTTTTAATCTCTCGTTTCGCGCTTGAGAATATTTTAATTACTTTTATCGCACATGCAGAAAGATGATAATTTAAGAAATTACTTATTTATATATTTGTGTTTAATTCTGGGATAATAGATATTTTCCTTGGTTGAGTAAATAAAGATCGTAAACTCTTTATCTCTCAAGACACCCTGTACTATTCCGCTCCAACTTGAGTTACGAATAACTCGCGAATATCGCGACGCTCTTGCGATGTCAACGTCATCCTTCTCTTCTGCCGCATCGCGTAACGAAATCACCGAAATCTCCGTATTTGCGTTTGGAATTTTCAAACGACAAATTTTCAAATCGCGCAAATAGATAACTATATTTCTTAGAAGATCGTCAATAATGATTGGATTTATTGAAAGAAACAAATTTATATAAATTAATTTTGGCATAATTATTGTTCAAAAAAACCATTTAAAGTAACAAATAAGATGAACTCTTGTTCAGTTATTGAATGTTTGTATATTTTTAAAAATTTCTAATATTTTAAGAGAAAAGAAAATATGAGCTTGACATTTTCATGCGCATATTTTGAAAATCAATATCTATACAAATCACTCGAGATAGGTCCAACGTTGCGGACTGATTGCATTACGATAAATAATTAGTGTAATTTTGATTAAAGTTTCGAAAAGGTTTGTGCACTGATTATTATCTAGTTTAGTAGGTACGTTTTTTCTTTAATAAAAACCAGTATTATAAAAAGAAATTTTGCTTTCTGTAAAATGTTAATTTAATTAGTAATTTGAAACATTGAATAAAATTTTAATCAATAAGTAGAGGTTTTAATAAAGATTTTTATTCGCGATACTAAATTAGGATAATTAAAAGTGGACGCTTTTCGAAACTTTGCTCGTAATTTTAGGTAGGAAATCTAAGTGTTCAATTTAATTGAATCAGTATGATCAGAAATCGCATGAGTATTTTTTTTAAGAATTCAGTGTAAGAATTTTATTTTCCGCAAAATATTAGATTATAGTATTCATTTTATTTCTTTTTATACGTAATACGATTAAAGAATAAGATTTTGCCAGTAGCTGATTTTTGAAAAAAAAAAAAAAATTGAACTTGCGTGATTTCCGATCCCACTGATGCAAATAATTATATTCCATGATTCGTGTGTCTTCAAGAATGAGTCTGTCATTGTTCTTTCGCATAAACTCGAGATATGATAGATAGAAATGCATGTCGTACATGTCTTCGTTAGTAAACATAAAATGACAATAGATGACAGCGATCAAGCTGATCTTCTGCGAAGATGATAGATAGTGAATCGTCATATTTATCTGTTAAAGTCTGAACTATTGAACCAAATATCGCGTGATATCGATGTATCGTGACAAATTCATATTCAATCTATGATTCTCGAATGTTTTCTCTACAGTCGTTTAGAATTAAGAGCGTCTGTTATTGATAAACTACGAACGCATAATTAAACGACGTTATTCCTCGAACTTTTATTAACGTTAGAAAAATTATTATTAATTTAGGTTTTGTTATTTTCTTAATTTGGCAAATTGAGATATACGATTATAGTGTTATATAAATTATAAAGAAAATAATAGTTTAAACTGTTTGAAAATACGAGTAATAATTGAAATAATGTGAAATATAATTATTTCGTTTTAAAATAAAGCGAGAAATACAATAATTATATTTAATATTTTGTTAATTTTTTATATATATATATACATAACTCTATAGAATATATATAACTCTCTATATATATAACTCTATAGAATAAATTGCTAATTATCGGGATGCCGTTATTACTAGAAAGTTTATTAAAATAATGTAGTTGTTAAAATAATCTCATATATATATATATAAATGCTATAAAGATATATAGAATGATTATCGATCGATTATACAAAAGTGCGAAGTGAGATTGTAATTAACGACATAATTAAATTAATATATATATTATAATAACGATCACACACTCACTCACACATACATACACATATACACAAATACATTCTTTAAAAAGTCTGATAAGTCATTTGGATGTCCGTAAAACTGCCAAAAATATATTCAAAGAGATAATATTTAATATAAATATAAATAAATATTATAATAGGATAATAAAATGAATAATCTCGATAATTCGTATTCTTATTTCAATGTTGGATTTTAATTCGACATGTTAAGGATATTGTGACAAAGATATGAGGATGTAAAATAATTACGTGTATCGAT
Source organism: Camponotus floridanus (assembly GCF_003227725.1). Taxonomy (NCBI): domain Eukaryota; kingdom Metazoa; phylum Arthropoda; class Insecta; order Hymenoptera; family Formicidae; genus Camponotus; species Camponotus floridanus. The sequence continues at coordinate 2,564,253 of NW_020229838.1, forward strand.
ATAGATAAATTTGATAGGAGCTTATATCGCGAACATGAAAATTGAATCAATATTAAAGTCGCGATAATTGTTATAATTGAATGTCAATGTTGCATCGATTCCGCAGTAACATAGTGGAGGGACGTGTAAACAATTAAAGCTTACGGTGGGACGTGATTAAGCCCAGTAGTTCGATAAACTCGGTCTCCAAAGAAAACCGGCTTATCGATTCTCGCTAGTTCGAGAGCTTGTCTACCGAGGCTGCCGTTGTTTCCGTTAACATCGTCGTGCCATTATGCAGAATTTATGAGGCCACGGGCGCTAACCACACACGAGAGCCCGCGCCATCAATTTTTATCACACTCACTTCCGAATTAAGCTTAAACACGATATTTCTTTTTAAGCATAAGCGTCGCGGATTTATCGGGACGATTACATGGAAATCCCATAACTTACGAAGCAGCTGCGTATTTCTCATTTCTATCCGCGCATTCGGTCGAGATTGTCGTTACCTTTTTCCATGTCTCGTCATTTATCGGAGGATTATTATCGGTTCCCATCTCGGATTTGTATTGAATTTCGAGACGAGACGGCGATTCGATGCTTTCATCGGAATTTCCAACTTGTCCGGAATTTATTACTTAATCACGTTTGTCGCGAGCGCGAAATTAAATTTTAACATTCTAAAATTTAGTTTGAGCATATTGCTTATGGATGACTTTAATTGAAATTGTTAATTGATTTTACGTATTCGACGAGAATTAATATATTGTACTCGTACACATCTAGAGAGAGAGAGAATGGGCATTTAATTCTCCCTTGCAGGTATTTTTAAACCTTTAAAAAATTTCACAAATTATATCGTTCTTAAATAACAATTGGAAGGGATTCAAAATTTTTATCACATATCTGAAATAATCGATAGCGTTTGTTAGCACATCACTAATTATTAATTAATTAATATACGAATAAACGTGATCAAATAAGAATATATAAAACCGTGACATCTGTTGCGAAAATGCATCCTGTATATATCTTGACTTCGAGCTAAAAACAAGATATTCGTGATATCGATCGTGAAAATTGTCGCAAATTTCCGTGATAATTTAAATGTAATGATGGATATTTTTTAGAGAGCTCGTTATTAAATTAAATTATTGTATACTCGATGCGCCAATTGCACGAAATCGCGCGATGTTATGTTTAAAATGCTCTATAAAGTCTTTATTTATTGTACAAAAAGTGCTGAATATTATATAAATATAAATATATATATATACGTATATAAATTATAAAAACATACGATCTAAAAACATACGATCTAATAGTACCTAATACGATGTAATCGTACATGCTTATTATGTGTATAAATATATGAAACAATAAAAAAATTACTTGGACGTTTCACGCAGCTCTTAGCTGTCGTACTTCCCATCCTCTTCTTCCTTACATTTCTACCTTCTCTTTACAATAATAATGCACCGGTATATCCGGTGACAAAGATGTTTTCAGACCGAGCCTTTTTTCTCCCTTACGATATTAATTTACGGAAGTCTTGCCGACAACATAAAGTTACGATGCCGCACGCGGAAGCAACTTCAACACTACAGCGGGCAATATAATGCGCTCTGTAACATGTTACGTCACGTAACTTGTTTTACAAAATGCAACGGAAAGTTTCGAAACTTACTCTCTGTGCCGAATAGGAAGGAACTCTTCGAATAAGAAAGTCGAGATGAAAGAGAGAGGGGGAGAAAAAGAAAGAGAAGAAGAAATAAAGAAAAAGGAAGGAAGGACCTTTCACAAATTCGCGAATATATTTACATCGACGTAAAGAAGTTCAATCGATGCTAATCAATAGTATAAATATTAGACATTCAGATATATTAGATATATATTAAATATATTAGAAAAATTTTATTCTTTAATCAAATATAAAATACGTTTAATCGTGTTTCTTTATTATTCATAATCATCTACGTGTAATCGTATAATCAAACATATATTTTGTAGAATATTTATATCTTCGTTTGACTGTCATCTTAAGCCGTCTTCTTAATACAAAATAACGCGATAAATTATTGAAATTATATTTGGAAAAAGAATTTAGATTATTTCTAAAAAGAAAATAGAGAAAAACTTATTTGATAATTTTTTATTTTAATGTTAAGGAAAACTACCTTCTGGCATATATATGTTTACATCTCGCTCGCATTCCTTTCCCCCACCATGCCGCTTACACGTGCTGACCTTGTCATTCGAGCAGCGAGGCTGGAACGGGTAGGACAGGTAGCTGCGCCATTCCATTTTGATTGTAGCGTTATTTCTTAAAAGGCGGTCGTATCAATGAATAAAAGAACACAGTAAACGCGATTACTACATTTTGTTGATTATCAGTCTGCATGATTAATTATCTCTCGCGATTAATGACACGAACAAGCGATTTATACGAAAGTAGATTGCGCGTCATTTATTCATACGAAGTAGAATTCGCGCAGACAAAATAGAAAATGAGAGTTATAAATGATTACTAGCTTTCCTCTACGATAATTACGAATATTTATTTCTTTGATTACATTTGGATTCTTCTCTCTCTCCTTCCATCTAATATAATTTTTATATGGCCCGAATCATATATCTTGAATATTTTGCCGATTCAAATCTAATTTATCGGAAAATGAAAAGAATCTCCGGATTTCCAATGATTTAAATAAAGCGTGATATTGTTTATTAATAATACGTGTATTTCGCTTTTGAAATATTTTGCGCGTGCGATATTGAATTTCAATATTATATTTGTTTTGCGGAGAGTTTATATCCATCGCGTCTTTAACTCGCGTCGTAGACAATACAATACTATGAAGTTTTCGATTATTGACGGTGCGACACGGATGTGAAATAAATCGACTTCGTAAGCAGCATCGCATTTAATTAATAAATACAAATGTAATTATAATATATTACAACTAATTGTAAGTATACTAATATTTGCAAACCGCGGAATATACGCAATTTCGTGTACATTTGCATATTCGTGATTTGTTGAAGCGCGTAAATTCGCGAAATTTATTTCAATCATAACCTCACTCGAGTAATCAATTAATACAGTCGACGACGTACTTCTAGATATTATAAATCCCGCAGATATTATTTATTTTCCATTTTAATCCGCATATTTATATTTACCCTTATATTATAAAATGGTGTTTGCATTTTAAAATGAGAGTGTTTTCTGATAACAACAAGTGTAGTATCGCAAGACACGCGAATTTGACTGAACAATTTTCGAGATCGTAGCTTCGTGCGATAGTGTTCGCGTTGTTTTCTTTTTATCGAAATGTAATAAAATGCGCATCGCGTATGATTAATATCGGGAGTGCCCTATAAAGTGCCGCGCTTTCGATAGATTCGTGTTTTCGCGAGTGCAAGTGCCAGCAAAGGACGAGCAAAAAGAAGAAAAAGAAGAGGAGGAGGCCCAAGGAGACATCAGGTGATACGGCGAAGCAACTATAAGGTAATAATTTATAATTTATTACAATATATACGGAACATCAGAAAAATCTGAAGGAGATTTAAAGTTCTTTTTTATTCAAAAAGTTTCCTCTTCTATTATAAAAAATTAAATATGAAATGAGATGATAAATGTAGTAATAAAATAAGTTAATTTTATTTAATCTTACAAATTACTTGATACATTTAAATGTATTATTTATTTATACAAATATTATTAAATTAAAAAAGAATTAAAAATTTAATTTAAAAATAGTATATGGTAAATGGTAAAATAAATAGTAATATAAATGGAAATATATTTTCTCTAATATATCATTACATTCCATTAAATATAATACAAATAAAGCGATAGATTAGACAAAAATAATGGAATTGAATTCAAATAGTAGGATTTTAAATTAGAGTCCACCACATAACTATACTTTCTGTATTCATGGAAAATGCTACTTGATATTGTCTTCTATTTTATGAGGCACATATAATAATATACACGTATATATTTGTAGATTTTATAAATTTATTCGAGTTTGAATTGTGTTTTAATTTCTATTTACAGGAGTACTTTATATTGATCTTTTCTCTATTTATTGTTAGTCTATCAATTATTCACATATCCATTATAGCCATTTATTTTCTCATCTATCCAACTAATCTTTCCTCATCCTTCTCACAATATACTGTTCTTTTTCCTTCTTTGCACTTTTCGCTATTTCGCACTATATATATGAATTCTTTATCTATTTTTTTAACCGAGAAAGCACTTTTCTCTCTCTCTCTCTCTTTCTCTTTCTTTCTCAGTTTCCTTTTTCCCTTGTTGATTCTCTTCTTTTCATTGTCAGCAATTCTTCCCTGGTCGCTTTTGCGATCCAGATAGGGTCGTAACGCTCAAAAGAACCGAGCACACAAAGAGCCAACAGTATTCTCTTGAAAAGTTTGAGTCGCATTTTAACAGGTGACAATGAAAGTAGACGTACCGATGAATTTCAAGTGCACGTTTTAATTTAAAAATTGAATTATAAATATTGTTGTTGCTAATTTAAACTTGTATTGCGCGAATAGAATCATTAGAATCTGTAAAAGTATAAATAAATTGTTCGTGAATTTTAGAAGAAATTTTAGGCACTTGTATTTCTTACATTATTAAGTTATAGTTCTTAATATAAAGGTTTTATTCGAAAGAGTCTATTTTTATTTGACTATTAATCGATTATCGATATAATTAGTTGAGCAAGCATGTAGAGTATCTCAAAATGAATCATAAGTGCATTAAGCAGACATACATATACTATATCTATCAATTTTACAAACAAGAATTATATATTTATTTTGAAAACCGTAGAGTCGAATTAATGAACAATTTTTTAAATCAGTTTATAAAAATTCAATCAATTAATATAATTGTATCTCTTATTATTTTATCGTTAAATGTGCGATTATTCATCAATAATTATCATTATTAATCGATAATTTTATAGTAATTTTTCCTTCATCCTTAACACGATTTCGCGCAAGTTTAATAAAAAATAGTATTTTTGTAAGTACACCCATGATAATAAGGATTAGGAAAGGTTGTGCCGACAAAGCGTACTAAGTCGCCCGTTTAACAATCGACTTCCACGAACGACACACCGATTACCTCATCGAGGAAATTAGCATGTTAATTATTGCGTGGGCGTGACGGTACGCGGCTTTCCGCACCAGAATACGACCTTTTGCCCTACGTCCTCCCCCTTCCCCTTTTATAGACGGAAACAAACAAGCGCTTTAATAAATTAGCTAATGGACGCACCGACGGAATTGCTGGACTAATTCCGGGTGCAGGAAGTAGGACGAGTGACAGTGAGTAGCTGAACGGGGGTAACAGGCGAAATTTCCAAGTGTAGGAATTACCGGGACGATATCACGACCGGGGTACCGTGTGTTTTCAGCGACCGTGTATTCACGAGTTTACTCGTTTTACGACGCACGTGCGGGGAATAAGAATTACGTTCAATTAGTCGCGATCTCCAACGCGCGTAATTTCCGGTTGTAAAGTCTACGCGTTCCTAGTTTCGAATTTCGGCGACTCGAGAGATCATTAAGAATTTGATAACGAGGCGGTCCAAGGAGCTTTAACTCTCAGAATGAGAGCATATTCAATTATTGCGATCGCGATATTTCAAAGATGCATCGCTTTTTCAGGTGGTCGCTGATTTTTTAAACGTTCTAATAACGCGTGATTAAAGATGTAGATATCTTTTATTTGATCACACTCTTTCTGCGTAAAATATTTATAGTTCATGATTTAAATTATAATTTAACACGGTGTGTATAAGAGGGAACTTATGACCAAATACGTAAGTAATCAAGTAGCTTTAGCTTTAATATCCGTGGAATCCTCCATGTCTGTTGATTACCTACTTTCTCAGACACGCTGGATGATCCCAATAAGCCGTCCCTTACTGCAACATAAAGTTAATCCTGCGGAAGCAATCTCATCCCAACACTTACAGTATATACTGTATATACATCTTAACTTCGGAAATGTTTCTGAACTTTAAGAGTTTAAACCGCGTAAGAATACGGAAAGAAGTACGTTAACAAAATTTAATTCCGTAATGATATGTACCTGCTTGTAATGACGTAGAAGTGTAACTTTCTCAAATTTTTATGCAAGCGATTTTATGCTTTAATATCTTGCATCTCTTTAATATCGCTATAAAAACGTCTTATTAGTACCAAAGTTACTATTCTTACTCGGAATTTTTAATAAAAATTTTTGCGTGTGTGCCATCGGACTATGCGCCTCGTGGCTAAATGTAAACAAAGCGCGCTCGCTAATTAATACGAATCTTTTGTTATATATTTCTCTTATCTTTCATAATATGTATATTCGCGTTAGATATTTTCCTCGCGTACAAATTCGCTCTTCAACGCCCGAGTTGCAAGTAATGTTTCGAATTCATATGCCAGTGCGATCGTATTTTTCCGCATTCATCATGAAACTCTATTTCGACGTAGTTTTACTTAAAATTTCGCAGCGCGAACCACGCGTACTCTGTTGTATTTTTTTTAACGCGATATCTGATTTCGTTTTGCTGCCAGACTCAGAATCCTAAAGAATCGGATAGAACACGCATCCGCGCTCGTTTCTGCGAATTTTGAATATTCCATATGCATGTATTTTAGCGTTTATTAATCTCTTTGATTTCGTATAAAATCTAATCATATAATAAAATATTTAACAATTTGCGAAATGAAAACGCGAATTCTTTGCGATTAAAAAAATTAATCTGAAATCGATTTTTCGAATTAATTCTCGATTGTAGATATGTTTTATAATATGTTTGAACGAAAGAAGATCCGCTTAAAATTTAAAAAGATTTAATATATTCACAACTAGAAAATATAATATATTTGCGAAGGAATATCTGCAAGTATTTCTATTCGCTTTTAAGCGATTGAAATAATGTTGGAGAACGGCTGAAAATAAGGGAGAGTTCATAATTATACTTGTCCACATGTACGAGAATAAATATTTAAAGGTACTATTATACAAATAAGAGATGCCGCATAAAGGAGCTTTCTCTATAACGTGTGGAAAATGAATATGCTAGAATTATATAAACCTATAATATTCGGGTTTCACACGCGACGTTATCCACGTAGGGTGAGATTTCAATATTTTAGGTATTATGGTTAAGCCACGCCGAAATGTTACTATTACAGAAGTTGAAGGGACGGAGATATATACAGAGACATATTTACATATTTACATTAGCGTGTGGAGCTAATGCCATATAGAGGAACAACTGAAACCCTATGAGCATTGAATTTACTTCCCGCAGAATCTAGCGTTTAACGTCTAGTAAAGTTGATTTATTCGTCTCTGCACACACATGTCTATTAAGCGAACAGATTTATGAAATAAATTTCGTTGAGATTTCCATGAATTGTATGATTATTAATTATATATTAATATATAATATATAATTATATATATTAATATATAATTAATTATATATATCTTTATCTTTTTAGTAAAAAATAACTATAGAAAATAAATGATAGAAAATAAAAAATAACTGTAGAAAATAATTTAATATTTCTGTTTAATGTTCGTTTATTTTTTGCATAGCTTTTCTCGCATAAAACATAAAAAAAAATATAAGTGGTTTGTAAAGTAGTTGATATTGTTATATTATCCATATAATTTTTTTTTTAAGAATACCAAGAATCAAGAAATTGTTTTTAATGTTTTAGAGAAGCGTTTAAGAGGATTTTAAATATATATAAATGTAAACTACCCTACAAGATGCTTTAAGACCACATTCGTGATAGCTTGAGAAAGATAGTTTATAATTCTTTTTTTTACCCTCTTTTTATTCCGCAGCTTTCATCGCATTTATTAGCTCCGAATTGCGCCTTCTTCTCGGTTTCTTTTCTCGCATTTTCTTCGAGACTTCTTTCTTTCATTTCTCTGTCGAGCTTGTTCGTGAACTTAACACATGTAATTCTTTAGAGTGGACATACATCTAATGTTTTCGCGACTGATAAAAATAGCCGGCGACTCTGGGAGTCGACGTAAACTGACAATTTCGAAATGGTTGAAATAACATGAACACAGGCACGTGCACAATATTGATAACACATTCTGTATAACAAATAACATTAATAATTCAGTAATTAATATTGAACAGCATTATTCATGCATATACGAGATTTGAATATTTTAGACATTAAGCTCCGATAAAATATCATTGCAATACTTTATGTCAATAATATTTTATGTCAATAACATAAATTATAAAATATATTTCAAAATATATCAGTATTTATTTTCTCAAATTTTTTTCGCTTCATTTTTATAATAAAAAAAAAACAGAAATATTATTAATATTTCACGTGCCAATAGACGTCGAGTCGTTTATGGTAGAAATGTTTCCGAGCGAGCACAATATATTCGTGATTCGGGATGGAAATGTTTTCCTCTGCATTAAAAAAAATTTTTTTACAGCCAATGCATAGTGTGATATCACGCAGAAGGAAAAGGCGACAATACCGCCTGCGTACGCGTCATATCTGTCACAGGTAATAGACATACATCTCGATAACGTTCAAGCTCGACGACGCGTTCATTGTCACCCTCGCCGCACAAATGCGATGCATCACGCTGCAAAACATTTATATATTCCCTAGAATCGATCATGCAAAGTGAGAAAGAGAGATAGAACGAGAAAAGAGAGGAGAGGGGTTCTCTGAATAGACATCGTTGATCGGGGAGATTCGCGCGTAACAGGCAATAGATTATTAATATGTATGGTTTCGGTATTGTGCACGCATTCATTTGTGCGTCTCGTAATTTACGATTGTCAATGAAATCGCGGCGAAAGAAAATGTCATGAATAATGCAAAGAAAATGCTGAAACATTTCATGGACCAGGTCAGCGGTTGGGAAATCCTGTTGCACATCGACCACACACTTTCCACATTCCGCGCGAGAACGCTTCGCTGCTCCCACAGGCGATCGCGCATGAAAGTGTGCGTAGGCGCGCATGTATGTATGACTATGTCTATGTCTGCGGCATTATCCGGCGGTTCGTGCAAAATTCGTAGAGGCGTGATCGTGAGCAATTCTCTCACGCGCCGATGAAGCGATCCTTTCAGCGGGGGATCGCCGATAGCAGCAGGTGAATAAACAGGCATGTATGCTTGTACGGAGGGTTGAGGATGGCACTTTGTGCCGGCTGCTAATGACATTGCGCGACTGTAGAAGCATAGCGTCGCTAGTTGTGCTAATGCGATCGGTTAAAGAACATTAGCCCGTATTATTATTATTATTATTGTACCTTTAGCGTAAGACTTAGATTTTTTTTCGAGCGATTTCATAAGAACGTGAACTTGACTTTCATATAGCGAGTGTTAGAATTTTTTTAAATTTTGCATGATTTTTAGACGGGTATGCATATATAACAATTAATTAAAAATTAAAGAAATATTTAAAGAAGCATTATCTTTGTTTTTTTTACATTATAATTGCATTATAATTATGCATAAACATCTTTGCACATCTTCGTATAAGAGCGTAGAATAGCACGTGTACTCGAGCCGTATTGATATATGTGAATGACCCCGGTGTACAAAGTGTATAAGCTTCCGTATGCTCACCATTTTAATATGCTTCGCTCGATTTGATTCTCGAATAAACGAAGATTGTAAGAGAAAAAGCCGCTGCAGGAAACCGTCTATTATAAAAGGGTCGCCTCAAGTGAAATTGGTCTCTTTCTTTCAAGATTCATTTTATCGTATGAGAAATAAACCTTTTACAAATAATATGATTAAAAAATTTGTAGATAAATGTGACGTGGGTAAATTGAGAACAATTATTTTTTCAAAATTATATTTCATCAATTAAGATGTTCAAATTTAACAAAATATTTATCTTATTGTATTATTTAGATTTTTTACTTTGAGTTTGTTGTGTAATAGAAAATAATTGCAATAGTAGAATGGAGACAATTAAATAAATGAAGACATTATTTAGGCTCTTCTCTCTCTCTCTCTCTCTTTCTCTCTACTTAACATATAACTGCTAATTTCAACTTGTAATTCAACGCAATCCTATTAATGATATGATATAGTAAGGAGCTTTGAAATTGCGGTCAAACTAATGAAGATTTTCTTGTGAATGCGTCGTTCTCGGGTACAAGAAGTGCAGGAAACGGAGATCTTAAGAAGGTGGACATGTCTCCATATATTCTCTTTTTCTAGGACAGTTTTTCTGCACCTTAGAAATCTTTTTGCCTCTCGTTTCCATTTCCTCTTGCGGATACGAAATTTAGAAAGCCCATAGTACACTGTGAAAATAAAAACATTAACGGAATCAGTAGTTAATCGTAACAAGAGCATAGCATTTGGTTTTTGCGTTTGATTTCAGAAAAATTAAGTTAATCGAAATCGGTTACGATAGCTAATTGCGCGTTCGATAATTTGAATCGAGAGAGTCTCGCTTATAAGTATAAGTTTATAAATATGATTTTCTAATTAACTATTAGATATTAATTTGTTAAGTTTTCATTGTGAAAACCCGTAGTTTGCAGGCAAGAAGAAATTAGTTATTATATATATATATATATTATAAACAATTCGAGAAATTAAAAGTAAAGAGAGGTAAAAATAAAGGAGTAAATTTATAGAAACAATGATTTGCAATTAGATTTATAGATATTTTCTTGAATAAATTCTTCATATATAAATTCTTCATATATAAATGAATATTACTATAAATAAATTTTTATTCAAAATTATATTTAAAAAATTAACGAGAGAGAAAGAGAAAAAGGGACAGAGAGAGAACAAACTCGTGAAAAATTACAAAAGTTTAGAAAAAAATTTGAAAATTAAAAATTGAATATACTTTATAAAATTTGAATTTACTTTATAAAATTGTCTCTTTTGTTCTCTCAAGTTTCGCTTCTTCCGAGCAATTTCCATAATTTCGATTTTTAAATACGATTCTCGAATTGTTTATAATATATATATATAACTCTTATGACAAATATTGATAATTTAATCATACAAATGGATACGTAATTACAGTGTCTGATGGACACTTTTTATTATTCATATTTCTCCATAATATCTTCTGTAACTCATTATATATAGAATAGAAAGTTTTAATTGGAAGCGAACATTATGGTATCTCCATTCGTATTTTCCGCTCATATTTGTGGCAAAAAGAAGGGAAAGCATATTGCTCCACTTTCATACGGCTCGTTATTATTTGACAGTTTATTATGATGAATTTGATACTTTCTTGAGAATTTACAGCGACCTTGGCGCACAGAGAAGAAACTTGCACTGCGACAAATTAGAGGGGGAATTCAGTGATATAATGGGTTGATTCATCAATTAGGATCAATTACAATCCTTGGCCCGTGTAGCGTTTCATTTAATGTTTCTCTGCGAAACTAGCTCAAGCATTTATTTCGGAATGAATTTGTTTAAGATATGTGTAATATAAAATATAATATTCCGAAAAAGACCTGGAAACAAAAAGACCTTGTTTAAAAATGCACATGCTTAAACAGTTTAATTTTAAAAATAAATTTCTATCGATAAGCTGCTTTATTTTGAAAAAAAGTCACTAAGCAGTTTTACATCAAGACGTTTAAAAAGTTCACTTCAATAAAGTACAGAAAATCTTTATACAAAAAATTTCCCGATCGAAACGAATTGGTGTGAAAAAAAAAACACCCCGTAGATATTTCCGTAGAGAGAGAAATATCCATTACAGCGCGTGATTTTCAACAGCAGACAACGTCACCCTCAACATGCGGACGCTCGGTTCTCGGAAACGTGTTCATTAGCATACTTCGATTAAACAATGTCCTTAGCAAACGCGCCACCCCCGTCCGTTCCTCCCTCCGTAGGAGGGAAAGAAATAAGCGCAGAGGGAGAGTTGCGGAAATGGTCCGCGCGCGGCCCGATACCACCGGGCGGAGAGAGCGGAATTATTTATCTCACGCTGGCCGCGTGCAGCAGCGCGGCGTCCAGGACCTTGATAAATAGATCCTCGCGCGAAACGTTGCAGCAGGTTCCCGCAGTTCGGGCTCGAGAAGGGACCATTAGGTAGGATCTACCGCGTGGTGGTGGAAAAACGAAAAGCGAGGGAAAAAAAAAGGAAAAGAGAAGCAGATCGCGGAATAAAAGCGGCCGTTTATAGTCGCCCCTGGATGCTGCCGTTCTTTTTCACCGGACGCATCGCTATGGAAAATTGAAATAATTAATCGAGTGCACGAGTCCTCTTTCTCTCATCCCATTTTGTCGCGCTTCGAGGACGCGTCTGGACATAATCATCGCGCGAGCGCGACACGAATTGCATTAATCGACCGATCGAAAAAGCTAGCTTTCTTCCATTTTTAAATGTACATAAAGTGCATGTTTCTGTATATTAACTTATTCAACGTGAAACCAAATGCTTCGCGATCGCTGTTTTAATCATTTGCCCTACAGGTAAAAAAAGCAAGACGCAAGAATACCCGATAACATCGTAATAACGTTCCAACAAGTATTTCTCATGCAATAACGAAGGAATAAAGATGAATTGTAACATTATATTCAGGAACATTTAATATAACGTTTCGTTATTCTGTATTTTAAATATCAATATTAGATGCGCATGATCGAGTCCTTTTACAATTAAAGATTAATAAAATGTAACGATGGTTTTATATTCTGAGGCAGCAGCAAGAAACATTATTAAAATTAATAAATCGTTTTAGATGATCGTTGAAATACTCTATTTTTCCGCGTTTGTATATAAAATATTTTATATTAAGTGGAAATAAGAGTAAAGTTGATATAATTTTCTTATTCGTATATTTACATAGTTTATAAAATGTTTTGGTATGTTTTTGTAAAATGCATGAAAAGAGGTGTATTTAAATTTGGAATATTTACAAAAATACAAAAAGTTATATGAAAAGATTATTTATAATATTATTAATTAAAACATTTTTGATATTTTTTCGTTTGCAAATGCACTATGAATCAATTCGTATTTCATTTATTGTGTAATTTCACAATTGTTTATAATATTTCTCATCATTTATTTTACGCAGCACTGAAATTTGTTTTGTAGATCTCTATTATATACGGATATTGAGTTAGTCAAATAAACGATACACGTAATTGTATAGAAATTGATATTTGCAACTGATCTCCGAGGATTAAACACGATGATATTTAATATTTAAATATATATGTTGCGTGTATGTGTATCATTGCTCCCAAAAGACCGAAGAGTATAAAATGAAAAGTATGCTTTTTATAACATTCACTTTGACATGTAATGAATACAGGCATACATAGAATGTATCATACATAGCTTTTTCGCAGCCGCATAGTATAAATAAATGAATAAAATCCTTTCCCCCACGTAATCCATATCAGATTGTATATTGTAACATGGGAGAGCATATTCCGGTATGTGAAATATTGATTTGACCGAATTGCGTTTTCTCTATCGTAGATATATACATTAAAAGAACACAGGAGAAATAGATTTTTTTCTGAAGAGAAATATTGGAATTAATATCATATATATGCGTATAATCTTTCAACTTGCTATTCTGTCACTCGTGATTTAAAATATCTAGTGACAAAAGTAAAATGATTCAATCCAAAAGAATGATATGTGCCGAGATGGATAACATTTTCTCCCTTAAATATACGAATATTTCTATTATGATTAAATGTGGAAAATGTTATTTAATCATTTTTATTTTTATTTTTTTAGCGTTTGCTTCGCTTATAATATATACTAGGCAAAAATTACATTTTATTGCTTTATAATGATGTTCTTTAATTATACGTGCTTTTATGTTTCATGTAAATTATATGAATATGTAAAAAGCACACGCAGAAAAATGAAACAATTCTATGCAAAATAGTGGTAGATTTTTTCTATATGTTATTCAAGGGTAGAATGAGATTTTTCTGTATATTTGTATATACAATATTATAATACTATTAATTTTTAAATATCTTGATTTTTTGTAATTATATATTAATTATGTGTGTTCATTAATTGTAATTTAAATATTATTTACTTGGATATTGTATTATAAATTAAGTCAGATATAAATTTTAAAAAGATCTAAAATGATCAAAATAGTAATAAATTTTAATAGTTGAATGATTGCAAACACGGTTATAAAAACAAATTATAAAAATTTTATGAAAATCAAGATCTCTAACAATTTTACATTAAACACTTTTTAATTAACTTTTTGCAATTTTTTAAAGATTACAAAGATTACTCATTCGAAAGATTTACAATATTCAGTTAGAAAAGTGAAAAATTTTATTGTAACCGGTATATGCAATCCGTTAGCGAAACCATTCCTTTGCACAAAAATTTATTGGAAAGCTTTGCTCTCAATGAAAGCTGCTAGCTTTACATCCAGCTAGGATTGGCAATTTTTTCAATTTTTGAAAAAATTTTTCCAATCTCATAAAATTTTCTGAATTCTTATATACACATATAAATTGGACAGTTTACTTTAGGTTTAAATTATGTAAGCCTAATGTGTATCCCTTTAAACATCTCTTTAAACATTATCAGTTAATATTATTAAATAATAATTATTTTGTGATTGAATTTAATATACAGAATGAATTATAAATAAAAAATTTTCAACTACTAATCTTTTTTCTCAAACATGAAATTTAATAAAAATATTTATTGCATATATTTTATTTACACACTTCCAACTTTATATATCTTAATAACATATTTTAATGTTATTTTATAGCAATAATTCTATTCAATCTCCTATTTAATAAGCACATAATATTAATTGTTGCCAATATATATACTGTAATTATACATGTACATACATACATTTTGTAAAAACAAAATTATACGTTCCGAATCAACTATGTACATTTGCTCAGAATTTTTTCGGGATATATCCATCGAATATGGCTGAAATTATATTTTTGTTGTAAAATAATAATAAGATTCTTTTTCATCTCAATAAATAAATCGATGCAATAAATGTAATTCTTATGCGTTCGTTTTACGAAAGTATTATCGTTGTCGTTTAATAATGAAAAAGATGTTCCATGAAGCTTATATGGGAAAATAGAACACGTTGACCATCTCATCCGTTAGTGGCCTTGTATGTATTGAAGATGAAAAATTCATGGGGCTCGCGATGTAACATCCAATCTTAAGTATTTATTTTATGTAAGATATATACGCGTCTAATTCTCCAGCATTTTTGTGGAAAATAGCACGCGAATGTAAAAATAGTACACTGAACAAAAAATTTTGTTGAATATTGCCAAAAAAATATTCTTTTGTAGTAACTGTACATCGTTGTACTGAACTCTCTGTTTTGATGATTTGAATAAGCTTTTTTTACATCAATAAATTATTTCGGAATATTTTAGATATATTTATTTGAACGTATTGGACAATATACTTAGTTGGGCAAAACAAATTTTGCCTTTTTCAACCAAGTTTTTTTTCAGTGTACATGTACGCGCATCCAAACATAAAAAAATCAATTTTATATATGAATTATATATTCTTCTATAAAGAAAAATATTAAGTAAATGTAAAATTTTTTAGATAAGTTTCTATTTCCTTGGAATTTTCTTGCTCATATTTATTTAATTCGTCTTTTAAATAAACTTATGTAAAATTTATATACATTTCAAAACTTTCGCATCTTTGATATGTTCAAAATTTATAAGTTATAAGTTAAATAAAAGATAAAAGATTCTTAATATACATATAATGAATTATTTGTTTAAGTGGAAAGAAAATGAGAAAATAATAACATTATAAAAATGGTGACTCTTTGAAATAAAATTCTCTTCTAATAATAAACTAAGTAAATACTCGAGGGCACAGTTATGTAAGATTAATAATAGCATATATAGTATATACAGATTAAGAGACGATATATCTGAAGGAGTATCGATTATCACACCAGCACAAATTGGAAGATAATTGGCTGTGTCAGCTTGCGCGCACCGGTCTGGTTCTCCTGTACTGGACAATATCATATGACGGGAATTTAATAAAGTTCCGACCTGGACATTGCGTAGGACGTGGCTGAAAGAAATAGATGCGGAGCGTGTCCAGCATGCACAAGACCTTCTTTCTTCTTCGATTCTTCCTCCTATCACCCAGTTCGCATTTCTCTTCTAGTTTTCGTTTCCCGAGCAACTCTCATCCGAGTTTCTTTATTTTTCGTTCACATGTGTGAATAAAATTTGAAAATAAAATGAAAATTATCGAATGGAGTCATCAAATGAATATTTTCATTCTTTTGTGAATGGTATTTAAAAAAATTGGTTCTTGAAATTTTTATAGGAAATTTACCAAATTTATATTAGTTTCTGAATATTATTGAGTTTGTTACTGTAAAAACATTATCAATTTTTATTGATTTTTTATCATTATATAAATAGATAAAAGCTTGTCTCTCATAAATACTCCAAAAATTTCATATAAATAAAAAAATATTGAATTAGATTTATTTTTTTCAATCACTCTCGAAATGCATCTATAATATACATAGAATTTAACTTTTAATTACTTCTAGATTTCGAAAGGATAGAAAAAAAGTATTTTGACTGAATATTTTATAGACATTAATAAAGCTTATTATTTAAACTACATTCGTATTTTTATATTTAATTCTATTATGAAAATAAGAATACATTATTATAGTTAGGAAATAGTATATTGACAAATTAGATATATATCTTTATTTTTTGCATTATTGTGTATTATAATCGACATTTTCTCATTTCTATTCAAAAGATTTTCTATTTTAAAAGATCAGAATAAAATAGAGAAAATGTATCTCTTTTTCTTCCTACAAATATATTATATTTCTTAACACGAAATATAAAAAAAATATTACATTGTTATTTCATTTTACGATTTTAAGAAATTAGAATAAAATCAATTTTTGAATTTTATGAGAGAGATATATAATGATTATAATTATAAATGATATAATATAAAATTTCATAGATACGAATCTCTCTCTTTCTCTCTCTCCCTTTGTAGAGTACCGAAATATATTTAAGAAAAAATATATTGTGCGCGTATTTCATGATAAATGCTTTATATTTTCATGTATGTCATACAAATTTTAAATTATTTAACTCACAGGGTACACAAAAATCAATTATATTTGTAATGTATATTAATTATTATCATAAACATTGATATATATGCATTTTATTACAGAATTTATGTATATTATGTACAGAAATGACGAATTATTATTTTTACAATGTCATATAGATCAATTTCAAATAATATTAAAATAATTTAACGTATTTTTCTCAGTCACTGTGATATACATATATTTTTATTAATTACACGAAATGGATCTTTATTTAACGAATATCGGAATTATCAGATTAACTTTCTTGCTAAAAAATTAGTATGATTGAAATACATTAGTGACATTCAATACGAATTAGTAATATTATATGTATATATATAAATTTAGTTTTTCTGCTGTTTTTTTATTAATTTGTTAAATCTAAAATTATCATAATAAAACAATTAATGATTTAATTTTCGGCAGAAAGTTTTCTATAATAATAAATAAATAAAGATTTTTATATGTGTATATACAATGTTAATATGATAACTATATATAAACTGTACAAAATATCAGGCATTATTATAACTTAGAAAAAACTATAATTCTAGTTTTCTGTATTTTCTTTACATATGATAGTATCACAGAAAATGTATTTTATGTAATATTTTATATGTATATTACAAAGATTTTTCTGCAATATGTAAAATATTTTTGCAATAATTATAGCAACGAATTATATATGGAAAATTATTTTATTGTCTTAAATCATTATTTATATAACGATTCTAATTTTTTACATCAGTATAAATACAATGTGCCTATATACATTAATATTTCTAACATTCCTGCGAAAAAAATAAAAAATAAATAATACACTTTTTATAACTGGATGAAGCACGATCGAATTAAATAGTTAATTCATTAATTGATAAGAAAATTATAATTAAATAATCTCTTTCATATAAATGTAGAGTATTTTATGATTGGTTGAAAAAATTTAATTTTATTTATGATATATATATATAATTTTTTGTTTCGCTTTATGATAAAAAAAATAATGCTTTTTTAAGTTCATGTAGTTGATGAGATGTACAAAAATTCAGTTTATAACTTACTAAAAACTTAGATTAAAAAACTTGAAAATTAAAATTTGAATGCTAATACTACAACAGGCTTTTTAAAAAAATAATAAGATACAAGCAGATAAAATAATACAAGTTGTCAATAAAGACAATGTCAGTAATACAAACTATAATTGAAGTAAAAAATGATGATAAAAAATTTAAAAAAAGAAAAAAAACACTTTTAACAGAGCATGATTTAATAAAATTATTTTATATTCAATGTCTTATATTTTACATAATCAGGATTATCTGACGATTTTCATGATATTCCATCTGTATGTTTGTTTCCTAACATCAATATAAACTTAATATTTTTAAGCGTATTTGCACACACAATTTTCTTTAATTTTTTTTTAAGGAAGGCAATTTGTTGTATATTTAATTACTAATCTAGAAAATAATTGTATTGCTTATTTTACATTGACATTTTACTTGTATTTCCGTTGTCAAAATTATCGCATTTGAACATTTCCGTTATCTGTCTTGTACATTGACGGACAATCTTCTATCGTTTTCTTATCTCCTATCGTTTTCGATTTTATTCCAATATCATAGATCTTAGTTTTCGATGGTTCATATTTGCATATCACAGCATACATGTCACCGCCTAAGCGAAGCGCCAACCATCGATTTTTTACAACAGCCAATTTTAAACAATCACACTTCATTTTGGCGTGAAAATTTGTATGTAAGGTTCTACCCATGCCCTCGATGACTATAAGATCCACATTATGCTTCACCATTGCAAGACATAGATCCAGATTCAGACGACTATTAAATAATAAAGTAATATTATATATCATTAATATTAAATTATTAATAAATATTATAAAAGTGGAGAAATTATAAAATAACATTTTTTTATTATAAGCAAAATATATAATTGCTTATAATTATAATTGTAAGATATTTCGAAATACATACCTTAGATCTAAACAAGGACCTGCTTGTGCAGTTTCCATGGCAATAAGTGTATTATCTTCTAAAGCCTGTTTAATAACATTACAAATTTTTGCGGCATCCCGTAACGTTACAACCAATTCGGGATATGTTACATCATTCAAAGCTGGCAAAGAATTAGCGCATAATATTACCTAAAAATATATATATATTTTTTTAAATTTAAGATAAAATGTAATTTTTTCAATTAATTATTTAATAAATTAGTTTTTACAAATAGTTTGACATATTCAAAAAGATTGATTTATAAGTACAATTAATATTAACTAACTTTAGTTCCTCGTTGTAATAAATCTCGTGCAAATGGCAAAATTCCAAGAATTATATCCACACCACTGTTATCTACAAAAATGGCTGCACATTTATGAGGCTGTCCATTCTGTAATCTATGTATCCAATCATCTAAATTATCCTCCAACCATGGTCTACCTGTTTTTACAACAGAAATTGTCTTTAGAATTTTATTAAAATAACATAAAAGTCAGAAAAACTTTTTTGGATGATCCAGTTTAGTCTTGTAATAGCCAAAAGCAATTGCAATACTGATTTTTTAATTTAATAATACTAGTTTACCTGGAATTTTTGTTTGAGCTTCTTTGAAGCCAAAATCAGTGGTTTCTAATAGTTTTGCAACATCTTTTGCACCCCAATCAAATATATTACCACTTAAAACACCAAGAATCAAAGCTTTTATCTTTTCTGCACCTTCTAACTTATCTAAAGTAGTTATGCGATCATGTAGATGCCTTAAAGCTTCTTCATTCTCTTTCTTTTTTTGCTACAAATAAGACAATATAATGTAATTGATTAATTTTGTGTTTAATTTGAAAAACATATAATTTAAAAAACAAAGATCACTTACATGTAAATATGGATCTGGAAAATCAAACTCTTTCATACAATGCTCAATAGTATCTAGTAATATTCTAACTGTAAGTGCCCCATATGCACTGCAAATTAAAAATTATATAATTTCAGTTTACATATACATGTGTAATTAATTTATCTATTATTAGTATTTCTCATGATGGAAAACTTACACTGGTTGTGTATGAAGATAATGTAATCTATTAATATATTTTTCCTTAAGTTTTGATCCTCTATCTTTTGCTGTCGGACTATGTGGTTGACTATGAATAGCTCTCGCCACAAATTTATCCACGGATTCTTCAAAACATTGTAACCAATAATCTCTGTAGACATAAATATTTTATTATTTAGATTTGCATAATCATAATTTTCAAAAATAACTAAACAAAAATCTCTCATACCTGGCCTCCTTATCCTGAGCGAGATCTGTGGTATCAGGATTGTAAGATGCAGGGTCTTTTAATAGTGGACAGAATGTAACAATATATTCTGCTTGATCGATTTCCAACTGATCAATTTTCATTCCGAGATCAGTTGGCACAGAATCGTTAAAACCTGATGACCCGGCATAATTTTCCAACCAGCTGTATTTATCTGACTGTTCAGTGCCATATAAATATGCTCCAATCGCACCAAGGTAACCTTCATGGCGAAGAAAGAGAGGCTTTACCTTATCCTAAATAATGGATATGTGACAGCAACATAAATATATAGAAACATATAGTTTATGAAGAAACCTGCATTTTATTTTGATCTTTTGCTAATTATATAAAAATGATTTAATTAAAAAAATATATAATTATGTTGAAAAAAATATTGTAAAGCACAGAGAAGCAAAGAGAAGCAACTGTAGAGACTAACATGAGACCAGTATTTGATGGAGTATGAAATGGTATGCATCGATAGTGGATGGTTACGAAGGAAATAACCACCAAAATAAATCTTGTCCATATTGTACACAGTCGCATATAAACTAGCAATGTGCCCAATATCATTGCTAATGGTGATTAACAAACTCCTTGCAAGATCAGCTTCAGAAAATTTTGGTTGTCCTGGAATGTTATATATTAATATAATTAATATTTAAATTAGAAAATGCTTAATTTAGTTTCTTTCACTCAAACTAAAAACTAATAACTAGGAGTTTATTGTAACGACTTGATAATGACAGATAATTATCATTTTTTGTATATTATACTTTAAACACAGTTTGAGAAAATACATTTTTTGACAATAATCTTATATTATATAGAATTTATGTATATTTATGCGTACCACAAGCCACTGCCTTGCCAAAAGATGATGCAATAAGTTCTCCAGGTAAACCTTGAGAGGAATAATCGCCTCCATAAATATCTTTCACTAACATATCTACATTACGGTGATCCCCTCGTTCTGCAAGTTGCAGCAATTCATCAAAGCCCTAGCAGGGTGTTTTTAAAGTCATTGTTTTAATACATATCTCTATATATATAATTCACATGGACTCAATGGAGTACCAAGATGGAGTAAAATCCTTTTATAATGAAATTATATATAAAAAACAATTCATTTTTCTATAAAATCTTATTTCAAGCAGATTTGTAAAGATTAAATAAGAAAAAAATACATATCAAATATACAGAAATTATATAATAGTTATTAAGAGAAATAATAGTATAATCTAAGAAATTACAAGCTTTGTACCTTTCTTTTTGTTAGTAATGATCCTAATCCCCAAAATGTACCTCCTCCTGTAGCTGTACCCCCAATTCTTTCAAATACTTCATCTGATTCTACCTATAAAATTTAAAGACTTTAAGAATTCATTTATTCATTATAAATAAAAATATTTACTAAGTATTTATTACTTACTTTAAGAATACTGACGCCACTGCCGATATTAACTAACAAATATGGAAATATGTTAGGTTCAGCTTTTTGAAATTTATATTCTGGATTTGCATGACGATGGTATTCAAAAGCTTCACATGGTATATTTTTAAGTAAGAAATTACAGCCTTTTATCAGACAATCTATCTCATCTTCTTTGTCAACTCTAAAATTTTATCTTATCAATTAGTAAACATGACATTAAGAGTTTCATAAAATATATTATAATATATTATAATATGTTATAAGTTGAACAATATAAGATTAAATATTATATGTAACAAGATACAATATTTTTAATATTTATATGAAAAATTTATAAAGATATATTTAAATTTTAAATTAAAATATATTTTAATTGAAATACATAAGTATATAAATAAAATCAAAATATATATAAATAAAATATACAAATGAAATTTTAAAATTTATATTTTCCCTATTAATCAAAATTTACAATATTTAATAATACTTACAATAATCCTAATTTCTCTTGCAATAAAGGAGTATATTTAAATGCTCCACCTCCAGTTACTTTAATACTTTTCCCATGAAAACGTTCAACATCTACTAAATTTTTCTTGACAAAGTCTAAGCAGTTTTCAATATATCTTGTTTCAAATTTAACAAAGTGTAATCTGCTACCCTCAAATACTTTGTATGCTCGTTCTCCACTATTTCCTAACCCTTCTGCATCCTCATAAAGTGCCTTGCGATAACTTATCGTTGAATAATATGCAATTTTCGTTAATGATAATCCTGAAATAATATGCAATAATATACATTAAATTTGAAAAAAAAGATACAGTCTGATAATATTTTTTTTACACAAACAACAACTAATAACTGATAGACACAAGAGCAATTCGAATTTAGCCATAGCAATTTGATACACATAAATATAATATAATGTATAAACTTGTTAGACTAGCAGGTATCAGTTATATGGTAAACGTAAACACAGCAGATAATTATATTTATTTCACAATAGTTTAATTTCGTGGAATGAAATGCGAGACAATGATGATGCAAGAATTAATCTTAAAAAGCCAAGCTGAAAAAAAATGCTATTTGGAAAGGACCATACGGTTTTAATTGTACAACATACCGATATCTATGGCGAAGGTTTGCGCATTTTTTAGATTGGCAAACACCTCGACAGCCGGCGGCAATTTGATGCATTGCGGATGCGAATGCTCGCCGTCGATTTCCGCTGCCATTTCCGCTTCACAGACGACAATTTGTCGATTCTCCCAGCGTTTGACACCCACTTGACGGTCCACGCGCATTTAATGACTGGCAGGTAGCGATTGTACACCTACATGATCGATGTGTGCAGGTCAGGCGCCAGATAAGATGCTCTGATTTATGTAGCCGACAACCGACATAAACATCTGATTCTAGGAGAGCGGGGAGGGACCCCGAAAGGGAGTTTCGCTCTGTCTCGTTTTTGCTCGTATACCAATTATTCACTTACTCATATTGCGCATGCGGAATACAATGTATACGTTTAGTCAAGGTTAGTAAGTCTAACGTGTTGACATATTCTTCTTATTGTTAGATTTATTTATTTCTCTATGCATTCTATATTTACAAATTTACTCGAATAACGTATCAATCTTAGAGGATAAATAAATGAGCTCCCTTTACTAGTTCCAATCTTTTAACATTGCATATGTTACATTAATATCCAACTGATAAATAACAGATGTTGTTTTATAATTTTCTTATTTTATTGGAAGGAAAAAGATAAAGATAAAGTTTAAAGTGAGTGTAGCCAACACACACACACACACACACACACACACACACACACACACACACACACACACACACACACACACACACTCTCAGCTATAAAAAACAACTTATTATCTAACATAATTAATGTGTTAGTTAAATAGCTGATTTACAGGATTTACAAGCTGAAAATTTTAAGTAATTGTAAATTTAATCTTTTAGGTTCTTTTTGCTCATATTATCGTTTACAGATCTTAAAATATTATGGATATTTTAATTAGAATAGATTTCATGATCACTGATGTATTTATAATATGTACATCATGTGTGTATATATTTACATATTTATATCAGTATAATCATTCTAATTAATAAATATCATCTAATAACCGTATTAATACATTAATAATTTTACAATTTACAATTCATGTGTCATGATAGCTTAACGAAGATTTCTTACACACAATTGTAACATATTACATGTATCATTTATTTGTTATATTTAAAAATATTATGAATCTAAACATATTTATATAGAATTCAAAACCTTGGAAATTTACAAAGCTATATATAAATTATATAATTTTTATACTGCAAAAAAAGTTGTTTTTGATACATTCTTACAAAGTAAAATTGTTAAAAATAAAATTATAAGAAATTTTCACTAGGATAAATTTTATATATTATATACCATTAATTTTTACTGTTGTTCATGAATTTTAAATCAAGTTTTGAGTCAAAATTTTTAACTTAAATTGATTTGTCTCTATGTACACAATATATACATTTTTAACTAATATTTCATTATAAAATTTATTTACTTAATCATAAAATAACAAAAATTATTTCTCTGGGTAAACTTCTGTCTTTCATTTAAGAAAGCTTAGAATTCCTTTGCTTCAAGGACAGCAAAGATTTAAACTTATTACTTTGTAATAAGTTATATGAGCCATATGTACAAAATTTATGTGATACAAATGGAATGTAGAATGCTCTGAAGAGGGAATGTGACCTGTAATATAAATGATAATAGATTATATTAGATATGAAAAAATACTTCTAAATTACAGTTATCAGATATTGAATATATGAATAAAATTCTTAAACTTACTTTGATACATCTAGGAATTTAGAAGATTTTACAATAGTAAAATGATCACTTAGCCGAGAATAATTCGGTTCTAAAGTTGTTTCAGTTCCTATATCCAGATCTAATAGAAAATGGCACTTATCTAAATTAAACTAAAAGAGAAAGAGAAGTATTAATGAAAGCAATTGATGTAACTATAAAATTTAATAACTTGTAATATTTTGTTATAAATAAATACTTACATAACGTGATGATTCCTCTTTATTCATATCATTAAAGTGTGCTTGAATTACACTTGTTGCATTTTCATGATCTAAAAAAGGTTGTGGTAATTGTCCTTTAAATTCAGATTTCAAATATTGTAATTTCCAACTAAAAACAATTCAACATTGTATATAAGAATAATATAGTTGTATTAAATTAATGCAAAATATATCAGTGTTTTATATAATATGTACAAGAATTAGAAAAGAATATATTCTTTAATTAATTCAGAGCTAATGTTTTGCACTTACTTATTAGAAGGAAAGAAAAAACTGCTAGGAAAACGATGCCACTCTTTTCCAATACAAAAATTTATGTTAACATCATTGGGTACCTCGCCTTCTGTTCCAAGCTTATTAGCTTCAAACATAATTTCCATAGGAGCATAATATCCTAATATAATAAATAAATAAATAAATTCCATATGCTAAGTAGCATAAACTATATAAGTTATTTGTTATTTAAATAAAAAGTTTTTATAATACATAATATTATAAAATATATATGATATAGAACCTTTATATATTGCCAATGATCTTGAAAATCCCAAGAGGCCACATATTAATATCGCCAAAACGGTAATGTGTGTAGTAAACTGTAAATAATGGCAACTGATATGCGACGAATTGAATTTCGTTCTAAGATAAAAGTATAACTTTTGTACAACATCCACTGCTATAGCGCCTGCCAAACAAATCATAGGATATACTGGAAACAAGAACCGTTCCTCCTGTTGACACATTCATCTTGTCAATTTCTTTGTTTTATATTTTATAAATCAATTTGTAATATTAAATAATAGAATAGGAGCACACACATTTGAACAATTTAAATATTGCAAACAAAAAATTTTTAACAATGCAGAATGTAGAAATGTATTGTTTAAATATGTGTATCTATTCTTTTCATAATAATATAAGATCAATATTATTTTTTATACATACTTTGTGCGGCTGAAGGAAGAACACAAAAATCCATAGATATAAAGGTGCTAATGAATACCAATATGAAAGACATAAACGATCTCTTGGACGTGCCGGCATGATTAACCATACTAAAAACTATAATTGAGTAATTAAAATATTGCCAAAATATATCGCACTTATATAAGATGTTGCAACTATCGCATTTCTTTTTTCATTGGTAAACAATTTAAATAAAATTTGAGAGATGCAAACAATTAATGTTCTGCTTATTCGATTGTCAACTGTAAATAAATTTGACTTAGTGCTAAGATATTAATAATAAGAAAGTTTTGTACAATGTTTTCATGTCATCAAATCTTTCAGATTAAAAGAAAATATTAATTAAAATTCGTTGAAGAAAATTTGTAGTTTATAAAAAGTGCAACTTTCAAGGTATTTTATATATAAAAAATAAATTATAAAAATTCTTACTAAACCCAAAGGTGCAAATAATGCACCGATAAAGACGAAGTTGAAATTCAGGAATCCATTGATGATATAATAACTGAATGGTTCAGTGCCATAAAGATTGGGTCCATGATTAGTGAAGACATTGTATAATATAATGTTTAATGGTGCGGCGACAAATTTGCCAAAATATAAGGAATCCACCCATACCATTGGTATTCCAATTACAACAGCGGATATAATAACCCACTTTATAAATTTGTCCCATTCTCGCCTGTGTATTAACATCTCAATAGCAATAGGCAATCTAGAAAGTAAGATAAAGGAAAATTTTCACTCTCATGATATGCAATTATGTTATCATTACATATATCATTTATATTAATATATAAATTACCCAAGCAATGCAGCAAATGGCCATCCAAGTAACGAAGAAATGGCAGTAGCAAAAATAGCCAGTTCATACTGGCGAGCGTACCAAGCTGCTATAGCAACAGTACTTACATACCTGTTATGATATATTTCGTTAAAGAAATATTAATATAATATAGGTAAATTATAAATTATGTATATATGTGCATATGTGTGTGTGTTTTGCACCTAATACTTACATTGAAAAAGATGATGGTAAAAATGCAGCACTGGAAATATACATCCCAGAACTAAGAATAAGAAATACTAATGTAAGCCTTGCTATATGAACTCCAAATTCGCGACAGACATTTCTGTAAAATATAGGAGATTACAAGTTGTAGAGCAAAACTAAGATTTATATCAATTATGATATTATATTATATCATGTATAGAGATTTAGTTTTATAAGAAAAACATACTTGTAAAAATATACTTCAGATAATGCACAACCCATTGATAGAAAACATCGTATAAAGTAGAAAACTAGTACAGGATTTGGTTCCAATAAGTAATGATAAACTTTTGCTGGTACCATATGAATTAATAAGTACATATATGAACGTAAGGCATATTCAGGACTATATTCCCATGTTTGCTGGCCTGTTCCATAGAGCAAGTAATGACTCTAAGACAATTCAGAAGATAATATAGATGCTGTATTGCATAAAAATATGATGTGAAAAATTAAAGAATAAAATTTATGGTACAAATTTATACTCCATTCATAACAATATTCTCTAACAATGTTTTTTTAAAGAATTAATTGCATCTCTGATATTTTGATTAAAATAGAAATCAATTCCAGATGCAACAAATGTGTGTAGCTTTGAAAAATTATTATTTTTTAGTCTAAATATTCATAATATTAAATTAGTTTATGAATTTACCGGTTCCCAGTAATTGTACGTTTCATCACAGTCCGTTATGTGACTCCATATAGCAGAACAAAATCTTGCCGATAGTAGCAATTTGAAAGCTGTATCGTAACCAGGATAAACAAGTCCCATATCGGAAGATTCTTCTGGCCTGAAATATACTTATTTGAATTTTTCTGCTTTATATTTCTCTTATATTTTCTCTTATAATTATTATTCATGTGATTTGTAGGCAGGATTTTATTTTATAACTGAGACTGCAAAATTATAATTATTTAAAAAAATAATGTGATGAGAACATGATTTATTTTTCTGAGTTATTTGCAATAATTAATTGTCTACAATAATTAAAATCCAGAATGTATAAGACTTTTCTTTCACTATTTAAAAATTTATAAATTCATGTATCTTGAATTATCGAAATTAAAAAATTGAAGACCAAATATAATGTAAAATTAAATATAAAAAATTAACACAAGAATTATGTGAATATCATGAATGTGAGTTGCTTTTTAAACATGCATATTTGTTGTTGTCCAATATTTCCCATGTGTCACATTAAAAGGTTAACTCGATATGTGAGTCAACCTTTTAAATATTTCACGCACCAGAAATGTTTAAGAAACTGTCTAAAGAAAGGAAAAAAAGGAAAGGGAGAGAGAACATATTTTTTATATACTTCGAAAATCTCCTTCCATTGATCTTTTTTAATTCTTTCTTCGATAAAACGAGCTGCCGCTGACGTTGACTAGGCGCCATGATCTTTTCGAGAACCTTATCTATACTATTCGTTTTCTCAGTCTTCTCTCTGCTATTATCTACTGAGAACATATCGTTATAATATATATTTATCAATGTTAAAAATCAATACAAATAGAGTAGCGTAATTAAATCTTTTATTAAATATTTTTGGAAAATTGCAAACAAATTTTTTTCAACAACGATACGCAGAGAAAAAGAGAGAAAGAGAAATGATTATGGAAAGAGTTCTCTGTTTTTTTTTCATGTCTATTTAAATTTAAAATATATATTTTATCATGTTCATAATTAAAGATTATTTCATATTATTTTAAAATTTTATTTCATATTTAATAAATTACATGAGAAAGCGTTTGTTATTTCCATAGTGACAGATATGTAAAAATGGAGATTGATCCAAAATTTACGTTTGTGCCATTGAATGAGAAAATTTATATCGGAATTAACGATAGAAAAACGCAAGAATATCTTTGTAAATGGTATTAATATTAATTTATTAATTTCATAATATGGTTTATTTTATACGTAAACATTTAATTTTGTAGATTAATGAGTAGATTAGTCTCTCAATAAAAGTAATAATTATTTTCAAATGTATTAAAAATTATCTCTTATAATTATTGTTTTATCTTATAGGGGTTTAAAAGGAAATTTTGTCATTCAAAATTTTTCTTTCAACGAATCATTTCAACAGTATCATAAATATCAGCTGGCTGATGTAAGTTTATATTTTGTTTCAATAAACAAAAATAATTTCTTTAATATGATAATAATATGAGAGAGATGTTGAATTATTTTAATAAAAAAAATCAAAATCAAATTTTCCTTCAATACAGTATTAAAACAAAGGATAGAATGTATATTAAAATTAATTTTTTTATTGTCTATAAATAATACAAATTAAATTTTATTAATTAAATTTTATTAAATTTTATTAATTCTATAAGAAGAAAAAAGAATAATATAATTATACAGTGATATATAAACATAATTTACAATCTTTATTGAAATTTATAAATTTGTAGGCGTTTTTTAAAGACGATTCTGTTGCAAAAGCATTATTATCTAAACAAGGCAATGCCTGGATAAAGCAAGGTATCACATATTTGCAATATTTAACTATTTATTATATCTTTTTTTATAAATCCATTTGATCAAGCGAAAAGAGATTTCTGCTGTTAGGTATACGAGCGTCGAGCGTAGAGATAAAACAAGTGCCATGTTCTGTCTTGAGTATGTCTTTCTTTAATAAATTGAAGGATCCAGATAATGGGATAGTGCATGATTCAGGAACGATTTGTAAAAGATATGATATGCAAGTAGAGGATTTTTTGGTGTCTGATAATTTACGTGGTGTAAGATATTTTTATTTAGAAATAAATTGTATTATATTTCGAGTTATTTAACGAAAATTTAAAATCAAAATTATAGGAATTTTATCGGAATGTTTACATTATTTTAACAACTCCGAGACATTTATGATATTTTTTATGTATAAATTATTCTTATTTAGATGCTTTTAGATGAGAAATCGGAAGAATATAACTTGTATTCAGAAGAGGAAAGAAATGAATTTATGTTTCGAATTTTTCAAATGCTCGTTCTTGGCGGAATATTATGTCAATATGAGGATACGTTAGAGCCATATCTAGATGTCACTAAAAATATCTATAAGGATCTTATAAGGTTATCAGAATATTTATATTAAAGTTTTTCAATGAAATATAGAATGATGAAAAATTTAAAACTGTTTCTTCTAGGGTGCAAAAACAAAATACCTCAAATGACTTATTTGTGAATACTTTAGTATTAGAAGTAGTTGCTAAAGATAGCAAAGGCCAAGATTACTTCCCATCTGATTCCAATAAAAAACAAAATATTGCATTTCTACTGGTAGATGCTAATTCTCGCGAAATTACATCCTTTGTGCATCAGTATGGCGGGTATTGTCCTGTGGACTGAATCCGATTATATATATATATATATATATATATATATATATATATATATATATATTATAAATATCATACTTATTATTTCTGCATATCTGTGTATATTTCCTTAATTTATATCAGTCAGATAGTATATAATAATATTAGTATATTTACATAGTATAATCTTATAATTTATATAAAATAATTTGACAATTAATATCAATACTAATTATATTTCATACAAGATAATTTATTCAATTATAAGCTATGAACTTAATTATACTTATCCTTATCTATATTTTTTTAGCATATAATCTAATTTATATATAAACACAATGTTCTTATTGCTTATCTATATTTTTTTAGCATATAATCTAATTTATATATAAACACAATGTTCTTATTGCGTTGTTATGTATGTAGAAAAAATTATTTGATTAGAATGCGATATGTTGTAATTTGCGATATGTATATAATTTATATACATAAATTATGCATACATAAGCCATTCAATTCATTGCAAAAATTATAAAAAAATAAATTACTATTAACTGTATTTAATTTATATTACACACCAATATCATTAGGAGGAATTATACTCAAATTAAACATAAATATAACTGAAACATTTTCTGTGTAAATTTCTTTGTGTTGTGCGTATAATACTTATATATATTCACTCTTTATTATGATATTTATAGAAGTTTATATAAGATATGTAAATTTATGTATGTATGTGTATATAAATAAATAAATAAATAAATACATGAACAAATATATCTTTTTTTGCAATTTATAAAGATCAAAATATCACCTATTTTTTTTAGCCATGTATCGAATTTAAATATACATTGAATCACAAAAGAAAAAGAATATTTTATAAAATATATCTCTTTTTACATTTATAAAAACTTTTAACATTTATAAAAAAACACTTTCTATAAATTAGTTATGATAAATGTAAAATTAATAGATGTATTTTACATATATATCTCTTTTGTATTCTTATATCACATACAAAATGCTGTGTATATTTAATAACTTCAAAATGCTTATCAGTATTTTGCTCAAATCTGTATTAATAATCAATTATTATAAATAAATATTATGATAAATTTTGGATAATTATGCAAAAGTATTTATTTACGAGAATCTTATAATGTGTATAATACGATATATTTTGTATGATATGTACGATATATTTTGCATTAAAGATCAAAATATTGCTTGATATTGCTTTTATAGTCATTCAAGATCAAAATATATGATATTGCTTTTATAGTCATTCACAGATATGAAAACTCTTTCAAGAATGATATGTGCCACTTAATACTTTCTCGATAATTCATTTCGCTAAATTCGTCAATACGTATAATAAATACTTTAATACCAGTCTAATATAGACAACTCTGATACAGACTCTGTATAGCATAAAAAATATTAAATCACACAGCATTTTTACTTAAAATTAAATAACATTTTGCGCACTATACAATTAAAATTGTCACTTGCTTTGATTTGTGTTTTGATGTTGTGTTTCTATGTACAATATTTAACATTTAGTTCTTTATTCTTTACAATAGCAGTATTTGCGCAAATGAAACAGTGAGTTTTCCACACATTTCGCTTGAGATCCATACATATTAATTCTGCTAACATCAGAGATCTAATAATGCAAATTATAATATGTATTCATTGCAAAATAAATTTTTTTGTTAGTTATGAATTGATTCATTTACTTACTTTAACATGGAAAGTATTTTCCGCGAGATTATGAGTAATGCTGATTTCAAATAGCGCATCACCCGGCACTGTTCTCACCTTTAATTGATAAATATCCATTGCAACTTGGGTTTTGGCACTAAAATCACCTATGAATCCGTCTTGATCTCCAGATTTTCGAAAATCTAATAAACCTGTAAAATGTTATAAAGATATTAGCTTTTTTTATGATACATGTATAACAATATGTATTCTCCTATATGTTATACCTTTGGTAGGTATGAGTTTAGCGGCCCATAAGATCTTATCCAAATGTAATATCGCGCATATGTCGTGATGATCTACAGTGTAATCATTAAGGAATTGGACAAAATAACTGGCAGCAGCGACAACATTTGTATCGTCGATCGAGATTTCTTTCCATCCAAGACATGCACACCAATGTGGTTCTATAAATGCATCTGCGCACGTTCTATTCAGCGGCACCTAAAGAACATTATATTAATTTAATTTATCTTTTATTTTTACATATATTTGATCATATAAAAATTATAAACCCATAAGTTCTAATATATTATTGTAGTAATATATTTATTTGACAATTAACAGTTTAAAAAGATCAAAAAATTTGTTCTATTTATTGTAAAAAGTGAAAGAAACATCTTTGTGAAGCTGAAGTATTAATAAATAATTTATAACTTTTATATTTATTTATAATCTCAAGAAATAATGAAAGAGTAGTAAGAAATGAGAAGTAGGAAATAGTGAGAAGTAGGAAATAGTGGGAAGTAGGAAATAGTGGGAAGTAGGAAATAGTGGGAAGTAGAAAATAATGGGAAGTAATAGGAAGTAGAGGGGGGGGGGGGTTCTTGACGTATTATTCATTAGGCTGATGGCAGAGAACTAGATGTCTGTCGTAGTCGTGGACGTAAAGTAAGGCAGAGAAAAACGTATGTCGCCATTGTGATAATGCCCTTGTACGACATACGTTTTTCTCTGTCTTACTTTACGTCCACGATTACGACAGACGTAAGCGCTCACGTCTAGTTCTCTGCCATCAGCCTTAGTACGATGTGGATCTCGCGTTATTGCAGATACGTGACGATTTTAGGTAAATTCATTTTCCTACAATTCGCGCAAATAAGAATTATCTATCCGCTTATCGTCATGCTCGTTTTATTTCATAAGAATTCTCATCAATATCATATCATTTGATTATCTACAAGAGTGTATGAATCATTCAATTTTATATTGTATTATCTACAAGAGTGTATGAATCATTCAATTTCCTATTGTAATGGACAGGTGTGCTGCGGAAGTTAGAAAAGATAGCAGAAGTTCTAGTTATTGATAAAGGAATGTCGTTCTTTTTGCAATTTCTGCATTATATATTACTTTCTCATCGAAATATTGAAAAATACAAGAAAAGTTCATTACATTAGTTTATTAGACATTATTTAATATTATTCCACTTCTTGTTTTTACTTTTAATAATATATAAATATGCAAGCAATATATTGAAATTGTAAAAAAACCTTAGAAACTTTAAGTATTTTATTTGAATTTAATTACAACACAAAAGTTAAAGTATATTAACGCGAATAATAAATTACGAAACATTAAATTTTCAATTTTAATTTTACAGTTATATACATAGAATATATACAGATATATATGTATGTAAATATAATTATATTATTATATTAACTTACCTTATCAAATAAGCTGATAGCTCTTTGACGATAATCCACATTTTTTGGCATATTAAAAGTAAGTATGCTTTCCAATGTCTTGTGTACATCAAATGGTGATGTTAAGTATTGTGTATTGTATACAAAGTTTGCATATGCTTGTGGATGGGCTTGCTTGAACCATGATGGAAAAATGAAAGAGAAAAACGGTAATCTTTCCTCTTGCTTACCTTGGAGAGTATTACGAATGTCTGCAAATCTGCAAAATAAAAATAACACAATTGTTCATATGCATATTAAATAACCTATACATGTATATAAATTGTGCAGTCAGTAAAAGGTATAAAAAACGCATAATGCTATTATATATTATATATACATATAATATATATACATATATTCAGACCTGTGTCCATGGTCGCTCATCAAAATCAAAACAGTATTGTTTAAATGCCCGAAATTGTGAAGGTCTTTCACCCAAGAATATACATCGTTATCCACTACTCCAATATCATTATAAGAGTCATGAGAAAGTTCGCCATGAAATCCAAATACGAATTTTGGTTGCTTTTTATATGTATTAAATATCGTTTTTATATAATTCATCATTACCTATATAAAAATAATTAAATCAACAATTAACTTCTTGGATCCTTTATGTTCTTAATAAAAATCCACATAACGTTTTATGCATATACAAACCATATGACGTGGGATGCCAGCTATACAGAATTTGTTATATGTTTTGAAATACGGAGAAGCTGCTAAATAATACGTGCGCATATAATGATGAGTCGGTTGTTCGTCGAATCCTTTCAAGCGATATGTGAATGTTCCAATATGCGGTACATCTTCCATAAAACCTGTTATATATCCGTGTTCCTTATATTTATTCCATATCATGGGATACACGTTGACGTAATTCGCTTTGTGACCCATTCGTTTTCGTGTTTCTGGTAATTCAAGTTCGATCTTGCCAGTTAAAATTGGAATAAGCGCTTGTGGTGTACCATCTCCTACGATGTTATATCCTTCTAACACGAGAGCATCCAATTGTTGTTTTATGAAATGATAAGTTCTCGGTAGTTTACGAATGAAGGTATTTCGCGATAGTGAATCGAAGCCGAACATAAGAACGTTCAATTTCACTCCTGTGTCCGGCACAGTATCCCAATTGTGTTGTTGCTCGACATATGGATCGTATTTTACTCCGGCGAGTACACTACGCCATCTAAACATATTCATTATTAAACATATTCATTATTAATGATATAATGGTAAGAACATTTGTAAAAATATAAGCATAAACAAATTAACTAACACATCTCCATTATTTGATTTGCATTTAACATCTGCAAAATCGCTGTCTCTCAAAATGTAGAAATCACCAGCTTGTATACCATCTAATAATTTTACATTGTAATCATCTGTTCTGATAATTTCTAAAAAGAAAATAACAAACATTACACATTATCTAGAATACTGAGCCTAATTCTATTTTAATTGAAATAATATATCTCTATTAGTACTATAATCACACATGTAATATAAAGAATATTTTATTTATATTAAAGATATAATTTTTTTTACTCACCGCTGAATATGCATGTTACTTGTCCATATTTTCTCCTTGCTTTATTAGTAATAACAAGTCTTGAACCTTCCACTGTGACCCAATCTTCAGGTCCACACGATAAAGGCGGTACATCATATATGAATTTCATTATTTCAGGACTAGAGATATTCAATTGAGGTAATTTGCATGCAACACCTTCTCTGCACAAATATATTAAATAAATAATAAATACCCGCAAATAATATGACAACTGTGAGTAAAATACACAAGCTATCATGTGCTGCAATTATATACTATTATTCAGTATACTATTATTAATTATATCATACAGTATATACTATTATTAATTATTGAACTATGACAAAAAATGACTCTTATAAAAAATTTAATTATTACTTCATTTCTTGAAAAACAAATTGTATACATACCTTGCATAAGACTGTTCTGACTCTTTAATTATTTGAGATATGTGTATTCTGTAATTAAACAAAATCACAAAATGAAAAATATATTTTGATATCAAAATACGAACATAGATAAAATATTAAAAGATTACTTACAATTTATCTAAATTTGTAAGGTCAGGTTCATTAAATCCTAATTCTGTTCTTATTACTTGAACAACACAAAATAACAGCGCTATAGATAGTGCTGCTATTATGCAACGACGAAAATGGCATGCTGTGACTCTCATATTTATTCAATTCAATATAAAGAATTTCTGTAAAATATAAAATGTCATGAGTTTAAGATTAATTTTCAACATTTAATTAGAAATAAATAAGCATATTTTATTTTTTCTTTCTCTTTCACTTTCAGAATATATACAGAATGTACATTAACTCTCTATTGAATTTTATTGCACTTACTCTTAAAATATTCATATTTTTTAAATAAATGTCAAAATTTAAAATATTCAAAATACATTAGTAAATTATTGATTTTGCTGATGTGCCTTGTTCAAGCAATATTATGCAACAGCAGATAAATAGAAAAATGTTTCAATTTAAACTGACGCTTTAAATGCTGCATAAAAGCATTGCTTGTTATTTGCTATGAGATATATCAATTGTCTCGATGATATGGATGATAGTATGATGTATTGTTTGGACTTTACGTATATTATATTTATCATAGATGCAAATAAAGTAGCTAAGAGTGCTATCTTTCTCTGCTCTGGTAATTGCCATATCAATTTTAATATTGTTACTTATCCTAT
This sequence comes from Camponotus floridanus, assembly GCF_003227725.1. NCBI lineage: Eukaryota > Metazoa > Arthropoda > Insecta > Hymenoptera > Formicidae > Camponotus > Camponotus floridanus. The sequence goes on from NW_020229838.1 coordinate 2,600,853, forward strand.
TCAATCTTAAAATATTATATGTATATATATATATATATATATATATATATATATAAAGATATCTATTTTTAATAATTTTAACATTATATCAATATAACAGTCTACAATATATACATATTCTTTTTTAATTAAATATATATTGTAATAATATATTTTAAAATACATATCATTCACTAATTTTCAGGATTAAATTTCTTTAAAAATAATTAATTTTGCAACATATACAATTTTATCATATATAAAAATAAACAGAGAGCATATTGATAACATAATAGATTATATGAAATATAATTTAATTGTAAAATCATTATACACTTAGAACTGATCAAATAATGATAGTGATACATAATGATTATAAGAAATTATCTCGCTATGTACAAATATTGTGCTTATCTATAATCAAACATCTTGATATTTGAAAAATGACTCCTGTTAATTCTTGACTTCCTGTTAATATTATCATCCCAGATAGCAAATTGACGTCTTGTACAATGACGTCATTAAAATGTTATTAAGATGTCATTTGACGTCACTCTGCTACCTGGGACATTTGTACAGTGGATTTTGTTAAGAAGAATTCAAATAAAATTTATATATAAAATAGATATTTATAGATAATATATTTTTAGATGTTATCTATATAATGTTTTTGATGAGAAAATTTCTTGAATATTTTTGTATTAAAATTCAAATTTTATATCTAATATAATCTTAGAGAGTTTCTATAAAGATTGAATATAAATATAATATTAGCAACATGAAAGAATTTATGCCAATACATCATACATCATTTGCGTGTACAGATATTCAAGCAATCACACAACAATAATTTCTAAAATTGAATGAAAAAAGACCAGGAGTCTTTAATTAAAATATTAAAATATTATAATTAATATATGAAAATGAATTTTGATATCAGATATATTTGTTATTTTGCATTAACACATAGATACATAATAATTGCTGTAAATAGGCACACACATGTACAATATATAAAGTGAAAAAGTATTACCTTTACATTATCACTTATGATAAAGCGATTAGTGCGAATACACAATGCTTAATTAATATTTGATATGCAACATGTTGACAAATGCATTCATATAGAAATAATTTATACGTCATATTTATATTACGTTAATAATTAGAAAATATATCTCAACAAATGCACGACGAAACATCGAAGATGATTCAAGACCAGTCACACGAATTACTGCCTGTAAAGATGCTTAGACAAGTGGTGTAGGAATTCGTTCGCAAATTATAACACTACATCACGCACAAAAATGGGAATAAATAGATTGAGCAATCCGTTTCAAGAAGCACTCATAAACGAGACGCTTCTAAGCGTTGGAGAAAAGTTCGACATCGACACACGTCGCGATGCGTTTGATCCTCACGACAAGATGTTCCTTTGCATCGAATGTCCATCGAAAGTCAAAATCACCTCATTTCGATCCATGTAGCGATAATAAACTATCATAAACGTTCGCACTTCGTACATGCACGCCCGCGTGAAATATCGTCGCACGCGCCTCACGTGAAAGGCGAGAAACAACGAAGTTGAAAGTCGAATGTCCACGAATGTCGGAGGTCGGAGGATCGACCAATGACGTCACACGTGAAATTTGAGCATCACATTTATTATAAAAAATATTTAAAAATCTCTCTCTCTTCTCCTCTCCTTTCTTTTAAGATTATTTCATTTGAAGACGTCGATCGGAAAATTTCAAGGGATTTCTGAGAATTTTTCGGACAATACAATATATAAGCATACATATTTACGTGTGTAAAATTTCGAAGGTGCGAATAATGCAAATTAAAATGGTTATTTTCTGTAACAGAGAGAAATGTGATTTATAATTTGTGATTATAATTTAGTGCTAAAGTGTTATTGACAACATACAGAATTTAATAATTCTTGTAATTTTAATGATTTACTTATAAACCTTCTTGTAATTTTAATGACTTACTTATAAACCACAATTCGAGATGCGACTCTTTAAATATTTCCATAAACTGACGTATAGTCTTATGTGGTATGAATAAATCAGCTGATCGCTTACGAAGCGCTCGTGTCTTGTGTCAGTACGTAACATATCACTGTCAACGTAAAACTTTACGTGTATTATATACAGCGTGTCCCACCTAGAAGTGGCTACTCCCTTTTATCTTTTAAATTAAAAGAGATAGATCACAACAAATATATATGAAATTAAATGGCTTGAACTGAACTTTATTATGAGTATAGTGATTGATTACAAAATTTAACTGTATTGAAAAACGGAGAGATATGCATAATTTTTTTATAATAATGGAGATATTTTGATATAATAAAAGTTGTAGCGCTGTTTGAAACGAATATAACGATGTATGATTTAATGTAAATATTTTACATATTATACGACATTTTCCGGCTTGAAATATCGCGGGCGACGTGCACCATTTCATTTTCGGTTCTGCGATATAGCCAACTTCTGACTCGTGCATTGGAGATTGACGTGTGTCATTTAATCATGATACTCAGTCAGAAGTTGGCTACAACTTTTATTATATCAAAATATCTACATTATTATAAAAAAAATTATGTATATCTCTCCGTTTTTCAATATAGGTAAATTTTGTAATCAATCACTATACTCACAACAAAGTTCAGTTCAAGCCATTTAATTTCATATATATTTATTATGGTCTATCTCTTTTAGTTTAAAAGATAAAAGGGGATAGCCACTTCTAGGTGGGACACGCTGTATATATTGTACTACTCACTCAATCGATCCGTCACGTTGAAAGTTCACATGTTATTCAGCGAAATAATTGTCTTATATAAAATTGTCTTATATAATGTTTTTATATATAAAATGCATTACCCAGGTAGCACATATTCATTTCAAAAACGTTTCATAAATGTTTTTTTCAAACGTTTCATAACCGACTCTTAAAAACGTTTTTAATTAGTTAAAATGTCCACTTGAAGAACGTTAAGAAATATGATAAGAAATATTTAAATATTTTTTATTTCTTTTCTGATAAAAAATGTTTAAAACACATTTAAAATACGTTTTTTCTTTTATTCGTCAAACGTTTTTTTTATGGAATTAATAAAATAATGCATTTATACTCTTTAAAAATAAATCAGTATATTATCACTGAAACAGTAAACAGAGTCACTGATATAGCAGTTATAAATTATATTATTATAGCACTGTAAATTAATAATATTTCACTGAAAGAATTAATAATATTGACTGTTTTAATCAGTAATATTAATTTATCTACTTCGTGTAAAATTAAAAATTTTATTTATAAATATAAATACATATATAAATATAAATTTATAAATATAAATTATAATATATATAATTATAATATATATAAATATAAATTTATAAATATAAATTTTATTTATAAATATAAATAATATTTATTTATAAATATAAATAGAAGACCCTAGAATTTAAATATATAAAATTAAATATATAAAAAAAACAATTATGCTTGGAACGAAATTACATAAAAGAGAAAATAATTTTTATTTGATGAAATTGTTGAATCGCATTTCCTTATACAATTATTGTTACAGATTACCAATAAATCAATAAGTTTATTAATATTTATTTAAGAAAAAAATAATAACAAATATAAAATCAATTAATAATATATATATATATATATATATATATATATATTATTAATTGATTATTTAAGCAAAGAAAATTTTAAAGGTTATTGGAACATAAATATATAAAATATACATAATTTAAATATATAACATAAATATATAAATATACATAATTGGAACATAAATATATAAATTATACATACATATATAAAACGTTTATATATACATATATACATTTCTAGGCTTATTTAAAAATTATAGAAATTAGAAAGGTGATTCTATTAAAGCGGTATAATTAATTTTATAACTTATGTTAGAGTTTTTTAACTAATTATTTAAGCAAAGAAAATTTTAAAGGTTATTGGAAGTAAAAACTGCAATATATTTATTTAATGTATGTTTATTTACATCAATAATATCTTTAAATAAAGGCAGACATTCTAAGTAAAAAATTCGTACATTACTTTTTATGTCCATTAAATATTAAGTGTAGTCGCATACACACACACACATATATTTTTTTTAATCATAAAACATATTTTTTATAAATCTCATATGAACAATATATATATTTATATTTGTGAAATTATTTAGAAACATTTATAGTATACAACAAAATATGTAGTTTATCGAACTATAGAGAAATTATATATTTTTATGGAGTTCGTCAAGAATTCGTTAATGTAATCGAATTATTATACATTTTATAAACTTGTGCAAATAACGTGTTTCATAAAATAACAAAATCGTATTATAATCGTAAATTTTCGTAGTTGTATATTTTCTGTAAATAATGATTATTTATTTTCTAATGATCATATATTTATTTATTCATTGTATTGTGGGCTTATATATATATATATATATATATATATATATATATAGGTTTTTGTAATGTGTACATATATGTTTATATATCTATCTTTATATACAAAACTTAATTGTAACGACTAGTATTTTACGATGAACTTTACATGAACATAGTAATTTGCAAAGATTTATGTTTAATTTAATAATACTTAATTTAATAGTTGCATACAAAGGTGTTTTTTCCTGCTTTGTTATTAATATATTATATGTATATATTATATCGTGTCTCCCTTTTTATATTATTAATAAATATACAAAACGTCTATATATACATATATACATTTCTAGGCTTATTTAAAAATTATAGAAATTAGAAAGGTGATTCTATTAAAGCGGTATAATTAATTTTATAACTTATGTTAGAGTTTTTTAACTGATTTTGTCAGTTAAATCTAAATTTTGTCTTGTAAGTTTATTTGACAATGTAAAATTAGTCGTATTAGCAATTTAAAATATCGCACTGATATGAATGGAAATTAAGATGCTTAAGTATCATTAAACTTTTTTGTTGTAAATAATACTGAAGTGATTGAAGCAACAGTCTTTTCAGCATATTATTCCGTTTTTTGAAACGAGAGACTACCTCTCCATGGAAATATGCGGCGTCCCTGGTAATAATTTATTTTCTTTAATGATATTGCAAATATTTGTTAATTTACTTAACTAATTAAGTAATTAAATAAAATAAATGAAATAATGAATATACATATATACACAAGTAATTAATTTTATTCAATCTTTAAAAATAACTGAAAAATATTGAATTTAATAAATTGGATAAATATAAATCAAATAACAAAAAAAGGTATAACTTATGTGTCTTGATGAAAACAAAAACTTGAAAAAAGAAATGAGAATTTAATTTTATTAAATATTTTTATTTTTATTACCACTTGCGAAGAATGTTCACTGTCATCATCGCTGCAATTAAGAGGTTGTGGAGGTTCCTCATTTTTCCGTAGAACTTTAATTGGTCTGTAAGTGTCATATGTGAGTAATAAATAATCAGGTATTAAGCAAATCACGATTATGATTATGGTAATTAACCAGTATGAGGGTGACATTAATAATTGTTGAAAGACTCCAAACATTTCACCATCATATTCCCTGGAATGATACGATTATAAGTCCAATTTCTAGGTAGAAATTATTTTCTTTAATAGATATGATTTAATTAAGATATGATTTAAATGATATATTTATGATATGATATAGATATGATTTAAAAATAAATCATAAATCATATCATAAATAAATCATATCATAAATTTCCCTGATAACATGGATTTATACTTACACATTTATAACCGAATAGCAAAATGCGAGAACAAAGAATGCTAATTCGGAAAGTATTATGCTTAAAACTAACGGAAAAGTCCAATACGAGCTGCGCAATAAAATCTGAAATTAATAATCGTTACCAACGATACGTAATTATTTAATGACATTTATATTATTGATCACTTATTCGAAAAATAATTCAATATATATATTTATATTGTTAAAATAATGAAATTTTTCTTATGCGATGCTTGAAGCATATAACATTCAATCGTTCGTTTTTAAATTTGAATTAAAATTAACACTTTTAATTATTTAAATTAACATTTTTAATCTATATATACAATGTCACTTTTGATACAAACCTGTAGATTTGCTAACAAAGTAACTATATGAAAAATACATGTACTATAAGTCCAATGTTCAACTGGTGTATTATCGTACAAAAACGTTGGATTAATGTATGAGATAGAGTATACTGTAAAATATGTTACTCCTGTGTGCCATAGTGCTAAAAAATAATGATAATAAAAAGTGAATAAGAAATCGATAAGAAATAAAAAAAATAATAATAAGAAATCAATCTATCGATGTCTTGGAGCTAATTTTGTAGAAAAATAAGATGCCATAGCATAATAATTTTTATATGTTAAATTTTTATTATTTTTATTTATATTAGAAAATAACTTTTAAATCAATTGAGAAAAGAGAATTATAAAACTCTCCATATATACGGACCTAAGAGTAACCATATCATAAACTGTTTTCTCGACATTAAGTAATTTCTTTTATTAAGTTTATACAAGTACGGATATAGCATAAGCTTTTCCGCATTGTGATTCTGTTCTAATAATCCGTACAAAAATATTGGTAGTGATGTGAATAGCAAGTTAAAACACATTAGAAATACACCGTCATAAAGTGCCTGTAAAAATATATAGGATAATATATATTGTTAACTGAGATATATATATATATATATATATATATATATATATATATATATTTGTGCCTATTACATGATGTATTAATTTTTAAATTATTAGATAATCAAAATTTATAAAAAATTATAACATTTATAAGAATTAAACATGTAATAATTTTACTTCTTAATCTCTATCAATCGTAAAGAAAGTCGTCATGTTTTGGAAGGTTATTAAGTACCAAATAAAAATAAATATGAAGAAAGAAAATAATAGTATAATAATTATAGCTAAAAATAAAAAATAATAGTATAATAATAATAGCTAATGAAAATAATAGTATTAAATAATAGTACAATAATATTAATATATATTATTAATAGAAAATAATAATACAATTATATTATAATTATATATAATTATGATAATTATGATAATTATGATAATGTATTCAACATAAGAACAAGACATTGAGAATTTTCTTGACAGAAAACATACTATTATTATTCTCTCACCTGTGTGGAGAAACCATTGTGAATACTGAATAACATCTGCGGCGTTATGAATACTACGTTTTTATAGAAGAAATATTGTATCAGGATGCTGATACGCAAATAATACCAATGGCCGTGCACCAATAATGCTTTTTTCAGATACATGAATTTTGTAACGGCGAAATCGGCGGATATTGATGCCTGGCGACCTTCCTTTCCTAATATTCCAATTCCCACATGAGCTTCCTGTATCATCGAGACATCATTACCGCCGTCACCGATGGCCGCGGTATGCGGCCGACTCCGTGCGGTTTTAATCAGATGCACAATCTGTGTATCAGTTACATTTGATACTTTTAATATATTTATTAATGTATCGAATATTTATATCGAATAATCGTACTTCACTCTTTTGCAATGGCGTTAATCTGCAACAGATAACTGCTTCACAAGCCATTCCGACGGATTTCAACAATCCAGGAAAACTTCGTAGAATCACCGTTATGCTTGTACCATCTATTATCAAACCGTATTGCTTGTACGGTTCCAATTTTATTTTGCGACTGCAAAATAAGAACAATTGTATGCAAAATTAATATATTCTAAAATCTTTTTTAAATGGAATATATTATTGGAATGGAATATATAAAAGCTATAAGTATGAACTGAAAATAATAATGTGACTAAGAATAAGAAGAATTAATAACTGATTTTTTAATAAAATTTTACTATTAAAATGTGAGTATTTTCATTGAAAATCAATAATTCATACTGCTTTTTGATGAAATTTTGTCACTTTAATTAGTAACATTTTAACTAATTTCAATTTTATAAAAAATTATTTGTTTTATTATTTATTATGTATATATTGTTTATTATATATTAATTGAATAGATTTTATTAATATGTTTATTATATATTAATTGAATAGATTTTTTTAGTAAAATTTGCATAGTATATGAGCAATTACTACGTAAAAATTAATATGAATAGTTAAGTAAGTAGCACAATTGATATAGAGTTATAGAGGATACGAAATTTTGAATGTATAAGATACACACTCACTCGAAAGTAGTAAGAATCGGGAAACAGGATTTTCCTGAAGTCTGTTCCATCAGTCTTAAAACTTCAGTACCTTTTTTAAAATGGCCGCAGAGAAAAGCTATGTTTTCTGCAGTTTCTGCTTTATCTCCGGTGAGTACCCATATCTAAACAATAAAGATTTGCAGTCATTTTATCTTCCGAAATAATCTTCTGAATTTTTTAAAAATTTAAGAAACACACATGTATTTGGTATATTTTTTAAATAAAAATTATAAACAAGATAAATGAAATAGATATAAATATACTTTTACTTATTATACTTTTGAGGATATAAAACTCAGAGAGAATGTTATAATTTTCATTTCGATGACTGACAAAACTGATATGAGACTTGAACATTAAATAGTAATGGATTAATAATTTATTTATAAAAACGGTATAATATAAACTACTTTAATTCCAGCGATTCGTAAGCATTCCAAAGTTTCTTGCACATTTTCTTGTAGACGATCTTCCACTGCGGTTACTCCGAGTAAAATAAGTTCGCTCTCCATAAGATCGTATGCACGTGTCATATACATTGCTCTCTCCGTGCCGATTATTTGTCTGGCCTGCTCGATATTTTGCGATAGCCTATCATATTCGGATTGATTCATCTTTTTATATGCTATAACCAACGTTCGTAAACCTCTCTGAAAAAAATTAAAAGACTTTGATAAAGAGAAAGAGAGATGAGAATTCTATAATATACGTAAAATTTAAAATTTGTTCAATCTGGAAAAATAAAAACATTATAGATATATGTATTTGCAACTAGATGAGTTAATTTTTTCTGTTTTTTAAATTAAATTGACTTCATATATCATTCATATAACAATTAATATAATTATCAATTTGCAATCACAGACAACATACCATGGAGAAATCGGCAACATGAAGGGAAGCTTCTTGAATCTTTCCTTCTACGACTAATGGAAAAACAGCCGAATCCGCACCCTTACAATACAACCAGATATCATTTGCCGAATCTTTCACTATTATCGACATTCTCTTTCGTTCTGTCCAAGATATATAATGTTAACAATATTTATCTCTTTAGTCTTAAAATATAATAATACAAATTAATTCTGATCTATGATAAATGATTACAATTAGCGTAATTCATAAATTTAATCTCCGTGATAATTATTTGTGTGACAATTATTTTAAAATTATTATTTCATTATATATATGATATTTAATTGTTATTAATTATTGTGTTCAATATTTATTTATTTTAATTTTGCACGTACCAGAAGTGAATTCTAGTATATCTAGTCTCTGGAAAACCATTACGTTTTTGTTGATCTGTAGATATATTTCCTCGTTAGTATCCTTCTGAAAAATCACACCGCATCTGGCACTTGCCTCCACTAACGCTTTCTCGTCTGCTGATGCTGCCTGCCATATGTTACATGTGTATATATCTTTATACGGAGTTAATCATACATCCGTATTTACGCTTCATTTTAGATAAACATTAGCACTGGATAAATAATAAAGTACGATATCGCAAATTTGATTATATATTTGCGTACGCAAGCTATCTTTACCTGATACTGCGGTAAATCTGGATGCATCATCAATGAACTGTTGACCCTCGTGATTTTCTTTAATCTGAAGCTTTCGCGAAATGACGTGCGCTTGGCTACGATTTCGGGGCGTTGACTGGGCGGCGCGATTTGCACCATATGACACAGCGATATACTTACCATAAAATGCCAGATATTCTCCTATAATCATGTATTATATCAAAATAATATTCTAATAATATTGAAATTATTATATTATATATTTTCCTATAAATAACAATAACAAATATTATTTCCCTTTTTGTGTTTACATGGATTTACCTTCCATGACGTTAATTTGACCGCTTCTTCTTCATTTCCGCTTGGTGGCAATAGATAAAGATTCCCGTCGCAATCTTTTTCCATATAAATATTGCCATCGATCGAACAACGTTTGAATATCATCAGATTTTCAGTGAGCGTGCCGGTCTTGTCGGTAAACAAATATTCAACTTGGCCGAGCTCTTCATTCAAATCTGACGTATTAGCGAGTGCTGGCTGATCGCTGGCCGCATCGTACATGTCCAAGTCCCAGCCGAAAAAAAACGAACCAAAGAACTTTTGTAATTCTGAAAAAATACATGCAAATCTTTATATTATAATAATAATTGTCGTGGATTTTTAATTCCAATTTTGCAGTTTATAAATATGTTTTTGCATATTTAGAATATTTCAAAGAGAAAGCGATAAGGAAAAATTTAAATAATTTTATATTAAGAAAGAAAATAATTGTGCAAATTTCTCACCGACAGTGACATATAATGATATCGGTACGATGTAATTGAATAAGATAAGAAAGCTCAGCATATCCGCAATCAGTGTGGAAAAATTGGTTTTAGGCGATGGACCCAGATAATTATCCCATTTCTCATAGGATTCAATGTATATCTTTAATATAGTGGATGCTAATACTTCGATCAACAGTATCACGACATATACAATAAGATATTTATTGACAGATCTGTGAATAATATTTAATAAGTGTAATTAAGTGTAAATCTAAGTAGTAATAAGTAGTAATTCTAAATAAAATTAATTTTTTAAATATAATTTAAGTTTTTTTTTAAATGTTATATGGCGATTGTTATAGCAAAAATGCATGCGAAAGCAAATAATAATATCAATTATTTATGTTTATATAAAAATAAAGCTTAAATAATTACTTCTCGGCGGTTGAGAATTTATTACTAACTATCTTTGAATTTAATGATAGTTTTGTGTCCTGTCCAGTATAAACTGCACAACCAACTACATATTCGGTGTCTTTTAGCCTTGATCCACGGAGCAAAAGATTATCTATCGTGAGATGTCCACTCATCATCTCGCTCTCATTATTAATCTCAAGCTTGCCGTGGAAAGTATAAAGATTTGCCAAAGGATGTTGACACGTAATTGTTGCTTTCATTGCCACTATGCGCGCAAGTGGCATCTTCGAGACCATTTTCGGAACCTGCAACGTCTAAAAAAAATTATAATTTTATAATAATCATAAATATGTTAATTGAAAGATTAAAAAGACTTTTGATTGTATCATAAGTTTTATCAGAGAAAAATACGTGCCATATCTATTCTTTAAATTACCTTTAGATTTGTTTCTCCATCAAGATTAGATGTCGTGACATAACAACATCCTGGAGTCTCGCTATAAAGAAGAACGATATCACATGGCACATCCTCGTCTCGAGAGACTTTTACAAGGTCACCTACCACTATTTGCTCGCAATATATATCCTATAAGTATTATATATTATTTATAAGAGCAGATTTAATATTTCAGTTGCATTAGAAATATTTTCCATATTTTATAACTTTAATTCGCAAATTATAGATCGTAGAAAATAGCAATCTCTATTCTAAATAAAATTATATTTAAAAAAAATTTTATGAAATAATTATTCAATATTTTTTTAATTATTTTTTTATTGTGTTTAAATTAATAAAGAGTTTAAATTACTATGTAAATTTTAAAGAGTATTTTATAAAATAAATATTCAATATTTTGCAAAATAAATATTCTATTTATAGAATAAATATTCAATATTTTAAAAAATTTTATAGAATAAATATTCTATATTTTTGATGTTAAAATTAATAAAGTGTTTAAATTACAATATTATATTTAACATAAGTAATGCATATGCAACGAACCTGTGTACATTTATTACGAATGACACTAATTAATCTCCGATTATCTCGTTGATCCGTCTTGTAACGTAAGTAATCTTCGTATCCCTGTTTACAAGCAGTCACTATAATGACGAATGCTAAAGGCAGAGCACTGGTTACGGGCGAAATAGGTGAGTCTATCGCAAGCGCAATTATTGTCGTTAAAAGAAAGTAACAATTCGCTATTCGCCGGAACTGCTCGAAGAAATTCTTTGGAATGAAGTTCCATATTGTGTACTGTAAATTACAGAGATAATATGGTTAATAAATTGCTATAATATTTTTAGATGTGTGCACAAGTTTTAGAAATAACGATAATCATTTTAAGAGACTAGCGAAACACGGAATTAATAATTAAAATACTTTTTATATAGAATTTCAATATATTTTTAAATAATAAATCTATTAAAGTAAAATATAGAAAAGAAAACACGCGAAATATACCTTATGCGATTTGACGTGATTGCTGGTAAAAAGTGTTTCTAATGGATCATTTGTAGGATTAATATTCACGATTCTGTTATCGCTAAACACTGAAGATGTAGCACCCTATATATGAACAAAAAAAAAAGAGAAATCTCAAATTAATAAATTTAATAAATTTATATGCAAAACTGTGCTTTGATTTCTAACGATTGCAAAACAGCAAGAGACGTGAATTTGATTTCAAGTTGATTTCAATTCCTATTTCTCGAAAAACAAAAATTAATCGTGAATTCTAATTATAACCGTGAATGCAGATTTCAAAAGTCGAAAATTAATCACGATCAAAATTAATCACAATGACGTAAAGTAATATTGTATATAAAAAAATTATTTTTTTATTTGACTTATTCACGAAACCAAATTTCGAAATTGCTTCCTCACATCTCTGACACTTGTTCGTGCTGCAGTGACAAATGGGGGGCAATGTACGGGAAACTACAACCTTATCAAAATACACAATCTGTTACGTATTTATACCGGCAAATCGTACGTTATCTGCATTCAAATTGGAAAGATCTTAAATACGATAATAAATTTCCTAAATTCATTACTAAGCAATTTCATAAGAACTTAATATGCAAACGCGAAAATGGCGATAAGAAGGAGAACGTGCTTAACATGAACAACAGTCAGTATTTGGATTACATGTACAAAGCATGGCTCAAGGATCAGAAATCTGTAAGCTCCTCATGGGACTTATATTTCAAATTGATTCACACCGAAAACTCGGATTCTTCTAAATCCAATTTAATTCGTGTCAATTCGTCTCCTAAATTAATGACATCGAACTTGGAAAGAGGACAATCGAACAGTGAGTGTATTTCGATTTTATCTTTGAGATTTATATGATATAAAATCGTTTTTGAGCAATTATAGTCAGAATGAGTAAATTAAAATTAACATATAAGTGTAATATTGATTTTGATTTTATCGTAATTTACATATAATGTAGAATAATAAATACTGTTTTAAAGATTTCTTTTAACTTTTCTAAAAACTTAAAAAATATTATTAATATTAAAATTGAATCTTATGTATTGTTCAATTAACGTGTAATAACTTTCACATTTATTTGTATTGTAAAACAATTAAAAATATAAAATAATATAACAATATTGACTTCTATTTATTAATTTGTTAATTATATATATCAGTATAACATACATATAATTTAATATAAAATCATTAAAATATATTTAAATTTTTTAAAATTATAATTTGTATAGTACATTTATTAATTTATATTTATATTTTATACAAGTATATATAGCATGCAACATATATGCAATATAGCTAAATATATGTATTTTGTGGGTTACTTAGATATACTAATTATCTAATAGATAATCTAATTAAATAATCTAATTAAATAATTAGAAAATCTAATTATACATATGTTTTTTCGCTTATATAATAGAACCACCAGAAAAGCCCGTTCGAAGAAAATCAGATAATCAGATGCAGGGAGATAATCAATATATAATTGATGCACTCGATATCAATGCCACGATTCGCGCGTATCAAGTATATCTTTCAAAATAAATTTCGCAAACATGCGTTATACAGTTGTAACTTTTTTTGTACATATATTGAGATTTATTTTATTTTCTAGGCACGTGGCCACCTTATAGCCGACACAGATCCATTGGGCATACAGAATCCAGAGTCGGCAAAGCTCCAGGGCACTGCAAATTTGCCGCCGACAATTGTGGTGCGACAGCATCTCAAGGGAATGACGGAAGCGGACATGAACAGGGAGTTCCCTCTTGCTTCCCTAACTGTTATTGGTGGTGACAAAAGAAGTTTACCATTGCGAGAGATACTGATAAGACTCAATAAAATCTATTGTGGTCATTTGGGCCTGGAATACACATATATTCACGATCTTAATGTGGTGCGTCTGGGTCAAATTGAAATTTTATTCTTGCGGGAGATATTCCTACACAAAATGTGCATTTTGTATTTAAACGCACAATATTTCGTGATAGTATAGATACAGTGATAACAGATTAGATTACAAACCCGTTTTATTATTTATAATATCTTATATATTTACGAATAAGATATAGTATCTCTCGACAAATTGAATTTTAGCCTGTAATTAATACAAAGATACAAATCAGAAATATTGTGCAAAAATTGAGAAGAGGAGAAAAAACTTCAATCAAAAAGAATTGTGTAGATTGTATTAGAGAATGGGAAATTATCATTTAATTGAGAAATTTCTCATTATACATTTTTATTTTATTATGTAATTCAATTAAAAAAATTGATGATTAAAGATATACTCGATATACCTGATATTGATGATTTGAATTCTTAGCTCGTAGGACGAATATTTTGCATAGAGCTATGAAATATATTGAACATGCATTTTATCAGTTAGATTGGTTGAGGGAAAAGTTTGAAATACCAGGCGCCTGGGAATTGCCCGCAGACCACCGAAAATGGATCTGGATGAATATCATGAGAGCTGTGAATTTTGAGAATTTTCTAGCAAAAAAATACGGAACGGAGAAGAGATTCGGCTTAGAAGGTTGCGAATCGTTTATATCGGCCATGGCAGAGTGCATAGAAACATCAGCGTTAAATGGTGATTGAAACAAATTGTTAAGTCTCATCAAGGCAGATGAAACTGAAGTTTATTACTTATGAGTTTTCATAGATGATGTGTTTTCTAGGAGTGGAAACTGTAGTCATTGGAATGGCACATCGCGGTCGTCTTAATACTTTGGTAAATGTATGCTCGAAACCGATGAGTCAGCTGTTCACTCAATTTAATCCGATTGCACTGGAGGGACTCGGTTCTGGTGATGTCAAGTATCATCTTGGAACATATTCGGAAAAATTGTTAGAGAGGTGAAACATTACGTAAAATTGATTTACAGTATTAATATGGATATGTCAAGCATCAATTTTTAAATCTTCCTTTCATTTATTTTTTAAGTCTTCAAGTAAAGTTAGCGACATTTATTATATTATTATTTATTCGTGTCGATTTATAGAACTAAGAAAAAAGTGCTTCTTGCTATAATGGCAAATTCCTCGCATTTGGAAGCGATCGATCCGGTCGTAGTCGGTCGTGTGCGCGCCGAGCAAGTCGAAAAAGGTGACTCTAAAGGTATGTATCAACAGGGATATATAATCTTTTAACAGACGATAACAATTTTCCTCAAATAAATTGATTTTTTTAGAGGGTAAAAGATCCTTAGCTATTCTGGTTCATGGTGACGCCGCTTTTGCCGGTCAAGGTGTCGTTTACGAAACAATGCACCTCACTAATTTGCCAGAATATACGACGGGTGGCGTCATGCATATCGTAATTAACAATCAAGTAGGAATCAATAATAACGGTTTTTGTAAAAATAAGTTTATAAATATTAATTAGAAAAAAATTTAATTTCATTTTAATTATATATTTAAATTTTATTCAAATTTATTCAAATTAATTATATAATTATGTTTCATTCAAATTTAATTATTTTTTTCTATAATTTCAATGAGGTAAATAAATGCTAAGTTAAATTAAAATAAAAATTGATGTTGATAACATTTTGATAAGATTTTTTAAATATATAATTATAATAATATCGATATATGTATTTATCAATTTTTATATTATCTCTATTTAATTTTGGATTAATGTTAAATGATTTAGATTGCGTTTAATTTTTAATTAAAGTTAAATTACAGTTAAATAATTATTAAGTAATTGGCAAAATATTAAATTAACTTTAAAGAATTTTGAACGAATTTTTAGATAATTTATTTTAAAATATTCAAGAATGTAATTTGATTTTAGATTGGCTTTACAACCGATCCAAGATATTCACGATCGAGTGTGCATTGTACGGATGTAGCTCACGTTGTTAATGCTCCTATTTTTCACATACATGCTGATGATCCCGATTTAGTAACTTATTGCAGCAAAATAGCCGGCGAATATCGGTAAATTGCGATATAGATAATATTATTTTATTTCTATAATCTTTTTATCATATCTGTCAATGAAAAATTACTTATTATATAACTTAGAATAGTTTATCTTTTCTTAACATTAATGTTATCGGGAAGAAATTTAATAATTTTATAATTAAAGATATATTTATAAATACAGATATTATAATACAAATATAATTTTATAATTAAAGATACACACATAAATACATATTTGGAAAAAATATTTTTAAAATTCGAAAAGTTTTGATAAATGGAGCTTTAATAAATGAAAAAGAATGAAATCTTTATAGAATCAATTTCATTTTTGATTTACATAAACTTATTATGATTAATTTATTACTATAGGTATTTATTTAAAATTCAAGTAATTGCATACACATTTTGTATTAAAAATTGAAATACTACAAAACTAAATAACAAATTTCTTTGAACATATTGTCTGAGGCAAAATTATCTAAATTTGACAATAATCTATTGTTAGCAGTTGCTCTACGGCAAAATTGTTTACAATGAAATATTTATTCCGAAGAAAAAAGTTTTTATTATTATTCAAAAAATTTTATTTTGTATCAGGGCCACTTTTCATAATGATGTAGTATTGGATATCGTTGGTTATCGAAGACAAGGTCACAATGAAATGGACGAACCGATGATAACTCAACCACTCATGTATAAACGCATAAAAGCTCACCCCAGCGTTCTTTCTATATACAGCAATAAGCTTCTTAAGGAAGGTGTGATAACGGAGGCTTTTATAAAAGAAGTTCGGAAAAATCTCATAATAAGTAGCTTATCTAATCTTCGTTTACGTTATACACATAACTTTCCTTCATGGATAGGAAACAGAGAAGTACATAAGCCATTGCGAGGAAGAGTTCAGAAAAGCGCAGACCATCAGCTCGATGCAGATGAATGATTGGCACGATGTACCATGGACAGAATTCTTCTCGAATCAGAGTCCGAAACAAATGGTACCGCCTACCGGTATCGATTTGACGACCATCAAGACAATATGCAATGCTATATCTACTCCACCAAAAGATATCGAAGCTCATGTTCAAGTTAGTTATAAAATGTCATAGACTTGAAGATCGAACTACGTTCTTATATTCATACTGATTTAAATTATCCTAGAAACCCTTCATTATTAATTTTTGGAAAGAAAAAAAAACATTTTTGGATTCATAGAATTTTGCAGAATTTTAATCCAGAATTTACTCTTTGATTGATATTCTACTTGATCTAAATAACGAATACGTAAAAGTTTAGGTACTGAGAGCGATGGACAGGCGAGCAAAATTCATGGCATCTCGACAATTTGACTGGGCAATGGGGGAATGTTTGGCTTTTCTTAGTTTATTAAAAGAAGGTCATCACGTTAGACTATCCGGGCAAGATGTCGAACGAGGCACCTTCGCTCAACGTATACATATCATTCACGATCAGAGCAGAGATAAGGTTTACAAAAATATTCTGCACGATGTTTTTCCCAGGCAAGCTTTATATACCGTCACTAATTCGTCGTTATCGGAATACGGAGTGTGCGGTGAGTGAGATTCGAGGAAAAATTTATTAGCATTAATTATTACATCACGTACGATAACAATATCTATTTTTGCGATCCGTCTGTCTCTTATTCACGTGTTATCGATAACACATGTTTGTTTAACTTCTTGTACATTAGATCAGCGATCTTAGAATAAACTGCAACATGATATTTTAAACTGTTAAATTTTACTATTCAGAAAAGCTGACCATAAGCTCAAAACAAACGTAAAATATTACAGCTGCGATATTCATTAATAAAATAAATATTGAAATATGGAGATATTAAAATTTAAGATTAATTCATCTTTTGGAGTTTAATTATAACATATAATTTATAATATATTATGATTAATATTTTATGAATTAATGAAAAGGTTTCGAGTTGGGATATTCGGCATACAATCACAACACTCTTACAATCTGGGAAGCACAATTCGGCGATTTTGCCAATACTTGTCAAGTAACATTATTCGTTATTATTATTATCTCTTTTTCTTTGTAATGACAATTTTATATAATTAATCTGTAATCTCAAGTATATCATATATTAATCATATTTTGTTATCATATATTTTAATCATATTTTTCTTGTTTTGCCAATACTTGTCATTTAATCATCATTATCGTCATTACATATTATTGTATATATTATTGTATATTATTATATATACATTTCTTTTTATTAAAAATTTTATATAATTAATCTGTGATCTCAAGTATATTTTAGTTAGCTTTAAATTATATTTAAATTATATTATATTATATTTAAAATTCAAATTCTTTGCATAATTGAAAATTTATTTTCGATCTCGTCTAATTATTGAAAATCGCGATATATTTTATTCAGAATATCCTCAATCTTAGCCATTCGATTAAATTGATCTTTAGGTCATACTAGATTGCTTGTTATGTTCTGGACAAGCCAAATGGGGCAGACAGGTGGGATTAGTGTTGTTGTTACCGCATGGCATGGAGGCCCAAGGGCCGGAACATTCGTCTGCCAGATTGGAAAGATTCCTTCAGCTGTGCGACGACGAATGTACTCATGTGCCTAGAACAGAACCCGGTGCCTCCGCCGGTGAAACTGTCGAGCAGATCATGACTAGGCAGCTTTTTGAGATAAATTGGATCGTCTGCAATCCCTCGACACCCGCCAATCTCTTTCACCTTCTGCGTCGGCAGATACTGATGCCGTTTCGAAAACCGTTGGTTTGTTAACTCTTCCTTTGTATAATATACTGAGTGTTTTTGTAATAAGAATATTTCATACGACAATATATTATAACTCGTTATTTTTTTTAGAAAAAATACGTTTAAGCGAGAGTTGCACAATTTTGAAAAATATTCATTAAACATTTAATTAAATTTTGTATTAATATAATTTTCAACATAATTTCAAGTCGTCTTTTTATTTTTTATAATGCTTGATCTGAAAAATTTGTTTTGTAAATGCAATCCAATAAATCAATCAATTTTTATAAATTCTTAAGGGAAGAATAAAAGTCGTAATAATAGTTGTTAAATATATTTTCTTCGACTTTAATTTTTGTTCGAAAGATTTTTTGTTCCCAATACTTTCGGAAAAATTGTAATATTGATGCTGAAACATTCTGTACATCCAGGAGCACATGTAATTATTCTGCGCGATTCGCGAGATGCATAGCAAAAAATCGTTTTAAACGCGATATCGTAGTTATATCATTTTTCATATAATGTTAGTCCTTTAATTATTATCACGTAAAATTCTTGAGAATTCAATTATTTTATATCAAATTTATTTCGTCGTGAAAAGATGCTAAATCAAAATTTAGTCTTTGGAATACTTTTCGGAATTTGCTTGTAAAGTGATGCGTGTGAGAATTTTTGCATTTCCAACTTCTATGTTTATTTGTTATAATATTATGAAGCATTTTACTTTATCAAATTTAAAATTTTATGCAAAATTATGTCTCCCGTGCTATTTAGATTCTTATGACTCCTAAATCATTGTTACGTCACCCAATGGCAATATCGAATTTCGAGGAGGTGGGCCCAGGTACAACTTTCAGGCATGTTCTACCGGATCCTTTCGTGAAATTCGGAAACGTAAAGAAAGTATTGCTCTGTACCGGGAAGGTATATTATGATTTGATCATCGAACGACAAGAGAGGCAACTGGAGGATAAAATAGCTATTATTAGAATCGAACAGCTTTGTCCCTTTCCATATCATCTTCTCGCGACGGAAATAGCGAGATTTCCGGGAGCCAAAGTGAGAAACTTTAGATAACAACATGCAATTTTTGGAGTGATTTAAATATCTATTTGTATCCCATGATAAGAAAAAGTCTAACTGTTGTGCATTAAATTAAAAGTAATTATATGCATGTACAGATCATGTGGCTGCAAGAGGAGCACAAAAATCAAGGTGCTTATTATTACGTGAGAGATAGAATAGCCTTGACCTTGGGCATCCCATTGGAGGATGTAAAGTATGGAGGTCGTCTTGCTTCGGCCGCGCCGGCCACCGGCAGTAAAATTATTCATAAAAGCGAGTACGACAGTATGATGGCAATGGCAATGAGTCTCGATTAATTGCATAAAATGTGATAAAAACGTTATTTTTTCATTTGAAAAAAATAAAAATATGTATCGTGGGATTATATAAGAATAGATAAGAAATAATTGAGTGTATATCAAGTGTAAAATACTGAGAAATCAGAGGTGAATATAAATATCTATTTTTTTAATTAATAATCTATTACAATCGATTGTTATTATCTATTTACTTAATAATAATGAAAATCAAGTGAAATTAATTTTGATTATAGGATTTTTTATTTCATTGACTCACCAACAAACATAAATATTCGGCACTTTCTTGTGTTGCGCATGAAAGAATTCTTTTACTCAAACAATTCCACATCACATTCTACGTTTCTGTCGCGAAAGATACAAGCATGAGTTGTAAGAACGTTTGACACGAGACTAAATGATGATGTTAGAAGGCGCTAATGTTACTGTCCATGATAGAAAAAAAATTTACACCTCGAACAAAGGCCATGATCATTAAACATGGCTTCAATAGTTTCTTTTCAGTTAGATAACAATTTTATTGTTTTTGTTTTAAAACACTAGATTCGACGGGAAATCTTTTCGTATTTTCTGCGAATCTTGAAAAGTCCGATTCGTAGACGGAAGGAGTGGTTATGATAAATATACTGATAATTCGTCTTTATCATTGGATGACACAAACTTGCACAGTATCTCCAACCTTTGCTTTCTTATTCACTCGAAAAATAAATTTCGATTATCACCGGAATTATTATTGTTTGTTCATTATGTCTTAAATCGAAAATTTCTACACGTTACGTAATGCCACGACATCATTGTTTAATAAATCTCATCTGCTTTCCTGTGGATTTTATTAATTTACATAGTCAAATAAGAGATAAATTTTTCAAATAAAAAGGCTAGAGATATTAGTTGAAATCTGACATTGTTGAAGAGATATGATAACAGCTAAATGCTCCAAAGATAAGATAGTACGAAATTAAATATCTGTTCAAAAAATTAAATAATTTTCTAGGCTGGAAATTTATATTTTATATAACGTCTTACCATATCGTTGTGTCCGTGATGTTCAAAGTGATGAGCGTGATTTCAGCAGCAAGGAAAGACTTCTTTCACCTGTTTCAATTTTACACTTGTCTGATAAGAAATATGCACTTTATCGTACGCACTTAATCCTATATTATTTTCACTATTGCTAAATATATTTTTAAATATCACACAATACGTGTATGCGTTAGGACGGATACACTTCAATTTAATTTTCTTGATCTTGTTGTAGCAGTTGTCCACTACCATCTAAGAAATAGTATCATGCAGCAAATGTTATAGCCAATTCGTGCACACACTTATTTGAATATTCATGTATGAAAAAGATACATTTTTATTGCACGCATTTGCAAATAATTTCATAGAATGTATGTATATATGCAGTTTAAAAGAAGTAACTGATGTTAATAATCATTGAAACTAAAAATCCTAATATTTTAATTAACAGCAATAAAATAATAATAATAAATAAATCGCAATATTATCTTTTAAATTTTTCAGTTTTTATAATTTATATCTGGCATTATAATCTCAAAACAAGAAGAAACAAGCAATTTTAAAACATTAATTAATTAATCAACAATTTTATAACTAACATTGTAATCTCAAAACAAAAAGAAACTAGCAATTTTAAAACTAAATTAATTAATTAATTAATTAATATGTGTGCAACAAAACTTAAACATTAGAATAAGTATAGTCGTTATCAATTAATATAATAATATCTTGCAATGTTTTATAATCGATTATGTGCGTGCGTGATTAAAATCGAGGAATTACTCATCACTACTGTTCATTAGCTTATCTTTCACTTACCTAAAAGTTTTTTTATTTCTTTATGGAGCACACTGCTGTTGGTCGTATTTCCTCGTGAGCGAAAACTGATTATTCGCGGCCAAGGGAGACCGATACTGAAATACTCAATCGTGACAACGGATAAGGAAATCTTTATCAAGCGTTTTGCACATCTACTTCCATATCGGTCATTAGTGATTATGAGAACCGTCACCTATCGCGAACAGGATAGATAAGTCAACGCAAATTCAGATCATTGTTCGTTTTTTTGTTAATCTTGATTACTGATTCCAGTTTAGTTTATCTGTGGGATAAATGATTCAGCATTAATTAATTTTGGAAAATTTATTCCAAGATCTTGAAGATTTATAATTAGCATTTGTAACTATATAAAATATCATGTTTACAAAAAATGAAAAAGCAAAGCACGCTGAGACTGCTCTGCATTTTAGAATCATTTTTCTCTCTATTGGATATTAATCAGCACTACTTGATAGAAGAATGTTGATCTAATCAAATCATTAAGTTATTCTTATTCATCTTGTTCAATTATATCAAATAAATTGAATCAAATAGATATCAAATAGATTGAATCAAATAGATATCAAATGGATTAAATCAAATAGATATCAAATAGATTGAATCAAATCACAAAGACGTCAAATCACAAGCAATAACAGCGGATTGTATATTTATACGCGAACTCATCCAATGGGGGTATTTTACAGTTAGATTTTTCAGATCTCAATATAATAGCTGGAATGGAATCAATTGATTTTTTAATCAATTTAATTGATAACTTGGAAATAAAAAAAATTGGTAAGGCAAAAAAGTGATATTAAATTTACTTATACATATAGTTTTTTAATCAAAATAAAATAAATTTTGTTCTTCGTATAAACATTAGATTTTATTTGCGACGATAACTTATTTATCAATATTAATTTGAAATATAAAGTGCAGAATTATTTTGTATTAATTTATACATAATGTACAAAATGTTAAATACTTTAGGAGCAAATTACTAAAAATTATTAAAAAACTGTACCGAATTTGGCCTTTACGATGTATAATGTGTTATTCATAAATAGGATATTTAACAATAACATGCTACGATAACTCCTAGATGCTCAACGTGTTGTCATTCACACGGCGACATTCAAACAGTAAGATAGTGATGCAAGACGCCTCATATGTTAAATTCCTACTTAAAACGCGATTGCGGTAAGTGCGGGAAATAATTTTCCATATAATCATTACAGTTGATAATTAATTACTATAATAATATAATTAAAACTCTCGATAAACAAAATGTATTGCGACAAATAAGACTCTTTATTGCTATTTCTCGCGATATATTTATTTATAATTTCAACTAGGAAACAAAGTGATAGAAATAAACATAAATTATTATAATTATTATAATTATAAATTATTATTTTCTGCAACCTTTATAAACAATAATTATTTCCCTAACAATAGAGTCAAATATATCTCCAATATTTTATCGTTCGGTTTATCAATGATCTAAATATAATTCGGATTGAGAATATTCAGTAAAATAATCGAATCGCAGAATCGAATTATTAGTAAAACGAAAGAATCCGTGATACATTAGTTAAATAATTGATCTATAATTTAAAATACTTCTGTAATATAATATTATCCATATATGTATATGCCATAGAATACGTAAAATATTTTGGCAATGAATTTTATCAATAATATGTTTGACTTTGGCGTCATATAAACGGTAGCGCGCTGTTTACGTTACGTGTTACGGTCTGCTATCATTCGTATGTTGACACTTGAACAGTAAAGTAGTGATGTGAAACGCTTTGTATATTGTCAAATTTCTTTTCTAAACATGATCTCGAGTATTTTCGTGAGTGAATAAGGAATTCAAAAGAGTGCAAGTGCCAAGAGGACTCGAGATCTCTGATCTCTACGATCATTCTTTTCTTTATTGAATATTAATCGGCGTATCATTCATCCGATAGGCTTTGATAAATCGTTGGATCCGTTATTTTTTATAAAATATAGCGATAATGCGGTTTTTATAACATTATTTTAAAGCTCATTTTATCCTGTTTAACTAATCATTCGCGCAATATGTATTTTATTTTCGATCGCAATATTGGTATAAAATCGCGTATTGGAAAATAACTCGGGCAGCGAATTCTATATTCGCAACCATTCGCGGATCTCAAATAACTGTCAAAATACCTTCGTTTAAAATGATAGGAATTATATCGCATATTGTGGGCTTCGATTATTATATTTGATAGAAATTATAGGCACTCTGAAAAAATTTGGTTGAAAATTTACCAAAAAAATATTCTGTTGTAGTAACTGTACATCGTTGTACTGAGCTCTCTGTTTTGATGGTTTGAATAAGCTTTGTTTACATCAACAAATTATTTCGGAATATTTTAGTTATATTTATTTGAACGTATCGGAAAATATATTTAGTTGAACAAAATAAATTTTGCCTTTCTCAATCAAGTTTTTTTTTAGTGTAGCAATTCAATATTCTGAATATCGTCGATTTATTTATTCATCGCGTTTCCTTGCAAATTTTAAATCGTGATTTAATCTATAATTTAATCGTTAATTTACATCGAAGCTTTGTCTATCTCTTTTTGCATTTTGAATATTTTCTTTGAAGGTTTGCACAAAATGCGCCAGTAATACACATATTTTCTTGTACAATTAGGAGATATTATTCAATAATTTATTATTAATATATGTATTAATAATAAACTCCTTATTTATGTTACATAAAATTTATTAAGGTCTAATTGTGTACCAATTTTTAATGATAAATATCGTGTAATTAATTGTTATTAATTAGTCTTGATCTAAAAATTTCTAAATATTTTTAATAAATTTTGTATTATATGAATATTTCGGATATTTTCGTGTAATTCTATGTGATAAATTATTTTGTACTAAATTTCAGTTATATTTTATTAAATTTTGTATCTTATAATATGTATTTATATTATATATGTACATATAATCGGGTTATAACGTCTTTCGCTGTTGTCTGATGCCTAACTTCCACCTCATTCTGTTCATCCAATTCCCTTCTCCTAAGTTTCTCTCACTCATAGATTTTTTCCTTATCCCTTCCGCCCATGTCCTTCTTGGTCTTCCTCTCTTTCTTCTTTCTCTTAGCGTCCATTTCAGGAATATCATAAAGGACGAATACCGAAACAATTAAGAAAAGGAACAAAGTGGATTCCCAGCTGGCAGATCCTGCATGGACAATATTTTCTAAAGCAAATTATCGAAAAGAAAATAGCTATCAATACATCTCATGTTTATAGACCTTCAGCAGGCATACGATAGTGTACCCATTACTAAGCTATAGGAAGCATTGTAGAATACGAACTTAAATACCGTGATCAAAGCAATACAGAACTTATACGAAGGGTCTGAGACGGCAGTAAAGATAGGAAATAGTCTGACAGAAAGACGTTCTCCGTTAGGAAAGGCCTTAAACAAGGATGTTGTATATTATCAACACTTTAAAATATAGAATATATAGTACTCTTATTCAATGGAAAAGAAAGTGTAAAAGGATGGGAATAGAACAGATGAGGACACTTACTTATATACATTACAGTTTGTTGATGACCAGGTGTATGCTAAGGATAAAGAAGACCTACAATACATGACAAGGAAATTAATTGAGGAATATAGTTATTGGAGACTGAGCATGAACATAGATAAAACAAAATATTTATGTATAGGAGAGGAGAGAACAGATATAGAATCTAACCAAGAGAAGAGATAGAATCATGTAGGCGATACAAATATTTATAATACAAATATTTAGGAGTGCTATTCAACACACAAGGTACAGATAAGGGAGAAATTAAATTTAGAAATATACAAGCCAGGAAAGCGGAGTGTCTGAATGGAGCAAAGAGATTGGAAAAAAACGGAAAGAACAGATATAAAAATATGAGATCATGATAAAAAGCAGCCTATTATACAGGTCAGAAACAGAGAGAATAACCGAGAATTTAAAAAGGAAATTGGAAGTAAAGAAAAAGGTTTCAGGTAATTTAAACATCTTTTAGAAATGCGCCTGAGAACAAACAAGAAAGCATTTCAATGCCCACTATAAAGAAGAAGGAATACTATGTAAATTCCTATGATTTTAAGATGAAAAAATGTGATAAACCATAACAATTCAAGAACTAGAAGAAGAGAATGTATAGAAATGCATGATGATTAGGAACAAGAAGACAGCTTGAAGTTAAGCAAAATCCGCTAATAATAATATTTTACAATTATATTATACTTTATAATTTATTGTATTATGTAGAGCATTAAACATCAAAATATTATATTGTTATCCAAATTATAATAAAGGAAATAAGAAATATTTATTATGTTAGAGCGCGGAAACTATTCGAAAGCATATGTTATATAAAATAATTTGAAATATTTTGCAAAATTTTTCGAATATATTAATGCCTTATATAAATTTTTTAGAAGAATCCATTTGTGACTAAATGTGATTATTCCGATGAATAATCTAAATATAATTAAGAATGGGAATGTGCAGTAAACTAAATGAATCATAGAATCTAATAAATAGCATAAAAAATTTCATGATACATCATTTATTCTTTCGTGATTTTTTGATCATCCGCAATTGAAGATGTAATCATGTCTTCGAATCAATAAATGAAAAATCGCAATATCGTTAGAAATATTAATTTTACCGTTTCGAACAGAGAATTATTTTTAGAATTCGTGGGATGCTATTGAGAATTCTAAAAATAAGAAAAGTCGAAAATGTGAAAAAATTTTTCATCTTCGGGGCTTATCGATAGCATTAAAAATTTTTAGAAATGACATATAAAACGCTCGATTGTAATTCATTTTCAAAACAAAAGTTTATTCGATTGTAATTCATTTAATCATATTCTATTATTTTTTAAGAGTTTTAAGCGAATTAATAGTGTTAATTAATTTTTTCATAAAATAATAAATGACATTATATTAGGCATATAAAAATATATAAAAGAATCGAAACTTTATTGTTTAAACAAATAATTTTTCTAAGAAATAAAATATGACATTTCATATATATTTCGAGAATATAAAGTCACTTGCTCATAATATAAATTTTTCGAAATTTTATTCAGATCCAATTAAATATTAATCATAAATAATTACATGATTTTGATAATTATTATTGTTTATGATATTATTTATTGTTCTATTTTTATTTATATGTATATAATTACATATATAAATAAAAATTATATATACTATATAATTAGTTTTAAAATAAAAGAACAACAAAAATATGTTATAATTAATTTTAAAATAAAAAAATATAATACAATATAATATAATAAAAATATATAACAATACAATTTTAAATATTTTTGAGGTAGTTTTCACATCCCTTCAAAATACAGGCGAATTAAATTAACCAAGAGAATAGTTCCATAACACTTTTTAATCAATAGTTATGATATGCGCGCGAATTCGTCTAGACATAACGTGTACAACCTAGAAATAATTCAAACCATATTTTATTTCTTGTACTTTTATCATGGCACTTTCCGTGCTGACAATGTCAAATAAATGTAGAATTAAGTCAAAAGAAGTAAATAATTAGGAAGGGGAAAACGTGGGCGAAATGAAAATTGCGGAGAGTCAAAGAATCATCATCAGGCCTCCCACATGACAGCGAGAATCGTCTGCTAACGCTAGCGCCACTGCGCAGGCGCGGGGACTTGCTCCGTCCGTCTACCTAGAAACGTCGCTCACAGCTGCCCGGTCGACCAGTATGGCGACAGTCGGCGTATGCGATGCAACGTGCTTCACGGATATTGCGTAATCGGGATCAGCCAGTAGTTTCTGCTACATTAGAACGAGCGGAAGGAGGAGATAACACGAGAGGATAATTTTCGGGAACAAGTGGCGCTACGACAGCTCGACGACAGTGCCTGCCGTGGATCAGGAGATATGCCGCCGAGTGGAGACGCGCGTTGCTAACATCGGGGAGGATGCGAATAGGACTGTCACCGGACACGGATCGGTAACGAAGGTGAACGGCGAGCGGCACGACAGCGCCAGCGCCAGCGCCTGTAGCAGCAGCAGCGGCAGCAGCAGTAGCAACAGCAACAGCAACGTTTCGTGGAACATGACGACGATCAAGGGTAGCGGTACGCCAGGCGCGCCGCGCCAACTCAACGTCCTGAGCAACTTCAAGTACGAGTACTTTGTCGCGGGCATCTCAGGCGGCGTCGTCTCGACCCTGATGTTGCACCCGCTGGACCTCATCAAGATTCGATTTGCAGGTGAGTCACGCGTGCGTCGACGTGAACGCGCTCGCAAATATGGCGGCTGGCTGTCTCTCACCTCGCCTCTCGCGTCACGGCTAGCACGTGGTATATTCGAGATTCTCCTCGTGCATCGCCTCGTGATCCCCTCCGCCTTCGTGTGTCTTTCGCGTCTAACAATTTTTTCTGTTCTTTTGATCCAGTTTCTTTTTTTTTTAATCCAATCGGGGTTTTTTCTTTTTTTCTTAATTTCTTTTTTTTTTAATCAAATAGGGGTTTGTGAGAAAAAAATATGTAGACTGAAATATAAAAATATATCTATAAGTAAATATAATAAATGTAGAGATTGAGATATATATAACGAATTTTTGAGATATTTAATTTATAGATTCATCATGTATAGCTACTTTCTAAATCAGTGTAGTGTATCAGACTGAATTTATCATTTTATTCAAGGTTAAAACAATGTGCTCAACGTGTTTCTTTTTAATTCTATTTTCCATTAAATGTTAGGCAAATGGTAAAAGATGATGTATATTTATTTGCGAAATTGTTTCCAATTTTTTCTGTGCTTACATGTATATTAATTATTTCGTAGATTCTAATAAATTGGACTAATTTGAATTGTACCATTTAATTTTTGAAATCTTGAATCATTTTTACCATGAAAAATAACATAATAATCCTTGTAAAATAGTTTTATTTTATCACAATTTTAATCTTGACTTAATTACCTTTTATAACATTGATTGAAAGCAATATTCACAAAGATTAATTGTAACAAATATTGTATTTATTATATTTATTATATATTTAAAATAAAAAAAATAAAATATATTAATAATTTATTATATATTTAATTGCATTTATTACATATTTAAAAATTAAATTTAATCATTATTAAATGCTATAATGTTAAAACTAATTATATAATTTAATATTATTCATAAATAGCTTGATAAACGAATTCTAAATAAATAGATTCATATAATCTTTTAGATTTTAAAAATTAATTACGCTAATAAATTAATGTTGATAAATTAATACTAACAATTACGTCCAGTCTAATTAATATATAATATTCTATGTATATAATTCGTTTTCTTACTACTAATTTCTTAAAAGCTATAAAAGATTGATAAGAAAAGAATAAATCGATAAGAATCGATAAAAAGGAATAGATTAAATAAATAAGTGGACTGTAATACATAACTCTAGTTTAATATCTATTTTATTTATATTTTACGCAACGTATAATTTTGTGAGAGAAAACTTTTTTGAAGAAATTCAAAAACGTTTTCTCTCACAAAATTATACATTGCGTTAATATATATATATATATATATATATATATATATATATATATATATATATATCAATTTATACGAATGGAATTTATCTCGTACGAATAAATTTTTTGCGACGAAATTTTCTTTTGTGAGAGATACAGACTAAATATTATGTATTCTGATTTATGAAATGTTGCGACATATATGAGATGGACTTTTGTCGAGAAGGTGATTGTAGAATAACGAGCTGACACAATTTATCGCCTCGTTAAAAAAAAGAACTAGTACAGATAATAACGTAAAATTTACGAACTGAGTTAATATTTTTCTACGTTTTTCTTTCATACAAATAAATAAATTCGTTTCTTCGAATTAAAGACATGATAATAAAAAGTGAATCGAGTTTCACTTTTCGTTACGCGCGTGTAAATAAAACGGCAAAATTGGAAAGTTTTTCATCATAATATTCGATTTTGTGCTACTTGAGATCGATATACCATTGTGAATCATCAAAACCACACAAAGAACGTTCGTAATAATTTTTTTCCGTTTAAAAGATATGAAAAAGATACATAAATTGCGTTCTACATATTTCTTTTTATTTTTAAATCCTAGAGAGAAATATTGAAAAGCGTCTTATTTTTAAATGTTGAATATTATCTGGACGTGTATATTATCAGTATTATGATGATAATAATCTATTGATAAGGAATTGTGTATATTCAATATTATGGTGATATTCCATTGATAATGAATTTCCTTTATTTTTATTTAATAATGATACGATAGCGATAGTTTTTAGTAAGTTGAGCGTGGGTCTCGATTATCTTTTTATTAACTACTTGTCATGATAATTATTCGTAAGATTTAGATTAGATAGCTTTCAAAAGACACATGTTTCTGCCGTTTTTTGCTCGATGATGATGTCATGCTAGGTTAACGTTCTGCGATACTTAATGTTTATATAATTGACGAATCTGAATGCCTATTAAAATTTGTCTACGCGAATGATAAAACTGCTTTCAACGACAGCATTGCATCTTAAAATAATTCTACACGAATTCATTTTAACGAAACAATATGTGAGAGATTACATTATTTGAATTCTAAATTATTTGACGTTGAATTTTAACATCTTGTTTTCTAGTTATTTCGAATGACTAAATGATACCAAAAATAACTATAAAAGAAAGAGTAAATCGGTAACTAATATTTACGTTGATAAATTAAAAATCTTTTTTTGCTGTTTTAATTTATTTATATTTGTATTATTTTTGAGTATTGTCGCGATAAATTGACGGTAATAAGAATTTCTCTAATCAGTATTTTGTTAATGAAATATTTATGTGTAATTATTATATATATACAATTATATTTATGTATAATTATTGAATTAATAGAAGACTGATATCGTTATAATTTATATTATCATTATAGATTAAATTCGTGTTGATATAAAGATTTTATCTGGAGGACAAAGAAATCAATAAGACAACTATTTTAAGTTATTTGCGTAAATTCTGCATTATGATAATACTAGGATTAGGAATAAAGCGAAAAAAATTATTCATTACAGAGAATGTTATCTAGGGCAAATATCGGAGAAAGAAACGTATAATGTAAATTAAGTTCATAGTAATAGAGCACATTTAAATAAGCGTACATAAATTCTGATGACAAGATATTTCTACGAAAAGAAAATGATTATAAGGACGTTGATAAATGCGTGTTTAATCGTTTTAGAAAGCCAGATAATTAACATGATAAAATATGATACATAAATTCAAATAATATGAATAAACGAAACGTTTAAATTCGAAATGTTTGTTGGGAATTTTGAAGTTTGAACAGAAGTTTCATCAGATTTATTGAAGTCTTATTGTTAGAAATAAATTAAGTTATTTATTGGGAGGGACATATTAATCTACGTTCATCACGTGTCGATACCAGAGTTTACTTGCGTAAAGTATCTTTCGCTTTAATATACGATGATTGATACAACGATTATATAATCATCACATTCGCATTTAATCATATGAATAATTTGTTCTACCATATAAGTACATATATATTTTAACATTCATAATTAAATCTATATTTTTATTATGTGTTCTTTTTTTTACGTAAATAAATTTAAATTTATTAAAAATATTAAATTTAATTTATTAAAATAAATTAAAATAAGTCATAAATTAAGTTTACTATAAATTGTGACTTATTTTATAGTGAATTTGTTAAATAGATAAATTTATTCGTTATATAATTATTAAGGATAAAAACAGATATTATTGACGCAGCTTACAACGTCAAAATAAGTACATATTTCTTAATCATTTTTTCACGTTACGTCAATGAATCTGATTTCAATTAATTAATTTGTTTATGCAATATCGAAAACATCGCAATTATTGCATAATCGTCAATTATTCACGGTAGATATATATTATAGAAATTTTTTATGAAAAGAAATGTGACAAAGAAATTATCATATGTAGTCAATCTTAGCGATAAATTGCACATGATTTTCTTTTACAGTAAGATAAAAGTTTTTTCTCCGCGTATTATCTCTGTAATGTAAAATCGTGAAAGTGATCGTAATTTAATAACGCCTATTATAGTTTATTATAGGTAGATATTTTACCAAATCAAATTATTTATTGTTCGATTATAATTTAAAACATTAGTTTAAAAAAAAACATTCGTTTTCGAATACACATGTTTATATTCGACTTTTCTTGTGTTTTGAAGCTCTTACATTGGCATTTGTCCAACATGTAATATCTTGTTTATATTGTGATTTCTCAGCAAGTGTGAGATCACAAATAAATTCCTACATACATGCATACATACAAAATTCGCAGAAGCGAGAAAAATATTAAAATGAATCAGAAATAGTTCTTGTAAAATAGGTATAACACTTAATATTAACAGCTGTTTAGCAAACTAGAGACTTCTAGAGACTTCTTATAGAGACATCATTTAATATACCATTATTGCACGTCAGATTAATAAATTGCTCTTTTGAATAACGATGTTTCTCAATACGCTACGTTGCGAATACAATCAGCTTTTGATTATTCATATCTTGCTTGTTTAAGAAATTTGACTTCCGTCTCGAGATTGATAACGGATCACAGTCGAAGGTCTTTTGTATGTATTTTTATTCGCTACAGAGTTTAAAGATTCGGCTGATATTAGTCACCTTTAAAGTTGTGAAACTCAAGCGAAATGAATTCCATTCAAAACAAGATAAGGTCAGGAAAGTTTCTCCTCGTGTTTTAAATGACTTTTTTTAATGAAGTAGTCATAACTGGATAAGGAGACAAATGTGCGTACTTAGCATTAAATGCGGCACGAAATACATAGAGACGAATAAGACTTGTTGGGAAAAACAGTAGTATTTTTAACGAAATATTCATTGGCCGTTCACCAAACACTAACATAAGTCACGCGAATTTCGCGAGTTGCGTCAGTTATGTCACGTGACGTTATTGAATCGTCTTGTCGCACATTTAGAGAAAGAGAGAAAGACAGAAAGTGTGACGCTGATACAGCTGATTCCACATCTTAAATTTAATAGATACGATTATTAAATCAAATTTCATAGATGCATTTTTTCGTAAATATATAAATGTATATAATTTCAACTTTTTCTTAATTTTCTGATAGTGTATAATTGACTCTAATAATACATATAATAATATACTTTTTATTTTTCACTTGTATGTACACATATCTAATATTAAAAATTTAAGAAACGTGGAAAAAAATTTTTTTCATTCATTCATTTTTCTTTTTTTTTTACTCACTTATAACTTTAATTTAAAATATTGATATTTTTTAAAATTATAAGTGAATAAAAAAATCTAAAATGCTTGTTTGCTTGTGTTGCATGACTTTTTATTTACTTAATATCATGTTGCTCGATTGTAAAATAATGTAGCAATCTAAAAATGTTTGTCAAGGAAAAGATGTGATTGTAAATTAAAGATGAAGAGATCCGTAAAGGAAATTTCATCAGAAATATCTTGGATACATAAAATCGCATTCATAGGACAGTTTCTGGTCACGTGAAATCACCGTTATTCATGAAAGCGAAAGTAGATTGTACCTCGCAGATGGTAATTATATTTTTTTCTTGTTCCTTCCACACCGTGACCTACCTTAGGATGATATTTTCAAGCAACATCACTATTGTAGATTAATTTCTATACTAACTTTGAATAAAACGCTATCTGTATAATACACTGTAAAAAAAGTATGTAAAATTACACATATAATCAGTGTAACAATTACGCTATTTATAACGGAAATATATAAATTCATGTACTTTTACAAAAATTAGTTTTTTTACTCTTTATTCTGTAAATAGTTGTTTGTATTTGATGAGAAATTACAAGGTTAAAAGTGTAATTTTTGGATTTTATGTAAATGTACAATTTTTTATAACATTTATAGAAAATTTACACAATAAAGAGTAAAAGAACTAATTTTTGTAAAAGTACATGAATTTATATATTTTCGTTATAAATAGCGTAATTGTTACATTAATTATGTACGTAATTTTAAACTAAATTTAATATGTAAAATTGTATAAATACATATACAAAATGTATTATTACATAAACATTTCTAGAAATCTACTTCTAACATGTAAATTTATTAGTATAAGATGCTTACTTACCATTTAAGATAATAATTTTATCTATAAAATGTAAATTTACTAATGTATGTAAATATACACCTTTAATAGTTGGTCTCAATATTATCCACTATAATAGTTGTAAATTTACACAAAATTTTTTTACAGTGTAATTTGACATAAAATTTATGTCTTTTCTCTCTTTATGTGATCTCTCTCTGTGGAAAAGAAATAATATTTATAAATTATTTTTTTGTATACCATATTATTAAATTGTGTCATGTATATTAGATCATATTATA
The DNA here is from genome assembly GCF_003227725.1 of Camponotus floridanus. Classification (NCBI taxonomy): domain Eukaryota; kingdom Metazoa; phylum Arthropoda; class Insecta; order Hymenoptera; family Formicidae; genus Camponotus; species Camponotus floridanus. Next base: position 2,635,801 of record NW_020229838.1, read on the forward strand.
TATATGAACTGTGTATTAAATTATATAAAAAATCCAGAATGTAAGAAATGCGTGTAATTGAATTCTAAGTATTTATATTTCGTCATACAGCATGTCTTCTACGTAAAAATATATCAAGAGGAAATTCCTTTTGAATATTTAAGAAAATAATTTCTCGGAAAATAAGGCATATCGCAAGACGATATTGTTGTTTTCTCGCAGTGCGAGACGCGATATGAAACTAATGTTGTAGATAAAGCGAGTCGATATTCGATACAATGATATGTATATATATTTATGTGCATACATATGTGCATACATATGTGATACCTATATATGTTGAAAATGTATTTGAGCATAACAATAGATGCTGCTTATTGCGAAATGCATTGACGGCGAATAGTTTAATTAACAGAGCGATGAATGTCGACATCGTAGTCGTAAATCCCATTAGTTGTGACATAGATTTTTATAACAAAATGTTAAGCGCATCATACATAACGGTAACGTTATGATAATTTTAACGAGAATAGACGTGTCGTCTAAATAAGTTGTGGTGCGACTTATTTAGGTTTTGTTATCTTGCAGTAAATGATGGTCACACGAGTGCAGCACCGCGATACAATGGACTCACGAATGCGATGGTTCAGATTGTTAAAACCGAGGGAGTGCGTGGACTTTATAGAGGAGTAACGCCAAATGTCTTAGGATCAGGAAGTTCATGGGGTTTCTACTTTTTCTTGTAAGTACAGTATTATATGTGGTTGCTTAATATTGCTGATATAAAAATTTAGCGATTATTTTACGCTCGATTTTTAATGCGTATAATTAACGCAGAATTAAAATTGCAAGATGATAAAAATTTCCATGTAAGGTTCATTGATTAGCATTGTTTATTTCTTCTTTATACATCTTTTATCCTTACATATGCCGAAAATACAGATTTAATTTACAGCTATAACACAATAAAGACTTCAATCCAAGGTGGTAACTCAAAGAAACCGCTTGGACCGTCCATGCATATGTTCGCCGCCGCTGACGCCGGAGTGCTTACCTTGCTCATGACTAATCCGATCTGGGTGGTGAAAACGCGGCTGTGTTTACAATATGCTGAGGATGTGAATGTGGCGGAGTCCAAGAGATATCGTGGAATGGTAGATGCTTTAAAGAAGATTTACAAGACGGAGGGCATTAGAGGCTTATATAAGGCAAGCAAATGTTTTTTTATGATTAAATCGAAAGTTAATTGAATTCGAAATAAAATGTTATTACAGTTTATAATTAACGAAAATTATTATACCGATGTATTCTTCTGCAGGGTTTAGTTCCTGGATTGTTTGGTGTCTCGCACGGTGCGATACAGTTCATGGCGTATGAGGAAATGAAGAACAAATACTATAATTATTTAAATGTGCCCATTGATACGAAATTGGTGAGTTGATTATATTTTTATTGAAATTTTGATAAGACTATAAGATGCAGAAGATTTAGAATACTATATTATAATTTCTATATGTTTAAACTTCTATATTACTATAAATTTTTTAATTCTCTTTTTTATAATTCTCTTTCTTTTGCTAATTTATACACAGAATATGGCAACATCATTTATAATATTATCAATTCACAAAGAAGACTTTAAGTTGAAACTGAATATAAACTGAATATAAATTTAAAATAAATCAAATTTAGAATAACAATGAATAATTTAACGATGGATAATTTAAAATATTCGTGCTTGTTTCTTTCATACAGAGTACAACCGAATATATCATCTTCGCCGCGATGTCGAAACTGATCGCTGCAGCGTCGACGTATCCTTATCAAGTGATAAGGGCACGACTTCAGGATCATCATCATGATTATCGGGGCACCTGGCATTGCATTCAATGCACATGGAGGTCAGAAAGGATTAAGGGTTTCTATAAAGGCTTATCACCATACCTTTTACATGTTACGCCAAACATATGTCTGATTATTCTTATTTATGAGCATTTTACTAACGGTAGTTAATTTGAATTGACATCTTATTATAAGAAAATTTTTAGTCAATTTTTTAACCTTCTACAGAGCGTAATATTTTTTCTGATATACCAAAACTCAATGCAGGATGCTCACATGTATGATTTTTTGATAATGCGAGGCATTGATATACTTTATTTTAAACAATAGCTGAATATCACGCGTTGTGTTACAACGTATTCAAATAGATAATATAGTGCAGAATAATTTTTATTTCAAGAAACTTTTTATATAGAAAATTATCCTTATGTCAAATTATTTTTGTCATTTATGGAAGAAGTTTAAAAGATAGCTCTGACGATTATCATTCTATTAATAATTTTTATTTTATTTGATTAGATGAGACAGATGGATATGTATTACTTTTCTTTCTAGTATTTAAAGTGAAAACTATATTGATGAAACTATATGATATTTTCTATTATTTGTATCTCTATTAACTGATATTAGATTTGTTGCACGGTGAGAAAAAAATTGTTCGATATAGGGAAGCAAATCATTGCTTTTACTATTATCATTTTACTTGTATACTCGTATAAATTGTAATTCAATTCGTAATTATTACAAAAGAAAAATGGATCTTGAAAGGTGAAGTGGCAAATAGTTCGTAGCATGTTGCATAAAACGTATGCGTTTTATTTATTCAACTATATCGTTTCTTATCCAAGAATATTGAGAGACTGCGATGTAGAATCGACAAGGAATTAATCTACTTCTCGCTTAATTTATAAATTCCTTGCATAAAATTTGTTGTGGCTGATGTATTTAATGCAAGGGAAGTTTTCTTATACAACAGCACAATATATTTCAACTGAAGTGTCTTCTAATCATATAAGGTTAGATTGCAAGACAAATAAATAAATGAACATGCTCATCTTTGTTTATCGAAATGTAAAATATCTAAACTGGATTTAATTAGGCACACTTTAGGCACGTTAGTTTGGTATAAATGAAAGAAAGAGAACGAAAGATGTACTGAAGTATAAGCTAATTAATGTGCTTTATGTAAAGAGTTATAAGAACACACTCAATTCTCGGCGAAAGAGATAGTATATAATCTTTAATAGTTAATTAATAACCAAATATTTACATAACTATGTGACTATATGACTAATATATATATGTCTGTATAATGCTCGAACTATTTTTGATGCATAATGTATGCGAACCACATGTGTAAACTGATGAGTTTTATGTCTCCGCTTTGACTCGATGAGTCTCAGTGCGGTCTTTAATTTAGACATTCTTTTAGACAATTCTTTTTTTTAGCAAATGTAGTAAAAGTTCACAATCTATCTCTGTGTCTTATACATGTATATACTTTCTTTTTACATAAGCGGCTCTCTGTAATTATTTATACCTCATTCTAAATTGAATATTACACAGAGGTTCGTGATGGATTAATTTTTCGAGAATTGTCATAGAATCTGGCACTCGGAAAATGCGATAGATAGCAATAAGTTTCCGTGCAATTTGTAAATAGTAGGATGAATTTATTTATATCAATTCCTTTAGCTATAAATCTAGTTAGAATCTGTTTCTTCGATAATAAAATAAACACGCAAAGATGCATACTTAAAAGCAACATTGTGACGATATTAATAAATACAACACACACATATCGGAAAATGTTTGTTTGTTGTTTTGAATTAGCTACATTCTTCAGATTACGCTATCTGAGTTTCCCTAGACTTGATTTCTTTGTTCTCCCAATTTCATACTATCGACATAGATTCTTATTGGCAGTGAAAGATGTCATTAAGCATATATGTGATTTAATAGATTATATTTTTCCAAGTCTATTTTGCATTGAAACTATTTTATCGCCACTTACAGGAGATAGCATGTAGAAAGGTATTGTGACTAAACATGTTATTGATTACGTTATTTGTTCGGTAGTTTGTTAAGCCACCAGCAGTACGATTTTTGAACATATGATAGGATGATGTGAATTATTGGATATTTATCGTAATTTACATAAATTTATCTTAAAAATAAATAACACTTATCGCTTAAATATATGCGCTTATTTCATTTAAGTGTAAGAGAAACCGTATGATTTAGAAAAACATTGTTTTCTTTTTAATTTAAATTTTCGCCGAATTATTAGAGCAGTAAAAAGGAGATTATCAATTCTTTCCGACTGTTTATGATTTTGAATTTTCGTAATAAATTCTATATAGCGTCAAGAATCGTACGCGGGTTAAATTAAAAGTGTTTTATACGATGCTTCACATCTTCAGTCTTTTGTTGTAAAGCAAATAAAACAAAGGCGTATTGCTGGTGGTTCGTTGCAGGTATGAGGGTTGGCATGGCTTTTACAAGGGTTTAAGTGTAAACCTCACCAGGGTGACACCAGCGACAGTTATCACATTCGTGGTCTACGAAAATATGTTGCATTATCTGCAATCGAGCCGCGCTGCGGTGGAAGGAACGATCGCTGTACCTGTCTCTGCGGTTAACAAACTGAAGGAATAAGAAGTAAAAGGGAGATTTTTTGGAGCCTTAATGAAGTTGAGCGAAAGTTTGAATTGAAGTGATCCAATTTCTATTATGTTCCCGGTGACATATTTCAATACGAACCGAAAATCGTGATTTATAACATTCATATAAAGTTCTTGTAACGAAAAAAATTTAAGGCACAAATTTTGGATACAAAAATTTAAATCTCTTAATTAATTATAAAAATTAAAATTGAAAAGTTACAAACATCAATTTTAAAGAAAAGTTAATTATATTAATTTTTTTTTAATAAAAAGTTGCAAATACTTTTTTTACATTTAAGTGCCAAATATTTTTTATTTTAAATATTATTTATAACTTATTGGAATTTTCCATTTGTCTTTAATTAATTATACATACAATTTTTCCATTAGGGAAGAAATATCTAAGCAAAAAAGCTTCAATAAATGATTGTTCATAGTACGATTTGTATTACTTCGTCGGATAAAAGAATTAATTGAAGAGCGTATAGTTTTCGGGCTTAAAATACAATAATGGAGAATATTTTCAAATGCATCACATCTTTTTTTGCATTTTATAATGATATTTTCTAATTTCACTTGTATTCATAAGAGTTTCGTAAGAAAGATACTAAGTCTATGAAATTGTATTATTTAGTCTAGTTATATTTGGAATTAAAGAAAAAATCCAAGAATCCAAAATGATCAGTATAGTAGAATTTGTATAGAAAACATACAAGAGATGTGCTTTTGTATTTGCATAAATATAATGTAGCATTTTCATAAGTTCTTTAGGAAGGGTAAAATAAAGATGAAAAAAATAAGAAAAAAGATTCCATGTATAATGTATATTTTCGATAGTAGAAAGCTTGTATCATAAAGAACAAGCTCGTAGTAAACTTTGCATTTAAAGATTTCTTAAATATAAATGTGTATATGCATGTAATGAATAGATGTAAGAAACGAAATACAGAAAAAGTAGTTATGAAGAGCAGATTACAATATTTTCAATTTCTGCTATTTATATTTTTGATCTGATTACCTTGTGTTGCAAAATTGCAATATGTGTCTATCATTGTATTGAATTAGTAATTTTCTAAATTTTTCTTCTATTATTGAATATAACACATCTTGCGTAAATATCGTCTTTTTCAACTGATAAAGTTTCCAACAGATACTTGTGAGGGTCTTTTTCGATAAATTCGAGTTATCTAAATTAATAAATATTTAAACATTTGCAATTATTCGTATGATTCAATACAATTAAGTATTAATTAGGAAGGAAGTTATATTCATAAATTAATGTAATAGCTTATTAAATCTAAAGGATTCATAGAGCATTTTTTATAGCGCTGATCGCATTGCTGCCCATATTCGGCTTCTATAATCTCGTTCGGAAGATTTTCGCTTCTCGATGTGGAGGGTCTGCAACAAAAAGGTGTAAACAAATGTTAAAATTCTTATATTATTCGTTTAAGGCATGCCCCATACTTGATTATATAAATGTCTGGATGAAACATTTCGATGAGAAATAAAAGTAAATCATTAATTGATTTAAACCTTATTTTCTAGACCTCTTGCATCGCATTCTTATCTATATGCTTATATTATATGCTGACTAATAAATTAAAGTAATTATTGATACTTCTTTAATATCTTCACTTGATAATATCAAGTGTACTTCTTGTAATTAGTGATTTATATAATATCTTTATATTTTTACTTGATAGTATCAAGTGTAATTCTTTTATATTCAATACTTACGTGAGTATGATTTGTAGGATGTCGCCAAGTAATCCATTTTCGCTTAAAGAATATCTTGTAGCTTCACAAATCATTCTCAGCAAACAATCTAATCCAGAATAACCTAGGCTTCAAGAGACATAAAATTATATTAATCATATTTCAAATTTCATTTGCAAAATACTATATTTTAAAGCATAATCTCAATATCGAAAACTACATAGTAAGATTTTCAGTAAAAAGATTTGATAACCGAGATGCGAGATATGCTTTATAAAAAAACATTATTTGATACGTGTGCGTAATTTTGTTACCGTTCCATTTTATTTATGAGCATCTTGTAAACTAATTGACGACTAAGACTTCGTTTTGTATAATAATCTTCCTCGTAAAAGTAAGTCGAATTCCATTCATTTGGCAATCCATAATTCGCTTCGAAATAAAATGCCACCGATATAGACTTGTCGGGAATATCTAAGGGGATTCCTAAGGCGAAGAATATCTGTAAATAAAAATAGTGAGTTGATAAATAGTAATGTTATCTTTCATACAATACTCGTTTCTTCATATAATTTTCATAGAATGTTAAAATATTTTATAAATAAATTGTGAAAAAAATATTTACAAATTCTGAGGAAATATTAATAAAAATAAATTACAATTTTTACGATTTTCTGTTGTAATAATAATTTTATGATGAATAAATTACATATCTTTGAAAATCTCTCTCCAATAGAATAAGATTGAAGCTTTCATTATAGGAAAACGTTTATGTGAGATTTCTCGATTTTTTTGGAAATCTTACTTCGCAAATGTACGTGAAGTGAAAATGATTAATATTGAGTTAACAGGTTGCTCATATAATTCGAAACGCATTAGTAGATGAAAAATGAATGATTGATCCACCATACCCCCAGTGTGCTACCCTCGGGAAATCCTATAGATCGTATATGTCTCGATATACCATGTGTAATATTTTTCACTCCCAATACACGTGCTGACTTCATGAAGCACATCAAAAGAGCCAACACCGTAATTCGATATCTGAAATATTTCGGGAAAACACAATAATTTCATTGATACTTTTATTTATTTATCGAATTGATCACAACAATTATTTTGTGTGACAACTATTTATTTTATGTGATTTTCGAAGGTTTTGTTTAATATTCAATTATTAAATATATATAATTATTAATTATATATATTTAATAATTGAATATTAAACATTTTTATAATAATTAAGAATTATTTTTCAATCATGATTTCTTCATTAAAATATATTTAAATAAAAATATTGTTTCGGTTTAGAATTGGCCATGTGTCGCTTTATTTCGATTATACGTACATTGTTGTATTCATGCAACTTTTATCAGTAACGATATTCATAAATGGGATTCAAGAGAGAAGCAATAGTGCAACAATGATACTTATTGTTAAATTCATTTTGTAAAATAAATAGAATATTATGTAAAATAAATAGCTGAATATTTAGATACCGGAATATATTTAAGAATATTATCAAGATAACGTTTCTGTAATATCCTCGGATATTGTTCATTCGAGAATCGCGTGTGGTGTTTCCGGGACGATCAATATCTCGATAAAAAACATAAAAATGTATGTGCGCCGCATCTGTTTGCTCGTTTCTTTATTTCACGAATTGTTTTGATTTTGCCGACCGCTTCATTGGTTTTCGCGTTAAATGTAAATATTCGTTCGTCCATGCGATTTCAGGAATTTTCGCTGGCACATAAACAAAACAAGTTTATTTCCCTTGACAAGTCACACATATCGTGTCAGTAAATATTTTGCGCTTCTTTTTATCGTGCGTATTACCCTGTATTTTTTAACAATTAGCGTAATCACATTTTAAAATAAAATTTCACAACGTTATTTACATAAGTAACAGAATACTCACTTCCTCATTCTTTTAACGTACACGTTGCGCGAAACTCACACAAAGATTTCACCGAATGTCGAATTAACGATTTATATGGATCGCAAGGATATGCGAGAAAAAAATAATCCGGTAATTTGCATAAAGCTAATAATTGCAGTCGTTGCTAAAGTACAGTTATGGTTTTCACTTTGTTACGAGCATTTTGCGATGCTAATATATAGTAACTAGACAGCAAGATTTAACATCTTGCAAATTACATTTAACGTTACGCAATCAAAACATCTTGTCACTTTTTCCAATATTCTTCATATAAAAATTTATAAATATTTGTACGTTTTAAACATTGTTTTAACTTCATTTATTTTCAATGTTTTCCTTTGCTTTAATAGATCGTATATGGGAATGTTTTATTTGCAAATGTAATTATTTAAATTTTGAGTGACGAAATAAATTGTGTTTGTACAATGCATTTGTATACAGATTGTCGTATATACGCTTTTCGCAAATATTTTGATTACAGAATCTAGTTTTCAAAATATCATTCCTCTTCCACGTCGTGTATCAAGATCGCATTTCAAAATCACTTTAGCAAAATCAAAATCCAAATCAGACTGAATGAATAAACGGATTTACATACGGTGTTTCAGATTTATCTCTCGCGCCTCAATTTGCGGACTTCGAATCTCTTCGATCAATCTCGTCACTCTCTTTTATTGGAGCTTATTTTTTAATTTCAACATTAAGTATTTGATAATTACATCTTGAATTAAAACTACATTAAAATAAAATTAACTTGTAATTAAAAAAATAATATCTTGTTATCCGCTTTTAATATAACAATTAATACCTGAAAACATTTGTTCTTAAATTTCATTCCAGTATTATATATATTCACTGAAATTATTATTTCAATATTTATTTAGGGAAAAATCCATATTGATTCGAGGGAGTGAATTTGAGATCTACCCGTTGTGTAGCGAGCGATATCGGCCAGCTCCAATCGTTCAGATGGTGGAATGAGATTATGATCCACGGGATGAATTAATCTCGCGATCAGTATGCATCTAGCACTAATTGAATTAATAATGGAATTGCAGAGTGTCCGTTTCTAGCTTGTTTGGTACATTCCTGATTCAATGGCGAACTTGTAATTATTCCCCAAGACTTTACGTATAGCAGTCCCTTCATCCCCGTTTCCTCCCTCTCCCACTTCTTCCCTCTTCGATACATCACCGGACTTCTGCGATTGGATGTTGTTGAATAATGTTCAGAAACCACCTTTCATTATGTCTCCCAGCAGGAATATCTACGATGTTTCACAGATTAAATATATTATTGATTAACGTATCATGAATTTAGCGGTCTCCGCTGCATCTTGCAAGTCAAATACTCGGGGTGACAGTCGGTCGTAGGCTGACAATCATTTTTGGGTCACGAGACACATTTATCTGCATTGTGTATACGTGGGGCAACCTGGTTTTCCAAAAAAGTCAACCTTCAAGCTACATTTCGATCTTGTACATTGTTACGGTTTTTTTTCTATTTTATCTCGTTTTTGTGTTTTTTATAATTCGTGCACAGTTATTGAATTAATCCTCATTTTTTTTTTTAAATAGCTATAAAAAATATTTTTGTACATTTTCTTAGAGTTTGTAAAATCGTTTTTATTTTCTCTCCTTTTATAAGCTTTTTCTCTCTCTATATATAATAGATATATAAATATATATATATTTTATTAAGTTTGTATTTTTATACATGTTATAGAATTAAATAGATATTATTTTCATAATTATTAATAAATAAACTATTGTTCTCTCTCGCATTTTATGTATCGAAGGAATGTGTCCATCGCAGATGCTACTCGACAAAAATGAATTATTAGTAATATCCCATTTCTGTTCTTTTTTACACAAAATAATTCGTTCCGCGCGTGCGAATCGTTTTTGCGCTCGGGCAATATCGCGCGCTCATTGAAATAAAGGATGCGAGATTTACGGAGGAATTGCGCGAGGAAAATTTTATGATGCGCCTGCGGTACATAGAACAACGCCGGAGATTTCCGTCGCAATTTTCTGCAGGGCTGCGGAATGCGAGATGCGCGGCTTACTCGTGTGTGCTCGGGAACGATGGTGGTCGGGTGACTACCAGGATACCATTGTCGTTGTGCACGTAACAAGCGATCGCGGCAGGTAGACATTGCGAGAAATTCCAAAGCGGAATCTTATCTTGCCAAGGAGCGATTCAGACGATGCGGCGTCGATAAGCGTAACGCTATTCTGCGTAAATGTTCACTGCGATTTTTATGAAATATGTGTGTGAAACACACAAGTGTTACCTTATATTGAAATTTTATAGTTGAAAGAGCATGTGCAAAAATTCTATTGAAAGATATAGAAGAAGAGGGAAAAATATAACTTTTAATTTGACTTTTAACTTTTTATTCATTTTCGGATGAAATTCCGCAAGTTCAGAATCATGAATATTGATTATGAGATGAATTCAATTAAATAATTAATCAAATAACTAAATAATTAAGATACATTTAATCAGGGGTTTAAAAGGAGAAAATATATATAATATATGTATAAAAAAATATATAATATATATGAAAAATATATAATATAAAAAGAAAAAAAAATATATACATATATAAAATATATATAAAGTGATAAAAAATGAGAAATAAGGAATATGAAAAACATACATAAATATATTATAAATAAAAGAATAAAGTAGGAGATGAATAAAATGCGAATAATGGTGAAAGGCATATGACATAGGCGCAAATTCGCGGACAAAATTCCAGATCCTCGGATCGCGGACAGCGATCTGACAGCTCGGAGGGTTGTTCGTCCTGTGGTGTGCAGATGGCGGCTTCTGGTCGGTATCCGGGACCTTCAGCCCCGCCCATGTGATTTAAACGCGACCTTTCCAGCGTCGCACCCACGCGCACCCCAGACCGAATGGGTTTACGGGGTAGTCGCAGAATTCTCGAGGGGGTGAATGACTGAACGGCGCGTATCTGCGGCGCGTTACACGCGCCCGTGTCTTCGCCCTCGTTAAACGCGATCCATTTCGGTAACGTTACAAAGCTCAGGTATCCCAAGAAAGGGGCGGATGCCGCGAAACATTGTACAGACAACGTATATCCTGGCATTTTATATATATTATTACAGAAATTGGTGTTTTATCAGTAGAGCCGCGGAATCAAATCGATCGATTATACGAGTCATAAAGTGGAGAACAAGTGCTTTTTCTGTTTCGTTTTAAAATAAACGATCGTGTTCGAACGGAAATAACAGTTGTGCAATTTTTACGTAGCAATCTAGTATTTATTTTTTGTTCATGACTATTTTATAGAAGAGCTTAAAAGATTCATGGACTATTAAAAGTCGTCGTTTAAATCTGAGTTATATAATATTTTTTCAAACTAATTTATTGAAATAAAGCATGTTTAAATTTATTTGCAGTATCTTGTTTCAGCGTTATTTGTCATTATAAATATTTATTTTCATAAGTCACTATTTTAATACAATTTTCTTTAGATTTTCTCTTCGTGATTATTGTTTGCACTATATTTCCTGACATCTATTTTACATTTAATAAGTAAATGTTATTCCAGAACTTGATAAATCTATTTACACTTTAAAGAAAGGTTCGCCAGGCTCATTTTGAAGACAGAAAAGAGAAAGTACACGAGACTCGGGACACCCTCTACAAAGTACTGGAGTACTCTAGAGCACGACCACGGACCAGCGCGACGCGACGTAACGGACGAAAAGTTCAACAGACAGATTTGCATCGGAATTACATCGCATAAAGTCGCGGTTCCCGCCCTCCCCTTCTATCCCCGGAACAGACCACGAGCGCAATGGGCGCAACCGCATTAAATACTGTCCGGGATCTCCCGCTTTCCACGTTCTTGCCCAACCTCTGTCTAACCCCCCCCGGGGCTCGAATCGCCCCGAGCCACGTCAGACGAGTTCATCTTCCACTTTGACCGAAGTTCGGCGCTCGCTTTGAGCGGCACGAGAAGCGGGAACGATTATGAGCTTACTTGTGGCAGCCGGAGCTGGTGACTTACGACTTGACGAGAATTAATGCGGCCGTAGGGGATAATCGTCGGCAAAAGGATGAGGAATGCAAGGGACACCTTCAAATGAAGAATGAAAAAATGTTACATAAGTGGTAATTGCCCTTTTATGTAACAATGTAACGATGACTTATCGTTGCATTTTATACAAATTTTATTTTATTTTTTCCTTAATTTTTTTAAGCTCATTTTTCAAAAATGTTTTGTTTCTTCCCACAGGTCTAGCCATATCACGTAGTCCAATTAAACGAGAATTTAATCTCTTAAATGTTTCATACTTCGTTTAATATTTCAGGAGAATGTTTTTGAAGCTGTTTACAATTCTAAATGCTTGTTTTTATATAAGAAGAATAGTTTACCTCAAAATTATTACATGTAATAATAAATCTTGTAAAAAAAATCAGAAAAGATAGAAGGTAAAACCGCCATAAAAATCCAGATACATAAATATAATAATAGGTGTATGGGAGAAGAAAAAAAAGACACATTAAATTCCTTGGACGATGTATACATATAGATTTTTCAGTAGCAGTTTTACCTTTTGGACGGGCGACAAATTGGACCACTGTTCACGATTGTCGTTTTTGTTGCGATAAGCGATATTGTTCGGTCCCGATATGTTCAAACGCACCTCCTGATCCCTCCTTACCCTGCTTGCCCTGTCACGCCTATAGGGGCGCCTACGTGGTGCACATGTGTCTCGTACGTGCATGTTACCCGGAAATCGATTAACCCGATTCCGTGCACCGCGAGTTAACGTCGACCATCTACCTTGCCAGCCACGTACGAAGGCATTCCACGAGCCACCATCGGCCGCGCCCCATCGGCTTTCGGTAGACGAAACATTTCGAGTCGCAGGGGAGCATAAGAGGGGGTTGTGCAAAAGTGTACGGTAAGCATTTATTCCGTCAGACAGCGAGCGACCGAATGAGATCGAATAATTTCCGAAGGTGGGTCAGGTGGATGAGATTATTATCCGAGGAAATTGCCGCGTTTCGAAAAGGACGGGAAGGAAGTCGAGATTCGTCGACATTCGTTTCCGGCTTTGGCCGGAAAAATGGAGTTTGCATTTCAAACGTCACCGTTGTTATTAGACATTCAAAAACGCGGTTCTTTTTCTCCCCGGTTAGAATTAATTTTAATTCCTTTGATTACACATTCATCCCATTTCTCTGCTCGTATGTTGAACGAAAAAGTGATCTTTACTTCCATTTCAGCCGAGTCTCTCTCAAAAAACACGCAATGTATGGAATATCCCTGAAGAAATGAATGTTGGAATAATATCCTGGCACTGTGTACCGTTGAGAATTCTTGCGTTTTATTTTTGCACGTTTGCATTTCGCTCGTAGTTGTACATCTTGCACGTTGATTTTTGTTTATAGCTCCCCGACGTTCGGAATCCCGTGTTGCTATCGGTGAGAACCATTCTATTTGCGGAAACTACACGGCGTGAACATTGACGCATGGCGACGCGTTGAATGCAACTTTGATGTCGATACAGATAGATCCTCTATTTGGGATGCAATAAACGTCATTATTGTGCATTCTTTTAAACTGAATCAATGAAAATGTCACTGATTATAAATGACAAGATTTCATCGAGAAGATCAGTGAGTATTTCAGTGAAAACAATGACAGTTTCATTGAAAAATCAATCATTATTATTAATTCTTTTCAGTGAAATTTCATTTGCTAGTACTATTATATTTATTATATTTATAACTGCAATCATTGCTTATCAATGATAATATTTACAAGAGCAGTAGAGGAAAGCTTGAACCCAATTTTTACTGGAGCTTCCTTCTCAGCAACATAGAATTAACTCGTTCTCAATATATGATGCTGCCGAGTCCTTTCAATCCCTGGTTCCATCTATTACAGGAACGATTCTTCGTTTGGTCTCTTTTTACCCAGGACGGTTCGACATCCGTTGCGACTGTTCTCGAGAATCCCGGAGCACCGACTATTATTATTCGTGATCTCTACCGACAACTCGAATTCAAAGGCCCGATAACCGAACGATTGATTGACGAACGATTTTTCGTGATGTCTAGAACACCCGGGGATCCTGTCGCTTGTGTCTCGACCGGTCAAGATAGACGATCGGAGGGTTAATCGGGTTAAGCGACGAGATTACCACCGATGAAGATTCGTCGTGCAGTTTTCCAAGGAAAAGTGTCGTTCGCCCTCTTATCAGAGTCTGCGAGAGATTCTCATAATGAAATTGCACAGAGACGCGATTAACGTGACGGTAATGAAAACAGACTCCATGATCAGGCGCCATCAACTTAATTAGTACTTGTCCGCGATGTTAGCTTTATCGTTTTACGTAAACGAAATTTGAGAGTAAACCGATAAAAACGATGTACGTGCGATAATTATATATGTATTAAAGTCACATAATTTTTGTCGCAAATTTTTAATTCTTCATTTTAATTGTAATCTTTTTTTTTCTTTCAATACGCGGTGATGCGTTTTTCGATTATTTCACCGTATCATCTACCTTCGACCGCAGATTGCCCTGCACCTGTGGAGAGAAGAAACGGCTCCTCGAGTTTCTCGTTCGCCGAGCAATGTCATTTCGACCTTCCCTGTCGCGGTTACCTATTTCAGAATCTATTTCCAATTTTCGCTCGAAAGGTTCCATAAAGATGGCATATCTACAAAAAAAAATAAATTTCACGGTTATTTTTCACTGACTTATAAAAGCGTTAAATAAGCGAAGATCTATTTTCTATAAAATGTAAAAAAAGAATATTCTTCTTTTAACTCGTTGGAAGGAATAATCATATTAGAGAGAGCTTTAAAATATATATTTTATGAGATAAAACATATATATATTGTAAGTATACAGTATTGTAGTATCGCAATCACACTTTTTTTTCAAAGTTTTATATATCAAACTATCCTATGTAATTGGATGACACTTTTAATTGAAAAAACTTTAATTTGAAATCAACCAGAACGGCTGTCATTTAGTGTTGACGCGACAGTGTGACATAGTATACTCTATATAAGAATATTAGACAGGACGTGAAAAATCTGGATATCCTCCAAATTGATGCGGAATCGAAACTTTGCGTTAATTAATGTCGGAAAGCATATTTTTCTCTTCCATCCCGAATTGGAATGTGTGGAATTAGTTTCTAGAATCGGCGCGACATTTATTACTCTCGGGAAAAAATTCGATAACTATTCATTTCCGATAACGTTAAGCGAAAGTTGCCAAGTCAGTATTATTAATCGAAAGGTCGCTTTGATCGAAAGGTCATGAAAGTTTAATTCCAATTCGAAACTCGCTAACAACTCTCAGAATGACCGCAAAACTTTCCTTCAAAACTGCTCATATTTTCCCTCAGGAAAATCAGTTTGATATCCGGGGATATTGTACACCACATAAAATTAACTTGCTAAAAAAGTGACTTGTTTTAATCTACCTTCAATTTTATAATTAAATTCAGCAAATTAATACAAATACGTTTTCATAGGAGAAGTATCACATCATACTAATTCTTTGGCGAGTTATAATATATTATAGATTATTATAGATAATATTTTTTATAGATTAACAATATTTTTTATAGATTAATAATATTTTTTATAGATTAACAACTGATCAAATTTTTAAGGTTTCCTTATGATTTTTTTTTGTTCTACAAAATTGAAAGATTAAGCCAGTTGAGGATCACTGAGCCGCGCAATATCGTCCGGGCTTACATCGTCCGGGAACGCCCTTCTCTTTTCTCACGAATCTTGTGAAAAAGTCACGTCAGGATCTAGTCACTTCGATTCTTTTCGCCTTTTTCCGCGTTTTCAGCATCCCCCTACGTGCCGTACAGTTTTTCTTCGAGTTGTCGAGAATTGTATGTGAAAGGGGGAGAGGGGTATCCTCGAGGAGCGATCTACCGGTTTGACCGAGTGATCCGACCAAACCCAACGAATTCTCCTTAGAATTCGCTTTCCGCTTCCGATGCCAGTTCATATTTCTCGTAAATACTCGCGTTTTTCTCGTCGTCCCTGTCGGTCCTCTTTAGTACGTCCTTCAGTCCCAAATGCGCACTTCGTCAAATTAGCTTTGTCAGCTCTTAACCGAATACACGTATGGCCAGATCTTTGGATGCGGCAAAGGATACGATTTTATCCTCTTGCCGATGGATCGACCTCAGGGAATTGGGGTCAAACCATGAAGTCGAGTAAGGTTTTGTCCTTGTCGCGAGGCCACCCTTTTTTTTCGGCAACTAGACTAATGATGCTGCGACATTAATTTTCAAGTGACTTAGCATTCTCACGTCGTCGGCTCTGTGCTCAAGCAACTTTCTGAGAATGACGCGATAAGATTGCAAACTAGAGAGTAAGGGTTTTTAATGGAAACCTTGACTTTTTATCACGCAAGAGACTGTTTTAGTGAAAATTAATTGGAAACGTAGGTTTAAACTATCATACAAATTTATATAATATAATATTTTTAATTTTTTTTACAATGTATATAAAAAAGTATTTTAATTAAATAAAATTGGAGAAAGAGATTTAAATAAATAATTTAAATATATTGATATATGTCTTAGTACGCTATAAATATTTTGCTATATTTTGAGAAAATCTTTTCGGGATTATATTATTTAAAATATAAAATAATTATATATATATATATATATATATATATATATATAATTATTTTATATTTTAAATAATATAATATATATATATATAAATATATATATATATATATATATATATATATATATATCCTTTGCATTTTACTGGTAGATGTAAATGTTGAAATGCTTTTCTACAGTTCACGCATCTTTTTTTCTTTCCTTGCTCAATCGCGTTCAGAGATTCACATTTCTTTGACGTTCAGCAAAGCTACTGCAATCGTTATTTAAAGTTGTTCGATTTAAAAAAATCCTTTCAACAAAAATCCCTTTTGCTTCTAGAGAAAACATGCGCACAAAAAAAGAGAAACTTCGGAATCTTTGATATCGCTGTTCGAAGATGCATTAAATAGCACGCTTAACGATATTGAACGACGATTCGCGATTATTCGCTTCGTTCTTTTAAAACCTTCTTTAAAGCTAGGAAAAAATCTTTCGACGAAATTTTTCGCTAATTAAATTCAATGGCTGTTTTTTTATTTTAGCTATGCGCGTTTAATTATGTACTATATCTTAATTAAACTTTATTTTCTTTCATTTAAGATTTTAGAAAGCGTTAGGTCGTCTTTATTTTGTCACATTTTCATTTTTTTAAATTTATTGTTTAATTATTTTAAAATTAATGTAGTATGTAATGTACAATGTGCTTATGTGAGTAATCGACTTTTTGAGTTGCGTTATCGACTTGGAGGTGATGTAACGAATGACAACCGTATGTTAAATGTCTTTCGCGACTCGAACGTCGAAGCGTTAACATGTGTATTGTGTTCTCTCTATAATTTTTTAAGAATATATGTATTATATTATAAGTGATTGCAGTGATAGAGAATCAGTGATTGGATAAAATAAACATCATCTCTTAGAATAATACAAGGTGTGCCAAATTTAAGAAAAAAGACATTTTTACAAAAACAAAGATTTATAAAAATTTAAAGCTAGAAAAAGGTTTTAAAGGGCGAAGATTTTTGAAACATATATTTTAATAACAATTTTTAAATTTTATTGAATTCATGAAATTAAATGTATTTTATAGAAGATTGAGAATATTTGGACAACGTGAATCTGGAATCCTTTTTTATGCTCACTGATTCAGTTATTGCTGTGGAAAATATTTTAACCTGCAAAATTTTCAATTAAAATAAAATCAGCGTTTCTACTTCTGATAATGATTGTTTCGACGACTTCAATCGCCGGTGGAATTATGTAAGATATAAATTTATCGATATATATATATATATATATATATATATATATATATATATACATATAATTTATATGAAAGTCTATTATAGTCTATTATATCAAATCTACTAAATATTAACATTATTTAACATGGAACTTATTTTCAAATGAATAATATATATGCTAAAAACTGTATAATATATTTATACATGACATTATATAAATCATGACAGAAGAAATTGTGTTTTCTCGAAAAATAATTGATACTATTTTTCGAGAAAGATATTTCATTTTTGTATAATGTATTATAAAATAATTTTGAGTTATGTTTTGTTATCTTTAAATTTCGGTTGAATATTATATTCGGTAACATTATATCTTATTTCACATTTTTACGGAAATTATTGCTTTATATTACATTTCTACGAAATTTTTTACGTAATTTTTTAAAATTATGTAAGATATATTACGTATATCTAATTTTAATTATAATATAATTAACTTATCAATTAATTTATATAGAATTTCTCTTTAAAGGCATATTAATTACATTATGTTTCTATTACAATAATGTGTTTATATCCTATTTTAATATACAAGGTAAATTACTTTTGAAAAGTGTGAATATATAATATTATTTTAAACTTAAGAAACGATATATTATTGCATTATCAATGTCTCATGAATTTTCGCTATTTTATGTTCGTGGGAAATAATGAATACATCTTTTTCTTCCGCAAGAGAGAAAGAGACCATCTTCTTTTACATTATCTCATTATTACTTGAGCATAGTAATTAAGTTCGAAAGATCAAAGAAGAAGGAGCATGAAGGATAAATTATATCAAAAAGGATTAAAGACTTCAAGTCGAGCCCCGTTCGGTTCGCTCGCTTTCTCATTTCGAACTGTAGCTTTCAAATAGCCTCGAAAATGATGTGCGCCGGAATTATTTGCCGGACCGTAATCAAAGCGTCCATCATATACATACAAACATAGCAATACACACACAGGATGGTAGACTAAGATATTGCAAAATGGATACTGCAAGCCTTCACGCAAAGGGTTCGCGTGGTTGATGAAGGACAGAACTCGGTATGGTCGCGGTTTGTTTAAACGAAATGACGCGGGGCCCTCCATTTATACGCGCGAATAGGAAATGCAATTTCTCTCTCCGGGATTCGTACCGGGATTGGGAGCCACAATCAAGCCGAGGGCGCACATCTCCCCAACGTTCTCGATCCCCGTCGTCTCTTTCATCGACGGGGCGGCGGCCCTCGATCCTGCTCGCTCATATACGAAATCTATCTGCGGCTCGTCCATGAACGTACACATCCATCGGGCAAAAAAACGTCGAGGAAAAAGAGAGGCTTGAAAAAAACATCGATGGTCCTTTTCACTGTTTTTCTTGTTTCCCTGTGTTTTATTAGTTTATGATATAAAATGCCTTCTGATTGCTATATTTTTAACATAGTATACTTCTCCACGTGTGCAAGAAGGGATATAAGAAATGGGAAGTAAATTCAAAGATTTAGTATTGAGAATTGAAAATGATGATCTCTCTTCTTTGCCAAGGGGAAGATAACACTAAAGATTCATCTATCAAAATATGTCAGTCAAATTAAGATTTGCGATTCTAGTGAGAAACTTGGTATAAAAATGCTTTTTTACTATTTTTTTGACATACGAGATGTACTCGATCATCGTGAAGAATTCTAAGACAAAGAATTTAAAAAAATCCTTCGCGCGAAAAGAGGTCGCGTTATCACGTTTCACGATTATTCGTTTTTCTTTCTTTATAGCCCCAGCTTTTTTCTTTCACTTGGTTTTGCAAAAAAAAAATTATTTGTCCTCTTTTCTTACAGAATTGCCGCGATTCTTTGTGCTGTCACGAGCGCGATGGAAATGCGGATGACGGATGCGATGCAACGTCACGTGAGGAGCCTGTCCTTTCCGGAAGACAGCAAGATGGGGGTTAGAAAATTTTCGATTAAGATGCTGTACCGATATAGTGAAGTAATATGTCATATATAGTTCGTGTAAAAGGATACCGTGTATAATATTATATTTATGATGTATGTATTATTTCCGTACAATTTTTTATCGATGAAGAAATGAAAAATACTTATATAAAGATTCGGATGAAAAAGATCCATCGAGGAGGAGGAGGGATCGTTATTTAGAATTTATATTGTACAAAGGATTAATATTTTCAGTTTGATCCTCGCGATTCAGCGTTAATTCCATTTTCGGAATTTCGTACATCAGTCGATAGATACAATTCAATTAGCGAAGTGCAGAACGTTCGGTGGATTAATGAATTATGTAAGAGACTATCAGATGCACTTTCCTGAAAAAGCTTCTCGCGAAATATGGCACCGATATCGACGAAGTGAATGAGTCCATTTAAATTATATATGCGTCTCTTCTCTGTTCATAATTACCGGAATTGAAAGAGTACATTGATATGCATTATTTTGAATTTCGCAGATCTATTATGCGCAGATTCAGTACAGCATATATATAATAAATTGTATAAGCGATTATAAAATAATAACGATAAAGACAATGACTTAAAGTTAATATAATCAGACAGCTGAGATTTTTTAATATTGACAATATATACTAATAATGTTAATTATATATACATATATATATAAAATAAATATATGATTATTACATAATTGCAAAAGCTTTAATTAAAGCTTAATTAAAACTTAACTGCTTCTTCGAGCTTAATGAGTTCATTTAAGGTTCTTGTCATGTACGTTTCACTGAAATTCGGGGGAAGATTATTCTATGTTCTACATTCATTTTATATTCACACACATCTCGTGACACGAGCTCTGAGCGAATACACTGTATCGCGGATCTAACAAGTACATTTTCCATGTTGCTCTGCGGTAAAGTCTCTTAACGCCCGTAGACATTTTCTACATTTCCCCTTTCTCCTGATTTCGATTTAGTTTCAGGTTCGTTAGCTAGTAGTCTCTGCGTTTTGAGATGAAAGAAAGTCTTCGTTATCGCGCTCTTTCTCTCTATCACGATCGCGCGCACGAAGAGAGAATTTCACTTCTAGTATCCATATTTATAACAAGGAAAAGTTCGCAGGCCGAACTTTTGTTCTCCCGGAAGATTAATCACGCGACTCCGTCATTACGAGTTTTCCTTTTTTTACCCTCGCGACGCACCAGCCGGCTTTTCCGCTGCGACATAATGCGAGTCGAATAATATTGCAACGTTCGCTGGATACGCGACATTGAAAAACGATTTCTGTATTCGACAAGCAGGGAGAGGATGAAACATTCAGATATTTTGATAATTTCTCTAGCAATAAATGTCAAGAGAGCTGTCAGAGAAGTCTAAACGATATTAAACATTCCGATCGATTCTAATCAAAGTGATATTTTTTCTTTTTAGCTCTTTTTCGCTCTCGCCATTCCTCTGGACGATCCAACATCAACGATGTCGGTGGCTATGTTTCTTGAGGCAGAATACGAATTGCCGACAAACGTGACGGAAATCGAACAGACGAGCGGAGATGACGAGGGCAGGATCAAGAGAAACGCTAATCGACAACGAAGCATTATAGATCGCACCACGATCTACGCTATGCTGGAATCCAAATTTGAATCGTCGGTAACTCGTATAAAATAGTTTTATTTTAGAATAAAATTTGCGCCAATTAATTTTCGAGAAATGGGAGGATATATATTTTTTCTTTTACTTTATTTACTCCCCTAATTATAGATATATTTCTCAAGAAAGAATAGTTTTAAAGAGGAATTTGACAAATATCGCCTCGAAAAAATAGATAAATTCTTTTTTTCGTAAATTCGCCGTTAAAAAAAAGAATCTCAAACAATAATAATAGTCCACGAGAGGCGAGACGAAGTAAAATGGCCTAATCGAGATTTACTTGAAGACTTTGGGAGATTCTCGATTCTCCTAATAGCGGCCCCGATTCACCTTTCGTGAACTTTCACGTACGTAAAGTTATGCAATACGAATTTCCCCGGCCCCAATATGCAAATTTCCGCATAATACACGTGTCGGGAAGCTTATCAACAGGAGCTATTAGCCATCGAAATTATTCAATGAGATTCTTGACGAGATAATTAGCGTACCTATGTCTGATATTCGATTTTATTCGCCCAGATATTATTTATTATCACAAACGCATACGTTTCAGGGAAAGAGGAATTCGCATTCTTTTAAGCGTAAATTAATCGTAAAATATATCTTCCAGTTTTTTTTTAATTTAACATCATTTTCATTCCACAGAGATGAATGATAGTCGCGAATTGCCGATAATTTAATTGTCGCGTTTGTTCGGTCGATATCTAACAACTGCTTTCCCCGAACAATTCATCTTATCTTCTTCGAAGATTGATTAGTTACACTCTTCTTTTCTTCGTGATTCCGTTCCAGCTGTCGCTCAATCCCTTGACAGGATTTCTCCAATAAGCGCGGCATTGTATGTAGGGGTGCTTGATACACACACAGAAATGCTGTTCCGTGAGTGTGGTGATCAAATATCTTCGTAACATTTGAAAAGGGCAGACAGGGACTTTTTCCTTTAGATAGTTTTCCTTTAGATAGTTTTAATTGCATGATTCGTTCGTTTTATACTTCCGATAGAAACGAAGAGATCGGCGAATGAATGTTATTTTTCCGAGTGTATAAAAGGAAGGGACTATCATTAGTGCAAGTCTCGTAGACGCGTCTCGTCGGTGAGACGCGTGACATTTAAATCGAATCCGACAAGTACGAGAGATTTGCATATTAGCGTCTACGCTTTAGCTGGCGCATGTCGAGTCCCGTACCTTATGCTGATGGGAACGTTACGGGCTTTCGCAGTCGCTTAACGTCGAATAGCTGTTAGTTTCCTGAATGAAAGATGGGTAGCGAATCGGTGACAATTATCGCCGCAAATTACGATCTTTTCTTTCGATTTTTTACAAAATCGGAAAGTTTGGAATTTGTTTTTTTAATATTTAATTACAAAATTAAATTAGTTTTAATCTTGATCTAAATAGTCTTAATTTCAATAGTCAAAATTTTGATATAAAGAAAGTAGAATAGAATAAATTAGCAATCTATGTGTTTTAACATCTGAATTCGATGTTTATTCATATTCCGAATGAAACAAAGAAAGAAAGAAATAATTGATATATTTTTTAATTTGTTAGGAAATTTTTTATTTTACAAAAGTTTACATTTATTTTAATTAAATATATGAAGTCAACAATTTTTGTTGAAAAAATGCCTAATTAATTTATTTTGATTCTATCGCGAAATATAAACTTGATATAATTTTTTATAAAATATAATTTTTTCCAATTGCAACGTCTAGCGAGAGATACTTCAAATACTACGAGAAATTATATAAAAGATGTTTTCAATTAATAAGTACTTTTTTTCATTATTATTCAGATTTTTATTTCTTTGATAATATATTGTCAACAAATAGTCCTCTGTGCTTAGGACCTGCATTCGACTCAAAGGGACGTGACTTCTTAGTAAAGTCCATTTGTCGATGACACTTAAGGATCGAGACACGTCCTTTCCGCAAATCCAATTTCTCCCTAATTCGTCACTCTCCTCATTTCTTTCAGGGTAAGCCAAAAAGTGTCAAGCGCCGGAAATGAATAACATACGTCTATTTGACGGATCCCCGGAGACAATATACTTATAAAAGACAGACATTTTCTGATGTCCTTATCCTAATAGGATAAATAATAGAACTCGCGCGAATGTACTATTTCTTGGGCTAGATAATGTTGCATTTGCATTTAACATTTATTTTGCATAACTTGTTAGTGTAACATTATATACACTTCTTTTTTAAGTGTACTGTTCTTTTTTGTTGTATAATTACTTTTAATTAATTTTATATTTATATATATGTACGTTGCAGATTTTTTGCAAATTCAAAAGTCTAGATTTTTTATAAAACGTCATTCAAAAATCGACATTTTATAAAAGGATTTTATAAAAAAATCTGCAACATATTCCATTCAATAAAAATATTATCATTATTATTAAAAGCATAAATGATACGGGAATTTCTGTTCAATATATATAAGTATCTGCTAGATGTCAATACAAACAGTTATATGAGTTTTTTTAGAAATCAAACTGATCAACTCCACTTTTTATAAATTTCGTAATTTTATTAAAATTAAATATATATGTAAAGTGAAGTTGATTGGTTTGTTTTTTGAAAGATTGATATTAGCAACATTTATCATAAGTCAAAGTCGAGCGCTAAGATCGATCAATTAGTTAATAATCTTCTCGTTAATAATCTATTACTGGAATTTCTCGCGCCGACTGTGTCGAACATACTTTATCCAACGCTATATTTATCTTTAGCTATCCAGTTAATACATTGTGCACTGTGCTTAAGATTTTCAATTAACTGTCAAAGCTTTAAACGACCGAACTTGCGGAATACGTTCCACGTATAATCTTCCTGTCTACAGCACCGATACTCTTAGATGGCTATCTCATTTATCTCGTCAAACATCACTCATCGTATGGAAATGATGTATATACGGGTGATGGAACATTTGTTCTATTGTTTCGCAGAATGGGGTATCCAGGACGTCAATGTCTTCTTAGATCCATATGCGAGACCAAACGGCAAGCCATTCATGTCCATAACGGACTCCTCGGTGATTTGTTGCGGATCGTATTCGCGTGAGTCATTCCTCAAGATTTTTTTTAACATATGTCTTTGCTCTCCTGAGCGAACAAAATTGAAAATCTCATTTTTTTTAAACGATCATTCTGGTGAAAATAGAGAACATGAAAAAAATTATTTTTTCTAAAAAGATACTTTTTTACTTATTCAGGAATGTTTTAAAATAATCGTAAATGAAATATCTTAAAAAAATATCTTGAAAACTACAAGAAAATTTAGTATTATAATTGGCAAAGTTTTTAAGATTGACAAATAATGAAATGTTGGGATAAATCCATGACTTAGCATATAACAGAGTTATATATATGATCTCTTTTTTTACTAATATATTACATGAAAACTGTAAAATATATATATAAGATTTTTTATAGCGACAAACGAAAATATTTATAATTTTTCAATCTCTTTCTTAGACTTCTCTTACTAAGCTAAGAGTTGAAGTTAATATGGGGCTTATGTACAAAATAAAGTATCAAATAAAGAATGTTCGATTTGATAATAATCTCGATTATAAATATTTTCAAAAATATCTCGTATGATTGGTAACATTCATGAGATCAGTGAGACATAAATAATATCGCAGGTTTTCTCTAATTAATTCAACAAAGATAATATATTTTCTGCGTAAAAATAAAAAGCAATTCAGTTTTTTTTTGACGTTTTTACAACAAATACTATTATGATACATTGATATGTAATTGAAATATAAAAAAATCAATGCAAAATAGAATTAAAATAATGAAAATAATGAAAATAATGAAAAGAGAGATCTATAACATTTATCGTGAATCAAGAGTGATTAATTTCGAATTATCGTTCAATTTAGACGTTAATTATTGTGAGCCATTTGAATAGAATTAAGCGATTTTTTATTAATGCTCCATCGAGAAACTAATCTGACGTTTTCTGTCGTAGACCAAGTTCGTCCATACTCGAGGAAGATCTTCGTCAGGAATACATCGACGCGGAGAATGTTAAAAAAACGGAGGAATGTCTGGAAATGTATTCCTCCTGCAAACTTAACATTTACGACTTTGTAACTTTTCGGGAAGCATAAAGTTTTTCTCCCTGGGAAGCGTTGCACGCGAATTTCCTAAGGGTGTATCCACACGGAAGAGCAATTCTATTTCCACGCGACTTGAATATTTTCGCTGTCGCTGGGCGTGAATGTGCGTCCGTTATAAAGGCCGCTTCCGTACTGATTCAGAATATACAAGCAAAATATACAAGTATATCATTGTATCACAAAGTCAAATAAAACGCATGAATACTTAAATTCTAAGTCAAGAAAAAATATATTTCTGACTGTGTGATATTTGAGGATTAAATTATGTGTTTCTATGTGTTTATATATCCGTTATATATGCACACATGTTATATCGACTTTGCGAAAAAGGAGCTTGCGTAGTGAATTAGGTAACTCACAATTATATAACTTTGACAAGATTAAATTGACCAGACACATCGTCCTTAAATCGGTAAATGATTCACACGCATGGGAGCATCGCTTTTAAATCTTTAATGTAAAGCGAATAAAATCCTTCGTGAACTCGATGCTGTAAGATGCTTTACTTTTCAGGTAGATGTCAGATCCTTGAGACTTCTCTATCTGTAGCGGTTGTAAAATTTACTGCGTTTTCGGGAACTTCAGGTATAAACTCGAAAGTTCCGACGAATCTCTTTATGAAATTTTATTCGGCGAGTTATCGCTTGAATTATTGCCGATAGACTTCTCTCTCTCGAACGATTGCGGTTCTCTCTCGTGAATTCCCCGAGAGATAATGCAGAAAATAGAAAATTTTCTACAGCATTTTAAGCTGGAAATTGCGCCGCGAAAATTCGGCACGCGAATAATTTGCAATTTTAATGACTTGCTACTACTACTGTATGTATGAGAAAATGAAGAGATGTGAAAAAATTTGTAATATGTTTAATTATTAACTTGTTAGTTTACTGTTGATTCAATATTGTTTCAATGAATAAAAACGATTTCCATTTCGTATAAAAATAATTTAGTAGCAGTTGATATTAAAAAAAAATTCAATATCGTAATAATCTAATAATTAGCTTTAATCATTCGTCTATCATTGTTTTAATTACTTTCATAAAGCGAGGGATGATATATTATCACAATCGTACAATATGATCTTCCTTAGCGGTGTCGGCGCTGAAATAACTCGAACGCAGCCTCGCTTGGGAGCGGATACTAGGACGAAGAAATGTGGCAATAATTCTTATATCCTTCCTTCTTTTTGAGATTTACGATCACACGACAATTACGAGCGAGTATATAAATTCGTTCCCGCGATAATTCGATAATACAAGACATTCGTCAATTTCTTCGCTCTTTTTCTGCGCAGCGATGATCTTCCGGTAGATAATAAACTGCGAATAAACGGTAAGGATATACCCGAAGGACTTTTAGTTTGCTATATATCATCGAGTACAAATTAACTGTTTCTTAAAGCGCCTACTTTTGCGGCGTTTTAAGGCTCCAATAATTTTGCGAAGCAACCAGAGAAGAACAATCGTGTGAAAAATTCAGCGTAATCTTCCACGCGAGATACTGGACAGGATTTTAAGGAAAGATACTAAATATTCCATCGTGAATTCTTACCTAGGTGGTGCGATAGTAAGGAATTTATATGAATTTGAAAACTATGATTAAAATTTATAAGAGAAAAGATGCGGTTATATGTGATTCGAAATAGATGCACAATAATTGATTTAAAACCATAATTTATTATACATTAAAATGTACGATGGTATAACAGCTTAAACATACGTTATTTACACGCATATTCTATACATAAATATAAATGTATCCTTAATTAAAAGGATATTTTTTTATTTCGATATTTTTTTACAATTCTACAATTCTCTGTCAATACACATCTCTCTCTATCTAATAGATCGAATCAACGAGACTGTCGAAACTACAGAAACATATTACATTCACGTTTGACAACATGTGGACGTAGCTTTTCAATAGCGGCGCAATTAGACTGTTTGTTTGTTTCTCGAAAACCACACGGTAAACTTGGCGACGATTTTTCAGAGTTCACGCGAGGACTCCAATCAAGTCGAAGAGTCCCTGCGGACATTGCGGTTGGTACTTGGAGCAGTTTCCATTGCGGCCGACTAGCTCGGCCTCGACAACATCTTGCGGCAATTCTTCGTGCCTCGACGCGCTAGGACTGAAAACACGATTCCTTCATATAATTAAACCGCAATAAAAATCTGTTATCCTTCGCAATCATTGCATTGAGGGAGAACCTTATTAAAGAAGAACTTTAAATGAATTGAGATAAAATGAATTGAGATAAAATGCATTGAGATAAAATGAATTGAGATAAAATGAATCTAATAAGAATGCATTCATTTTATAACTTGCAACGTCAAATAATTAAAATTTTGTTTGCAAATAAAATTAGAATTAAAGATCTTTCTTTTTCTCTGCTGAATCGTGTAGGTGTTTGTTATTTCCGCCGAAAATCACGATAGCAATTTTCTCTGATACTGTGCGCTCATGTTGACTGAGGGCTTCATCCCCTTTTCGCCCGAATGCAATAACCTGATGATATATTCGGCATTATTTTTGTGTATCCGCGGATAATGAGCTGAAGAAAAGATTACAGGCGTCTTATCCGTAATTTCACGAACGCAATTTGCCCTGTGTTTGTTCGTCTTTTCGATTTTTTGCGCTCGAGATTCCGCGAGCGTTCGCTTACGATGGAAACAACTCCGGAATATCGCTATCTCGCATGGTAATCGTCATTTTAAGAAACAAAAGAAAAGAGAAAACGGTTCACACACCGGCTCAATTTTTTTTATATCGTCTTTCGTTATATTGCGCGCGACGATACAATCGGTTTATTGGAGTTTTATTTCGTCTGCCTGTTTTTTTGCCCTTCTCCTTCAGCCCCTTTTGCCCGATTCGTCTCTCATAATCCCGCCCCCTCGTCTCTTTCTCTCTCGGGGGAGTACATAAGCCCTCTCGATGAGAGACGATAAATCTTGAATATCCTGCGTGCTCGAAACGAACCGAATGAAAAATATTTTTCCTTCACGGTAATATTCCCCTCTGAGTTTCTTTCTTTTTTTTTTCGGGGGCTCGCGGGAACGAGGATGCATCTTCGCGTTCTGAAATATCCGAAGGGCGTATCGTCCTGCTTTCCGACCTTCGTCCAGAGAAAGCGCCGGGCGTTCCTCTTTCGAAACTTTATTGCCGGTTTTATTAAAATTTAGAACGGCCGCGCCGTAACTTCGCAACTTTGTTGTCTACTTACGAAGCGAATCGAGTATTCAATGTTTCTTGACTGGCGAACAGGAATAACGAAGTAATTCGTGTTATAAAGTAATTCTTTTTTTCGAAGATACAGCGGAAAAAATTTTAATATCGAAGGAATGGCGTGCGAGAGAATCTTCCATGATACATCAATGCGCGAAATTATTTTAGATATAACAAGTTACTTCGCTGTCCGTATATTTCGTTCCCTTTTTATTGTTTTTAACGATTCGGACTTTCTCGGCCGTTCTCGTGAGTTAGATGGAGTTCCCTCGTAATTTCACGTTTCTTCTGCTAGTCAAAAAGATGAAGATGCATCCGGGCAGGGCGTAATAATGCATCAGCGCATGGCACGAGTGCAACGTTAAGAAGGAAGACGCGAAATGAGCTCTCGCTTCTTTGTATATTCTTTCCCTGCTGTTTCTGCGCGAAACATTTTCTACAGAAGGGAATCGTGCATTGTCGCATCCCCGACGATGAAAACGACAATGCGATGGGAGTAAGATTGCGCATCTCTCGTGCCGAGATACAAGAATCTTAAAGGGATGACACTCGCGGTTCTTTTTCCGCCATTTTTACTTCGTGCGCCGCTGCCAGTTCGAGGAAAGCCGTTAACCGATTGGATTTAATGCATGCTACGACGTTTAAAGTGTCTTGAAAGATTTAAAAAAATGTTGAAGACATTAAAATATATTTATAATTAATAGAAAATATTATACATGGAGCTTTTTGCCGTCATTTCGATATTATTGCGCATTTTTTGGAAAATAATGAATATAACAAGCTTTTACTTTTATGTACAACAGGCTTTTTTATATTTTTTTATATGATATAAGATATGAGAGAAACGAAAGGAAAGTTCTCGGCGCTTTTCGCGAAAAGTGCAATTTATCAAGATGTTTGCGCGTTATACAAAGATGAACTTTCTCGTCCGTTCGTCGTGGCGGACAATGTTGTCGCTTTTGCCCGCAGGTTCGTGTCCTTTATTCATACGTTCCTGATCGGAGAGCTTATTCGTTCACGAGGCAGGGAGAAGCGGATCGAAGCGAAACGGATGCACGTCTCTATAGCGTGGACGGGTTGGTTGCGAGGAAGCCAAATTTGCTTTTCTACGGCGCGCGTATCTGCTCCAATTTGCAGCGCCTTGAAACGCCCTTGTGTTGGGAGAAAAAAAGGCCCGCGAGCGGCGCGCTTTTCTACTTCTTCTTCTTTTTGCAGAAGAGAGAAAATTCACGTTTGCTTCCTCTTTTAGCGAGTTTTATTCGCCAGTCGAGCGAACAATATCGTGGAAAGAAAGAGGGGTAGACGAGAGACTGCCAGTTATTAATCGACATTCGCGAATCTTATTGTGTGTATAATAGTTCGTTAATTGCTTCAACATTACAGCTCGTTTCCGAATTACAAAGAGCTTCGAGAGTCGTATTATTAAATGAAAAAATTATTCTGAATTATTAACAATTATTATTAACAAGTGTAATAGATTGTCATAATTTTTTAAAATGTATAGCCGAAATTTTACAATATTCCAATTTCGCAGAGTACACAGAAATAATTTATAAAAGCTCCTTTCTTCGAAATATAGAGCTTTTCTTTTCATTTATGCTTTATATGATTTTAGAAAAAATTATTTAAGAGATTGGAAGAAAGTATAAAAGAAAAGAAATGATTTTAATTGTTATTCTCTTGATTTGCGATTTATGTAATATCGGCAATGTTATAAAATTTCGGCCGTCATTGTTACGTCAACAACAGGGACTTACGTGAAAATCACGTGCATTATGTCGCCGATGATTCCGTTGTGCCGAAGCGGATATTCCGAGGTTTCGCAGATCGCTCTCAGAAGGCACTCTCTTCCGGGATTCCCGGAGCTGAAAGCAAAGAGAAAAATCAAGAAAGCGCACGGAGATGGGCGATGGAAGAACGAGACGTGACGTGTTTACTTTGCGCTTTACGATTCTCTAAATACCGGATTGAAGACTCATGTGTGCATACATAATTCGTTGCCTATATTCGCGCGAATACACACGTACATACCGAGTCAAACATGTTACGCAATTCCCAGACACCCCGAATGCTCGTAAAGTGGAGTCAAGAGTACATTTGTGTCTCTCTATCTCGAATCTCCGCCGATTTCTGTTCCGAGTGTCGCGATGCTGTAGTATCTCGAAAGACTTCTCTTCTATCGAATTCTCGTATTGCACGATAAGCGTGTGATTCGCGCGATAATCGAGAATCGCTGATTAATCTCATCATCAGTCAAAAATCATTTACGATGTATTAATTTACAAATTTATTAATTGATTATTATTTCCAAGAACACTAGGACTTATCAATTTAGTCGTTGAAAGCGGAAGTCAATTTTATTTTGGAGATATAAATTTCTTGATATAAAAATGCAAATGTATAAAAAATACATAAATGTACAAAAATATAAAATATAAAATATATAGCAAAATAGCGTTGAAAAATAAGACAATATGTATAATCATGAAATCAGAATTAATCTAACATAATTCAATTAGAAATTTAAATAAGAGGACGAAAATGATAAAGGATTTATAATTCGAATTTGTTATTATAGTTTAGCTTATTGTTAGAATTAAATTTTTCTCGTTTAGACCAGCTGCAGTCTTATCAAATTTAAAGATAGATCGATCGTGTACTTTGAATTCGAATTAGCTCAAGAAAATTTAAGAAATTGTCATAGATAGATTGTACCAGGACTTAGAAGAAACATAAAGTAACGCGAAAGGATTACACAAGGAATTATAGAAGGAAAAAGGGGGCCAACTCGTAACGTATGGCTGTCTGTTTGCGAACTTGCCTCTCGAATTTACTTTCCAGAACTCGATAGATCGTGGCTCTGTCGATAGTCCGCTTTTTCCTTTTTAGCTCCGTCCAGGGCTCAAAGTACGTTATGTTCGGTGGTAGAACGTAGTTAGCTTCGAAGAAGTACGACAGGGAGATAGAACTCAGCGGATTTTCGAGCGGTACTGCGATAGCGACGAAGATCTGTGAAAACATTAATCGCATGATCGTCGAGCGATTTCATTTCTGCGTTAGATTCTTCTCGGGATTATGAAATTTTCAAGGGAACAAGATCTTACAACTCTCATTCTCCGAAATCGATATTTTTTTAACGAATAATAAGAAATGATGCTGAGGAAAAAATATATAAATTCTAAGGAAGAGAAAAACGCAAAAATATGATTGCAATATAGTGGAAATTATTTTTACCAATATTTCCTATCTATAGCAATAAATTGCTAACTAATATGATTATAATTTTTAGCTTAATGTATGACATATCTTAACTTGTTTTAAATATGTATTTATACTCACACCCATGTTACTGTTTTCAGGAAATGACAGACTTCTGATTGGCCGATGCAATATTTCTGCGATATCCGAGTTCATCATCTTTGATACAACATAGGATATCAGCATCAAATTAAGTATGAAAAATCTACAAATTGCCAAAAATTTATCTTGGATTACATAATGAAAAAAATTCAAAATTGAGAAGTAAATCAATTTCAACATTATTCAAACATATAGAAGCAATATACATAATAATTGCTATATATGTATATATATTTCTGTCTCTCTCCTCTTTTCTCTCCATTTAATATTTACATAATTTTATTTATTATTATTTACATTATTATTATTATTATTTAATTTTATTATTTAATTTTATTATTTACAAATTTACTTCTCTTGTTTGATTGTTAATAAATCAAACAAAACACATCCCTTTGCTTTGGTTTGATTGTTAATAAATAAAACTAATATCATTTAGATCAATTAGAGTTCAATAAACATCTGGCGAAACTGAGTGAAAAGAGAAAATATCGAATTCTGAAGCTTACAAGATCTTTTCTGCCCAGCAAAGCATGACAGCTCAGATTTGCAGAAACCGTTTCAATCTGCACACTTTAGAACTTTACGTCGATTTGTGTGGGCAATCGAGAAGTGCTTTGCGACGTCATGCAAATCGGTCTCTGTCACAGTTATGAGTGACGAACGTTAACTAATGTGCATACACGGAAGCCTTTTCGTATTAATTAGTTTGCGACCAAGATATTGATTCGTCATATCTTGCGATCTTCACAATTGTTTTAACTAAATCCTGAGATTATGAATACTAAAATGACGAAAGTTTCTTTTTTGATACTAATGGCCTTTCTCATGTATATCTGTCGATTCCAAGTTAAATCGAATCACCGAGTGATAAATTTCTTTCGAGAACGACGGCATCTTTTATTTCCTGATCCGAAAAAGAGCGAGACGAAATATCAGGTATGTAACATTTGAATATAAATGATGTAATATAATAATAATATAGATAAAATAATAATAATAGTAAAGTGTTACATGTATATATGTATGTGTTATAACGAAATAATATTTGATTAAATTATTTCAGTTTTCATACATTGAAAATTTTAAATCAAGATAAATCTTGCACATATACGTACGATTTTACTCTCATATTACATTTTCGTTTGTTTGATATGATGATTGGAGCTTTTAATCTCCTTATTTACGCTCTATTTCATCTTATGCATGATAGATTAAACTTTGACAAATTATAAAGATAATATATATTAAAATATCATTTCCGCATGTTTTTTTATAGAGCTTATATTATTTTAATATTATGTGTTATACATATTTGTAATTTATAGTCACAAAAGAGAACAGATATTACGATATATCAAATAATTTTGAATAAAAAAGTATATTACTTTTAATAAAGAAACAAGTATATTTTATTTGTATAAAATTGTTATATTGGATTTCTGTTTTTTTTCATTATTTCATGCTTTTCGCATTCGAAATAGAATTTATACTTTAGTGTTTAAAAGAGAAAAAGAAAACAGCTACAAAGACTATATAAAAGTTATTGTTGAAATAAATAAATAAATATATTTCTTATCATATATATCGATCGCACTCGAATATGAATTTCACAGAGCTTTGCAAAAATTACTCCCATAATCCTAATTCTCTAATTGAATTTGTTTAAAAAAAAAAGATAATATTCGACGCGTTTTCATGATACAGATCAGTGATATGATCAGGACGATGGAAATTATCAGTGTTATCACCTTCGTTGTAAATATTGACTTAACGTATCTCTCGACGGAGCTAAAGAAATAGCTAAAGTTCTCGCACCAAGCGTTTAATTAAATTTGCGTAGGTGCTCTTCGGACTCGGGCTGCCCATGGAGGGTGAGGTATCCACGATTCTCGGTTATGTGCTGAAATGCAATTATGATCTTCCCTACAACGCGTCGGACTTTGTGCAGCAGTGGCGGTCACGATTAAAGAGATCCGAGAACGACTTTGCATTATCGCGGACGACAACGAGCGGAGGTAAAGTGCAGTCGCGGCTTAATCGCGCGTGTATATAAAAATGAGCTTCCCCCTTCCTTCGTCCCTCTTCCCTGAGCGTGCAACGCAGTCCCACGGATTACGCTCGTTTTTAATTTTCCCTCCTCGTTTTTGCGTATCGCGCCGTCAAAGGCACTTTCGTCCTCGCGGAAAATCTCTCGGAACAGAAATGCGCGAAACGGAAATCACGAAGTGTAACGAACGGGACGATAATGAAACGCATAATAGTGGCGAGAAAGCGACGTGGGTAATTAAACCGCGGTGCGGAACGAACGCACGGCTTAATGAAACGCAACGAGTGCGGAGTCACGTATTTAAGGGACGCGATTAACGAAGGGATAGCATCGCGAACACATAAAGCGGTGAATTTATGTGCGGATGTTAGCTAATTGATGTAAAGGTATTAGATCTCCCTCGTTAGAGATGCGAAGAGGGATGTAATATTACAAGGATCACTAGCTAGTGCATGCGCACGTCATAACATTTTGTTGACTTTTCTCCTTTTACAAATATTCTCTATTTATTTTGTTTTCATAAACGTTTAGATTCAGCGATTAAACGTTTTTAGTCACAAATATTATCCAAAAATGTTCGGCAGAAATGATGTATGTGTCTTCAAATATTTTCAGATATTGATTCTGCTCCCTTATCCACTTAACCGCGGAGATAAACACCGAATATTAATGAAGAGATGTAATTAATTCCCCTTCTGGAGTGATTAATTATACGTTTAGTAGATATTCGTAGGAGAAGGTAAGAAGTGAAATATTTCTAGGATATGGTTAAAATACTTACAGATTTTAATTTAATTTTATTATTTTACAACAATTTTAATTTTTAGCGGAAGTATCATTTTATAAAAACTCTCGGAAAAAGGATTTCATACACATTCATTTAATATTATAAGAGTTTCATGGTAAAAATTTGCTAAGAGTATATCTAGTATCTTACTGTATAATAACAATATAATATAATTATAATATAATATCTTATTATAATATTTTTATTCGAGAAGCGAATTTTTTAAAGAGAAAGATCGATAGAGAGTGATTCTATCGGAGAAATGGACTTATTTTTTTAATTATGTACAGTGTAAATAATGGGGGGACATATTTAATTTCGCATTTCTTATGGAAAACTTATCACAACGTTTTCGTATCGTGTAGCAGAAAAAAATTAAGGGCACAAGAATTCTTCGCCTGAGGCGCATTCTTTATTGAAAATTATCGATAAAATACGATACTGAAAAGTTTGCATGCCTATCCGACTATCTTTGCTCGCATTTTTTTATGGAAAATTGCTTTAGTCGTGAAATAAAACGAGAATAAAGAGAGAAATCGAAGCTACTGGAATTTTTATCAGCGGCAATATGGCCGGCTCCTCTCCCTCTCTCTGCAAGAGATAATCTTTCTCTTCAACATAATCTATCGCAACGATTAAAAATAAGATAATGACGTTTGAAAAGATAATGACACTCTTAAAAAATGTAATTGCAAGTGGATTAGAAACAGAATTATACATATATCAGAATATAAAGATTTTTTTTTCCTTTTTAATTTCCAGAGGACAAATTTTTGAAATTTGTGCAATTGTCGAAATTTGTATTTGATTTTTTTTTATTTATGCATGAAAGTCGCATTTGTACTATTTTGCGAGAGCAATTTGCTGGCGCGATGTACCATGCGGTTTTTAAGTTTACTATAACTTATTTAAAGCGACATCCCCACGTTCTTTTTCGTCGCTTCACTAACAGCAACCGTACATTTCTAGTGGCGACGACCGAATGACTGTTTACCACAGATGTTTCTCCCTTTTTACGAGGCGAACTCGCCATCGGCATTAGGTTTTTCTCCTCATTTTCGCCCGGAAGGAACTTCCGCGAGGCAGTTTCTCGGGGAAGTCAATAGAAACACGTGCTGTTGCACCACTAACGTTGATGGGTCTCTCGACACAGCACTATCTTGCTGTCATACGCTTCTTTTACGGTCCTTGTCGTAATATTAACGCACGTTCCGAAAGTCGCTGTACGGTCAGCTCTTTTTTACGAGATTTGAGACTGATGTTGATCCCATAGAGATTCGAAGAATACGGAGGATATTTAGAATACAGAATAGACAGTCAATTTTTTCTAGCTGTATATTATGGAATTTTAATATATCCTTAATTTTTATCTATCCATTTATATATATATATATATATATATTTATATATATATATATTTATATATATATATATATATATATTTATATATATTTTTATTTATTTATTTATTTATTTATTTTGTTTCCTTCTCTCTCTCTGTCTCTCTCTCTCTCTCTATATATATATATATATATATATATATACGCGTATATATATAACGCGACAGAGGGGGATTTTTCATATAAACATATACTCCTATATCCCTCTCTGTGTAGTTACATTCCTCCAAAAATGGGATAAAAATTAGGTTTTTATTTTTTTCTCAAATTTGGAATAAGTTAAAGAAATAAAATTAGATGGATATTTTCTACTCAAAAGGTTTTAGTCAAAAGGTTATTTATTAATATTTTTTTTCAGCTTCCCATATTATAAGGAGATGAAACCAACAACCCGTATTCAATTTTTTTTTAGAATTTTTTAATGTTTATATGAAAAAACCCCCCTTAATTTTCGACAAAGAATCATTTCACCGCTAACATTGATGGGTCTCTCGACACAGCACTATCTTGCTATCATACGCTTCTTTTACGATCCTTGTCGTAATATTAACGCACGTTCCGAAAGTCGCTGCACGGTCAGTTCTTTTTTACGAGATTTGAGACTGATGTTGATCCCATAGAGATTCGAAGAATACGAAGGATATTTAGAATACAAAATAGACAGTCAATTTTTTCTAGCTTTATATTATGGAATTTTAATATATCTTTAACTTTTATCTATCCATTTATATATATATATATATATTTTTATTTATTTATTTATTTTGTTTCCTTCTCTCTCTCTCTCTCTCTCTCTCTCTCTCTCTCTGTCTCTCTCTCTATATATATAGACAGATAGGACACACGACGGAGGGGGATTTTTCATATAAACATATACTCCTATATCCCTCTCTGTGTAGTTACATTCCTCCAAAAATGGGATAAAAATTAGGTTTTTATTTTTTTTCTCAAATTTGGAATAAGTTAAAGAAATAAAATTAGGTGGATATTTTCTACTCAAAAGGTTCTAGTCAAAAGATTATTTATTAATATTTTTTTTCAGTTTCCCATATTGTAAGGAGATGAAACCAACAATCCCTATTCAATTTTTTTTAGAATTTTTTAATGTTTATATGAAAAACCCCCCTTAATTTTCGACAAAGAATCATTTCCTAAAATTGTTCGTATTTATTAAGAAACACCCTGTATATATGTATTGTATTCACCGTAAACGAAAAGAGACAACTCGTTTAAGAATTGCATTAACTAATTTGTGAGAAGATCTTCCTTGCTTTTAGATTCTTTCTGTAATGTTTACACGTGGGGATAGAAACTCGATGTAACCTAGATGTTGTGTTCACGTAATTTTCGTTTTGTTTCCAGGTTACATGACACGATGGACACTGTACGGAATGCTGGAATCAACGATGGAGCGCTTCGGCTCCGGCAGAGCCTGTCTGTTGCGCGTCGTCTGCGAATCCGCAGCGTATCCCTTCGACAAAGGACACGGGCTCCTGGGGGAGCTATTGCACGTTCTCCTAACGCCGTCGACGACCAGCGAGGAATACGAAATCTATTCGAATTGCGAGTACCATGCCGCCGAGGCGATCGGTAGGAATACGCGCGGGAAATGCGCGCTCTTTTATCCAGAATGCGACTACAATCCGCTCGATTACTTCACCAGACTGCACGTTTGAGTAAATCCATTTTCCGAATAACGCAAGTTCCGTGAATTTTTCGCAGATTCGTTCATCGACTAACTGACCAAAGGTAGCACGAAATTGTCGATGTAATGCTCGTTTATGGATTACAGAATGCAAGAATAAAATTTTAAAAATCTACCTTATAAGAACCTTCAAAAAATTAATATACATTAAATTTTAATGTAAAGATTTATTTTTTCAAGCCTTTAAAATATCACTTGTTTTTCAAATATAAATTATTTTGTGGGTAAATGAAGAGATTGAAGCCTTATTGTCTTTTCTATCTCTGACTAGCATGCGGATATAGTTATAAATTTTGGTGTTTTTTGCTGATTATTCAATATACATTAGCTATCTGTGGCATCGCAAAGTAAAATAACATAAGAAAAGAAATCTGAACGTATATCGAGATAATGCTTATGCAGAATTGTGCATTAAAAGTCATATTGCGGTCTCGAATTCTTTTCAGTTCTTCTCAAACATGCTGACATAACGTGAATAAAATCCGTGACTCGAGAAGGAGTCTCTTTGAATCGCTATTGTCCGAAGGAAAGGACCATCGGCGTGAGCGAGTTCCCGCGTAAAAGAAGAAAAAATGGGTCTCCTGCATAATTTATAAAGAGAACTTCGTAAAGGGTGCACACAAAACGATGAAATTGCTAAGTATGCAAAAGCCAGGAACGTCCACCTGTCCGTTTCGCGATCGTTCCAAAAGTTTGCCCGGTCGGTGCTATCACGTCGTCGTTTCACTCGTTAAAGCAGCAATTTCCAGCAAAATTTTTTCGCATTCCTCTTTCCACCATCGCCGGTCCAGAGTCAGAAAAAGCGGGACGTTCGACTTTTCACGAGTGAAAACAACGCTTTATTGTCTTCGCGGAACGCACTTCTTTTTGCATTTTTATATTATAAATGGGTAGCTCGTACATTATGCTGAATTTTTCAAGCTTCCTATAAAATTTTCCATGATTTTTATCTTACTTTAAAATCATGACGCTTTTATGAATTAAGTATTTATCGATTAACTAAAGGCAAATATGTATTACGCAGATCCGCCGTGTATTTGCAATTCGTTGAATACAGCGAGCTTTTTTTAGTACCGTGATTTGGCTAGGTTCAGTTAATAAATTATTATGTAGAATTTTTTTTTATAAAAGATTTAACTGTTAACTTTTTCGGAATATTGATTTGTGAAATGAACAGAAAAAATTAATGCGTAAAAATAAATATCTATAATTTGAGAATTATATAAATAGAGAGTTTCTCTTTTTAGCAATAATATTACCGCATATTTGGAATTATAAGTGTTGATGTGTGATGAAATGAAAAATTTAAAATACATAAGAATTTGAATGCATAATTATTTTTAATTTACAAAATTCTCTTTTTTAATCAGATCGCAGTTTGCATAATAATTAAAACTGTGAGAGAAAAACCTGCTTGTTTCTCTACAAATATATTTTTTAAAAGTTATGAGCAGTGTATAAATTCGGTAAAAAGCTTGAGGATAAAGCACTCCTTGCTGAAAAAGTTCACGACCCTTGCAGTTAATCCTATGTTATTTTTTATGCGTTCAGATCCTCCAGTCGTTTAAATTATTTTTTGAAAATGGAAGAAAACCCTCTGGAATATCTTGAAACTGACCGCAGAGGGCTGTAATTTTAATCGGGTGATTTTGATGTGCTCGGAGATAGCAAGAAAGATTGAAAGGGATCGCCCAAAGAGAATTGAAAAATTGCGATGTTTGTCCGCGTAAACTTTCTCTTGCATGTGTTGATGAAAAATTAATACACTAAATAGGACTGACGTTAAAACAATCATTTTATATCAAATAATATCTGAATCTTTATGATATTAGTTATAAAAGGAGAACGATATGTGTGCGCTTTTTAAAATTTTTAAAATTAATTTATACATTTTGCTTCATTAACGGGTGCTCTAAATCACTTCATCACAGGAACTTTGAACATAATAGATTTTTCTTCGGAGAAAAAGAGTGAGATAAATTAAATTATTAAATATCCACGATTTACATGAGAAGAAACTATTTATAGAAGAAAATTTTCTACATCTGTATAACTATTTATGGAAGAAAATTTTTTATATATATTTTCACAATAAATTAATAATAATAAGTATAGTTTTCTTGCGTGATATTGAAGCTGCTTATTAATGCGCATCAACGCTTTCATGAAGAGTTTGTTCGAGAAAGTTTACTTTAAATTTTGCTTGTGAAATCCGCGCACTGCTTAAACCTTGATTTGCGTTTTGCTTATGTTTGAGGAATGTCGGAAATATTCCGTTGTATTGAGAAAAGATAAATGATCCTCAATGGAGCTTACGTCGCTGGAAACATTTCAAGCTGGAAAAAAGTTTCGATCGTTTTTCTTCCCATTCGTTTTCTTTTATTTGACGCGGAGAGAAGGTTTTTATCAAGGTTTTCCTTCCTTCTCGCGACTTATGGGATTTTATATGATTGCTTATGAGAAAATATTAGGCATTGTTCGCTCGTCGCGCTTAGCGCAGAAGCTCTGCCGCAAATAAATCTCTTGTGCAACAAAAATAAAACTTTGATCGAGATCCAACGATATTTGGTGTACAGGATGCAATGCCATTCATAGATACAGGGTTTGTTTATTGCATTTGTATCGATCCAATAAAATACATTACTTTATAACAAAAGTTGTTTGTCAAGAACGATTTATGTTTACAGATTTTAACAAAGGATCCACACAATTATTCTTTCCCATAAAAGAAAACGAATGTCTGATTAAACCTGTGAAATCAAAAAAGAATGATGGAGAAAATCTAGCAAGAAATTATAATATATAGAGAAAAATACAAGATTCCCAATATTTTGTAAATTATCACAAAGTAAAAATTAATCCATTCAATTAAAGTGGTACTAGTAATCGAATCGATTCTAGTTGCATTAAAAATTATTATTGAGAAATTAAAGTACAAAAAAACGTTGAAAGGAACGCGAGAGCGAAAACAGCCGCACGTTTGAATCTCTCGGGCAAGAAAAATAAGCCGGGATAATCTTCGTCAACATCGTTCGCGGTGCTTATGGAAATCGAGCCTCGCTTTTCCTTTAACCATTATGAGATTTTCTAGACGTCAGCTATCCGCTGTCTGTGAAATGCGTTGCATTAAACTGCCCGTTCCGGGCCGGAGGATTGAAGACAGTTTTCCCAGTCGGCGGCTGGGCTTTTCATCGAGCTTACACACCGAGTTTTTCGATAATCACCTTTCATAACCACGTTTCCCCCTCGGTTACTTTTTTTACCCTTCCCTAGAATATTCTACCATCCTTCCGACGAGCCGATATCGTCCCGCCACTCTTCCACTAGTATAATCAACCTCATAGGAATGCGGCAAAAATAAAGGGAAGGAAATATCCTGCTCGCGATGTCCCTCGATGTGTTTATATTTTCTGTTATACACGCGCAAGATTTTCTTCAAGAGATACGCGAAAGAGAATAAAACGTGCTACAATTGGCAATCACTCGATGTATGAAATGCGAAACGTATATTATTCTCATTCGCGTTTATTGAATTTTTCGTCAAGTACATTTTACCCTTCCTCCTAGAGTACGAAATGAGCGATATTATTAACGCAATCGATCGATTTTTAATATCGAGCAGAAAATGACAAAGGAGGCAGAATTACCGGTCACTTATTATTACTAGCTGCTTCGATATTAACGATCATCGACCCCCATCTCTCTCCCCTGTGAAACACGGCAGGAGGATACATACTTCGAAAGTGGGTCGACGAGCGCAGCTTTTTTAAATAGCGGGTGCTTTCATGATCTCGAACAACTTTAATCCCTCGAACATTTTTCAATACCTACCTACCGTCGACAAAAATTTATATCCAAACATGTTTTCCTGTGATTATAGAGAGAGAAAGAGAGACAGAGAGCTGCATCGCGCATAAATTCTAACACAATGCACGTCATGTTTCGCATCATGTAATTCGACATTATTAGATATTTATAAAAATTTATAACCTAAGCTTCCCTTCAATCTCCCACCATTTACGTATTAAAAAATCATATGATTTTTATTATATCTTTATTATTTTATTACAATATATACTTATATTATATTTAAATTATTGAAAAAGGTTATGTAACACATTTTACAGATTTTACACGACATATGACTTCATTAATCAATCTGGAATACATTTTTCCATAGTAAATAATTTATGACTTATTAATATTCTACGTAAAATTCTAAATTAAATTAAAATTCTTAATGTACATTTTTAAATTAAGATACAAAGTAGTGAAAATTATTTAAAGTTTGAATTATTGTAAAATATTTTTTAAGATTTAATATTTTTTAATTTTAAAAGAATTATTGATGCATATATATATTTTTTTAAGATTAATGAATTTTAGATATTTTTATAGCAAGAAAAGTTAAAATATTTAAACTAAATAAATATGTTAAATTTTATAATTTAAGCAAGAACAAATATATAAATAAAAGAAAATTATTAATTAGATTAATTAAAAATACATCCCAATATAATAATATCCACTTACTTTCGAGCATTTCGTAAATTTCTTTAGAAACACTTTCGAACTCAAGTCTTTAATTCATTGCTTCTTGATCAGTTGAATAATGCATTCTTATTCGTTCCGCGGAATTGATTATAATAAAACTTTCGCGTATGTACTTTAATTTTATTCTCATCAATTCTGTTAAACCATAAGAAGATTTTCCATGCGGTGCTATTGATTCCGCACGTCACGGTCTTTGAATTGCGAGTATTAATCCGCTCTCGAACAAGCTATTCGCGTAAATTTATTGAGTTGTGGATGACCAAAATCCTTTCAAAGTGATTATGTCGCTGAGATTAATTGTGCATTAACTACTGCATTAAATGACAGCAATGATGATGCCCAAATTACTCATTTTAGAGAGAACATCTGATGCACTTAATTACGCAATAAAATTTAAATATATAAATAAACACATTTCATATGCACAAAGGATTTTATATTATTTTTAATAATTGATTGTTACATTATTTTTAATAATTTTTCCATATTATTCTTTCAATTCATTTTTGTACGTGCCATCGGCATAAATCTTACAGAGGTAAAGCTTTTTTAGTTCATTATCCGGTTAACTCGCAGTGGTCGGCTAACTTGCTAACTATTAATTGCGATAATTGGCACGTTCGACTACCTCGACTGACGGGCGTTAAATTGTCAGTTTCGCTAAAGTTTAAGAATGCGAATCCCCCGTGAATTCTTGCTGGCCATCTTGTGTGTCTACCTTCATGATATTTATGCTGTCACTTTATCTCAAAGTAGCGGCAAGTTTGCCCGCGATAAGAGATATTTGGTGTACACGCCACCTAAGCCCAATGCGGCGACGAGAGTTCAGGTATACTCAAAGATTTCTCTTAAATAAAATGCGCGATAGAATACGTGAGAAATTATAAATAGATCATATCTCGTTTTCACGAAATTGTTAAAGATTATTGCTAAATTTATTGCTAAATAAATTAATTTATTCGAATTTATTTTTTTTTATTTTATTTCCAATAAAAATATATATTATAATTATTTTTATATTTTTGTTCAAATTTCAATCAAATATTTCGCTCTTTTTTGATTGATTGAATTGACATATGGATATTGAAACGTTTTTGGAATTACATAATAATTAGAATTATTCGATGTGTCATTTTAAATAAATATTTGAGTGTATCCGTTGTCTAATTTATTTAAGTCGAATAGCACTTTATAGAATATTTTACAAGATTTACTCTCAGTTCTTCGAGGTTAAGTAAAAGTTAAGTAAAAATCGTTTTGTGTTGTTCGAATCATTTCATACAACTCTCGATAGTGAACGACGTGTTTGATAGATGTTCGCGATCGCCGGTTATTCGAATCACAGAGTTTCGAGAGAGACACCCATTTTCCGATCTAATTTCGTGCGATTGAATCTCGATCGGTGTTGGAAAGGGAGGAGGGGTGAGGAAGAGGGCGAGAGGGTGAAGGGCGTGATTCGATCTCTGGTTATGGCAAACGATCGATGACACCTTCCTATATTTGAAAACCGTTCCAGTTAATCCTCGGCCTCGGTTTACCCATGGAAGTTGACGTCAGCATGATTATCGGCTATGTGTTGAAATTTAATTACAACCTGCCCTATAACGCCTCGTACTTGACGGATCCATACGTCCGCTATGACAGATCGATCAGTCGCCGTGTCGAGCCTGATGAGAATGACGCTTCTCCGTCAAATGCGAAAGGTATCACGTTCTTTTTATTTGCAAAGGGTGCGAAACTAATTGATTTATCGAGCTTCTACTCTTAAAAACTTCTTCTCGTTCTTCTCATCTTCCAACAGAAAAACATATGTCATATCATCATGCTATC
Organism: Camponotus floridanus; assembly: GCF_003227725.1. Lineage (NCBI taxonomy): Eukaryota > Metazoa > Arthropoda > Insecta > Hymenoptera > Formicidae > Camponotus > Camponotus floridanus. Next base: position 2,680,522 of record NW_020229838.1, read on the forward strand.
TTGTAATGTTAATTCATTATTCGTTGCTTTGTTATAGAATATTATAATAATTTTCACATCAACAATTTTTCTCATGTTAAATAAATTTTAATCATCGCGTTAAAAAGCAGAAGGAAATAAATTAAAATCCTCAACTTTATAATTGATTGCGCCCAATGCGCATTTAATTATTTAATTAATTAAAATAATATTTTTATCTCGAGTCATTCAGATGTTTCGTAAGCTTTTGAATATTTTTATGGAAAAGATTTGTTTTCTTTCTGTTTCTCGAATCGATATATATTCGAAAAGAAAAGATAAATGTTGAAGAAAACTTGAGATTTCATCAAGTATCGTTGCATATAAAAGTAACATTACATATAAAATATATCGAAAAATCTTTTGAAATTCTGTTTTTCGAGATCCGACAAGACCGAATAAGATGAAGATTTTTTCCCCCTTTATACGTATATTTAATATATATTTAATGAGGCTACTTTTGTCGCGTGCTTATCTCGCGATAATGGATATTATTTTACTCTTTTATCGAAAAACTTTCTCATTTTCACTTTGATCTAGTAATCTAAACTTAACGCAGCTTGGATATTTTCTTATTTCTTTCGTCGCTACTATCTTCTTATTTGTATATTAAATTCATAAAGAATTATGGTCTTTAATGCGATTTTTAAGAATATTTCTTGGAAATATCTTTCTTATTAATAATTTTTGACAATAATATAAAGAGTCTCATACAATGCGTAATATCATAATCAAATCTTATATATCTCAAACTGAATATAAAAATGTAACAATACATATATAGATTAATCTCAACGTTATCTCAAGTACATTATCTCAAGTTTAAAAGAAGATTATATGGTGAAAAATAAATATTTTTTAATTAAAAGAAAATTATCTATCATTAATTTTTTAGAAAGAATATCTTATTTATTCATCTGAAACTTTTTCTATGCTATAAAGTATTGTATAGTAATATTACTATATATCTGAAAATAATTATTAATTTATTATATCTCTTTATATCTCTTTATATTTATTATATCTCTTTATATCTCTATCTATTAGACTTTAAAAAAGTCTTTCTACAAAAAAAAAAATCATACTATATTTTAATAAATAATTTACGAAATCAACTGCACTTGAAACTAAACAATTTAAAAAAGATATATAATATAAATAAAATAAAAAAAAGGAAAATTAATGATATATATTTTATTTATATTTTTAATTTTATATTTATGAAATTAATACCATCTTTCTCATATATATTTCTTTTTTATCTTCGTTATTATTTTTTCGGATGAAGCATCACTGATATCTAGATGGGAATGCTACAAGATTCTCGAGTCGCTCTTCGAATCTACACGCTCTGGTAAAGCCTGCCTCTTAAAAACCATTTGCGAGGCCGCGACGATGCCTTTCGGACGAAGCCACACTCTGACGGCGCAATTCGCTCATATTTTCCTCACGTAAGCGTTAATCCGGCAAGTAGTCTCTTGGAATAATCTTCGTTAAGCCTAGCATAGCTGTGCGATTAAGGAACTGTTATGTTTACTGTACCATTGTCACAGCTTAGGAACGCGGTTAATTCATGCATGACCATATTATGCATAGTATATATCCGAACTCACGTGTATGCTTGCAAAATATGCATATAGATATATATTATGAGGCAAGTTTCTTATTATAATAATAGCAGATTTTATTTTATTTTATCGACAGCGTTACATTATTAATATGTTTTTATAATAATCGTTCTGCACGACATATTTTTGCAAAATACAAGTCATAAATTTTAAAAGTATAATACAATATTCTGATATAGTATAAATATTTCAGGCCTTCCACCACATCTGAGTCATACGGGGATGTTTTTGATCAAGAATATCACGCCGCTGAGATCGCGGGACAACAAGATCCTAGCAACTGCGACAACTTATATCCCGAATGCACGGAAAGCCTCTTGGATTATTTTACCGAAATCTATTAAAATAACTGTGCCATTCCGTGAGAAGCGCTCTTACTTTAGCGTCTTAGCCCTATATCATAACGCTATTTATATTATATCTCTAGAAATCTAGCGCAATCTCTATCGTGACAGCAGAATCGATTGGTGCTTTTTTTAATCTCACAGTTGAAAGGCAATATTTGTCGTAATTTTTTTTTATTTTTAATACGAAATATTTGACATTTAATTTGCATTAATTAATAATTATAAAGAAAGCAAGAGAGTTTTATTTATGATTTATTGTGAAAAAGCAAACGTTCTTAACAATTTCCATTCGCAAAACTTCATTTGCTGAAATTACGCAATTAATTAAATTAAATTAAATTTGAGTTATATGCATGTAACACGTTGCTCTCCGAAGTATTTCCGATATAAGTCTTCGAACGAGAATACAGTGAAAAAATTGCTGGAGATTGGAGACGCAAACGAACTATCCTTTTTAATAACAGTTGTGTTGCACCGCGTGATGATTAGTAGCCGATTTCTCTGGCTTCTATAAATTTCAAACCGGTCATTTTCTCCTCGCATGCACCTGTTGTCGAACGAGAATATTGGCAATAACAAACCCAATAACTGCGTCACGTTCCAATCGCTTTTGAACGCGACTTTTATATATTTTTCGCTTCCGCGCGTATCTCCCTCTCACGATTCCTTTTCACCGTTCTTTTTCATTCACTTTCGTCCTGCCGCCATTGTCCTGTTTCTTAATATTTGTAATATTAGATCGGACGCGATCGTGCGATCGGAGCTCGTAACTTATTTCTATACCAACGCACGTTCCACCCTATATTATGTGCACTGGTTGCTCTGCAAACACTGGTTGTGATGATAAATCTTACGATAGTATCAAAAGAGACTGATTTGAGAGGGACAAAATCGATACAAAATCGTATTAATTTTGATGCGACCTAAATTTAATATTAATTAAAGAATTAAAATTAATTTAATATTAATTTAAATTAAAAAATTAATTTAAATTTAATATTAATTAAAGAATTAAAATTTCTATCATATTAAATTTCACATTAATATTAATTGTTAATCTTTTTCAATTTTTGTAAATGTATATAAATAAAAAAGAAATGCAAAGTAATTTTTAATAATCGTATATTAATATGCAGAGTGCAAGATTCTTAGAAAGTAATAAAGGACCTCGATATATTATAAAGTAAAAGAATAGATTTTCGGAAAAGCGTGAGGGAATCTCAATATTACGGCATCCAGATAGGAAAACGTGACATGAAAAATAGGATCGGATGATCCGAGTTGTGCTGGTAATCACGCAATAAAAAAGGCAATAAGCAGTGTGTCCTCGACAGGAGGTCAAAGCTTCATGGAGATGGTGATAAAAAGAGAATGGTACTCTACAAAAATTGAGCTAGCTGGATTTATATATCGCCTATATTTTACATAAAATTATTTTATTATCTCAATTATATTACTTCACTCTATTAGCAGCTGATTGAATTTACATCTCTGTTAATAATTTTTTTAAGATAATTTTTTAAAATAATTTTTAAGATAATTTTTTTTCAGATAATATATAACATTCGGCTAGAATTCTATATATAATTTTATGTATTGCGTAAAATGTTATGTATTACAAAAAAAATTGTAAAAATGTAAAGCCGGTCCGATTCATAGTCCGATTTTATATTTGAAATCGTCTTAAGTTCGAGCTTGAAATGCTACGCAGCTATTTGATTGAATGAGGTCTTAAGTCAACCTCGGACCACTTAAGACATTCTTAAATATAAGATCGGACTATGAATACCAGCCTAAGAGAATTATAATAAATTGAATTCTGTCTTGCATATTGTCGCAAATTATAGATTGTATAACTTTATTATACAATGTTATACAACTTATTAATTTTATTAGAATTACGTATTGTTAGTAATTTGCCATTTTCTAATTTTGTGGACAACTAGAACCATTTATCCTTATCGAGTGGACGGAGCAATTGGTTTGGCTGTATTGCCGTGGAATGTACCATCGTGTATTCTGCCACGAAATTGAATTACAACTCCAGAACGATGTAATAAAACCTACCCTTCTCGGGTATATATCCTTGTTCGCCCATCGTTGGGGCAAGTGTAAGAAGAAACGAATCAACCCCCAACCGTTTTCTCTGGATTGTCCAGAAAGGTTCGTTATCGATCAGCGATAAACAAGTTCTGACTCACGTAATGGAAATTTAACGATCTTACAGACGTTAAAATGTTTTAACATAAATTATAATGAATGATAAATATGTTTACAATTAATATTAAATTCGCATCGAAAAAAATCATTTATTTCGTAAAATTACAACTTAACAAATCGTATACAATTTATAATGAAATTTATGTAACGGTGCATCGCGCGAAAGAATCCAAATGCTTTTGTTCTATTTTAGGTTTATTTTAATCATTCATTTCAAGCACTTCTAAGGTGCTGACGCGAACAATGGATATTTTTTTCAATTTTCGTTTTAAGTGGCACGTACAACCGGGCTACTGCGGAAAATGGAGCCCCCGATAACCCCCATTGTTGACCAGCGTGATAAACTGACCCCGCATACGTCTTCTTTTGTTTCAGAAATACCCCGCGTGCTCTGTTACGTAACCATTTATTTTTCTTCCAGCGTTGATTTTGTGCATTGTATAAACCCAGTCTCTTCCAATATATAAAGAGAAATGATCGAAGCAGCGGAAATGTTACCTGCCACGCTATTAAGGATGTACCTTTATAATTTCAACTGTTTAATTTCAAAGATAAAATTTCCGTAACAAGATGATTAATTTAGTTATACAACGCCGCACTTTTTTTTAATTGTATAATCTACAAGAGCGCATTACAATGATTTTATATCATTAAATGCAAACGTTCATCAACTCAACATCGTAGAATAATACGAAGACTTGGTCGAAGGATAAATGTTTCTTTTGTCGAGTTGAATCTTCATCTTTCGTCAAGGATTCGCGGATGAATGAACGTTGTTCAGTCGTACGTGGTCGACTGTGGACACAGCACACGTGCCACATTTTGTATTCAGCATCTGTTTCAAAGGTGAGTTTATGTACATAACACGCAGGTGAGTTTTGAGATCGTGCTGTGATTCAATTTAACGCCGGTAATCGCGGACTGGCCGAGATTTTACGATGTCTTCTGAGATTCACGAGAGACTGATCTTTCCACGATGAAATTTCTTTCTTCTTGTTACATACGTCAATCATTTTTCTTCACGCGATCGCAATCTATCATTTATCTTCGTACAAATATCGCGTCAAGATTTTACTGGGATTGTTCGTTTAAAGAACGCGAAGTATTCATTGCCACCCATCGTCGAAAGTAAAGTTGTAAAGATCAGAAGTAAGGAAAGCGAGTGATTCTTGATTTTAGGGCCATGGAAAGAAAATATCTTTATTTATGAGAGATAAGAGAATTTAAATTCAAAATTATCCATCTTGCAGCTGATACCGTGAATACTCAGAACAAAATTTATGTGTTTTTTTCCTTTTATTTCATCAAAATAATGGAAGCGAAATGTATATTTTAAGCAAGCCTTCTACCATCTTCCTCTTTTTATATAATCGAAAAAATCTACTTTTGGTCTTTTTATTGGCCAATCCTCGGAGATTGTTTTGAGAAAGATCAATGTTGCGTTGCTGTTTCACGAAATATAGTTCCTCTTGCGTTGATTGAAGACACTACCAGATGAATTTAAGTTAGGCCGGACTTAAAGATATTGCTCTTTCCGTTCAAAGATTTTTGTTCCTTTTCTCTTCTTTCTTTTTCACATAATACGACTTCGATTTGGACCCGAGTCGGCTATGGCTCCTCGCGTCGTTCTTATCGAATTTTCTCTCGACGCTATCGGCAAAGTGCCGATCCATTCCTCCTGCCGTATTAAGACGATATCATAACGAAATGGAGCGCAAATGTACTCTTCCTTTTGCGGTTCTCCGATAGATTTTTTTTCCTGTTAGCGGCTCGCAGGGTCACTGAACTCGCTTTGGCACTCGACAGTTTGCGAAGGGATTCGCGAAGCTGGCGCCGATTTTTTAAAGCGAAAGAGAGAGGAACGTCTCGAATATCACGTGAAGGAAAATGGTTACTGCAGCCATGTATCAGCTGTAAAAAAGACTGTTGTATAACGAGAAGAAATAGATTAAAACGAAAATTTTCCAGAAGATTTTTAAATAAAACATTTCTTTGATACACGTACTTATAAATGAACGGAATAAAAGAAATTAATTAATAGAGAAATTAATTATTAGAGAAAATTCCATTTTTGAAACATGAATAATTTTATGAGAGAAATAATATAATTCGAGAATTATCAAAATTTGTAGCAATTTCTAATTTTTTCTATTATACTTTTCTCTTTTACATAGATCATAAAACAATTATTAATTATTAGAGAAAATACCATTTTTGAAACATGAATAATTTTATGAGAGAAATAATATAATTCGAGAATTATCAAAATTTGTAGCAATTTCTAATTTTTTCTATTATACTTTTCTCTTTTACATAGATTATAAAACAATTTATCCGACAATAAGAATTAGATTGGATGCTTATGATTATCGCGTAATTATTTTTAAGTTTATCTCATTTATTCGTTCGAGAAGTTAGGAAAGAGATTAATAAAGTACGCTTATCTCTCGTAGCGTTAATAATTCTTACAGCAATAACGACCCGTTAAAGCAACTCCGTCGGGATACTCATTCGCTTCTTCGCGCTATTTCTCGTTGCGACGAATATTTAATTTACACGACGAACGCGAGAAAAAATTTCGCGACGCGATGCGAAACCTGACTTATTAATGGAGACACGTTGCATGTAACTTTGTACGATTACATCGCTGGTGTAAGCGCGAGATTTCAAATATTTGTCCGAGAGGCGTTTACAGACCGAGAAGTGCATTATACGAAAACTGGCCTCATTATGCATGCGTCGGCGGTGGGGAGGAGGTGGAAATTGCTTGCTCCTCGTCGGATTACGTAAACGGTCTTCGAACCCGGCCGCAATTCGACTCCCGGAAACCGGAGCAAACATTTGCGACTTGGGATGTTTAACGGGTTTCCCGCGCGCGCGAAAACGATGCTTTCGCAGTTTGCCGTCTTCGGAATCGGCGACGAAGTCGAGCTTAATCACGTCGGGGAATCGTCTCATTGAGACTGTAATCCTGGGAAAATGATCGCGTCGATCGCTCTCACTCTGTTCCTGTTTTGTCAATCGATCAACATCAGTGAATGTCTCCTGGAGAGCGACACTCGTGTAAACAGCACGAGCGAGCAAATCTCACAGCGCAGAATGAAAAGGAGTCTCACTTTTCCTGACCCAGCCACGATCCTGGTACGTAATCGATTAATCGCGTCTCCCCTATTATTGATGTCACTAATTAAGCATTGATTATCTATTTAAAAAGTTACACATGCACAGAATTTTATTTGAAAAAAGTTTGGTAAATTGTATCTTGAAGTAATATTTTAATTACGCTATATTTTATCGCGACATCCACATAGATTAGCGCGTAGTTTTTATTATTCGAATAATTAAAACGGCCGTTCGTTAAGCTTGTCCGTGAAAATGAATATACACAGCCCTTTCGTGCGCGTTCCACCCTTCGTCGTTCATCCAATTTTCAGGACAGCGTGTTTCCACGAAAACACCACAACGGTCTCGCACGTCGGCGATGGTCTCGGCCTTTGAACAAATGGCGCGAAGAAAATCGACCAGCACGAAAAATCGTTATTCGCCACGAGTTTTTTCATTCACGACATGAATAATTATTCGCCTCTCGCGAATGACGTCACCGGAAAATTATTAGATGGCCGTTTTGACAGTCCGGCGCATACAACGTCAACTTTCGTGGTTTTCATTCAATTTCCACGACAGTTGACGAAGGCGAGGGTTGGAGGAGAACTTATAGAAGAGAGATAAACTATACGCATACTTATAAAACGTTTCTATATGAATAGTCTCTCGTGGACTCGTATATGAATTTCGATAAAACCGCGAATTTCCAGAGAAACTCGTACTTTGGCGTCTGGAGAGGACAATTTAACGAGATATTCGTCGGATAGAGATCGGCGAGGAGCGTTTTTACATATCGTGCCTACGAGATTGCTTGAACGAACGAAATCGATACATTCCATGAATCCGTTGACAGATTAAAGCTAGCGCAGAATGGCTTTCATTATTCGTATTTTTTTAGAAACAAATCAATCGGACCGACGACTTAAGTCAGAAAATGGTGTTTGGAGAACACATTTTCAATACGGCAAGCGAGAATGTTTATTCTTATATTTACATTACCATCGTGAACACATGCGCGAGGAATGCTACGTTTGCTCAAGATTAACAAGCTTTCCGTAGCTTTCGAAACACATTTATTCAGCAAATACGTGTAATGAGAGAATACATCTCGTTAGTCGTCCGTAAACAAACTTTTCATTTAGATTTCTGAGGAACAAGAAGATTGCACCGAAAATTATGAGCGTATTAATTTCATGGTTTCCGCGGTAGTTTAAACCTCTGGAGATTTTTCCTTCCATTTTTCACGTTATCTCTAGCGTGAAATCTATAAAAATATTAAAATATTAAAAAATCACATTTATTTTCGATCCTTATAACATTCATAATTGGCAGTTTTTATTCAACATATATTTTTTAATTTAACTTGGAGAATTCTTTTGGACGAGTCTCTGTCGGCTATATTAACTGATAATAGCTCGCATTTCCAATGCAAAGGGATTAGTTGGATTGGCGAGAGATATTCGCGTCGGAATTACGCTCGTACGATACGTTCGCAATCAATTATTCGCGCATAATGTCGGGTGCGGACAGGCGGCATTGTTTACCGGCCGGAGAGGGGTAGAAATACTGCGTGTCGGCCCCCTTTTTTCGTCGGCGTGCATTTTCTCTTCCGGTGAGAGAGCCGAGATACTCGCCGCCCAGATACTCGGCGGCGGAACGCGATTCCATGCGGAAATTTGCGGTTTTATCGGAAATTCATACGAGGGGCGGGGCTCGCATGCGAACCCGACGCGGAAATTGGATGAACTTCGTACGATCGTTCGAGATTCATTGCGAGTCTACCGTACACCAAGCGTTCCCAAATCATTGTATGTGTGTGTCTTTTTAATGACGGATTCGTCAACCAATTTTGGAGTCGAATTTTTTTTGACGAAAATATCGAGGCATTAAGAATCTTTAAGAATGTTTTGTACCTATTTTCAAAATATTGAGAATTTAATGAAAATTGCACAGAATGTCCTTATATAGAATTTAGAATCTTCAGTACAATTTTTAAATCGATTCACTAAAGCGTTCACAAGTTATAAGGATTTTAATTTGCACCGAATTAACATGTGTTCTTATAAACGTATAACCACATCGATTCAAATGACAAAAACACAAATAATAATATTCAGAATTTGTTTAAAATTTGCAAAAGTTTAGATACAGAGAAAATATTTGGTCAAATAATATTATACAAGTACTAACTGGTTAAAAAGATATTAAATATAATTCCATAAAGTTAGCCATGTATCTGTCACAAGATGAATTCTCTGCCAAAAGTTAATCATTTCGATTAACAAAATTCGGAATATTTCAGTAAAAACGCAATAAATATTAAAAAATACTCTGCACTGTAGCTAAGATCAAATTGTAATATTCCACACAATTTCTTACACTCAAAATACACCAAAAGTGGATATTCGTTAATATTGATTTTCAGCTACTTTTTGTTGGGATTGTACATACAAAACATCCTTAAGTTACAAGCGATTAAAGAAAAAAGACTTCTTGCAAAATAAATTTCAAATAAATAGCAAAATTACGCTCTTCAGTTAATTTAAAGCGAAATTTACTTTAATAAAAATTTTATTCAAGATTTATTCTTAATTACAAGGATATATATATGTAGTGTGAAAAATTGGAAAATTACAATAAATGACTTTCTCGATATTTTCACTAGAAATCGACTTTAAATCGATCAAAGAATCTTTAAAATAATATCAGGTAGTTTTCAGATATTTTGCATATAAAGAAATAATATCGTTATATCGCCAGCAAAAATAATGAGATGCGATGATTATGGCATGATTGTTTTTATTACCACTTATTAACTATGCTCTTACAGTTGATCTTTGGCCTGGGCACTCCATTGCAGCTGGATCGCGAAAGCGTAATCGTGGGTGTATTTGCGAAAACAATTTACAATTTGCCGACTAATGCCACGGATTTTACAGAACCAGGAGTGTATTACACAAGAGCTAGTAAAAGCAGATGGAGTTTTTACAAAATGTTTGAAAAGATGATAGCTCTGTACGGTTTTGGTGGCAAAGAATGTTTGCTAAGAGCTATTTGCGAAGTAGCATATGTTCCGTTTGACATTCATCACGGATTACTAGGAGAGTTAGTACAGACTTTTCTTAGGTAGGTAAATAATGTATTATTTTTGAAAAAATTTTTGTATCTATTGCAAGTTTCTTTTTACGAAAATAAATTACAAAAGAAGAAATTAAATTAACATATCAGAATTAAATAATAGAATTTTACAGATATATATATTTTAAAGAACTAATACAAGTGGGTTTTATTTTTTAATTTGTATCAAGCAACTTAAATATTATTTTCATTAATTTTTATTAAGCAACTCAAATTCATTTCGATTCTCAGTTGAAAAACTTATTACAAAATGATTATGTTAATATATATCATACATTTATCTTCCTGAATATTTTACTTATAAAAAAAATATATTTGTTATCGATAATTATTTGAAACAGACATTGTTAGCGAAAGAAATCGATTGATCGCTCTGCATCACACCAGTCACTCGTGCGTGTCAATTACACGCGAATATAATGTTGCAATAGGAGGGGTAACGAGGTATTTAACAAATACCGCAAATACGCAGCCCGGAGGGTTCTCCCGATATAAGCATATATACATTCACGATATTCCCAATAATTCCGATATATTTGTTCTATATCCATATCCATTGATAATTTTTAAATTTTTTTATGATTTTTGCGATTTAACGAGCAAAAACTCCATGTGATTCCAGACCCTCCACTACCCAGGAAGAATACGACGAATACGGGGATCAGGAGTATCGGGCGGCCGAACAGCTGGGCGAGCAGGTGGAAGGTGAAAACTGCCACACCCTTTATCCAGAATGCCACAGAAGTGTACTCGACGTGTTTTCGACATTGATCACATGAAACCGAAATCTCGACGAAAGTGATGAAGGATGCGCCAAGGATGCGTAGAACGTTAGAATTATCGAGACGTTGGATGATATTGAAAGATGCCTCATCAGAGTCCTAAAGTTTTCAAGCAATATGTTGTCGTCGAGACAATTTATAAATATTTTTCTACATTTTTCTTTGAATTTTCAACAGAAATAAAGCATTATCGAGAGACTAAAATATCGCGCAAAAATATAATAAGGGATATAACGTATATAATAAAAGAGATTGTGCAATATTGAGTTTGAACGCCATTGGTTTCATTTAATGTGTGCGATAAACATATGTCGACAGTTTCTATTTACTGAAAGAATGCGTACTATATATACTTGTCAATAATAAATCGAATTTCGACGCTTGTAAACGAGATTCTTACCGAATAATCCATCTCCACTCGATGTTTCGTCGCTTTGAGGATGGGATGAGATCGTGAAAGCGTTCCTACGTTCTTCTACGTTCCCTATTGGCATTCCTCTCTCTTTTCCCGATTCGGAGTTTCATTTTCCTAAAAGTGCGCGCGGAAGAAATACAGAGTTTCGGCGGCTGGAATGCCGGCATGCGATATTAAAGAATCTTTGGCATTCGCGGAGCCGATCTGCTGAAGTTTATCGCGGTTTTTTTCCGCTACTTCCCGCACATTCCCGATTATAATAAGTCGGAAGAAAAACTTGTCCAATGTTTCCGCCTTTACGATGCGCCTACCGCGATTTCCTTATTTATGTACATTTAGAACTATGTGATAAGATTTTTAAGTTCTTTTTCTATGATTCTCCTAGTATCTTTTTCTTTAAGATATCGCAAGAACAAAATCTTGAACAGAAAAATGCAGTTAAGAAGTTATCAATCGAAAATAGCCTGAACATCTTTGGAGAAAGATGTTGAAACTTGTGAAAAGATGTATCAATCTTTGCGTGTGATACATGCAAATCAATTCGGTGGAATGACCTTAATTTAATGTGCGCACGTGTATATTATATTTACACGTAGATGCATACATGTACATTTCTCGTAATGATGTGTATTGCAACCGCATCTATGTGGTCGTATGTGGTTGCTGGTTAATTATTAGATAATAGATACGCGTACTATATAGTTAATTATGAATAGATATTAATTTAGCTGGTAAACTTGACCTTTGTCGGACAAGATAGATATAAAATACAATCTTATCAAAGCGTGTAAAAGACTATTCCTTATATCTGAATAGAAGAAAGATTATAAATTAAGAAACTTAATTTTTCAACATGTAAAAGAATCGATATCGAGAATCGCAGATAAGCATTTTGAATAAACTTGCAAACGTAATATAAATATGTCAAATCTGATATATAATTCATGCAGTTTTTCATATCTTAGATGTAAAAGCTATTCTGTAAATGTATTTTAACTGTGTTTGAGATTTTTATGTCATTTGCATTCATGGCTGGAAAGAAATGAAATCTCTTGTTTTTCACAAAGAAGATTCGCAAAAAGAAACGCTTGCTTTCTTCCCATTATTATCGAGAGCGTCTTTAATCACGGCAAAGTTGCACTTTGTGCGAGCGATTTCTTACATTACAAGGAGATTTTGTTACCGCGATAAATCCGAAACTTTTCTTCCTCGCGTTAATATTCCCGAATATTGCAATCAATGTACGGTCCTGAATTCGCGCGGCGCACTGGAAAGGCGCTTTAGCGCGTTACATCGCGAAACGATTTCCCCCCCGTAACCTTTTTTTATTATGTCGCACCCCGTACACGCTTGCTTGCAATACGCTCGTGAAAATCTCATCTTCTTGGAGCGTCGCGTAAACACGCGGTGTAACGCGTCGTTCCGCGTGGAAACGCTAAACGGGCGTATTTCTCTGGGGTACACAGGTCGTGAATTTGTTTCGCGATTCACAATAGCTGCCTCCCTTCTTCCGTGTCGGCTACGTTGCTCCAAGATATTCTCGAGTTTGCGCGATGTCCGCAGCCGGGAAAGCTAAATTTAATGGGAAAAGTTTGCTTTCCCGGAGACGGAATTTTCGACTTCTCTATTCGTCTGGTAATCGATTCGTATTTTTATTATTGTGGAATTATTCATCGTCAATTAATTATAATTATGCACAAATGTATTTGCTATAATTGATCGTTCACTATTAATTATAATGTGATCGATAATAAATACGACGGATTATAATTTTATCATTTCTTTCTAGAAGAAGGTCCCTTTCTGGAAAGAGAGAAGGGTTTGCTTGTTTTTTATTTTCTATTGACATAAAAATGACAGTACAAATTTATCTCTCAAATTGTCGATATTATCGGATATAACTTTTCCTCGTTTCGAATTTTCGACGCTTCTACGAGATATTTTCGTGTTTCTCATTCGACTGGATACACTTGTCTCCGAGGTCGGTCGTAGTGAATAGAAACGATTTATTGCCGCGCGACATCCGCTCTCTGACGCCAATACTTCCCCTTTCCCTCTAATCCCTCAAGAGGAAGTAATACCTGACATTGGGTGGAGATTGCAAGTTTGCTTGTCGGCAAAAAAATTTGCATGGATATGATGGCATCATTTCGATTCGATCAACTGACAGCTGGAAATATTCGTTGCTGTGATATGTACAGACGCGTGAATCTGTCGTCACTTGTAATATATTTTTTTTAAAACTAAGAATATTAATGCAATTAAGATATATTAAAAAATAAATTACAGCAACAGGAACGATGTTTGTTTTATGTCTGTTTAGAAATATTTTATCTTGATAAACAATTTGTCGATTCTTCAATAAATCGTGTAAAAATAATGATTCTAGATTAATTGAATAATATTTTAATACAAATTAAAATAGATATTTTAATCTTCATTTCACATAAATATATAATATAAAAATAAGAGTAGAGAGAAAAAAAAAGATTATATGAAACTTATATGCTTAAAAATAAATTTGCTTGATATTTATAATAGTAATATGATAATTCTCTTTTGATATGAAGGTAGATTTCACTATTTCTAAAAAAAAACCCGAATATTTTGGAAATTATATTTTTTGAGAATATAAGGCTTAAAATAAGGTAAATATATATATTTTTCACATAATAAAATGCAATTTTCCTGCATACACAAAAATTATCATGCAATTGTCTCTTGAAAACTTTTGATATTTTCTATTGTATTTTTTCAACATGATGAACGCTATATAAGTTAGTCAATGTTTTTAAGATATTTCAAAGATATTTCACAATACTATTAAATATCATAAAATTGTTAAAATTTTGTATATATATATATATATATATATATATATATATATATATATACGTCATAAATATCTCTAAAAATTCTACCTTATATATTTTTCCATTAGTAGAAATTTTGCTTCGATATTTGTTCAATTTTACTTTAATAAAGCGAACTGTATCACTTAGTCCATATTGTTGCTTCATCTCTTTCGCGTTTCGGATTTAATATAGCACAAATATCACATTGGACCATCCGTATAAATTAATCGTCGCGCATTCAATTCTGTCTCGTTTGATTCTCCAAGTATCCTCCTTTCACCACCACATGTCAAAATTTTTTGTCTCAATTCGATGGAAATCTATTGAGAGAGCAAAATTTAACATAAAGCTTCGAGTTTTTTGGCTATTGTCCGAATCATTCGAGGGCAATATTTTGAATCAATTTATAAAAAAATGCGAAATAAAAAGGACAAGTACGTATCTCGTTTGCATCAGTTATGAAAACTATGGTCCCTTCCCACGATCCACTTTCACAGGACAAGTTGTCAATCTTGTCGCAACCAAAATTGTATTTTCAATGACCGGGAGCCATAGGGAGAATTAAATGGCGCCGTTGCACCAATGATTGTTGACAGTGAACGTCGACGAGGATATTTGTTTACCGGGGAGAGAAACGGCGTGTTGTCTTATTTGCCGGGCTGCTGCGTGAAATGTCGGGGAGCGAAACGTCATCCACTTAAAACTACATCGCATCAAGCTTTGAAGATTCTACTTGAAAGCTGTTGACGCTATTGTGCAATCTCTGACCATTTTTGTCAGCGATGGATTTCATATTTAAAAAAAAAAGAGTTTGAAAGCGCACAATCATATATATTACTCGATTAATATAGAATCGATTTTCTGAGCGAAAGTTTTTTGGATCACAATAATATTCATGTCAAGAGAGTTATGTAAGAATGATTGAATAATTTATTTTGTTCGCGAGTTAACGTAACAAACCGAAAATAGAAATGGAAATTAGAAAGATGAAAGGGAAGCAACGGGAGATAAATGATACATATCGTTTATATAATATTGAAAGAATATTTTAAAGTTAATCGATAGTTGATATTCGATAGTCCAATATTGAAACTAATACGCTTGGATTATTCATCTATGAACGAATAATAAATTATCCTATTACTAAATTGTGATATTGCGAAATTTTATCGATGATCAATTATTCCCTTCTTGTTGAATAATTTATGTTCGACGAATAAATTTAAAAATTAAAAATTGATACGAG
The DNA here is from genome assembly GCF_003227725.1 of Camponotus floridanus. Classification (NCBI taxonomy): domain Eukaryota; kingdom Metazoa; phylum Arthropoda; class Insecta; order Hymenoptera; family Formicidae; genus Camponotus; species Camponotus floridanus. The sequence continues at coordinate 2,696,276 of NW_020229838.1, forward strand.
AAATAAAATATTTATAAAAGCGACCTTATTGTTGCAATTATCTTTATTGAACGATAAAATAGAATAATTAGTAGTTATATATAAATAGTAGAATAATATAATCAAAGTATAATCAAAGTATATAATCAAAGTCATAGAATCTAAATTTCTGCTTTTATTACAGATAATCTATTGAAAGTTTACTAAATTTATTATGCTAAGATTTAAAATGAATCTTTCAGATTTTATATCGCATTTATATAATTTTATATCTTGTATAAGATTTGTTTAACAATTCGTTTTATACGAGGATAAATGGAAGATCTTTTTGAGTGACGTGATCTCAGGTCGTGTTAATTAAAAACGAGTCAACATAAGCTTTTCAAAATATTACAGTATCTTACATGAAATCAATTACAACAAGAACTTTTATGCAATTCGCGTTTCCGTCGTGTGTTTCCGTCAGCGGTGGCAGTCGGGGGATATAAATGAATAAAGAGAGACAGATATTGCTTATCCCTTTGTTCGGTTAACCTTCCCTTTTTCCTCTTCGTCCGGGACACGGTCCGGGTTATATACAAGCAGACAGCGCGGAAATGCATATCGCGCATTTTTCGTCTCTACAAAGAGAAGCACGTAGTTGCCGAAACGAAGTTGTTGTATGTCATTCGCCCCAACTCATTCTGAGAGCCCTGCAGATTCCATTTGTCGCGCGTCGTGCATAGAGGCGGAAACTAAATAACGTGCGACAGTAGTAAAATATCAAAGTTGGACACATAAGCGTTTAGTCAATTGACCTTGTGTAACATGAAAGTAGATTAACAATCATTGAGTAACCGTTGTAATACTTATAAGAAAACAATAGAAATTATTAAAAATCTTCAATTCTCTTAAAAGTCCAGTTTACCCAGTTCTTTTAACATTTTAAAATGCCCGTTATTGAAATGTATCCACGCTTTGGTATTTTTCTCGATAAAATCGCCAATGGAAATTATGAATTATTCTATTATATCTCGTGGATGCGATTCAATATTCGAATATCCTGGCGCCGACATCTGGATATCCGCGACATCCTTCTCGCGCCAGCAGTTTGTAATTCGACGAATGATTAACGGATGACAACCAGACATTCCATCGCGTGTGTAAACTTTGTTTCATGTCTAGTGGATTTTCGACGGATTACGGCCGCGGCATCGTATAACTGCGGACGTCCGAATCCGCGCGAACATCCGTCACAATCTGTATAATGGACATCCGTAGCGATTACAACCGGGAAACTCAAATCCGTACTTGAGCGGCGTGACGATGATCCGTCCGGAAACTCACGAACATGTAGGAATTTACGCGGCAATAATACGCCTACGACAAAGAATCTAATCTTCATTGTAGCGAGAATTGAAACGATCCTTCCTTTCCGCGGAAATTTTTAATTGGAATTTTTTATAAAGAGCGACTTGAAGAAAAATGGTACGGGCAACCGCGAGATGCAATTGTAAGAATTTCGAGAGTATTTCGTTATTTGTGTTCGCGATCGACAATCTGTATAATGGACATCCATAGCGATTACAACCAGGAAACTCAAATCCATATTCGAATGGTGTGATGTACCGATGATCCCTCCGGAAACTCACGAACATGCAGGAATTTACGCGGCAATAAACGCCTACGACAAGGAATCTAATCTTCATTGTAGCGAGAATTGAAACGATCCTTCCTTTCCGCGGAAATTTTTAATTGGAATTTTTTATAAAGAGCGACTTGAAGAAAAATGGTACGGGCAACCGCGAGATGCAATTGTAAGAGTTTCGAGAGTATTTCGTTATTTGTGTTCGCGATCGACAATCTGTATAATGGACATCCCTAGCGATTACAATCGGGAAACTCAAATCCATATTCGAATGATGCGATGTACCGATGATCCGTCTGGAAACTCACGAACATGCAGAAATTTACGCGGCAATAAACGCCTACGACAAGGAATTTAATCTTCATTGTAGCGAGAATTGAAACGATTCTTCCTTTCCGCGAAAATTTTTTAATTGCAATTTTTTATAAAGAGCGACTTGAAGAAAAATGGTACGGGCAACCGCGAGATGCAATTGTAAGAATTTCGAGAGTATTTCGTTATTTGTGTTCGCGATCGACAATCTGTATAATGGACATCCCTAGCGATTACAACCAGGAAACTCAAATCCATATTCGAATGATGCGATGTACCGATGATCCCTCCGGAAATTCACGAACATGCAGGAATTTACGTGGCAATAAACGCCTACGACAAGGAATCTAATCTTCATTGTAGCGAGAATTGAAACGATCCTTCCTTTCCGCGGAAATTTTTAATTGGAATTTTTTATAAAGAGCGACTTGAAGAAAAATGGTACGGGCAACCGCGAGATGCAATTGTAAGAGTTTCGAGGGTATTTCGTTATTTTGTATTCGCGGTCGACTTATAAATCCAATTCAAGCCCTTTGACGTCGCATTGATCTCCCGCGAAAATATTATTAGAATTGACAATGTCCGACTTGCAGGCATAAAGGATGCTGTTATTACTTCCTCCTTCCCTCGAGCGAGCATCGATCCGATGCAAGTTTCAATTTAATAGCGCATTTCCAATCAACGAGGCTTTACTCTACGAGACGTTCCGGACGAGCGCAATTTTCTCGGAGCACAGTTTTCTCGGATCAGAGGTTCCCTCGGCCATCCTTTCCGATGTTGTATCAAGTCTCCTTTCGTGCTATATGTCTCCCAATTTTTAACGGTAGATTTATTATCTCCGATAATTTCACGAGTGAATTATGAAAATGCCGTTAAAATTTCAGGATTAGATCTCAAGATTTTCCTTATCCGACTAATACGATAAATCGAGTGAGGAAGCAATCTCGCTAATGATGTAAATACACAATATCTGGAACGTGGCATGACAGAGACGTGCAACGGCCGAGCCGGACTTTTGCTTCGGATGAGATTTTAATTCAACTTCGGTCGTTAATCCTTCCGGTACGGAAACGGAATTAATTAAAGCTGCTTAACGGATAAGACGGGCAATTATTGGATTTACAACGCTATCGCTTGCCAAGATTAAACCTGGTATACGCCGATGAATTGCCCGGCGGCGTCGCCGGCATCCACAGCTTGATGTATGGCTGTGTTATGCCCCTCTAACGCCCATGCAAATTTCTTTCTTTTCGTGCACCCGTCATGTTTAATCGCCTGGCGAATTCTCGTTTTTTTCCCGCTACTCATGCGACTAAAACGAAGGATCGATTATTTTTCCGAACGTTTGTCGGTTGAAGCGTCGATTGTTCTTCTTGTAGGAATATATAAGCATTTAGATTTAATCACGAGAATGAATAAACCTAAAGAAAAAGAAAAACAATATTAATAAGAAATTTACGTATATATGAAATATCGTTTATAAAATATTATTTTAGAAAATATCTACAGCTATTATTTTTCATTACCCTGTTACAGAGAAGCGAGGAGTTAACTCTCACCTCGAGATGTATCGACGAACTTCGACAAGGGAGAAAAAGAAAAAAAAATGAATAATAAAATGATGGAAGTTTTTGATCGCTCGTAATATCTGATCGTTTGCCGGGTCGTTGGAAATATCGACTCATGTTTTTCAAGCGTCACTCCGGGACTCATTATCGTGCTCCCACAAACTCGTCGATACGCAAACCGTGGGATAAGAGAACGTTCGTCCACGGTTCGTTGACCAGTGATCCGATGGTCCGCGTGAATTACTTGGGTACAGAATTAGACGCGCACTTCTTTCCCAGACGCTCCCTCGATACCGTAGCGTCTATTCATCATGTCGTGGCTGCTTTTATGGGTATTCTCATCCGTTGGCCTTTGGGCGACTTTTTCGAGGTGTCGGGCGATACTGCTGTACCCCGAGAATACCTTGTATCAGGTATCTTTAAAATTTCCCGCTATTTTTATACATGCACGCTATTTCGAAAGAATTCACCGAGTTGAAATGTTTCGTTTTATTTTTATCTCTTTTCGAAAAAAACGCGCGCATCTCTCTCTCTTTCTCTCGAAAGGAAGCTTTATATTATTATTTGGAAGAACTCCCTTTTTCTCTTTTTACACACACACATATACAGAGTTAATGTGTCATAAAAGTTCTTGAGTGTTGCAAAAATCTGTTATTAAGCGATTTTTTAATTGCTTTCAAAATAAATAAAACTTTAATAAAAAATCGTAGGAAAGACTATCCCTTTTTCCAAAATCTGTATTGTTTCATATATATGTATATAGTATTTGCATATTATTTTTTTATATTAAATTGGAATATGTCGAAGCATTGAATATTAAAACTTTTGGGTACCAGAAATTGTTTTTTTAATCGCTCATAAATTTATCTTTAAACTTGCAGATTGACAGCAAAAAATTTCTCATTCCATATGTCACAAAAGAAATTTTACGCTCGAGCCGAAAACGTGATAGGCTATTAAAATGATATTTAGCTGCGGGTACCAATTGTTACAGGGGCTTTTAGTTTGCGCCTGCGGTTCGCGCGACAAAATACTATCATTGTCGTCACATTAAATATTTATTTGCAAGCAGTTGCAACACTAATTAACGAATTTAGCAATCCGACCCGACCGAAGGTGAACCACTGTCTCTCTTCGAAAAGCTTTTTCGCCTTTCGAATGAATTCTTTTCAAAAATATTCGCTTTAGTAAATTATTAAAATAAATATAGCTATAAAAAATAAATATAGTATAATAAATAGTATAATAGTATATAGTATAATAAATAAGTATAATATAATATAAAGTAATATGCATATCATTTATGTCGCAAGTTAAATGTAAGGAACATAATCTCGGAAAATTTGTTCTACAGTTTACTCTGGGTATCTCGATGCCGATAGCGATGACGAAAAGGGGTGGCATCGCCTACAGCGCGGGATATCAACTTAACTTTGTTCTACCTTGGAATCTGTCGCAGTTCGAACCAACGATAATTCGTGCGAGACACGTTAGGGATCTCAATTTGCAGGAAACTTACGTCGCCATTGAGAATTTGCTGGATGAGTAAGTTGTCGTCTGCAAATTTCCTTAGAAGAAACTTCGCGAGACGTGTGCGATTTCTCCGTCGTAATTTCAACAAGAAACAAGAATCTATCAAATTACGTGATTATCTGATTTTCGTTTGCATTAACTTCGCCGAGATTTAGGGACAGTCGAAGTATAAGCCTCGAAAGATATATCAATTGGTTTCAATCTGCACGACACTTACAGCACTATCGAAATTGGCTGAACGAGCGAGTTCTATCGTTCTCTTTCTCTCTACCTCTCTCTCTTTTTCTTTCTTTCTTTCCCGTTATTTCTCCACCGACCCTTTTTGTTCACTTTCATACACGCGATCCGAGAACAAGCGCGCAATTTTACTCGCATTTCCTCCCGTCGAATTTGCACAATGAGCAGTCGAGAGGCGATTTGAATTTTGAATCGGAAGAACAAACGCCGGGCATTACGCAGACGAAATTGCTCGATGAATCAGTAAACATGGTAGAAGCTGGCGCGAGTAAATTCGTAATTAACTTAAACTCTGCTACTATGTATATTAGTAGTAGTGCGCAATGGTCGTTTATTGAAATCATATTTCTGTCAAGGCAGGAGATTCCTTGTTTCAATGTTTCACCCTTTGGGCAACATTCCAGAAGTATTGACGCCGAGATTATCGAAAGAGTTACATCAGCGTTTTTGCCCACATTTTTCAAATTTCATCACAGATTCTTTCGCAATCATTTGCATATCGTAATTTGTTAATTAGATCTGTTAATTAGAATTAAATGGTATTAGAAATGTCAATGGTAAAATTTACTTTTATCGCTATCGGAGGAGTTATGTCATAATTTTTCATATCAGTCAAGTAAAGTTCATTAATAATCATAATTTTAATATTAATAATATTAAAATTAATTTATTATTAATATTAATAATAATAATTATTAATTATTAATATTAATTATTAATATTAATAATAATTATTAATTATTAATATTAATAATAATAATTCACTAATAATAATAATTTTACATTTTCCATTCTATTGTTTAGATATAAACATTTACAATTTATCATTCGTTTCTAATTCAAAATTGACAAATGGATGACTACTAGAGTTGTTGAAATTGAGAGATATTACGATTCGAGACAGTTACTACTATTATTAAATTGAACATAAGAGAACATATGCAGTTACAATCCGTACGATGCAAACTCTGCCAACTTGCACGACAAAGGAGAGCGTCTCTCCTTGCGTTCTATCACTCACGCTTTCGCTCTGTATAAGCGAAACGTCGTCACTCGCAGGATCAAAGGGCGGCGCAGAAATGGCGACTCGAACATAAATTAATTGGGACACAAGGCTATTACTCCGCTGGGATACAGGATGGTATAATGCAGGGTCGTGCGTGATAAATGAGAAACCTGTCTTCTGAGATATCGCGATAAGAAACGGCCAATCAATAATGGCGAGTGTAATAATTTCGCGAATATCTGGGGAAAGTGCTTCTGAGAAATGATGTCGGGGCAAAATTTTTAAGTTTCTTTTTGGTCCCCGAAATAAAATACAAAGCATCGTAAACATTTTCTTATTAATATAATGTAATGTAATGTTTTCGAAGAGCTTCAAATCGTTATTCGATTATCACGCGAAATGAAACACAAGATATAAGTTTTCCTCTCGTGTAAATCCCGTCGTTTAATGAAAAGTCGACATTTTTACTTTCTCAATTGCTTGTCAAAGATTTTACTGCCGCTTCGATAAAATTACATCGGTGTTGGATTAAAATAAGAAGGAATCGAAGAGTGACGAAAGAGAGAAAGAAGGTACGTCGCGCAGCAAAGTAAGATTTAATGTTGACTCTTTAGACACGGCTGGCGGGATGGGAGGCAGTGCCTTTTGAGGACCATTTGCGAACTCGCGGAAACGCCTCTTCGCAGGACCCAACAGGACGTTCTCGAGGAAATGATTCACTTAATTTTAACGTAAGTCAATTCCAACGTTTCGGCACTCGCGCTTTGACCCTCGTTGAAAGGCAACGGTTGATGTACACGTACTTGTACGACGTACACCGGAAACGAGATTTATTACCGGAAGAGTCGCGAGTAATGAATTCTCTTGGAAGTCTCTAATGGTCATGCATTCGTTGGAAATAATGTAAAGACTCTACTCTGAGATATTTCTTTCGGTTAATGTAAAATCCGTAAAATGTAGGTTAACGGAATGCAAAAATTATAGATTCCCCTTCATTTTATTGCACGTATCAGCTATTATAAAGTTTTAACGTATAATTTTACAGGTTATTAGTGCCAAAATCCAGAACTTGCATTATATCGGTCTCGAAACCTTCATATTAGGATGTATATATGTATAATGTGCGTGTGGGAAAGATATTAAAATACAATTATTAAAAAAATCAATATTAAAAATCAATATAAAAATCAATATTATTAAATATCAATTTAAAAAATCAATATTAAAAAATAATTTGCTGGCGGGGGATTAATAAAAATATAAATATATTGTACACTACACACGGAGTGTATGATTAAAGTTTTGCACATACTCGTGTCTTCGAATCGTGAATCTTTCGCGACTTTATTTTCTTTCTGCAATCTCTTGTTTGCAAAGTTTTATTTTCCCAAGTGATTTCGATTCGTGATGGATGGGAATTTTATGAGGAAAAATTTGTCATGCGACTCATGTTTGGCTATAAGTTCTAATTGATCGTCAATTGAGCAGTGCGGGCTGTTACATCATGTAAAATATTCGCTCATTCTGTAGGGAATCACGAATTTGCTATTCCGAACGCGCGTTCACGTCCGCGTGTGTTCGAGGGAAATTGCGCTCCCAAGCTAACACCGACGCGCTAATTGCGACAAAGTTAGGCGCGTACATTAAGTTTCTAATGGAATTGTTTCGCCTAGAAAGGTTTTCGCCGGGCTTTACTTTGTGCTATCCCTTCGCAGCCGCTCAGGGAATTTCCCTTCGAAATAATCCAACGAATGCTGATGAATGTAATTGCGTATTTTGAGAAAAAATAAGAGAAGGGGAGATCCCGACGAATATAAGCTTTGTTGTCAAATATATTTTACAAATTAATACCGACAGGCCATTAATTGCTGGGCGCGAGCACGCAAATTACTGAGACTCGTCGAAAATCCTAGACATCAATATAGATTCCGTTGCTTCAATAATATATGAGTAACGGAATAAATTATAGTATCTCCTATTTATATAAATATAGGTATATAGATTACATTCAACACAACAGCAAATTGGAAATTTCGATTAGTACGATGTGACATTTCATTACTTATATATTTAAAAATATTGTACGATAACTTATTAAAATTGCAATTTTATTTTTTCATTCATATATTATATTATAAAATATATATTATTTAAAAAATATATTATTTAAACATTATAAATATAATTATATATATTCAAAAATGGAGAAGATACTCGTATCTTGATACGGTGGCTCGCAGTGATTGAGATGAGATGTACACGTTTTTGAAATGCAAGATATGCTTCGAGAGATATCGGATAACGTGGATTTGAATAAAACTCGCTGCTCGAAACGATTTAATCGGAATCTCTTCTCAACAGGCCCACGGAGGACACGCCGATAGCGATTAATTCCAGTCACTGGAGCGTCAACAAATTGTATCAGGAAGCCGAACGATTGGGTAGGTCTGGCGGCGATTGCATCTTAATGTATCCCGATTGCGTCGAGTCACCGTTGGAATCATTTACCGAGATTGTATTTCCTTAAGTAATCGAATCACCGCGCGACTTCGTTTCCTTCCGGTTTAAGAAGCGATTCAATTAATAGCGCGTTTCATCAATTTCTTACGTTTCAAGTTACGTGAGAATCTTGAGATGCAACGAGTAGCATCCTGTGGAATTTTTTGAGACATATAGAGCGCCCTAGAACAGTATCCTGTGGAATTTTTTATTTTCCAATAAGCGATCTCGAGGTATGATGGATTGATGGAGTTTTATAAGATGGAGCTTGATACGAGCGGAAATGACAAAATTATAGTTTGAATATTTATATATCCTTTTTTTTATCCTCTGGAAAATTTAAGATTATATTCGAATCTTGTATTGTTAAAGTGACGTATATGTGTCGTGTACTATTTTTTGTTGCATACATATTTTAAAATTTAAGTGAAATTTAACAAATTAAAAAATAAAAATGTATAACCGCCTAAAAAATGAAGCGCATGTATTTTAAATTCCATTATTTTGATAATTCTACATTTTTATATTTGTGTTTTAAACCGCACAAAAGAATATAAATATAATATATATATCTGTAAAAATAAATTTAAATAAATTAAAATTTAAATAATTTAAATATCCTTGAAAAAATTAAAATTAATCGTTTTAAAGGGATTTATTTATGAATATCTGCTAACATTAATAAAATTTCTGAAATTATATCACGCGCAATTAAATTTAAGAGAAAAATGTTTTCTCTATCAGAAGCAACGATGATCGAATAATCGTCGTAAGCACAAAAGTAGATATGAAAAGGGTGTTAAGTAAATTTAGCTCTCGGGTTTCATCCCGTAAAATAGCTCGAAAAACGACATACAGCGACTGATTTCTTTTCTCATACGTATCTTTTCTCGGGCTTTTTATCTGGATTCGTAAATATCATATCTCTTCTGGTCCTCTTTCCTTCTTCGCTTTCCTCGCTATCCTCCTTCCTCTTCCGTTCTCTCCTCATGCCCGCTATCTTTCACCGTCTTTTCCTTCCGCCTGTCTCGCACCATCGAAGGTTACATATGTATTTGGTTCTTCATGCACAGCCACGGAGGCAGTGAAAGATCCACCAACGCGCGATAGTTTCTCCGGTAGACGATGATGGAGTACGCCTAGTCACGCACTTTCACATGTGTTATCGCGTGCACATATAGAGCGTCCTAGAATTGTTGGAATAGACCCATAACGTTATTCCTTGTAAGATTTAGAGTCGATTTTTGTTAGCGAGTATCGAGAGATTAATGATCCTTTAGCTGTACGAGGAGATTTCCGCGAACTTAAGTTTCGAGAGATAAAAGAGAAAAAAGCATATTCCTCAGAGAGTTAATTTCAAGTGGACTTTAATTGTATTTTAATTTCCGGCTTCACCGCAAAGATACGTTGCTTGAAAAAATTGAGAGTTTGATGACAAGATAATAACTTTGCTGCGCATTTTCACGCAAAAAAAAAACACGACAGAAATTAATTACCTTCAAAAAGATTTATATAATTAAAAGATTTATATAATTAATTTATATAATTAAATCAAAAAGATTTATATAATTAATGAAATATGTTATAGAATATATTATATAATTAATGAAATATTTTGCTATTGTTAAAAAATTAGAGTTTTTTTTATAGAGGTGTGTATAATTAAATAATTTAAAATATAATTTATATGCAAACATGGAATTTTTTTATGAGAATACTTTAATACGACCTAATTTTATGCCATCCGCGTTTTCAGGGAATGTATTGTGCAGCGTTCCTCGTGTTAAACATATTACGCTCCTGGGATTAACGGTTACATTTGCGATAATAGTATAATGTTACAATAGAATGGCGCGCTAGAGGATTACATGTACGGCTGGAAGTAATTAATTAAACAATTAACTATTCACAGGTAACATTATGCGCAATTTTCAACGAAAGAAATAGAGTAAGGTGGTTCCGGAGACTAGGCATTCATCTTATCCAGGGTGCTGGGAAAGACGGAGGACTTTTTTTCCGTTTACTATCCAATTTTGTTCAACCGCTTTATTGTTCCTCTGTTTCTATCTTCATTTATCTCCATCTTTTCTCCCAATTTTTCGTCCGCGTCCGAGACACCTCGAGTGCGAAATATCGGAAGTAAGATTACCTTCGCGTTATTTTGCATAGAGCCGCATTATATAATTTTATTATGGCGCATCGATTAAAACTTTGCAAGTCATTAACTGAGATTTATCCCCTCGAGACATAGAATAATGATCTCTTTCTGTACTTAGTTCCACGTCGGTTTACATTCTTCGTCCTTCCCCCTGCGTCCCTCTTGCCTTCTTTTTTCTTACGATTCCATCTTTATTTATCTTATCTGGACTTTTCTCCTTCTCTTTTCCTCCTCTGCTCTCTAATGCCGCCCCTACTTCGCGTTTCTGAGGGCTTTAAGGTTTGAACGTGTAATCTTCCTGTTCCAAAACTTATTCCGCGCGCAACGCCTCTTATCCAGAACTTGTCGCGGGCATTTTCACCTGGGACGGGGTGGTGACAACTTTCAGCAAACAGTGATTACAAAGGCAGAACTGACAAACATTTGAAGCAAGAGAGGGTGAACAGTAGATGGCTATCCATCTCTCGCGATGGTATCCGGCTGTTACTTTCCGAGCATGTTTTTGCCACTATTGTTCAGAGTAAAGCTTGACATTAACTTTAACTAATATTATACTTATAACAGAAGCTTTATTCCGTAATATTTTATACGTGTATATTGTTTTCGGATTTACGGAAGTGATAAGATTTAATTTGAGATATACGGGACGAGATATACGGGATGTAAAAATAATATTGTAACGATGATTAATTACTGTCTGACATTGCCCGTGTCTCATTTTGGTTGTATAACACGTGAAAGAAAGCAATGGAGTTATGAATTACGAGAGAGAACGTAAGTAGATAAAGTATAATTCAGGCAGAAGATTAATTCACCCGGTGGGGACTATAATCCCAAGTTTAACGATGAAATATAATATTCGGTAAATACACACACACACACACACACACACACACACACACACACACACATATATATATATAAATGAGCAAATGTATTTGTCTTTTTTTAGTAATTACTCGTTAATGCGCACATGAGTAATGATTGAAGATGGATGTCTTTCTTTAGGAGGAATATCAAAATTAAGCGAAAACAATAGATTTAAAGTTGCGAATCGAATTATTGTATATTACGCAAACTTTTAAATAAGTCTTTTCATGAAAAGTTTTATTTCGATTAAGATAAGAAAAGAAATTTCCTCAAGAGAAATTTCCTCAAATTCTTTATATAATTAAAAGAAATGATAAAAGTATATTTTAATTAATAAAAAATGTTTTTATATTTTATGCGTTCGTCACTTATAAAATATATTTTAGAAAGATAGAGAGAGAAAGAGAATATATATCTATACATATATTATAATTCAATAAAATGTTATTCATGAATTGCATACTATTTTTAAATGGATGATTCAAAAATGCGATTGTGTAATGCCTAATTTTTTATTTTAAAAAGCAAACGACAAAAATTGAACGAGTTCCAAAAGCATTAAACGTTTAATTTCAAGAACATCCTCTGGATCCTTCTCCATGGCTGTCCCGACCGTCCGTAGCGCATGAAATTCTTTATATAATTAAAAGAAATGATAAAAGTGTATTTTAATTAATAAAAAAGGTTTTTTTTGCGTTCGTCACTTTTATAAAATATATTTTAGAAAGGTAAAGAGAGAAAGAAAATATATATCTATACATATATTATAATTCAATAAAACGTTATTCATGAATTGCATACTATTTTAAAATGGATGATTCAAAAATGCGATTGTGTAATGCCTAATTTTTTTATTTTAAAAAGCAAACGACAAAAATTGAGCGAGTTCCAAAAGCATTAAGCGTTTCATTTCAAGAACAGCCTCTTTTTCCATGGCTGTCCCGACCGTCCGTAGCGCATGAAATTATTTGAGCGTATTTGGCTATAATTCATCGCAGGTGTCGACTCGCTGAGCAAGCAATTCGTGCGGCTCTGCGAATTTACGTTAATTTCCACGAGGCGGGCCACGTGCGCCGCTGTTCCGAAACGGAGGAAGTAGAAGCGGCCGGTTAAAGTCAGACAAGCGTGCGTATGCACCGCCTCCTGCAGCGAGTTTACTGTGTTCTCGGTCATAAGATTAAAGGTACGCCGTCAGATGAAACGCATGCTGTTTACAAACTATTACGGTCGGTATTACGGCTTCAGGATACGTCTGCGCGATTTCCATATATTGCTTTAAATTTATATTTTATTAAGTTTATATAGTTACACTTTGTTCTAAACGTTAATTAGTCCTAACATATTCTCCTGCGACTTACGTTAAGCATGTGTATTTATTATTAAAGCTGAATATTTAACGTTAAAACAAAGAGAGTTTGCGATGCTGCGTTATATTTCCCGAAGAGTAAATAAGAAGATTTATTCTCTCTTCGCATGAAATGGTACGCGGTTTGTTTGAATTTAAATTTATGTACTCGCGTGCGAAAAGAAACTTAAGTAAGGTTTTGTAACGTGACATAATACTTGTCAGGAAATGAGCTTAAGAGAAAAACGTCGGAAACGGCGACGAATTCGCGACGGCCATGAAATCTTCTCCTCTCGAGCGATACCCAAAAACTTTTCCGGACGCCAGACGAGTTATTTACACCGCAAGTCGCTCTTTTTTCAGCGCGGTTACACCCGCCCTACGGGAAAGTGCGAAAACGACGCGATACTTATACAAGGCAGGCCATAAAAGCCGCCATAAATTGCACCCTTGATAAAAGTAGTACTATATTTAATGCCGGCCACCCGCGGGTTACACCTGAATACGAATTCATTCGTCTTGGTAGCGTACATTTTATCCATAGAATACGACGCGGGTTCGAGAATCGCGCTGCTTTCGGCTTCGGGATTATAGCGGCATATTTGCCGCTGCTCGTGAGTTTCGTTTCTTATTCCCCGTGGAATCCAATAGGATCGACTCTGGCGAGTGTGACACCGCGATAGTCGTGAAACGTAAAGATTATTATATAAGCCGTTCTTCGATTTTATTCACTATGTCCTTAATAATAAAAGATTCTCCCACGTAAAAATTCTCCAACTGTAAAGTCTGCAATTTTTATATAGAAAAAGTAGATTCCGCAGTTTCATACAATTTTATACATACTATATATTGATTAATAATAGAATATAATTTTCTATCTTTAAACTGTTTTTATATATTAAACTTATAGAGTCAATCATTAATAGCAAGAAATTATTCTAATTACGATATATTTGAATATAATTTGCATAGATATATTCTATTTATTCTTTCACAGTTGCTGAAGTAAGTGTGATTTTTGTAGTTGCATGCAATAATTAAAAACACTGGATTATAAAAATACAAATTCCTATTTTCGTTATCTTTTTTTAATCAACATTAGAAATTTTAAACAATATGATTACAAAGTCAAAAACGTAGTAAATGGATAATGATGATTAAATTCAACTTTCCTTTCACGTCACACACACACACTCTATAAAGTAATATTATCTTGTTATTTGTAGACGTATATAAACTGTTAATGAGTGACTCAAAGGGTAATACGATCTAAAGATAGAGAGAAAATAATTTATAAAAAATGATTTTATAATATTTATCGAGCGAATTTCATGTAAAAAGCGGTCAATGTTAAATAGAAATTGCAATGCAATAAATGACGAATGTGAAACTATGCAGTACAGCTTTCAATCAAAAATTGATAGTTGTTGAAATCAAAACTCAAAATAACTCTTATTGAAAACTGTTTTGTGCGCAAAAAAAGCTATCTCGATTATTTTTACACTTCACAAGCATATTTTTCGCAAATATATTTATATTATTAAAGTTGATATATAAAAGACACATAAAAAAAGTAATTTCGAGAAAACATACAAATACATAGATTTAAATAAAAAATAATTATGCTTAAAATATATATGAAAAAATTTGTATGAGATGAAATAAATCATATTATATTATGCTTTTTTACTTTCTGTTAGATTTTAATGGCGAAAAAGGTATTTCTGTTCATCTTTCTTGTATTATATTGTTGGAAAGATGAAAGTTTCGCTTCCAGACAGAGAAGACAGATGTTATATCCACCGCCGATTGTCTATCCATACGGAGGAACATTCAAGGTATTTTGATCTCTCAATACACATTTTTTGCTTATAAAAGAAACCTCATTCCTTAAGTATATTAAGTATATATTAAAAATATTTTATTTTAATATTTTATTATTCAAATCTCAAATGTTCAGAGCGAGGTTTTCCGCGTCATATAATTGAAAAGGGAGTCCTGATTAATTTAGAAATTAATTTTTAAATAAATTTAGATATAAATTAATTTTTAAATAAATTTAGAAATAAATTAATTTTTAAATAAATGTAGAAATAAATAATTTTTAAGTTTTGCTGTGCGTATATTTAAAAATTTCGCCAAATATTTCTCTTAGAAGATCATCAATTAATTACGATTCTCAGAACTAATTCCGCATAGTTTAACTGTAAAAGTAAATCCTGAGTAAGAGTAAATCCTGTTCGAAGACACGTATTCTATGTCGCGGCAACTATCCTCCATCTAACAAGCTAATGACACTCCCTATCTTTAGATGTAGTAGATTTTCGTAGTTATCTTGTAGACTCGGTTTCGTCGGAATAAACTTTCCGTCTTGATGCTCAAAGAAACATTTCTTGAAGTTTTAGTTTAGATGCAGCTAGTTTTACACGTGTTCCACCGTCTCAGGATCAATCGTTAAGTGAAAATTTAATTTACGTAGTTTGGTGTAACATGATATCTTAAATATTGCATACTTTTAAATTAACAATTTAATTAAATTAAAAGGAATTAGGCTCTATATGTATTTAAACAACACGATAAGAAACTAGCGAATAAGAGCCACCGCGGATGGTAATGCGTAAATTTTTAATTGTTCGCGAAAATTTAAACGTGCACGAGGCATATGTTTCACTTGGTGTATTTATCAAGATATAGATTTTCATTTTTGAGAATTCTATAAAACTCCTTTTACCCCCCTGAAGAGATGTAGACGAGAATATAAAATATCAGCAAGCGAAAGACTCGGATTCGATTCCCGATTCAGCGACTTCACCCCGATATTTTTCTCGTCTACATCTCTTCAGGCGGGTAAAGGGGGTTTTATAGAATTCTCAAAAATGAGAATCTATGTCTTGGTAAATACACCAAGTGAAACATATGCCTCGTGCACGTTTAAATTTTCGCGAACAATTGAAAATTTACGCATTACCATCCGCGGTGGCTCTTATTCGCTAATTTAATTAAAATTTCTATAGATATTTAATTGTTTTCAAACTAAAGATATATTTTGCAAAAGAATTTATTATATGTATAAAACATATTAAAATAAAATGTGTTATGTTTAAATATTACAAAATATTAGATATTATATAATAATTTTATTATAAAATATTTGATTATAAAATTTTATTATATATAAAATATTATATAATAATTTTATTATAAAATATTTTATTATAAAATTTTATTATATATAAAATATTATATAATAATTTATACATATATAAATTATTAAAATATATTATCACATATATAAATTAATAATTTATATGTACACACGTTTTAATTTATAATAATCAAAATAAAAAAGAAAACAGCAGATTAGATTTTATTATCATCATGATAATTACTTATGATTAATTTATTATTTTAAAATTATTAAAATTCTAAACGAAAATTGCTGTCTTACATGTAAAGTCTTAATTTCTTTTACAAATTTATTTTAACTAACTCGATTAATGCATAGTAGAATTAAAAATAATAATTAAAAATAATTTCATGAATACAGAGTGCTGAATTATTTTTAAATACAAATTTAGCACAGCCGTTGATAATAGTGCTATTAATGTTTTTGACAGCGAGAGAATAAATTTAAATTGCGAAAATATTCCGACAGGATGTACGTTGCAGAACGTGATTGATAATTAACTGCATTTTTATTTGTGCCAGCAGCCACAAATTCTTTAATTAAATAGAAAAACTTTAGCCGTACTTTTCGCTCTCGCGGTAGATGGGACGAAGTTCGATGTCATGATGAATTGTTTGTTTTGATTTTCGCTGCCAACGAGAGAATCTCAACGATCTATCTCTCTCTCTTTTTCTCTCTCTTTCTGTCTCTTTCTCTCTTTTTTCTTTCTCTACAAAGGAAAAAATTGAACGGAAATTAAACGAAACGTCCATAAAATATCTGGTCAACGTATAATTTTTTTTCAATTTAACGTTATTCTCATCTTGTGTCGTCATATTTTAATTTTAATTTTGTATATGAAATAGATGTATTTTCTCTACAGATTACATATATAATAATAATTATTAATAAATAACTTTTAGATTACACAGCGATACATTTCACGATTGGAAAATAACTTGCCATATCGACTGTTAGATGGCTATAATTTTATAGTAGATACATATAAGTTATTCATAAATTTGATAATTACAAAAATTTATTGAAGAAGTCTACTTAAATTCAAATTGATGTCAATGTACAATCAATGCATCAAGGAATTATTAATTAAATTAAATTGTAGCAGCTTTTAATAAATTAAATTACATCGCTACATGTTTCCTAATTAACGATAGTATCAATATAATTCCTTTATAAAGAATAAAATAAAGAGTATGCTTTCGAGTAGTTTAATATTTCTCAGGTAATCGTAATATGTGGCCAGATGACGTGACACAGTATTTATACAATATGTTGACATATTGTGTAAACAATGTCGCTTGTAATTTTTCAGGTCTTTGGACTAATATCCAAGGAAGGCACGTTTATGATAGAACGTTGATGATATAACCTATTATACTACTACAGGCAGAAAGGGAAATTATAAACCAGTGATATCTGACTTCATTATAATTATTGTTAAAATTAACTGAGAATATAATGACTATCTATTTTATATATTTCAAAATTGTATGAGTGTATTTTTTTAATATTAGTTATTTATAATATTTCAAGAAACTAGTGAGAGAAAAAATGAATTTTGACAGTTTTATTTTTTAATACTGTGTATGCATTTCTTTTATGAATTGTATATATATTATAAAATATAAATGAACAGATTAAATAGAATATTAAATTATTATACATTTAATACAAAATTTTATAGTCAAATATTATTAGTTTCAATTGTGAAGTATTATATTTACAAGTTTATTTATTATAAAATTGCTTAATTTAATTATTACACTAGTGTATTAATAGTGCCTTGTATTTTAAATTCAAACTAATATCTATGATAATTTATATTTTAATACCATGTGATATTAATTTTAATTACAATTTTAAAGAGATAATCAAAATCAAGTTAAACATATAAGTTTATAGATTAATGTTTTGCTTCGATAATGATCAATATTATTTCGTTATAAAAATCAGATCTAGAATGTAAAAGCTTTTAGAAGTTAGTGATGATAGCATAACAAACATTTTGATGGCAGATAAGATGAAGCTCGATGTCGAATAGTTTATTTTGATTTTCTAAGAGCTCTCGTTGCTTCTTTTAATAAGAAAGAAATTAATAAATGGGAAATAAGAAATACAATAACAAAATAATAATGAAAATAGCAATATAGTTCCCCGACGTTAAGAAACAGAATCAGTGAAACGTTAGATGATTGAGTTATCATAAATTGATAAAATATTAAAGCACTTTCTTACTAATATTAGGAAAATATGAGAGAAATGCTAAAAATACGCGATGTTCTAGAATGGACTTTGACAGTAAAATATTGTTTGCATTTAATCTCGCTTTTTCTACCACTTTTCGAAAAGGAGAAATAAAAAATTCGTATGCACATAAAATGTAAAAGACAAATTGTATTCAGGTCAATGCACGTAGAAGGACATCGAAATGTACGGTATGTTGATAAAAGCGATGAAGCAAATCGACATCGATTGTTCGCGTTACTTATAACACGAGATAGTCGTTGTGCCCCCCTTTCGTGGAAAGAGAGCCTTTAATCCTAGAAGCAGCACGACAATTGTAAATATTTGAATGTTTGCTTTAAAACGTGAGCGATCAAAGGAGCAAAGCGGATTGAAGCGCGTTTCGGGTCACCGCGCGTGTAAACTCGCGGAAGAAATTATGTCGGGGTTTGATTGTGATTTGCGACGCGAGCAAAGGAGAGAAAGCAATGTCGGATAAATCTTCTTTTTCAATTCAGCGTTATTCTATGAGATATTACATCCTGTAAGTAATATCGTTCCAGCAAAAAATGCAACGAGTCGTGATCAAAGCCAGTTCGAATACATTTCACGAATGCCTCTGTTTTATTGCGTACTCGATGAAGCGATACAGGATTACAATATCCTTTAAATATCGCGAGGGAAGCTTGAAACTCTTGGTTCTGCGTACCAATTTAACAAGAGATGTTTGTATTTCTTTTGGAAATTGCTATTCCCGTCGCACGCTTTAACAAATGCGCAATATATCCGGAATAAAGGTAAATTCCCATGTAAACATTCGAGATTGTTGAAACAAAGCGCGTCGCAGTCGCTCACGAGAGCTCTGGAGATTCCTGATGTAAATGCATTCCGAAAATACGGCAGCTCGCGGAGATGCTGCGGATGCAGTTTTGCTTTCGTTTTTCCCGGGAAGATATTTAGAAAAGGAATATTGATCTTACCTCATCTTCATTTCTACAAGTAGCAAGATGCAATCGGTCCATCTCTCGTGGGAAAATTCAGATTTTATCGATCTATACCTAGGTAGCGAAAACGTTGCACAATTTATAGATAATAATGACAATATGAAGCGAGAGATATTTGCGATGCAAAAAAGTCAATCGAGAAAAATAAGAAAGACTTATATATTATTTAATAAATAGCGATATATTCAAAAACCGATTTATTTTTTTAATCATAAATATTTTAGTTAACATCGATTTTTCTTTAGCAAAGATATCGATGCATCCTTTAATAATTTTAGACATCATGTGTAAGTTATTTTTAAAATTTCGCATAAAGCAAGCTTATTTAAATATAGTGCACGGATATGATGAAAAATGTTCATCTTTTTTTGTTTCTTCTTCATCTCATTCAATGAGACAATAAAGGAAAAGAAGTTGTTTTATTTGATGAAGATAAACTTGGACAAAAGTCACATTTAAAAGGAGCACATTTAAAATATAAAATATCAAAAGGAACACATTTTAAATATAAAAATTATTTTAAATGCTTAACTGCGCGTTATCAAAAGAATAATAATTCAGATTTTATGTTGAGAACAGAAAAGGAAATAATAGCAGAATGTATTATAAAGAAAACAAGTGTTTTGCAACTCTACAAGTAGAAATTTTTAATTATCTCTTCTAAAAACAGTTTTTACATGTCTTTTTCGACAAAAAATTTGTTAAGTAAATATTCTTGTTACAATTAGATATGCAGCTGTTGAACGTTTGTAAATCGTGCAATGCGTTCTACAGCAACTTGAATAAATCTGAATTTGTTATATATATATATATATATATATATATATATATATATTAATAATATATTATAATATGTATTAAATACATAGTATACTTGAATAAAATATTAATTTATATATGCATATAATATTTTAATATTATTAATAGGTAATATTTTAAATATAAAATAAATATTTAATTAAAAGGACATTATTAGAATTTAAATTAGAATTTAAAATGTTATTGTTAATATTCTTATAATGTTTCTCAGGAAGGGGAGAAGCGCCAAGTAATAACATAAAACTGGCAGTGCATCTTGGCAATGTTGACTTTTGCATAAATAATACGAGGTATCTAAGCAAAGTACGCCTCGCGCGTTATAAAAACTAATGCGAGAGAAAGGACAGGTTTGGCGAGTCGCCAGAGAGTTGTATGTAGCTTCTCTGTCATCTGCAGGTTGCGAAAATAGCATAAGGATAGAGATCTTCCCTTGGGGGATGGCCATCAAAATATCGCAACTGAAAAAGATTAGTCGGGAAAATTAATTTCAAAAACGCATGAGAAATATTTCCCTCTAATTTTCCACATTAGTATATATTCATTAGAAACCTTCGCATACATTTTCCGTTATTTCGTAAAACGATACACATCGATACCGTGATATCTTGCGAGCTCTAAGGCTCTATGAATCTAGCTTTCTTCCTCGCTCTTTTTGAAATGCAATCTCGTGTCTCTTCTCTCGTATTTATTCTGGTCTCTCATCGATCTTCCCGGAAATGTACGAGCTGCGGTCATCGACGGTCCCGTCGATGTCGTTATTGATACTCTTCGCATTTCATCCCTTTTTGCTTCTTGGTCGAGCTAGGTCGGATTTGTGCTTCCCTCCCATTTCGCGAGATTGATTTACGACAGCGCGTAATCTCTAAAATGAATTCGCGAGTCCTATCCCGCCCTATCGCGGTCAATTTCTTTCCTTACGGCTCGAACTGCCGCGCATATGAAATTTTATGTTTATTACAAGATGCCATCACGAGAGAGCGATGACATCAACTTCCTCCGCTGAGGCTACGTTCCCTTCTTTTTCCCGGCGCGCTATCACCCAAGAAAATCACAAAATTAATTCTCGTCCACTTCCTGTTCCTCCGCATCTCTTTGGTCTATACTTTTTCGAACGAGCAAGACAACTACTCTTCTTCTTCACGCGACGCATATTTTTTATTCTCCAACCAAGTTCAGAAAAGCTCTTGCTTTTATCTCGATCGCTCGAGATAGATCTTTTATATTTTCAAGGATAAAAGAAAAGGAAATATTTCAAGTGCGCGAGTTCGCAAGATTCTTTAAGCTTCTGTAGAAATGTGCGAACTTGTTTACTCTATTTCGTGGTTATCTTGTTTGGAATTTCGTGGCGTTATTTTGTAGAACATTTTGTAAGAAGTTGTCGCTCATAACATTTAATTAAATATTGTTTAATATTGTTTTTTTAAATTTTATTAATTTATGTTTTTAAGCATTCATTCATGTTTTTTTAAAAAAGGTTTTTTATTTAGATTAATCTATTAAAACATTTATATATGTAATATATATATATATATATATATATATATATATATATAAATGACTTTAAAGTATCATATTAAAAATGTCTTAATTATATATATTTTAATTATATTTAAATTTAACATTTAAGTAATAAATGATGTATTAGAAATGACACTATAAGTAACTTCTAACCGTATCTAATACTTCTGTGTAATACTATTGCGCAAATATATTTGTGTGCATTGTATTTGCTATAAGCTCGTCGTGGGATACGCGGTACCTGTAGAACTCTCGGGCAGAAATGTGGTTTATGGACAGAATTTTCAGTTCCAATATGTTTTGCCACAGAACGCGACGTTCTTCACAGAGTTCTTCGAAAATTCATCACGACGACGTCGCAAAAGTGTTAATTGGGATGAGAGGATGACTATTTACAGGCTTTTAGAGGAGGGACTTGAGACGTGAGAACTGTTTCTCTCTTTTGAATTTGCGCACTGTAGATGAACATGATATCCGAAATGATAGCATGAAAATTTGCATTGTTAAGTGCATATTAGATGCGTCTCGAATGATCGTAAATTAAATCTAAAAAGACGCACAGAAATTCGAAGAAATAATTCAGATATTTTTCGAGAGATGATTATTCACGGAAAAAGTTTCATTTTTTTAATACAAATATTTTTTATATACATATTTATCAATCAATTAAAAAATATACATATGTTGACTTGTTAAAATATTACATATGTGCATTAGAATTGTGTTTTATTTTTAACTCATTTGATTCTTTACCATCAATAAAATTGTCAGTGTGGTCGATTTTAATTACGTCTTTTATTTTATTTACTGGCGACTTTCAAGAATTTAATGTTATTTAACTTATTTATTTCACAAAATTGAAATGTGATATTGTAATTAAATATATGTATATAATTAAATTTTTTCTACAATTTATAGAAAAAGAATAAATGGAAGAGAATGCATGAAAAAAAGCATATGCGAAGCAGCGATGATGTCATTACAGGATGAAGGACTCGTGGGAGAATTATTGCATCTCTTGCTCACGTAAAAAAGAAATTTTAATTTTTATATTTTTGTGTTAACATTTTTATATCATTATATTTCTTCGAAGATTCCGAAATACAAAGTTTATTAATTTTAGGCCTCAACAAGAAAATAATTCCTTAGATTCCGAATACTTAGAGGCGCTGAAATTTGGACAAAGAAATTATGATTGTTCGCTGATTTACCCATTATGTCTGTCTGGTCAAGGAATTCTGGATCAAATCTCAAAAGTGATATCATAGAAAATTATAATATCCAAAAGCAAGCTCCAAGAATTAATTGCTCTGACAATGACAGAAAAATCTTTACTTTTAAATATTTTTCTGTTATATATATAAAATATAAAATACTAATCATCGAAAATAGTAACTAAAAATAATGGATTTATACATACAAATAAAACAAGCTGCGTATTATGAGAAAAATCTAAGATTAAAAAAAAATAAATATATGATTTTAAATATGATCTATATTTTTATAGTTAAAGTTAAATTATAGACTATTTATCTTTATATGTAATTAAAGTATTATATACTATTTATTTTTATATATATTTATATATTTATCCAAGAGAAAAAAAGAAACAGTTTTTTTTAATTTTTATTATCTCTTTACAAAGATATAAATTTAAATTTGTCATTATTATTAAAAATTACCAAATTTCCTACAATTTTCCAATCAATACATTTAAGATAAATTAAAAATTGCTTTGAATCGATAATTTAATGCCATACAAAATTTAATTCTTGAACGATAAAATTAATTTTCAAATCTTATAATTTCGATAGATGATTTGAAATAAATATTAATTTATCACTCATATTGTTTTTTGCTCCATATTTTACTTCATATACGATAATAATAAAATATATAAGATATATATGTTAGATAAAAAGTCAAGGAATATTATTCTTATCGAAAATTAAAATAATTTTTATTGTCAAAATTTAATTTTATTGCGGCGATTTTAAATATATTAATTTTTAATTTAATATTCTGTAATTTCTTTCTTTTTTAATTATGTTAAACACAATCAATATTTCCATATAACAATTCAAGATATGCAAAGTAGCAATCTTTCAAGATAAAGCAAACTAACTATGTATTACGCAAATATAGAGTAACAACTAAAAAACTTGACACTTGTGTACAATGACATGAAATTGAGTTAACGTTATCATAGGCATTAAAGTCAACACAAATGATGTCGTTCAACTAACGTGGTCTAACAAAAATAGAACGTATGGCACTTTGTAGCACCTCTTGTGAACAGTATTACGTGCTTACGGTCGATGCACAAAGAGCGATCAAAAATTAAAAATCGAAAATTGAATAAGTGCAAAGAATACATAGCTGCAATACCCTGTTACAAATATTTACTATAATAACAGTGAAATTTAATACTAAAATTTTGGATTTTTTTACATTTATATCTATGAATTTTATAAATTTATTATTTATTTTAAAAATAATAAATTATAAAAATATATTATAAAAATAAATAATCATTATAATTACAATAATAAATGATAAAAATTTGCAAAATATTTTAGTGTAAATGCGTATGTAATTAATATTAGCAAAATAAAATGATTAAATGATTCTTTAATTTTCTTTTAAATATCATTTAAATAATTACATATTTGCTTCTAGTTGAAAGAATAATGTATACATATTTATGATTCGTTTACAATGTTTAATGTTTCGCCGATTAATTTATTTGTATTGAGCCGGCCCAAAAATAGAATGAAATTGAAATGCAAATGAAGGAAAGGATTTGCGATTGATTCATCAGTTACACTCGGGAAATTCGTCGCGCAGAAAATCATTGTTTAGTTACGCTCGAGTTAAATTAAGCATAACCGGTGTATCTCACGCATTTAACACGTTAACCGTACGTAAAATTTAATGAAGGTGACAACCTAATTCTGAATCATATCGCAAATAATTCGCTATTCGAAATGCAAGCATGAATACGCGACGAATACAGTTAGGTGTGTTACTCGCGAGACTGATAATTGATCGGAGACGCGTAAAAGTCAATGTGTCCTTTAACGGCAATAGCTTTCGCAGTTACACTCGGTTGAAATTAAGCGACCGAGTCTTGTATTTTGCGGAATTAACGCTAACCAGGTTCCCCATAATTCGCGAACGAGTCGGGCGAATGTAAGGAGGTTGAAAACAAGTACAAAGGTAAGAGGAAGTTGCCCGGCTTACGCTAAACGTTAGTACGAGCGATCGTAGTAGTTATTCGAGGTAAACGTGTCGGTGGATTCTGGCGTAAAGCGTGTCACGTCGGAAACTCCGACGCACAGAACTCGAAACGGATTTCACAATATAACTTTGTCCTGAGAACTCCTCGGCCCTGGTGAATCTCCGTCACCTACCTCCTCCCTCTCTAGCTTCCTTCGACCAAGTAGCGAGATAGTGCTGATTATGCGCCCGTCATTCTCCAGCGCTGTCTACTTCATCTTTCTTGCAAACTTGGGGTTCGCGCATTCCGGAAGGCCGATCAGGGCCCTAGCCTTCCGTAAAGGTAGCACTTTTTTTGTAAGTATCACATGACATTCTCTTTTTTTCTCTCCCTCTTTGTCTCCTTTCTTTTTTTATTATAAGCATATCATATTATAAGATTTTAAGGGAGATATCTTTTATCACTAAATATGTCGGTTATTCATTTTTTTATTAGTTTAATTTTCTATGATTTGCTAATAATACTATCATTTAAGGGTGGATATTTAGAATTTAAAATTTCACCGCAAAAATAACTTTATATATATTTCAAACAAAAAGTTGACACAATATAGAATAAATATTTGAAATCTCATCACAAAAAATTATAAAAAAATAAAAAAAATTTTATTTATTTTCGGTTATGAAATTTATACAAAAATAAGAAAAATAAGAAAAGTATTTTACATGTCTTTTAACCAAAATGTTGATAAAGTTGTAGGATGAATAAATTGCATAAAAGTAAAAGATAAATAACTGCACAGAAAATTATTATACGAGAATTTGTTTAAAATTGAAAAAATTAAAAAATAACATGCAGAGCTGGTGCAAAATAACGCAAAATGTTGAAAACTAATTTGTATCGTAAAACATTTGGTTCGAAAAAGTTAACAAATGTTAAATTGATAATTTACTAAATTTTGACGTTCTGGTAGAAACACCACCGATTTCACAATTTTTTACATTCGCGAGGCAAATCGTAATACAAAAATTATGAGTAAAAAGCTGTCAATGATATGTCGGACGTTATCTGTCTTATTGTTAGAGAGAGTTACTGAATAAGCTGCGATAAAAAATGAAGCGATACAATTATGGTGTATGTAAACTGATGTAATCTAATTAATGTTTGTGTATCGAGGCTATTTTCAAATATATGACCAGCAATTTAATATTACAAATAAAGATTACAATTACATTTAATTTCTAACTAAAGATGAATCAAATACTAAGTCCACAACGGTATAAAAAAGGCAAAGATTGCAATATTCTTACAGAATATTTCGCAAATGATTGTTCCGCTTTGACTCTCTAAATCGAAATTCTAACACGTGGCGGATATTACCGTACATTCGAAATGCGTAGTTCGATTTCGTGATACCGAAAATATCGCAGGGACACTTTTCTGAAATACAATGTATATATTTATATATATAAATGTATTCCGCCCGATCGAACTGTCGCTCGAAGAATATTATCGGAAAATATTATTTTGCATGTACATTGTACAGTAAAATAGAGGGGATGATGGATATATCATTTTAAATTAATTACATTCTCATTATTCTGTTGGACGAGATATGCGAAAATGTATTCATCCGACGAAGAGATTTGCGGAATTTTTTACGCAAATTTCCGCGCGCGCAGCAATTTGCTCCGATTATTTCGGTTTGCCTGCCATTTATTTTTGTACAAATCGCATCCTCTCTCTATTTCTTTGTTTCTCTCTCTCTCTCTCTCTCTCTCTCTCTCTTTACGTCGGTCGCTTTTCCCGAATTTCGATATTCAAATGCAATGAGGTGTTTGCTTTTTTCGTCTTTCATGAAACAGCTGTGTGCGCGCACAAAATGCGAGAAAATAGAAAATATTCTCCTCACCTTTCGTAATTTATACGATTTTGCATCCTTCGTCAAACGTAACGCGAATAAATCTTATTTTTCCTGTTATATAACACCTCTGAGACTAAACTTTTGCTTGTTGGATCGCAATAGGTTTATTTTTGACAGCAATCGGTGCGAAGCTGTGAGCAGTATCTTTTGAAACTGTCAAACTGAAATATTTCCTATTATATTCTCTTTAAATTGTTCATATTGAAAATAAAAATACACAACGAATTTATTTCTCATTAACACGAAAAAGAAAATTACTGAAATGTACGTTTCAAATATTGAAAAAAATATATATACAGAATAAGAAATCTATACACGATTGTGCGAATAATTAGAAAAATCTATCCTATGATTCAGCATCGTAAATCCATCATAATTTTTGATCATATTATAATTAATTGGAAATTATTTCGAAACGTGCGTTTGGAAAAAAGTGCGGCCACGTTAGCCGATACCAATTATTACATTTTATGGAATGTAATAAATTGGGGTTCTCGCGCGGTATTAATGAAAATATGCGAATTAATTCTATCTCTGGGATTATGTGCAGGAAATACAGGAAGAGGAGGAGAGCGTAAAGTAGATGAAAATCCATCTATTTCACTTCCGTAAAAAAAAAAGCATCGCTCGCAATTTCGTGTATTAAAGGAACATGATGCATCAATGGCGGGTAAATGGATCGCTCGTTCGAACAGGTCGTAAAAAGCCACATAAGAATCAATGTTGAATAACATCCGGTATCATCCGTGCCGGCGCATAACATGCCACTGTTTATGCAGCGTCTAGTGTGGTAAGAGAGAGGAAGAGAGAGAGAGAATGAGGGGGAGAGAGAGAGAGAGAACGAGAGTGAATTTATGTCCTATATGTACACGAGACGCGCTATAATATAAATCGATCGGGACTACGTCCGTATTTTCACTTTAAAAGGCACGAAGCCACCGGATGGCAGGCATATTTTGAAGCACGATGTAGCGCGGGCCATTAATACGGGATGAGGCTTGCGCGTTCTCTGCGTTTCCGTACGATAAGTACGAACGAAAAAAAAAAAACGAGATCCAGATCGATGAAAATTTATCGGCGGTATCGCGAATGTGCGGAGAGTGCAATGTTTGTCGAAACGCTCAGAACATACTAGTGTCGAAATTGCAACGCGATGTGAACGTCGTCTGCTTTCGTGTTTATTTTCGCTGTCGCAATGCACAGCACGTTACTCCTCTCTATAACGTGATCATATTTTTTCGAATATTTTCTCGATACGTTTATATTTAATAATGTCTTTCAAAATACGAGAATTGCACGTCCGTACGGTTTGCATTGACGAGACGAAGAAAGATTCTGATTTATAGAGATGATATTATATAATAAATTGCTCTTCGAAACGTTAGAATTAAACGCAACGCAGAAGGGAATATGTATATAGTCTTTGTTCTCTAAAATAGCAGGTGTCTCTTCGAAAGATGCGAGCGTTTGAGCCAACTTGTATGAAGAATTATTCAACCCGTGATGATCCGGTGCACTTACGACGAAGTGCATCGCCGTGTTTACCATATACATTATCTGATGTACAGAGCAGGACAGGGCTTAGGATCAATATGCATGAATCAACGTTGTCTCGTTACAACCCGTTTAGATATAGCGTCGTATATACGGCTACACTTCACCGATTATTCTGACACTCTATTATTTATGCTCATAAAAAACACTACATCAAATTCTTTTTAAGAAAGTAACGTTGAAGAATGTCATTGTGCAACGAAAAATGCAATCATGAGCTTTGTGACATGTAAAAACTGCATAAAAGCATAAATTTGATTGCATTTGAAAAATTTATCCATATCATTTCGTCCATAAGATAATGATTTCAGTTTTGAAATAATATAAATTCTAAAAAACACATGCCAAATCATATAAAAAAATTTAGTTCAAAAGTTTGACAAAGTTCGATAACAAAATTGATATATGATGCAAAGACGATACACTAATGTGCACACATACGCATCAAACATTCGCTACATAAGTCATTTTGTCATCATGTGTTTCGGATACTTAGTTTCCCCTTCAGAATAAATCTTCCAGATATGAGGCCTCCCACAACATCAAAATATACCTGTTGGGAGCGTTTTATCCGTGAAAAATCATGTAGCATGAAAATAATATACTCCAAAAAACGAACATCAAACTTGTTGATCAATTTCTATCTCTCTCATCGCTGTAAAATATTCTCTTAATTTTACAATAAATTATAAAAATTACATATACATCATATTATATAAAAATTACAAATTAATAATAAAAATAATATAAATTTCGAATATTTTGTTTGATATATTATCGATTAATTATTATAATTTGTGTACATTAACATAAATTTCAATACGATAAATATATACACAAAGAAATAATTATCGTATTGAAAATATGTCAATATAACGGAACGAATTCCATCTTTCATTTGCTTCAATTTTCACTTCAAATAAATAAATTGCGCGAAATATTTGTGTCGATAAATAACTGTTGATATATTTACAAATCTTTAATCGTCAAGTGAATTAAACGCATAAGTCAATTGATCTCTATAAAATGTTATTTTCTAGAGAATAATTCATCTTCCGTATCTATCTTTTAAAGTTGTTACAATAAATGCGCAAAGTCGTGCGACCGTCACGTTTCCCGTCCATCTAGTTTCTTATCCTCCTCCCTGCAAGTCCGAGAACGCGTTTTGGAAACGGTAGAGCACTGCCGGAAAATTATAGCACATGCACATACGTACACACATGCAATGCGATCCAGCGCACATACATATTTCGTCTCGATGGGCTGGCGCGAGGGGCGCATAAATCCGATCGCCTTATCGTATTTTCGGCCGTTAAGAAACAGAGGTGGTAAGGTGGCGGGATGCGCGCGTCTGACAAACGGCTTGCCAGATCCAGGCGACACCATCCTTCCGTCGCGTTTACACGGGAGAAATACCAAGACGCGATTCACGCGCTGGTTAATAGGCGCCGCGAAACCGGCACGGTTTCCATTCGTGGCAGCTTCTTGCGCGAGAAGGAAATACGTCGAGGAGATCAAGCGCGATTCAGAATAGACGCACTAGTGAATAACCAGTTGAGAACTATTGTTAGATAATTCAGTACGAACGTCTTGTTGTATGCGACGTAGAATATTCTATACTTTGAGGTCTACTATCTTAAATTTCACGACGAAATAAGACCCTTGTTGCCCTTTAACTCGAGATTTCAATAGTTTTCCGCCAACGATTTATGTATAAAATTTACATATAAATTGCTGTTATATATTCAGCATTTTCAAATGAAAGAGAATAAGAATGAAGAAAGCGAAAACGTCTCACACATACACACACAGTATTAGAATAAAATTTACAAAGTCTCGCAAATATTTTTCTGTATTTTTAGGACAAGACGATGAGAACTTTCTCTGCGAAAGAGATCGATAAAACGGCACGGGAGATTTCCTCGATGTATTGTTTGCGAGGATAATGAAGGAATAACTCGTAAGAATCGCGACGACGCGGAGACGTGATTTTACGATAAGTGTCACATTATTTATGGATGAACATAGAGATAAAATCGCTAAGGGTCATTCTTATGGGGAAGAAGAAAATTATACGTGACGCAAAATTACAGTGTAGCATTAGAATGAGCTCTTTTTGCTTTAGGTAGAGAAATAATTCGCAATAGAATAATTCGGATAAGACGAAAATCGGGTTTTCCCGATAATATTGATGGCGAATTGAACGGCCGATCGGAAATTCAAGAAATCTCTCTCTTAGGAAGATTACGGCGAAATTTCATATATATTCCCGCAATCCTTTGATACAAAGTTATGATCGGATTC
Organism: Camponotus floridanus; assembly: GCF_003227725.1. Taxonomy (NCBI): domain Eukaryota; kingdom Metazoa; phylum Arthropoda; class Insecta; order Hymenoptera; family Formicidae; genus Camponotus; species Camponotus floridanus. The sequence goes on from NW_020229838.1 coordinate 2,727,163, forward strand.
CGCAGGTGAAATTTCGCGCGATTTCTTGCAATTCTACATCCCTTATTCTTTTGATTCTGTTCTTCAAGTTTTTTTATGCATGCAGAGAATGTGTGAAAATTTATTTAAAATTATTTTACTTACGATATAACAATCGAATAAATTAAATTGTAAACGTTCGGTAACTGTATCAATTGAATTATTCGACTATCTATTCGATTCCAGTTTATTTAGACACGTGGACATTGAATAAAATCGAGACACTAAAATATATTGATACTAAAATATTTAAATATGTCTCTTCGGATTATTCTCCCAATTATTTTAAGCCTTTAGCTGCGTCATCTAGAAAGGGTCATGCGAGAACTTAGATTCTTGTTTGGCCGACACAGGAACGAGATTTAAAATAACTTCAGAATTCACGATGAATAAATGATCTTTCGCAGTATCGGCTGAACTACAAGATAAACTCACTCCCTTACACGACCATCTTCGCGCAAGCGTCGGGCTTTAAGACAACATGGCCACTGCCGACCACCGGCGACTCTCGCAACATCCGGTCCGTACCTGAAATTCACGAGCGCGCCGAGCTCGTATACGAAAGGTAATAAATACTGTATAAATAGTTACGCTGCATAATGTAAAAATGTGTGTGGTGGCAATTGCGAGGGAGCGGGAAAGATGGCGAGGAATGCGATCCGTGGAACAGTGGTCGGGGGTCGGTCAAGCGGTTAAAACGAGGGTAGATGCGGGAATGTATTTCCGGCCGACTGACCGAAGACATCCGTTGCCAGCGGAATCGCAGGCAATCGTCAGTGGTACAATGCCGTTTTCCGTATATTGACTTTCACAGTAGTGGCCGCGATTTTATAGGCACAATCAAGGAAACTTGATAGAAACTTAATTGAATACATTTTCAACACTGAATTAATCAACACGAGGGTAATTAAAATAATTAAATAATTGAATTAAATGTGACTCCGCAATAAATTCCTATGATAATAATTATTTTTCCATAATTTTAATTTCTTTTCAACGAGATTTTAACGAGATTTTCATTGGATTTATTAAATCATCATTCCTCGATATCATTAAGAAATATCATGCATTCGTTCCAATATCGTAATTATTATGATTGAATTGAATTTATTAATTGTAACTAGAACTTTGATTTTATCTCGATAACAAATATTTCTTGTATTTAAATAAATTGATCAATTGCGATAAATGTGTTTCAGTCATGGTTTCAATGGTCGTTCTTGCTTGCTGAAGAATGTCTGTCAAACATTACAATACGCGAAACAGCAGGACGGCGTTATAGGAAAGATATTAAAATTATTCGCGAGGTAAATTACTGAAATATATAAATTTTAATTACATTGTTGTATTAATCGTTTTTCATTGCTTTCAGGTCGTACATTGATAATGATACTTGGCACGAAGATCCGCTATTCTGTGAGCGTCATTCCAAGAATTGCCCTCTGGAATTAATCGGATTTAATAGTTTTACGGAAAGCTAAACATTTCTCGGAGTATCAGAGAGCGCAAGTTAGCAAGTAATTATTTATTTACTGCAAACAAAACAGGTATACAATAATATATTGTAATGTAATTATTTCTACAAAATTTAATATTCTATGTAATAAATATTCATATATTTCTACTATTGCATTGTTAATGGATAAAAAGAAATGTCGCTTGTTGGCGACATTTGAATATTATGATGATTAATAATGATATTGTAAATAATGAATGTTAAAACTGGAGTGACATTATTCAAGAAACTGAATAAAGTACATAAATATAGTTATGTGTGTGTTTAGCGCAATATAAAATTGTCATCATGTCGGCCTGGAGTTGCTAGTCGTTTTTGTAAGAGATTCCATTTTTCACATTGAAATAAGCACGGACGTTATAAAAGCTTGAAGACCTGCCCCATTCCTACGTGATTGTCCCTACAGTTATCACTAGATGACACTGTGAGAAATGACAGCGGTTAATGAAACATTTGTCACGCTGCAAAACCGCACTCGAATTATTCCGGGGCACCGGACACGGCAAGCGATAAAATATGGTGGTACGTCAGCCGACTAAATGTAGTAAAAATATACGTTTAGCTCTAAAGACCGGGAAAGAGGGAGAGAGTGGAGCACGTATTACAAAAAATGAGCGAAAGGATATTTCTACCGGGCGTTATATACGGTCCTCAGCGCCATTAATTTGTCTTCGTATAATGGCTACCGTGAAAAAAAATATTTCTCGTTTTCATGCATTATTCTTCCTCTCTTCTCCCTCTTCCTTTTCTGTCTTTCTTTTGCGTATCCTTTGCCTGTCACGTTCCGCGACAGGACGATTATAATTGCTACTCACGAGCAGCGCTGGTCCAGTTCCAACGAAAAGCATTAATTTGGACTATCGCGCGACTATCTGGCAATTAAAAAGTGCCCCACTTTACATTCGCCATTTGCCAACGCAAACACATATTATTCAGGAGTCAGGCTACAATTGCTGACTTACAATTACGCTGATGAGCTAAAGTCGCAGTATCTAAATAATATGATAAAAAGATATTATATTCACGCATGTATGTCACGCATAATAAAAAATCACGTAAAGAAAGAATTACTCGTCTTCATAAAGCTTCTTCGATTTTAACTTTAATTATTTTCTAAGTTTTATGTCTTAAGCATTCATTGTTTGACTATTGATTGTAAACATTTATTTGAAAATATATTTAATAGATAATTGTTATAATTAATTAATTTTTTGATTACAATATATATTTAATACGTGCGAATTTTTATACTTTATACAATTACTTTAGTAGTTAAAAAATATTTTAAAATATGTGAAAATAATATGAAATACGTTTCCTGTGTCACCCTTACGGAGCTGCATGCTAACAAAGAAACCATTTTCCGTAAATACGTATTTTTAATTGCTGTGCATTGTTGTTCCACGATGAATCCCGTGACATAGACTATTTCATTATAAATGTATACGGCGTTGTAAGATTGCTTTATTAGCAGTAAATGAATTCGCAATGTAATTATTTCCCTCCATAATGAAGGGTTGCATTAAAATAAGGACATCAAAGGTCAGTTATCCGATGCAAGTTTTAACTATTAATTTCAGACTACCGGTAATTTATAAATTGCGAGAAATTTCTTCTTATATTTATCCCCAAGTGAATATATTATAACAAAGGTAAGAAACAGAAATTTTGGGGCGCTGAAACTTTTATTTAATTATGAATCTACGACCCAATGAATCATATGATTTCTAAAGATTCACGATATATAAGAAGTTACGGAAATCAAAATATTTCTGAGCGAGAGTTTGAAATTTCTATTTCTTTCAAAATTATTAATCAAAGAACTTACGACGTCGAACAGCTTCGATACATTTCTGCAAATAGAAAAAGAAAGAAGATTATGAAACATTTCTATTTGTAAATAAAGTACAGGTTATATACTCCATCGAGAGAACATTATTGCGTCGAAGATCAGTGAGGGAAGCGCAGAAAAAATCTCTCTCCTACGCACCTTTTCCACGGTTTGCGTGCCGCAATTGCGGTAACTTCCATTATGTACATTGGGATCGAGTATACGTTTCTATTCCCCACGGGAGCTTCACCGACGAGATGCTCCAGCCAACGATCCACGTACAATAAAATCAATCTGCGATCGTTTCGATGAACCGGCGGGATAAAACGCAAATGCGAGCCGCGATGCCACCCTTTCAGAATGTTCGTCCCCGTTTCTCTCCGCGTTATTATCCCAGTGGAGGATATCGTGCCGGGACTGTCGCATTCCAGGGGAGAACGAGTTATAATTGCATACGGTCGCGGTCCCGGTGGGCCGCGCGTTAACGAAAAGCATTAATTTAGAATGCCCTGTGGTTTTCTTGTCAGAAAACCGGCCACGCGCGCAACTCCCGTATGCAATTAACGGAAAGCGTTATGCGCCTCCGTCGCAATGGCGACACAGAAATCGCTTCGAGGAAAGAGAGAAAGAGAGAAAAAAAAAGAAAAAAAGAGATACGTTAAAGAGCCTGGCTTTGTCAAGCTTGATCCACGCGAGCGGGTAATATTACGTGGTTGGCGATGCCGAGTTGACACGGTATACAAAAAGATTCAGGGCCACGGTGGATGTGTGCGAGAGGGATTCGCTGATAGCAGCGGTTTGCCAGAGATAATGAAGGGTTGAAAGGGCGCGACGGTGAAATGGACTGGAAAATCCCAAGTAAAATTAAATGACAATCTCCTCCGAACTGCTCATCTCGCTTATTTATTCCGATATTTCGCATCTTTGTGCGGGCTTCCAGTTCGTACGCTTTATAATTATATGCAAATGTATTTAATAGGCGATAGAATCAGTTATATAATTCTTGTGGTAAAAATAAATTAATTATACAGATAATTTTTAACATTCAAATAAAGAATGAATCACTTTTGATTTATCTTGTACAGACAATGTATCATTTCATAAATAATGTTTCGTATATGAAAGAATTAATTAATAAAGATAAGCATAAATATCACGTCATGACGAAAAGAATTAAAGAATACAAACGCACAAAATTTAAAAGAATTTGCACATTGTTGATTTTTCAATTATCTTTTAATAAACGTAAGAAAGAAATTTAATGAGAGATAAATTAACTTTGTATTCCGATGGGATAACTCGCTTGAACACTGTAAAGCTTTTTATTGCATGGAGCGCAATATGTATCGGTCTTCTATCAGCAAATTAAATATTCTAGCCTTTAATTAACAGAGTATTCGAGGAATCTTTGAGAACTTTAGAAGAACGTAGAATGTAATTATCGACTTTCCGTCCACTTTCTTAATTGCGGATACAATTTGTGGACTTGTATTCGCACGGGGATTTACACACACTCACACTGCGTGGCTGCATTTTACTTCAGAGTAAAAGTTCTTAACGATATGCGAAATACTCGAGCAACTATCAACTACAGTAAACATACATGAGTCGAGATGCAGCTTTGAAATTTTCGCTAAATTATTAATTATATAAAATATGTATGTGTATAGCGTATTCATTAATTATTGAAATTCTCTCCTGCTTAATAGTTGCTTTTGCATCAAAACAAAAAATGCTTGTTTTTTATATTATTTTTGTCATCATGTAATGTAATTTACGTAATCTCACGTATAAAGTAATTTATTTGTAAATTTAATTTTTTTAAATTTATTATTATTTATTATTATATTATTAAAGAAAAGAAGAGAAAGAAAAATAATTGTATTTGTGTTATATGGATAAAATCATACAATCATTTTTAAAATGATTCTGCTGTATTCTCTATGTATATGTATATATGTATATAACTTATTATTATAAACATAAATAATAATTTTTTATTAATATTAGATATCGATGAAAAATTTCTCACAACTGAATTTTCCTCAATATCTCTTAAAATATTAAAAACAAAAACATTACAAATGAGATTTTTATAATATCAGATTAAATATTCAATTATAATTATTAGTATAACACATTTTGATATATCTCGAAAAAGATCGTATTTAATTTATTATTTATATATATGATGGAGGGAATATGCTTTCGGATAATTTCACATATCTTTGGGAACAACCTCTGTATATCATTAAATTTTAAATTACGTAAGATTACTAACAAATAATGTTTGTAGTAGAATACCTTTTACATATGATAAAATTGCAAGCTTAATTCGATAAAGTGTATACTTTTTAAAATAAAAGTTTTTAAGAAACATTTTAAGCTTATTGACTAACGTTTAATGACTTTATAATGAAGCAATAAAAATGATTTGATATGTATTAAAAGGAAGTAACTATTGAATATCCATTTTGTAAAAATAGTAAATTAATAAATTACTACAAGGCATCTTGAAATTTTGTAACTGATAGGCAAGTTTGGAATTTGGCCGCCAGATGGATATAATTATATATTCTAAAATAATAATTTAATAATTACAAAAGTTTATTCAAAAATCTCATATTAATATTTAAATATTGTGGACAGTCGCTGTCAAACAATGAAATTTAATAACTTTAGAACGAATTTAAGTTAAAAATATTAATGTACTGCTTCAAATCTTCTCGATAGCGATCATCTTTAATACAAGTACTATATAAAGCAGAAAGGTCGGATTTGTGTTCGGATAGTCTGATACTCTCTCTGGAAACACACATCTTATTAAGACAGTACACATACTTAGTTTTTAAGTTTCTTAGCGAAATATGGTTAGAATGTACTTCGTACGTGATTTATTATCGCATTTAACTTTATTTGTTAAAGTCTATATATACACTTTACGGATAAAATTAAAAGAAGAATTCTAAGCATATATTTGCTCTTATCAGGACAATAAGCAACAGAAAGCAATAAACGGAGTGCATGTGTATCTGCACAATGTGGTTAGTGATAATAAAGTAATAATGATTATCTGTGATTAATTATCTGTGATAATTGTCTGTGATTAATCATCTGTGATTATACATTATCAATCACGGAAGAAGTAACGTTGATTATCTATTTTGCAAAAATATACATAGTAAATTATTACAAAACCTCTCAAAATTTTATAAATAAAAGCAATTTGAACTTTAAATCTCTCTCTGGGCGGATATAATTATATTCTACTTTTATAATTTTATTTATTTTTATAATTTATTCAATGATAATTTGGTAATTATTAACATATATTTATGAAATCTTACATTTATTAATAAATTATTAAATTTAATTAAATAAATTTAAATATTTATAAAAAATTTGCTATGTTGAAAACTAAACTAACTAACTAACTTTAATAATTTTAGAATTAAGCTTTTTTAAATATATTTTTTATCAATGTTTTCAATAATAATCATCTTCAATATGAATTTTATATAAAGCGAATAGGAAATATTTTTTCAGGTACTCTGACTTTTTTTGTTTTATTACGCAAGAAATATTACAATGATAATTTGTTTCGCTAATATAATATTAGTAAATAACTACAAGGCATCTTGAAATTTTTAAAATAATAACCAAATTTGAAATTTAGTCGCTAGATGGATATAATTTTATTCTCCAGCAATAATTTAATAATGGCGAAAGTATTTTAGGAATCTTATTGGCATTTAAATATTTTGAACAGTCCCTGTCAAATAATTTAATCTAATAATCTCTAGAACGAACTAAAATTGAAAATATTAATATATTACTTTAAGTCTTCTTGAGAGCAATCATCTTCAGTACAAGTGTTATAAATAAAGTATTTATAAAGCAAGAAGGTCGGATATATGTGCGGCTAGTCTGGTACTTCTCTGGAAACTACTAACATTGAGCAATTCACTTATTGTTAGTTTATAAGTTTATAAGTTTGTTAGCGAATAATGTTAGAATCTATTTGTACGTGATTTATTGTCACATTCAAATTTTATTTGTTAAAATATGTACACTTTTCCAGATAAAATTGTAAGAATAATTCTGAACATTTGTTTGACGTATAGAGTAAATATGTATTTGTAATATTATGTGGTCATGAATTACAGAAGAAGTAACAGTGATTATCTATTTTGCAAAACTATATATGTATGTGTAGTAGCATAAATATGTAGTAAATTATTACAAGACCTTCCGAAATTTTATAATAAATAAGGGCAATTTGGAATTTTAATCACTAGGTAAATATAATTTTTTTTTTCAATATTAGTTTATTAAAAACATAATATAATAACAAAAAGCGAACTATTACTTAATAATATATATTGTTAACATCGCGCTGAAGAAGGATCCGCTGAAAAAGATGATCCGAAACATTCGCTTTTTGATGTTATAATATATTTTTAATAAACTAATATTGAAAAAAGAATCAAGTGTTGTTGCTTCTGTGCGCTCCAACTGCCGCGCATTGGCTTCTATGCCATTTTCCTTTTGATATTTTGAATTATTTGAGCCAAGTCTCTAATTATTAAATATAATTTTATAAATATAATTAAATATAATTTTATTCTGATTTTAATTTTGTTTTATTCAATTATAACTTTACAATTATTAAAGCATATTTTAAAAACTCATGTGGAGATTCAAACACTTATGATACCCAATGTTAAAAAATAAACTTTAATATTAAAAAAATTAAATTGAAAGCATTAATATATTGTACTTCTAGTATTCTAGATAATGTATTCAATGTAAGTTTTATATTAAATGGGAAGATACGATATATTTTGTCGAATATTCTGACACACACACACACACACACACACACACACACACACACACATATACACTTCTCTGGAAATCATTTAACAAATAGATCAAATATAGTTCATTTCTAAGTTAGCTAATAAGATTATGAATTGCGCGGAATAATACTTAGAATATTGCTCACATATAATAAGAATACAACTTTAATTCTATAATTTTAATTTGTGTCTACTTTTTCGTAATAAAGTTCTAACAATAAGAAATATTTCAAATACGTTAATGTTAACGACTTTACAATAGAACAATAAAAGAAATCCTTGAATTACACAACAGGTGACATTGACTATTGATTTCACAAAAGTAATATTAATAAATTACTACAAGGTCTTAAAATTTTATAGTTAATATGCAAGAGAATATGACCGCTAGATGGATATAATTATATTCTACAACAATAATTTAATAATTACTAAAGTATAGTACATTTCAACATTTTATACCGATATTTTAATATTTTATATAATCGCTATTAAACTGTTAAATCTAATTTCCGTAGAATAAATTTAAGTTAAGAATTAGTGTATTGCTAAGTTTTTTCAATAGCGATCATCTTGAGTGCAAATATTTTATAAAGCAGGAGCGTTGGATGTGTGTTTGGATAGTCTGATATTTCTTTGGAAACTATTCAACGATTCATTTACTTATAAGTTAGTTAGTAAGATTTCTTGTCATTGTTAACAATAATATTTGAAACATATTTCACGGATAATTTATTATTACATACAAATTTCATTTGAATAAATATGCTCCTGTTCGAATAAAGTTGTAAAAAAAATGTTAAACATTTATTTGTTAACGTTATGTGAATTTGCAAGATTTGTTTATCATGAATCACAGAAAAAGTAACATTGACTATCTATTTTGTAAAAATAGACTTAGTAAAGTACTATAAAACATCTCGAAATTTTATAATATAATATATGAAAGCAATTTGATATTTTAATCACTAAATAGATATAATTTTATTCTATTCTCTAATTTTATTTTATTTAATAATAATTTATAATAATTACACATATAATAATTATACATCTTTGGTAAATGTTTCTTCTCCACTCATGTCTCTTTCATAAACCTCTTCGTTAATATTTATTTTACCTTTATTATAAAATTTTATAATTTTTTCTCGTTTTCATTAAAGAATGAAGTGTAATACTTATAATATTCAATGTTGGAAAACTAACTTTAATAATTTTAGAATAAAATTAAGGTAAAAATAATAATATACTGTTCTTTTAATCTTCTAGATAATGATCATCTTTAATGGAAAATTATGTAAAGTGGATAGATATGTTTTCAGATACTCTGATATTTCTCTGAAAATCATTTAACAAACATCTATCAGCTTATTCAAGTTAGTTAGTAAAATTATTTATGAAAACTGCTTATAATATTTTTAACATGTAAAACTGAAGTTATAGTTCGATAGATACAATTTTTTCGTAATAAAATTCTGTAAGAAAGATTTTAAATATTTATTCATTTAACGACTTTATAATACAACAATAAGAAATGTTTAATACGTATTACATCATACGTATTACGTATAAAATCATTGATTATTTATTTGGTAAGTGTAGTATTAGTAAATAAGTACAAGACATCTCAAAATTTTATAATTTGTAAGCAAGTCTGGAATTTGGCCGTTAAATGAATATGTATGTGTAAAAATATATATGTATATAGTGTATTCATTAATTATTGAAATTCCCTCTTGATTAATAGTTGCTTTTGCATCAAAACAAAAAATGTTTGTTTTTTATATAATTTTTGTTATCATGTAATGTAATTTACAATCTCACGTATAAAGTAATTTATTTGTAATTATTATTTTTTTAAATTTATTATTATATTATTAAAGAAAAGAAGAGAGAGAAAAAGAATTGTATTTGTGTTATATGGATCAAAATCATACAACCATTTTTAAATAAAAACAGATAGGATGATTCTGATGATTCTGATGATTCTGTATTCTCTATGTATATTTATATATGTATATAATATATTATTATAAACATAAATAATAATTTTTTATTAATATTAGATATCGACGAAAAATTTCTCACAACTTTCCTCAATATCTCTTAAAATATTAAAAACAAAAACATTACAAATGAAATTTTTATATTATCAGATTAAATATTCAATTAAAATTAATATAACACATTTTGATATATCTCGGAAGAGATCATATTTAATTTATCATTTATATATGTGATGGAGGGAAATTATGCTTTCGGATAATTTCACATTTCTTTGGGAACAACCTCTGTATATCATTAAATTTTAAATTACGTAAGATTACTAACAAATAATGTTTGTAGTAGGATACCTTTTACATATGATAAAATTGCAAATTTAATTCAATAAAGTGTATACTTTTTATAGTAAGATTTTAAGAAACATTTTAAGATTATTTATTCACTAACATTTAGTTACTTTAAAATGAAGCAATAAAAAAGATTTGATATGTATTAATAGGAAGTAACTATTGTTATCCATTTTGTAACAATAGTAAATTAATAAATTACTACAAGGCATCTCGAAATTTTGTAACTGATAGGCAAGTTTGGAATTTGGCCGCTAGATGGATATCATTTTATTCTAAAATAATAATTTAATAATTACGAAAGTTTATTCAAAAATCTCATATTAATATTTAAATATTGTGGACAGTCGCTGTCAAACAATGAAATTTAATAACTTTAGAACGAATTTAAGTTAAAAATATTGATGTACTGCTTCAAATCTTCTCGATAGCGATCATCTTTAATACAAGTACTATATAAAGTAGAAAGGTCGGATTTGTGTTCGGATAGTCTGATACTCTCTCTGGAAACACACATCTCATTAAGGCAGTACACATACATAGTTTTAAGATTATTACCGAAACATATTTAGATTGTACTTCGTTTTAAGTTTATTAGCGAAACATGTTTAGAATGTACTTCGTACGTGATTTATTATCGCGTTTAATTTTATTTGTTAAAGTCTATATATACACTTTACAGATAAAATTAAAAGAAGAATTCTGAGCATATATTTGCTAGTATCAGGACAATAAGCAACAAAAAGCAATATGAACGGAATTGAATGTGTATCTGCACAATGTGGTTAGTGATAATGAAGTAATAATGATTATCTGTGATTAATTATCTGTGATAATTGTCTGTGATTAATGATCTGTGATTATACATTATCAATCACGGAAGAAGTAACGTTGACTATCTATTTTGCAAAAATATACATAGTAACTAACTAACTTTAATAATTTTAGAATAAAATTAAGGTAAAAATAATAATATACTGTTCTTTTAATCTTCTAGATAATGATCATCTTTAATGGAAAATTATGTAAAGTGGATAGATATGTTTTCAGATACTCTGATATTTCTCTGAAAATCATTTAACAAACATCTATCAGCTTATTCAAGTTAGTTAGTAAAATTATTTATGAAAACTGCTTATAATATTTTTAACATATAAAATTGAAGTTATAGTCCGATAGATTCAATTTTTTCGTAATAAATTTCTGTAAGAAAGATTTTAAATATTAATTCATTTAACGACTTCATAATAGAACAATAAGAAATGTTTAATACGTATTACTTATAAAATCATTGATTATTTATTTGGTAAGTGTAGTATTAGTAAATAAGTACAAGATATCTCAAAATTTTATAATTTGTAAGCAAGTTTGGAATTTGACCGTTAAATGGATATGTATGTGTAAAAATATGTATGTATACAGTGTATTCATTAGTTATTGAAATTCTCTCTTGTTTAATAGTTGCTTTTGCATCAAAACAAAAAATGCTTGTTTTTTATATACTTTTTGTTATCATGTAATGTAATTTACAATCTCACGTATAAAGTAATTTATTTGTAATTATTATTTTTTTTAATTTATTATTATTTATTATTATATTATTATAGAAAAGAAAAGAGAGAAAAAGAATTGTATTTGTGTTATATGGATCAAAATCATACAACCATCTCTAAACAAAAACAGATAAGATGATTCTGATGATTCTGTATTTTCTATGTATATTTATATATGTATATAATATATTATTATAAACATAAATAATAATTTTTTATTAATATTAGATATCGATAAAAAATTTCTCACAACTTTCCTCAATATCTCTTAAAATATTAAAAACAAAAACATTATAAATGAGATTTTTATATTATCAGATTAAATATTCAATTACAGAAGGGAATATGCTTTTGGATAATTTCACATTTCTTTGGGAACAACCTCTGTATCATTAAATTGTAAATTACGTAAGATTACTAACGAATAGTGTTTGTAGTAGAATACCTTTTACATATGATAAAATTGCAAGCTTAATTCGATAAAGTGTATACTTTTTAAAATAAAAGTTTTTAAGAAACATTTTAAGCTTATTAACTAACGTTTAATGACTTTATAATGAAGCAATAAAAATGATTTGATATGTATTAAAAGGAAGTAACTATTGAATATCCATTTTGTAAAAATAGTAAATTAATAAATTACTACAAGGCATCTCGAAATTTTGTAACTGATAGGCAAGTTTGGAATTTGGCCGCCAGATGGATATAATTTTATTCTAAAATAATAATTTAATAATTACAAAAGTTTATCCAAAAATCTCATATTAATATTTAAATATTGTGGACAATCGCTGTCAAACAATGAAATTTAATAACTTTAGAACGAATTTAAGTTAAAAATATTAATGTATTGCTTCAAATCTTCTCGATAGCGATCATCTTTAATACAAGTACTATATAAAGCAGAAAGGTCCGATTTGTGTTCGGATAGTCTGATACTTTCTCTGGAAACACACATCTCATTAAGACAGTACACGTACTTAGTTTTTAAGTTTCTAAGCGAAATATGGTTAGAATGTACTTCGTACGATTTATTATCGCGTTTAATTTTATTTGTTAAAGTATATATATATATACACTTTACGGATAAAATTAAAAGAAGAATTCTGAGCATATATTTGCTAATATCAGACGCAATAAGAAACAGAAGGCAATAAGTACGATCAAAAATGTGTATCTGCACAATGTGGTAAGTGATAATGAAGTAATAATGATTATCTGTGATTAATTATCTGTGATAATTGTCTGTGATTAATGATCTGTGATTATACATTATCAATCACGGAAGAAGTAATGTTGACTATCTATTTTGCAAAAATATACATAGTAATTTACTACAAAACCTCTCAAAATTTTATAAATAAAAGCAATTTGAATCTCTCACTGGGTGGATATAATTATATTCTACTTTTATAATTTTATTTTATTCAACGATAATTTGGTAATTATTAACATATATAGGAAATTTTACATTTATTAATAAATTATTAAATTTAATTAAATAAATTTAAATATTTATAAAAAAATTGCTATGTTGAAAACTAAACTAACTAACTAACTTTAAAAATTTTAGAATTAAGCTTTTTTAAATATATTTTTTGTCAATGATTTCAATAATAATCATCTTCAATATAAATTTTACATAAAGCGAATAGAAAATATGTTTTCAGGTACTCTGACTTTTTTTGTTTTATTACGCAAGAAATATTACAATGATAATTTGTTTCGCTAATGTAATATTAGTAAATAACTACAAGGCATCTTGAAATTTTAAAAATAATAACCAAATTTGAAATTTAGTCGCTAGATATAATTTTATATTTCCAATAATAATTTAATAATAGCGAAAGTATTTTAGAAATCTCTTATTGGCATTTAAATATTTTGAACAGTCCCTGTCAAACAATTTAATCTGATAATCTCTAGAACAAACTAAAATTGAAAATATTAATATATTACTTTAAGTCTTCTTGATAGCGATCATCTTCAAGTGTAATAAATAAAGTATTTATAAAGCAAGAAAGTCGGATATATGTGCGGGTAGTCTGGTACTCTGGAAATTGTTAACATTGAGCAATTCACTTATTGTTAGTTTATAAGTTTGTTAGCGAATAATGTTAGAATCTACTTTGTACGTGATTTATTGTCACATTCAAATTTTATTTGTTAAAGTATGTACACTTTTCCAGATAAAATTGTAAGAATAATTCTGAACATTTGTTTGACGTATATCAGATGTAGTAAATTATTACAAAACCTTTCGAAATTTTAATAAATAAGGGAAATTTTAATAAATTTGGAATTTTAATCACTAGATAAATATAATTTTATACTGTTTTTCTAATTTTATTTTATTCAATTATAATTTTATAATTATTAAAGCATATTTTAGAAACTCATGTTGAGATTCAAACACTTATGATATCCAATGTTAAAAAATAAATTTTGATATTAAAAAAAATTAAATTAAAAGCATTAATATATTGTGCTTCTAGTATTCTAGATAATGTATTCAATGTAAGTTTTATATCAAATGGGAAGATAGGATATATTTTTTCGAATACTCTGACACATACATACACACACTTCTCTGGAAATCATTTAACAAATAGATCGAATATAATTCATTTCTAAGTTAGCTAGTAAGATTATGAATTTCGCGGAATAATACTTAGAATATTCTTAGAATATTCTTCACATATAAGAATACAACTTTAATTTGATAATTTTAATTCCTGACTACTTTTTCGTAATAAAGTTCTAACAATAAGAAAGATTTTAAATACGTAAATGTTAACGACTTTACAATAGAACAGTAAAAGAAATACTTGAATTACACAAGAAATAACATTAATTATTTGATTTTGCAAAAGTAATATTATGTAATAAGTTACTATAAGGCCTTGAAATTTTATAGTTAATATGCTAGTTGAGAATTTGGCCGCTAGATGGATATAATTTTGTTCTAGAACAATAATTTAATAATTGCGAAAGTATATTTAGAAATATCATATTGGGATTTAAATATTTTGAACAATCGCTGTTAAACAATTATATGTAATAATCTCTAGAACGAACTTAAGTTGAAAATATTAATATATTACTTCAAGTCTTCTCGATAGCGATCATCTTCAATGCAAGTATTATATAAAGCAGGAAGATCGGATACATATTCGGATAGTCTGATATTCCTCTGGGAACTATTAATATTGAGCAATTCACTTAGTTTATAAGTTAGTTAGTAAGTTTTGTTAACAAATGATGTTAGAATTCGTACGAGATTTATTGTCACATTCAAATTTTATTTGTTAAAATATGTACACTTTTACAGATAAAATTGTAAGAATTCTAAACATTTGTTTGTTAACGTATATACAGGGTAAATGTGTATGTGCAATATTATGTGGCCATGAATCACAGAAGAAGTAACGTTGACTATCTATTTTGCAAAACTCAATAAAGTCCTGCAAGACATCTCGAGAAATTTTTAAAAGGAGAAATTATTAGAATAATAGATAGAAGCAATTTTTATTTTGATCACGAGGTGAATATATTTTATTCTATTCTGTAATTTTATTTTATTCAAAGATAACTTATAATAATTACACATATAATACATATTTGATAAATGCTTTTTGTCCATCCATATTTCTTTCGTTGATATTTATTTTATCCTCATTATGAATTTTTTCTCTTTCATAAAGAGTAAATTGTAAATAGAAAAATGTGTTGCGTAATTACGATAATAATAAGTATGATGTCTTAGTTCTATCTCAAGAGATGTTTAAACGACATAAGAATAAATAAACGCCCATGTGTAAATAAACCTTCGGTTTGTTTGATGAAATAATCGATCGTGACCCGTTAAATCGACACGAAGAAAATCTCGATAATCGTTATTACCGTTAGCGAAAATTACTCTGCCAAATCTTTACACTCGTCTACTGCCGGTCACGACCGGTCAGTGTAACGATGACTACCTCGTGACAAACCGCTGATCGATGACGAAACGATTTATCGAATCTTGTCTACTTATATCACGTGATTTCGTTCTGTATTGTTCCGTGAGTTTTGTTATTAATTCTTTTAATTACACTTAAAAATTTCAATCTATTTTGAATTTATTCTTCAATATATATGATAAAAATTTATAAAATTGGATTATTAACTTTGTTTTGTAATTTTTACTTGTCACAGATGGGGTACATATGATACGAAGAAATGCTAACGTTCTGACATATAAAGGATATGTCAGACTATCGACTTCCTTTTCTTGTCGGATGCTTGAATTGGTTAATTCTCTGCACCAGTTCGACAATCATCGATCAGAACACAACAGAGATCGATATTGCGCCCAGAATCTTGTCGCGACCTAAGAGGTACTTGATTTTTCCGCAGGGTAGTAATTTTCAGGTAAATTAATTTAAATAATGCCTCGAACAGAATGTCTTTAATATTAATATGTTTTATAAATTCCAGAATTTTTTCCACTCTCCTAATTTATAGAACTTTCATGTGTATAAAACTTTTGTCAAATAATATTAATGTTAAAACACTCATAAAATTTCCTAAAATCCAGATCTGATATTTGAGAAGATATTTTTACCTACAGTTTAAGACAATTGTTAGAAAGAGTGAGCAATATTAGTTTAAATGAAATTATATTACGCGCATAGAAAGGAATCAAGCTACCGTATAAATTTGGCCAAGTATTTCGCAAACGTTTTGTATACTTTCCATAGCGTGATTTTATTGCCTCTTTCTTCCTCTTAAATTTTGGTACACGGATAAAGTAGAAAAGTAAAGTGCCTCGCCGCTCTCTCGTGCTTCTTGCAGTCTGCGAAATTTACATGGAAAACTAAATTTGCGCGTGAATGTTCCGTGTATTTTCCAGTTAGTGTATTGTCTGACTATCGGAGCGTACGGCCGAGACGGTGATTTGGTGGTGGGACTGACAGCTGCCTTAGCCTGGGAACTTCCGAATAAGGTCGACTCAAAGATATCGAATTTGCTTCACCGTAGAAGCCGTAGCGTCGTATATCCGAAAATGGAGGCTTTTCTGCAATCGTGAGTGTCGTGTTATTTCGCATTTTCCAACCAGTTTTGCCAATCTTTCAATATGCATTCGGTCTGACGAAAAGTAACGTAGCCAAGAATACTGTCCGAAACGGTTTGAGACATCAAAAATCCTCTCGGGTCGCCGCGTTTCATACGGAAAGCCGAAAGTGGATACGCGCGTTGTCTCTAGCTATGATTAGGTCTGAAAAATTTTAAGTGTCGATTTAACGCAATAAATTTATCGTTATTAAACGCGATTTTAATTTATTTACTCCATAACAATTTATTAAAGAAGTATGTAAAATGTAATTCGGACAATATTATACGGTTCGCATGGTGCGTGCTATAGCTACGCGAAGACGCAATTATTTTTAGCTGTAATTAGAAACGGAATTATTTCAAGCATAATTGTTTTCGCGCGGGAGAAGCCGAGCTGTCGTCAAAGTTTACGCCGAGGAACGTTTTCAAATTAAACTTTATCGGCAGCATTGGCCTCGACGGTAGATCCTGCGTGATGAGAGCACTCTGCGAAGCGGGCCAACGCGATCCCTCTCAAGTAGGTACAGGCTCCTTCATTCAAGAACTTCTTCATGCAATTTTCACGTAAGTGTAATTGCGACTGTATTCTAATAAATAACAAATATTTTTATATAATATAAATTTCTCTTTGTATCATACAATTATACCGAACTTGTATTCTCTTTTCTATCTTCTATTCTCTTTTCGCGAAACATTTTTTTAGAGCTTTAATTAACGCATTAATTAACGGAACGAATGCAATTTGGCAGGCACTTTATCCTCACTGAGCATTATGTAGAGAAGATTATTACACAACAACAATTTTATTCCGCAGATTACCTATGGACGGCGGCAGATTCGAGCGATCGCAAGACCACGCTTACGATCACGCATACGAAACGAACGGAAACTGCGAGATGCTGTATCCCGCGTGTCAATACTCCATTTATGACATGGACTTTTAACCGATTTCGTTCCGGAAACCATGTCACAAACTGCGGTCGACATGACGATCACACGTCTGATGGTGACCGACTTGTCGCTGGGACCTTGGCGAAGTTTTTCTGGTGGCTGAACGATTTTTCCGGCCTGGCATCTGCCCTGGCTTCGTGTATGCTATTCCGCGACGAATATCGGTCTTCGATTACTGATAAAACGCGTCGACCTATCGCACGGTTGTTTTTATTGTCAAACTTCAAACTTTTCGAATGCCGCCGAGACTGAAGATTAGTTTGTCGTTTGTTTTTCTTTATTCACAGCGTGTCATTTCCGAGAGAGAAGATATATTTGCATTAAAATAGAGATGAGCTTACGCAACTCGTTAATCGAGTAAAATCTAATTAAGTAGTGTAAAATATTCATACATTATATTTTAGTTTAACATACTAATTAAGTTAATATCGTTATCTTGCCACGAGCCGTCCTACATTGGTCACTATGTATTAATATATAGTATAGTATATAATATATGTGCATATAAAGTTAATAAAAAAGTGATAATCCGCTTTTCTTAATTTCTAATAATATTTTATCGCGAACATTGTAATCGAATAAGCAAATATTTCGCGATTTATGCAATTTTTAACAATAATATAGCATTTCCACAATTATGTATGTGTATGTGTGTATGTGTTGATGGGTCACGACGACAAACGATTATTTAACATCAACGACTATTCCGGGGTTAAATTCAGAAAGTTTCGTGGGAGGCTCTCGCGCTATGAATATTCTATATCGGTCATTACATTACTTCCGCAACGTGTAATTCATTTTGGCGCGAATAATTTCACGACGTTTTGCATTAATAAAACGGTCGCTCGGTTCTCGTCGATTTATGGTTCATTTCTGTAGAGTGCTCCGATGGAACGCTCTGAAGCCCGCGGTTAGTTTCCCTTTTTTTTTCTTTTTCTTCTTTAATAGAAAAATAAAATATGCCAAATACATCTCCGCATTGTTGTAACAAACGTCTAATGAATATTCAATCGTCGAAGCTGCTCGGGAAATGTCCTCGCGTTTAAATATGTCAGTATTTATTTGTCATTCTCGCAACAGAAGAGTCAGTCGCAAATAATACCGCATTTATTTGATAATTCTTTATTGTAATTCATCCCCCTTTATTAACAATAAAATATTATCCGTGACTCGTAATATATATTTCATCCAATTGGAAAATCCTGGGATATAATTACCTGATGTTCGTTTGAAGGTAGCGCGTAAAAAATTATTGTTATCGTCATAAAAATTGCAAACTGAATATTTTCCGCTTCGATGTAAAATTTCGTCCTTTTGCTCGGCTAAATGATATTCCGGCATTATTATTATCACATTCACGCGCGTATTCCTCTTTTGTTGCGTCGCGCT
Organism: Camponotus floridanus; assembly: GCF_003227725.1. Lineage (NCBI taxonomy): Eukaryota > Metazoa > Arthropoda > Insecta > Hymenoptera > Formicidae > Camponotus > Camponotus floridanus. The sequence continues at coordinate 2,746,731 of NW_020229838.1, forward strand.
AAATATAATTTTGCGATGCATGTAATATTCGGCTTAAATTAGATTACTGGCACGAGTTTGATTCGATAATATGTACTGTGCACTCGGTTTAGTCGTGTCCTGGTTATTTTAGCCGGAAATTTATCCCAATGATAATCAAATTATTGCAGGATCGTTTACCGCGAAACTAAAAAACGCAGGGGGATCGCTGATAATTTTGTATCCGTAATCATGTAATCCGTAATACACGTAATCTGCGTAACATGAAATAATTGTGCGAATAAATTGTACGCGAGGTTGTTCTGACGAGTTAACGACTTTCTGAAGTAATAAATTATCGTATTTGTAGAAAGCACCGTACGCTTTGATACTAATTTGAATCAGATTAATGTTTAATCGGCTCATGCTTTATTTTAATGTAATCGATAACCAATTAAAATGCTAATTTAATAATTGTTCTTGCAATGCTTGATCCTACTAATTATATTATCATATTATTGTATAAATAACAATAATAATAATATTTAGGCAAATTGTGATTCATAAATATTAAATATATGATTTTTTATTGACAAAATGCAATGACGTATGAAAGAAAAGTAAAGGAATTGAGATAAAATTACGAGTAAAGTATTAAATTTTTTTACACAAAAAAAGAATATCAGAAATATTTATAGTACTTATATATAACTTGCAATTTTCAAGTTTAAAATATTTTAGATCTTTCGTTTTATCATTTGCTTAAAATATTATACGGACTGCATAAATTTTTACGGATGCTTTCAATATTTTTTTTAGAAATATAACAAGAACATAAAGTCAAATTATTCCTCGCTCAACTCGTTAAGATAAACGGAGTACCGTTGCTTTTCGACATACGCAAATGTAGTTAGCGTTTGCTCTCGACTATTCACTGTTCAGAATGCTGATACATTCGACGAGCGTATTCTATCAGTTAGGATTAGGACTTTAGCTACGTTCAATGGAACATGAAATTTGCCCATCGCGATGCTGATCAATCGTTTCCGACACCTAGTTCTGCTCGGTATTCTCGTTACCCCTCGCCTCGGAGAGCTGACAAACTCGACGACATTTCGAAACGATTCGCCTGTGAGGTCCGAGAGAGAAATTGGCATTAATTATCTGACATTCCCTCAAGGCAGCAACGTTCAGGTAAGATATAAATTTTCATTTTACATACATATATTACAAGAAAAGGAGCATTCTCGCCGAAATGGTAATTATAGTCGCCTCTTTTCGCGTCAAGTTTGCGAATTTGCGATGTATAAACTTGGAAAATGTTAGGTGAGCGTAAACGCACCTGTTACACCACTCGCTTTAGAGATTCGAAGAGAGAGAGAGAGAGAGAGGGATAAAGAGTCCGTTATTAAAATGAAATCATAACTTCTCGTGTTTTTGTTTTGACGGAACGTGCCAGACAGGTCGATACGCGAGTCGGTGTAAAGAGTTTCGCCTTGTGCAAAGTTGTATACTATAGCGCAACATAAATTTTCGATATAATTTAGCTAGGAAAGTTTCATATGCTAAATGAAGCGGAACTTGTTTTATGCATAACGTTTTAAAAGACTCTAATAAGCGCAACAACCTCCCCAAGTAATAATAAACTACGTGAAGGGCAGAAATATTAATCTATAACGTAAATAACCAATAATTAATTTAAATACGTCACGTTCAATATGCACTGAATTATAGGACAATAAAGTTCTTACTTAGAAAGTAAGTTAATTAATCAGTATCGGGGTAAAAAGTTAATCAATAATCAATTTCTCTGTCTCACGCATTTTTTAGATTAAACAAATTTTAAAGTATATATGTATTACTTTCATTTTTCGCTTGATTTAATAAAAATTAATCTCCGTATTTATCTTCTCTTTTATTTTTTTTTCACTGTATTACGCAGCTCGTCTACTGCTTAACCACGAGCACGTACTCGAAGCCCCAAGGAGTGTTCGTCATCGGTGTCACCGCCGGGTTGGCGTGGGAACTACCCCATAGAAGTATCTTGCCATACAGGAAGCCAGCCGAGGTTTATCATCGTCGAAGCAGAAGAGAGTTATATCGTAAAGTGGAGCTAATGTTAAAAACGTAAGTAAAGAAGGAAGACAAATGAAAGAGCTAAAACTCAACCGTTTTCTTTCAACCGTTTTCCTTCTCTCCCTCTATACGTATAAATTACGTATTATAAATACACGGGCGGACGAAATCATTAATTATAAATTAATAATAATGCAAATGTATCATCTCAGCTTTACACAATAGAAAGCTCAGGGTCGCTGTTATTGCCACGGGAAAACCAAATATCTCACAATTGTATCGCATCTCGCGTGCTTCTCTAGTGATCAGATTTATTCTCTTCCTCGATGAAAAGTCCCTCGATGGAAAAATGGTAATTCTATTGAACGATCGCGCGAAGGGTGACTTATCGGTGAGATTTTTGCCTCGGCAATTTGTCGAGCAAGAGTTCGCTGTCTTCCAATGCGAAGAAAAATAGACGCGAACTTATTATATCAAGGAAGAGCCGTCTTCCTTATCTTGAGAAAATGTTTCCATTTTTCGAAGCGAACGTTTAGGAGTGATCGGAGTCGCGCGCGAGGAATCATAAAGCCGGGAATTTAAGGCAAGATGATATTCACCTGGTATGCACCCCCGCCGTATCTAACCCCCCGACGTAATCGACGTTCCTTGTTCGACGGCTGCCCGCGTCACGCGTTCGCATGAAAACGCAAAGCTCCCGTAAAGCTCGACCGCGTACGCGCGCGTGACCGTAATAAGATTATCCGGGAAATCCGGATAACACTGGCCGTGGCGAAACACGCACGACGAAAGAATTTCACGGCCCGATGGTGCAGAGAAATGCTCTCGAAACGCTCGCTCGCGACTCTCGAGGAGACGACGATAATTTAAGTATAAGAAACGACGATAATGCGTTCACGAACGGATTAAGGGAAGCTTCCTCAAAATCACCGTGAAGATTTTACGCGACAAAAAAAATGTCGGAATTAATAAATGGTTTCTCGCTTCGTTCGTTTAATTATTTTTTGATAAATTGACCCTTTCGTACCTCCGGCTTTCCCAAAAGAGGTGTGTTTCACATGAAGACAGTTTTACAGGTTTTTTGGGGGTGATTTCAAATTTATCATCAAATTTTAAATTCAAAATGGCACATTCAAGATGGCGACTATGAAAAACTTAAATATCAATATATTTAAAATATAAGCTTTGATTTTATTTTTTTAAATATATATTATGTTTTTTCCTGATTATACATACACATGTTCGACTCATAGCGTTGTTATATATTTTTTTTGCAAGCCGCGCATCTGCCGCGAGACTTGGATGCCCGTCGCACACGTCATCTTACTTTGATTACACATATAAATTATTATAATATTTATTACAATAAAGTTGTAATCACATTTAAATAAAATTTTAAATTTATAATTAACGCATAAATTTTATAATTTTTCGATTGATATGCGATTAATCTTCTCTAAAAGTTTAATTTTTTACAAAGTTTCGATAATTATATTATACTGTAAACATTACATTTCTAAGTGCGCGATTTTTTTACATATAACTTGAACCTTCTTCTTTAAAACAAGCCAAGATAGAGGTCGATAGGATTATTTATTTAAAAGTTATGATTTTTTTCGTAGGTGGGACATATATGTCCCGGAGGTAGGAAAGGGTTAAGAATAATTCTTTAAAAAAAAAACCGGTTATTTACACCGCGTGACGTTACATCCGTTAAACAACGTCGAAAGCCATGGAGGATTGTTGGTATGCAGACGGTTCATCAGGTGGGAGCAGCTTGCTCTTTGGGGAATGACTCCCGTGAAAGCAATTACAGAAAACCATTAGAACCATTATGCTCGCGCTCCACAAAACAGCAGACAATTTTGCGCGAGAAGACGGGTACTTTAATGTAATCTCCGATTAAATCGGATTTTCGATATAATTGCAACGCGTTGCAGCGATAACGCTCCACAATATACGGATAAATCCCGGTGTAGAAAGTTCCGAAACTAATAACAACGTTTCCGCGTCGCGAAACACGAAGAAATAACGCGACAAGCGCCGCGAGCCGCAATTTTATTTCGCGAAATGCATACGCCGCGGAGAAATATATGGGACCGTCGCTGTTTGACGCGCGCTCAGCCACGGGAAAAAATTGCACGGCATTACTCGGACGAATGATGCCCGCGTACTTGCGATACTTTATTCCGAGCGTCGCGCTACATCGCTCCGCGATGCGGTTTCGCGGACGACCATCCAGCCAGCCAGCCACCCAGCCAGCCATCCAGCCATCCAGCCATCCAGCCATCCAGCCGGCCATTCAGTCAACCAGCCAACCAGTCAACCATCCGGCCACGGAATTGCACGGCTTATGTTAGAGAGCGCGCTTCGTCTTAAGACGTCCTCGTCGAGTAATCCGCGGGAATAAAAACGACCGTTATTAATTTTGATTACCCGAGGGATCGTATTTCACTCGTCACGTAGCGGACGGGCGAAGATTATCGTTGACAAAATGGTACGCGAGTACGGAGGATTCCAAGCGAAAAAAAAATTAAGCACATTGCCCTTGTCTTCCGCCTGGTCTACATCGATCTTGATGGATTTGTGCCATCAAGATCGCGGCTTTTCCATCAATATTTAAGCCGTTGGCCAAGCTCGGGACAAAGGTCTCCGAGCGCATTTCCGAATTCAACTATCTTAGGAAATGTTGATGGATTAAAAAAATCACGAAAGGATTTATTACTCCGTCAAGAAACCGCGACACTAAAACGAAGCTCCAGAGATTTCCTCGTCGATCGCACTAACATCCACGCTGGGATAAAATCCCGTTTCGATGCGGATAAATCATCCCTCCCTTCGCGAACTGTCGGATCTTCGCAACTCTCTCTATCGAGACCCTTATACGTCCTACCGATCGTAGCCGTTTACTACCGCGTGTATACTAAAGTTTCGGTTAAGAGTCGAGCAGCGGGATTAATCCTGGGTAAGACGGTTACTCTAATTCTAATTGCACGGAGCCATAGCCTAATTGCCAGTGCTTGCTCAGCGAGGGAGAAGGCGGGGAGAGGGAGGCGAAACGACGGCGCGGTTGTTTAGCATAGGGAGCGGGGGAGGGGGGACGGAAGGGGGGGATGGGAACGAGGGCTCATTGTAACCCCCGGGTTTACGGTGAACCGTTTCGTACAGGGCAATATCAACGCGCCCTCCGGTATTATCGCGAACTTAATGAATAGACCGCCGACTCTCGGGGCGAAACCGACAACGATAACGAGGATGATAATGATAAACGACCATCGAATTACACCGCTCTTCGAATCTTTGGCCCCGTAATCTCATCCTGTGTTTCTCACGAAGCCAGGTGAAGGACGGCAAAGCCTGCGTCCTCAAGGCGATCTGCAAAGCGGCCAGGCGTAAACGCGAAGACGTAGGGAAAGGAAGCTTCATCGAGGAGATCCTGCACGCTACGTTCACGTAAGAGAAACATCTCGTTTGTAAAATGTATAAATATTAAAAATTAAATCTTTTATCTCGAAATGAAAAAAGAAAATCCCTCGGATATTAGTGCCACGGTAAAAGATGACGGGTTCAATGATTGCAGACTGCCTGGAGGACATTACGATATCGATCCGATGACCGAATACGAGCGAACTTACCACTTGGGTGAGAATTGCGACGAGATGCACGCCAAGTGTCCAGATGTCTTCTAAAGTGCCGCAATCAGCGCGATCATCTCTTACACAATCACGAAACGAGCAGCTATCACGCAGAATTCTCTCTCTTCCATCTTTTCTTCCTTGTAATCAGATTAACGAAGTGCTTCAACTGTAACACCAAAGATTATCAGATTTAGATTAAGATTTTCAGGAAACTTGGAATTCACAGATACAGATAATAATGGATGATATTAATTGTCTTTATCTCAAGTTTTGACGTTAATAAAAATATTGTATTCTTTAATTAAAATAATCTTTTTTTGTACTGAATTTGCAAATGTATGTAAGTTTGAATTATATTAAATATTTGCAAATATTTATATTAAATATTTATATTAAATATTATATTAAATATTTGCAAATATTTATATTAAATATTTGCTTCTTAACATAATTATAGAGCTAAAATCATTTACTATTTCATTTGAGAGGAATTAAATGGAATTAATTGTGCTAATATTTATAAAAAATATATTATAATAAAAAAGTTATTATATTTATATACAATACATATCTTGTGTCTACTTTATATAATACGTACATGGCTTCATATACACTCTAAAGTGCATTTTAAAAATAGTCTGTCGTAAGTTCGTCGTGAATTAGTTTAGGTGTAAACCCATCTCTCTTTCTGCACAGCGTGCAAAGTAATACTCTTTTTGAGCTTAAAAGATCGTGTTGTTTTGAATAATTATGTGCGGTGTTTTTAATCGTAGAAAAAAGGAGCCAAAATATCATAGCATCAAAGCAAATAATAGTAACCATCAGTATGTGATGAGATCGACAACAATGTTGATAACAATGACGTCAGCAATTCAAATTATGCAGTAAACGTCGTTCTTGAAATTTCCTCGTAACTATGAAATTGCTCGGATTACAACAGAACTTTCAAAGACCCAATCTCTTGAGAGAAAGAGAGAGAGAGGGGGGGAGAGAAAGAGAGAGAGAGAGAGAGTCTTTGAACAAAGTGCAAATTACACAGTGTACTGTGTACTTCGCATTAAAATCTATCTACTTTTTAATAATTGCGAATAATTTAACGCAGCTCTATAATTATTCTTAAAAAGATGGTTCTCTCTTTCATCGATGTAAAAAAATAATAAAACTTTATTCTTCTTAATTTGACGTAAATCTTCAAAAGGATTTTATAAATTAATTGGAAAGAAATTACTCGTTTGAAATGTCTCGGAAATCGGATGTCCTTTTAATCGCAGCTTCTTTAAATAATTTGAAGAGGAAGCGTTTTTTCTTCTTAGCGAAAAATTAATTACTGACTCCGCCAATATATCTTCATTGCGATCGAAAAACGCGTAAAGTTTTCGAATAAATTCCACCGCGATATCAGCCCCAATATTGCGAGAGAAATAGCTTCGAAGATTGCGTGATTTGCACGCGAATCAACGACTCCGCGCTAATTATATGTGATGTAAATTTGACTACCAGCTGATATTCTGGAGGGGAATTGTATTATGTTAGCTTACCGTCACTATACGTGGAAATAGAGTGTAATTTCACACACACAACATGCAACACGCGACGCATTACTGATCTTAGAGATTATATATATCTGCGAGAGAGAGAGAGAGAGGGAGAGAGAGAGAGAGAGAGAGAGAGAGAGAGAAAGGGATATGCAGTATATTATTCCATCCACACGATCTATTATTACAAGCTAAACAGATGAATCTGCGTCCGCTGGTTTCCTTAATAGCGACCAGAATGTTCGTGCAAAATGGACTTTGGGGTAACATTGCGTTACGTCGAGGAAATAGTCGACCCACATTGGATAAACGTGTCGCAACTATAGGGCATGTTTCGTAACAGATTTAATACGTGTTCTAGGTATTTATCGTAATAAAGAAACGAAAGTATTGAAAGTATATATTGCGAAGTGTCGATAAAGAGATTACCGCATTGATTATGTTGGCAATTTTTCTTGTATTTATATAGCAATTGCGCGATTAAAGATTTCGAAGAAATCGTTCCCTCGAAAACGAGAAAAATCGCTCAATTTAAAGTGTTAGATAAATCACGCGGTTTTCCCGGTTAGGGTGGCAGAATGGAACTGGCAGTGTCGTCGAGAAAAAGAAATAAAAAATGAGTTTAAGTAGGGAGAAGGAAGAGGAGGAAAAGAGAGGGAATCAAGGAGATCCGAAAGCCCAAAATGAAATTACCTCGCAGATGGAAGCTGTGAAGATGGTCAGAAAGCACTCGGATCCTCGGGATTGGATAAAACAGGCAGACTGTTCCTGAATATATTTTGCGAGATTTACGAAATTTAAGGGTTCTCGCAGGGATAGAAGACTGCGGTGTAGAGAGGGGAGGGAAACGGAGAGCCGATGAAGCTCTCATAAAGAACTGCCCGAGCTTTCGGTGAGATTTTTCAAGATTAGCATGGAAAAGCAAGAGGACTCCGCAATATGGGGGACAGCTTGTCAGACTTTAATGGCCTACGAGAAACCCGAGAGAATTAATGAGCTCTCTCAGTCGGGCTCATTGAATACGCATGGAAGTCATTTAGTTATTGAATGGCCAAATTGGCCAAATTGGCCATTCGATAATAAAGTGACATTAAAATAAAATAGCAAAATGAAAATAACAGATAATAAAGGAAAATAACATAGCAATTACGTTCTTTTCGTTATAATATTCGCAAAGTTTTTTGCAATTTGTTTAATTATTGAATGGCCAATTTGGCCAATTTGGCCATTAAACAAATTGCGAAAAACCTTGTGAATATTATAACGAAAAGGACGTAATTGCTATGTTATTTTCGTTTATTATCTGTCATTTTCATTTTGCTATTTTATTTTAATGTCACTTTTCCTATTATTTTTGTGTTGCTTTTCATATTAACTGTCTTATTTCGAATTTAAAAAAGATATTTTCATTTATATTGAAATTTTCACGTACATCAACGTTGCGTGTGCTGAAATATTAAAACTTGACAAAAACTAAAATTTATTCTATCTTGCCACTGGAAAGATATCTTACCGCGACATAAAATATACCAGAGAACGAACGTATGTGCAGTCCATGTACGAGATAGGACCGCATACTTTATTACAATCCCAGAAGCTGTCCCTTACATGAAGTTTCGTACGTATGACTGAAAGATACAAAAATTTAACACACAGGATCAATAAATGTTATTTTTGAAGGGATAATTTTTCGTTCGCGTGATAATTACGTGAAAATAATTGCAGATTCGATTTCATAATAATCACGTTAAACGGAGGCGCAATTAACGCGGTATGAATGTACGTTTAAATATTCGAGCAATTAGATTGTCTTTCATCGTTGCAAACCAGACGTGTGATAATTCGCGGTGCAAACAACGAGCGCGAGATGTTATTCCCATATCGTCATCCTCGTGGCGAGTCGTTTCTCGAATGCGCAAAATGCAAGTGTAATATTTCGACGTAACCGCGAAGGATGTTTCCGAGGTTTCTGAAAATGCTCTTCGTCCCGTGAGCCTCCCGGGAGATCTCCGAGCAACGGAAGGTGGACCGATTTTACCCGCCTGTCTGGTAATTTCGAGAAATGAGAGCCCCGTGGCTCGTCCTGATCCTCGCCGAGATCCCGGACTCGTTGTCGCTCCTGCGGGAGGCGGTGTGTCACCGTAATGACTCCGACTTAAGTGCCACTGGTCAAAGGTCAGGGGAGACTTTACCCAGGCGTAAACGGGAACTCGCTTTTCCGAAGGGGAGCGCCTTCGTGGTGAGTCAGACGGTCAGCGGAGGGTTCGTCTTTCATTACGCCGGACTTTTACGAGAGCTTCGCGCCCTACTCGTTCCACAAATATCGAAAGAGATCGATAGGAATCAGTTAGGCGGACGTTTTCTCATTTTACGTGATAACCGTGCTTTTACGAGCAACCATCTCGAAGCTGGCACACGGTTTATATTATAAACCGAAAAGTATTATTGAATTAAATTCATCAGTAATTTATGTACTATCAGTATTATGAAACACGTATTATGGAACACGTATTTCCCCTATCAGCCATTGCATAGATTTACAAATATAGATATATATAAGAAAATTTCTCTCTCATCTTTTTATATTAGCAATTTTTTTATTTTAATTCAAGTATTTTTGACTGAAACAATTAAAGTAATTTTATTATTTAAGCAGAGATTTTATGTATGTGGAATTCAGGTAACCTTGACCCTGCTGAAAGCTATTCAGATTACTGAGCCTAGCAACTGGAATCTCGATTTGGAATTCGATATGATATGGCCTATACCTAGTCGAGAAGATTTGAGGAAAACTGTAATCAAAAGACCGTCCAAGCTAAAACGACGACATAGACGCGAACTTTATGCCAATCTTGAATTAGCATTGAACGGGTAAAAAAGAAATTAAATGGCTAAATAAATGTATATAAAACAATTTTTGTAAAATATATAAAACGCAATTTTTAGAAAATACAGACAGAATAAAAAAATAGAATCAAAGTATAAAATTAAATATTATGTAAGTTATTTACTAATATAACAAGAAAAATTTGTTATTAATATAAAATAATTTATGATTTTAAAATACGTTATATTCAAATGTATTTAAATATTATATTCAAGAAAGAGAATAAGGGGAAAAAATTAGTTGTAATTTTCGACAAATGTTAAAATATTAATTTTATCGAATGTGCATTAAATATCTCGAACATATGTTTTATTAAATTAAATATAACTGTAACTGACACAATCCGAAAAATTTTATTCGAGTTTTGGCTGTAAGTTAAACGTAATTAACATTATCTATTTTAGTCAAAACTTGCCTGGACGATCCTGTATTCTTCGTGCGATTTGTGAAGTGGAAACAGTGTTAAGTCCTCCAGGATTTTCAATTATCGAAGATGTTATACGAATTATTTTAAGGTAAGCGTATTTCCAATATTTTTATTACGATAAGAATTAATACTTTCTATACGAATATTTTAACATATAATACATATTGCTTTTATAAAAATTATTGTAATGTTATAATATTTAGAATTAAAAACTTAAGAAAATATGTTTCAGAAATTTCGAGGATGTTAATGATCACGACTGTTATGATATTGCATATCGAACAAAAAATGATTGCGAGATTGTCTACCCTTGTCCGTTTTCATTGTTGAAATTATTGTTATACAATTTATATACAGAAAATAAATGACTGTGGCGATTGGAAAGCCAGACTAATGATAAAATTAAAGTCTAAGCAATCTATAATGTGATTTATTAAAAAATTTTATATTTAATTAGAGTATTTTTATGCAGAAAAATCTGTGATATTTTCAATATTACTTTATCAAATAAATGTACGTTTATAATGTTTCTAAAATAAATATGTTCCTAAAAGAATCAATAATATAATAAAAATAAAAAAGAAATGAAATTATAAAAAGCGAACAATCCAAGCGCTTGTCTGTATAACTTTTATTTGATACATATTTCCAAAAATTATTATTAAATCATTGCTTAATTATATAATTTCCATTAAGAAGTAATTCCTAAAAAACAGATTTGCAAATTTTTTAAATTTATTATTTCTTCGTAATAAAACTCATAGCTTTAATTACTTTCAAACAAATGAGCATTTCAATCTCAAAGTCCGAATCATATGATACATAAAGCACATATCACATTACATACAAATGTAATGAAGCAAACGATACTTGATATTAGTTGGCTATGTAAAATAATAGAAAAATTGGCCTCACATATTTGAAATTATAATTTTCAAAGTGTTCTTATACCATCAATTTTATTAATATTTCAAATGTTGCAGTCGCTTCGCATTTATAAAATTTTTCTCTCACAGATGAATAAGTTTCCACTTCGACACGGCTGCCGCCGTTCAATCAGTCTAACAATTTCATATGTTTCTCTGACGCACAACCAACAAGTTAAAATTACATATGACTCTTGTTAGTTATATGTAAAGTTAATCTAGCGACACTAATTTGTTAGACGCAAACGTGATAAAAATAAAAAAAAAACTTTATCCAAGTTTATATTTAATCCTATCTAGTGATAGACCGAAGAGAGAGAAATAAATATATATTCTTTATTTTTAAATTAATTTTCCAAACTCAATATTCCTCTTCGATTTGTATAACTCAATAAAATTGGTAACATCCTTATTGGCATTTCTCCACTTCTAATCTTTCGATTTACTTAAAAAGGTTATCTAATTCTCGATATCTGTTTTACAGTTTATTTAACGGTGAATTCCATTCTCGACAAATAAAATTGTTCACCTCATAATTCGCCGCATGGATAATGATAATCGGCAAAAATCCTATTGCAGCGTACGATGATAAATGCTCTCAAATTATAGGCGCAACCACAGGATACAAGAGCGCGTGCGTGTGTCGTGTCCCGACACTGAAGAGAGGCACTCGGCACACGCACACAATACGGACGGAAACGTTAATCGCACTAATAGTGGAGCGGTATTTTACGTTCACGCCCAGCAACGTGTCGGGCTGTTCGGCTCTTGAGCCGTTAATCGTTTAGCTAAATAAAGCCGAGGAGAACGGAAGTACGAGCGAACGCGGCTGGACGTTAATGAATTCGACAATGCTCCGCGCTCACCTAACTGCAATAATAACGGTCGGTCCCGGCCGGGACGGGAGATTACTCACCGGGCGACCCTCGTGAACGACCGCAGGAGATCCAAATAAGTGAGACAGGTGAGCACAGGGATTATTCGCTCGCGATTTGACGCATCGGCGGTACGATAATAAAACAGCTCGTTTCAATTCCATTTTCGTTTTCGCGGGACCCACCGACGGATTCCGGAGATTGGCCGGGATAATTGCTCGGCCGGTGATCAAACTGGCGTACAATCGAACGGGGCTATCTATGGGACTATCTCGCGAATTTACATGCTGATATTTAACACGTACGAGTCGTCTCGTCTACGTGCAAAGCTTTATTTACGAGGCGTGTCAATTCCAGTGAAAATACAAAGCACACTTTGTAAATATAATAGATTGCATATCGATATTTGTTGATATTTGTAATAACGATAAAATTAATTGAGAAAGTAATACACATTTAGCTGTTCATTAATACATTATTTTTTTGTATTTATCAAAACAGCCTTCATTCACATTTATTGAATCAATTTCGTGTAAGCGGCGCAATATTATTTCGTTTCAATGGGAAAAAGTGACGTTTTCAATATTCGACGAAGGAGAGTGAATGACGATAAAAAAGAAAATTTGTCAGAAATGTCGATAATATCAGGCGTCCTCTCTTTCCCCGATTACTCATCTCTTGTCACACGGGAGGATCAAACGGTACAACTTCGCTTTTATGTAGTTTTCACGATAATGCACTCCCTTTGTTAATTTCATGCCAGGGTATTCTTTAGCTTCGGCAATTCAATACGGCTGGCAAACTACTCGACAAACTGATTAATCATAATCTATTCAGCGAGATAGCGAACCGCGCATTAACGTTTCGGCGATATTATTGATGTATTTAAGAGCACACATTGGCATTGCTATTTCCGACGAAGCTTTACGTCAAAAGTTCCAACAGAGAATCGTACACTCGATGAAAAAGATTCAGTCATCGAAACAAAAATTGCCAGAAAATTATTGACGTACATTGTTTGCGAAGGGATCGCATCGATCATTCTCCTTTTTCCATGTCATTTTTTCACAACCAACTAATTTCCCACTTCCTAAAGAGTTCGCCGAAGTGAGTTACAGGAGTTATTCTTAGCGCGAGGGCAGGATCCTTCATCCTACACGGAAAGCTCTGTCTGACGTTACACGAAAATATTTGACCAGTTCGACTCTCCCTCGGGACTACGATCGAGCAATTTCCTGTCGGAGTGGATTATGTCAGCAGTGTCCGTGAAACTTGCGAATCTCGCGCACCATTTTTGATATTTTTGACAGACGACGACGATTACGTTAAATATTGATATAATAGAATTATCCGGCGGTTATACCTTTAATGAATATCCGAGGTCGATGCGAATGTATCGGAGAATCGGGATAATTATTATCCATTGATTAAATGTCTATAAAAGATAATAACCTGATTTATACGCGTTAAGGATTATAAACGCGAGGAGAGATTACAAATTCCATCATTCGTCTATTTGACACACCTGTATGCAAAGTAATTATCTCCTCTACAAATACCATTATAATCCATTACATCCCTTAATTTGTTAATATAGGTAATTATAATTTCATGATGCTCTGCTCGAACAAGAGCTCTTCGAAATTCGTTTTTTAAATTCATTGCACCTGGTTTAATTTTTATGGGCCAAGTCAGGTTGCAATATTAAATCTTCTCGTTTAACGAGATAATTATGCAAAATTAAAAGAACGCGCGTGTGTTAAAGTTCAAATTTAACAGCGTACTGATATATTTTCTATTTCGCGCGTCACATATCCGTAATAAAACTTGGGATAAGATCAAAAACGGAAGGCTGTGACAGCCAACTTGTTTTTCGTTGATCGAAATAGAATTTTATCGAATTCCAAGCTCCGAACGTGTCTGCTACATCTAATCAAACTTGTTTCATCAGCGATATGGCAAGGGCGGTCGAGGAGACTTGATGCCGGCAAACCGATCGATTATATTGGTTTTCATCGAACACGGAATATCTTGTTATGGTATCGGCGGGACGAGTCGACGGATCACAATTTGCGGAGCCGGACCTTTTCCTTCATATATCTTTCGATATCTTGCTCGGTGAATTATACGACTAACGCTCCGATTGGCAGTCTTGCGCGAAACCGCGAAACGTCAATCGCAGCATTTTGCCCCGATTTATCAGAATTATTAATAAAATATATTCGGCACGACGTTATATTATATACACTATTGCATACAATATAATTATTATATATGTTATCGAAAGTTCGCGTTACATTATATTATGCGGAAAATTATTGACATATTCGTTAACTGACGTTAACGAACCTATGCGCTTCGAATGTACATAAATAGTTGCTACAGGAGAGAGTATCGACTCTCCTCGTGACGTAACAAATTTCGCAACATTCTACGCTCTGTCCGGGAGTACATTAATAATCCTGTACAAATTAATTGGCTGCTGAGGGTGGTTTGTAACTCGAGCGCGCAACGTTTGACATTGATTATAATATTTGCGCTCAAGTAATAAGATCCCAATTATGTTAGCCGGAGTCGGAACTGAGAAAAGTTAGAATGTCAATTAAGGAAACATATATTTGCACATGTATTTATCTTGAAGTTCGTTTATCAAAAAAGAAAATTTTATTTTGCTTCATCGCATACAATTTTTGTAAAATTCTTTATCTTGTAATTTTGTATATTCTTTAATTTTACGAGATTTCGGAAAAAATATATTAATGTTTTCAATTGTAAATTCCCATATTCATCCTCATCGATAGACACGGCTATTCTCCTATTGATTTCTTGATTTAGTTTGACGTCTTTTCGAGGGCACGGGAATTGACATCCCGCTTCGGAATGAAAAGTTCGCAGAAGAGGAATGCGACAATATCCCGCCTGTCGTTACGCGGGTGAACGAAATTCCCTCAAACGTGAAAGGAAAAGCGGATAACGTTCCGCTGCAGGATCTATGGGATTCGTGGCCGGAAATGCAAGCACGGTGATCGATGTATAATCACGTGAGAATGTACAATTCGCTTCTACTCGTATATACACAGGTACATTGCGTGTAACATCCTGCAGCAGCGCGCGCACACATATTCTCCTCGCCGGGGGAGGGAGAAAGAAACTAATGCCGGCAATTCCGAAGTTTTCCGGGTTAACATCGAGGAAGAATGGCAATCACTAGCGCAGCACCCACGTCGCGAAATGAAAAATTAATCTTGCATCCGTAAGATAAAATATACCTCTCTTTTTCGGCCACAAACTCTAGAAGAATATTTTTCAAATCAAAATTTTTTTTCAATGTTTACAATTTTCCGTATATTGGTGTGTCTTTCCTTCTTTTAATATCTCGAAATTAACGCGCTAAGAATTTCGCGCACGGAAAGTAAAGCGGAGACTTGATGTTTAATTTCGGATCAAGTGACGCGCAAAACCAGAATTAAAATTCCGCGCAGGCCCGCTCTTAAATATCTGCGAACTCGCGATAAATCCAGCCATTGGAGCGTGGCCGACCGGATTATTTATCCCAAGATTATTTCCTCGTACAATTCCAACTTCCTGTCTAATCCTCCCGACCGATCGCTAACGCCCGCTCGGAGTCACCAGTCCGAATCATGAGTGAGAGAGAGAGAGAGAGAGAGAGAGAGAGAGAGAGAGAGAGAGAAAGAGAGAAAGAGAGAGCAAGACAGAGAAAGAGAAAGAATGAGAAAGAGAATCCCGATGGTTTACGGCAGTTCGCTCCTCGCGATCGCAAAAAGGCGGCATTACCGGCGTCGCTCATGGGCTGCTTTTATTTCAGGAAAGTCGTCGAACAATTTCTCAACGGATTATACCGAGATTTGCTCTCCGGAAAGTTGGGTAATTCCTTTACAAGTTCGCGCCGGAAGAAGTTTTCGCCCGCCACGATTCCCTCCTCCCTTCCCCTCTTCGCTCCATAACCCTTCAATCTTGCACTCTCTCTCCTTCTCTATATGTTACGATGACAATGAAATAATTTCATTTTGCTCCAAAGAGCGCTTCGTTGACGCGACGAAATTAGCGATCTGGTTTTTGCGGGATTCAAACGCGGAATATATCATCTTTGGACGTTTAAAATAGCGACGGGCGAGCGTCAGCTGTGTCAATGTCAAATTTACTCACACAGATAGCACAAACGCATCCGCTTTTAATCCGGACTTCCACGTTTAAATCTGGAAACAGGAAATATTACCGTGTTTCGTGCTTCACACGCATAATAAAAATCAAGTATAAACTTATGTCCAAGATTGTTAATTGACTTTAAATTTTGTTTAAAAACATAGATTATTATATCACACTCTTTTGAAGAGAGATTTCGTTAAATCTTATTCATGAGTTTACTTTTCTAGTGCTCCATTTTTTTCGTTAGTTAAATCAACTACGCCGCATATATTTTTTTTACAGAATAGCAATGAATCACAATGCCAGGTATTTGATATTTTTAATGCTCTGCGTAATTTTGTCGGAATATGAGGCGAACGACAAATCAATTCTCTCAAGAAAACGACGTTACATCGTTTTTCCCGAAGGTTCTACATTTTCCGTAAGTCTAATTAATCGTACAATATCACATAATTAATATTTTTTATGTAAATAAACTTCTTTCTCTTGATTCGAAACATAATTATTATTCATAAAGTCAAAAAGTCATTATACTTCTCTATTGACTGGAACAACAAATTTTTATACTACAATATTAATTAAAATGTAAATTCAATGCATAACATGAATTAATTTAACTTCTAATTTAACTTATAAGAGGCATCGCTCGCAAGCTAATTAACTTGATCATTAATTACTTACTGATTAAATCCACTTACCAATAGATAAAGTTATGGGGCAAAATTGTTATACTCTAATATGATTTATTATAAACTGTTACGAACACATTATTTTCAATATCAACGAAAGATTTAATAAGCAATAAGAATCGAAAATACTCGTAAAACTTTAAGAAATTTAAGAAACTCCGTGTTTTTTATCTGATATCTTTTCGCGGATAACATTTCTAATCGCAGATACAATCCTAATTTTGCATGCAATACTACTTTATAAATTTATTTTTTATTTATTTTAAATTTATTATTTTTATCATATATATTTTATTATTTTAAATTTATTTATTTTTTTATTATATGACAGAAGGTGTACATCACAGTTTATTTATTGCGAGAAATTCATCCTGCGAGAATTAGTGAGATTTTTATATAAATGATGATGTAAGGAAAAAACTATGTCTAAGGTACAAAAGTGAAGAGAAATGACAGTCACAAATATAACGCAGACTTCTTACGCAGGTCGCCCTTTGTATGACGGTCCACACCCTAACCTCGGACAATATTTTCACGGAGGGTGTTAACTGGGGTATCTCCTATGACCTGCCCAACGAGAGCAAACCTGCCCTGGAGCCGTTTCTGCAGCTGAGAAACGATAAACTCAAAACCGGCAACAAGCACGATCGTTACGGTTCTACTGCAGTCGCTAATAGGAACGGCCCTCTGAAATATTCAGGATGGAATAACGATGTCAGGACTCACTTCGCGCCCGGCGGAAAGAAGTACCATAAGTCGGAGTACTATTACTTGCAAAGGAGGCACCGAAGGGAGCTTTACAAAAAATTGGAAGTCATCATGAATGCGTAAGTATACGACATTTAAATCAATGAAAGAGTTTTATTAACGTATTATTTAAAACATATTTCGATCGTTGCAATTCGGTAAAATCAATAAAAGCGCACCAAAACAATCTTCGATTGCGTCCAAGCAATCTATTTTTCAAATTTAAACAAACAGATAATTATATTTGCGTTGAGAAGAATATTTTTTGAAAAAATAGAGAGAAAAGAATAAAGAATACTTTACGAAAAAAATATTAATATTAATATTAAAATATGTGTAAATATATTTATTTTTAACATTTAATAAGAGATTAATAAATTTTATGACGAATAAAGAGTTTTATTTTACAAAATATTTGTATTTAAAAAATTTTATACAAAATTGCAACATTTACATTTCTCGAATAAGGATTTTATATATTAAAGCATTAAGCCGATTAATTAGCAAACTAACCAAAATTTAAAAATAGATGCTCTTTAATTTGCATAAAAATCTAATTATTGCTATTCCTGATAATAACATATGCTTATGCTTTCGTGGGCGATTAAGACTCCAATTGAGCGAATATATTAACCTGGATTTTAGAGCATCTTTGGGGAAAGAGGGGAGAGCGACGAATTTTCACGAGATGAGAGACACGCTCGATAATAAAATAGAACGGCAGTTTTAGTGATTCTGGCACGATCGAACGGTCGTCTTGCCTCTTTATGGCAAAGTCCCGTCGAAGTACTACAGTTTCTTCCGTGTCATCTATCGCAACGTATCCCGACGTCTCGGCCGCATTAACCGGAAAAGCTGATATATTGCAATAATGACGCTCGACGAGACTAAACTCTTCGATCGCGCATCGGTCGAAGCTAGAGACACGAGCTTATTGTCACGTCACGTGGGCTTACAATTTGTCAAGCTGTATTATACTGTGAAACAGACCTGTGACGTGCTATTACACGGGATTTAGCCAATTAATTTTCATTACTTGACCGGGGATTTAAATTGCATTTTATATCGAATCTAATCCCAGTACATGATATGCGTATCAAAAAACTTGATATCATGATATCATAAGTCTTGATACCTTGATAACAATCCTCTTTCGATACATCTTTCAATAATTCTACGCCGTCAAATGTTAAATAAAAATTATGAAATTAATGGTTATCCAATTAAAGAAAAGGCTCGCAAATCGATTCACAGAAGTTACAAATAAAATCAAAAACATGGAAACGAATTAAAGAGGATCGAATTACAGAGAACCGAATACAATTTTATCAATGCTATCTGTATTATGATACGTGAATTGATGCGATAATTTTACGGGAATACAATGTGCTTCAGCTCTATCCGAACTTATTAGGTACATTGGCACTGAAAAGCTGTGAATAACGCGTGACAGGTGTCTATATTATGAATGAGATCATAGATATGTCCGAAAATCTTTTATAAGGGATTTAGCTTAATCAGGATTAGTCAAATTTAGATCAATCTTTGGCTATCGTCTTTCGTTCTCGCATAATAGCTAAAGATAATATCTTGTATTTGTTCAAATTATTCATAATATTTATTTGGATTAGGTATTTCTTTAACGTAATTTGATTAGAGCTCTTGTAGTCAATTATTAAATTTCTTTCAAATGCACAAAGCTTTGTTGCACATAATTGAACAAATATCAACTCAAAATTGATTTTCTCTTCGCGAAAATACATTCGAGGCTTCTTCTCCTCATGATTCTTTGATTCTTTAAATAAACAAAAACAATCTTATTCAAAAAAAGCGCATAATAATAAGCAAACAATTTTTATGTATTATTTATAAAGCTTACGAGGCGAATAACTTTACGACTAACGTAGGACGATCAAAGAGAGCCATTTGCGTGTGCCTCGCATAATTGTCGAGAAAGCGTTTATTGCATCTCTCGCGATGCTTTTAAGGACGTTTATCGAACGACATTTAGCAGCATCGTTTACTCCACTTTATCCCAGCCGGGATAACGAGGCGAGCGTTAGAGTATTGCGGCTAATATCCGCATGAAATCATTCACTCCTTCGCCGAGAAGAAGTGGATGCTAAAGTGACGGTTTATATCCGACGTCTTATAGCGCTTGCTATAGAACATTGTGTAAGGATGATGCGTATTTCTACTTGTGTGCGTATGGGATACGGAGAAGTGCAACATCGCCATTGGTTTATAAGGGATCGGTCGACGAGGCGGTGATGCGGCTTCGAGGATGGCATGAATCAGAGGGTGGCGTTTCCACAGCCGCGACCCGATAGCGGCTGTGGGAAGGTTGTTTCTGAACGAGTCTCCAACAGATCATTTATCCGTTTCTCGGGCCAACGACCATGGGAAAATAGTTTCTCCCCCCCTCTCTCTCTCTCTCTCTTGCTCTCTTTCGCGACCCGAGCCATAACCAGATTTATACCCTCCGCTAGTCAGAGAGCCTCCGATTATTTTCGTCGATAGCGTTCCGCTTTCCGAGCCAAAATAAGGCCACGGCTATAGCCGTTGGGCGTTCTTACTCCAAGGACGTAACAAGAATATTTAACTGGGAAATCCTTAGCGTCGCATTGTGAGGAGGCTCATAAAGCAATTATCCGAAAATGCGACACGTAATGCGGGTTTCAATGCTGGACGTTTTGTCTTTCTTTCAAGAAAATAATGCAACAGGAGAAGCATTAGCACCAGCAATTATTGATTTATTAATTTATAGTTAATTTATTTTTTATATTCAGTGATATTTTTATAACTGTAGTTTTAGAAGAATAGTGTAGAAACGTAAAACGTAAATTGTATTTGAATTTATCGGCGAGACAAATTAAAGGATTACATTTGAAACACTCGTAAATTGGCAATATACGGACAACTAATACATGAACGAATGTCATTTACTTAAAAGAATGAATAGGATGAAGTGTCACATAGAAGTTATCTACTTAAATCCGCAGTATTAATTCTATCTCATTTCTTCGAAATCCACTCTTCAAGTTCTCTCTTCGTAAAAAGCCCTCGGAAATAAATGATAGGCGTTTATTCAAATTGCTTTGATAGGATCGGGGGTCTGTTGCGTATAAAATAAAAAACCCGTTGTCTTATTTTTTCGTTCAGTATTAATTTCTTTACTCTCTTTGAATTATATTAGAGAGAGAGAGAGAGAGAGAGAGAGAGAGAGAGAGATTTTCTAAAATGTAATAATTTAATTTAACTTTGAAGCTCCATGATTTAAGAAATATAATAATTTTTATTTTTAATAATAAATAAATATTATAATAGGATCTTAATTAATCACGAAAAATATAAAATAGAAATTTATAAGAATATAAAAAAATTAAAAATTAATTAAAATAAAAAAATTAACAATTAATTAGGTTGTTAAATGACTGAATACTGTATATGAATTATATTTTCTTCTTTTTTAAAAATCTTTTAACTTTCTGTTAAAACAGTATTTATCAATCGTCTAAAGAAACATACACCCTGTAAAATATCGTCGTTTCTTGTCTGGCTTTGAAGTCAACTGACTGGGGAAATCTGATAAATGCTGTCATTCAGCGCATTTTCCCTAAGGTTTCCTTTGCCACAAAGTGGCATTGATAAGTTAGAAAAATTGTTATCGTGATCCGTGCAGTAACTCGTAAAAATAAAAAAAGAGCACTTCGACAAATTAGAACCGAATTTAGTGGTAGATTTCACTCTTTTTTCTCTCTCTCTTTGTCTTTCGCAAAAAAACAACGACGAAAAAATATATAGTCGTCTTACAAATATTTTTTTTATAAAATATATCTTTTAACATTTTACATCTAATTTTCTCTTATTTTTCAGGATGGGTTTTGATGGCAGAACATGCATTCTACGTGCACTTTGCGAAGCATCCCAACGATTAATGCCGAAAGGGAATACTTTGATAGAAGAAATGATGCGGATATCATTCTCGTAAGATTCTCAAACGACGTGAAAGAATTTGGCAAATGTATCTCGAAGAGTCGTAAACTGACATTCTATTTTTCGAGGTTTTTTTATCTTTCTTCTACATTTACTTTAATTTACGAATTGATGAATGAAAACATCGCTAGATTTCAAAATAATCTAAAAGAGAAGAAAAAGAAAAAAAAATGCAACGACAGATGCGAGAAATTAAAAAGGTGTAAGATAAACAATAATATTAGATGAATAATAATGTTTTTTTTTTTCGAGAATTTGTAAATTTTATAAAAAATGCATCAAACTGAGTTGATAACATTCTTTATAACAAATTTTTTATTTAACAGACGGGATATTTTTCTTTAGGGAAAACAGTAATGAAAATCGTCGCAAAAATCTTTCTTTTTCTCTTTCTCCCTCTCTCCCTCTCTCTCTCTCTCTCAATCCGTTTCAATACACATATTTTTGTTATGAGTTAGTTGGAAAATAAAAATCGTGTTATTTTCCACTCGATATGATCTCGATATGATCAATACAATTTTATAGTTTTGTGTGTTAGCTATTTGTCCCCTTGTTGAAAAAAATCCTCTTCACTTTCAATCCGCTTTACATGAAAACTATTAATGCCTGAACATTTTTGTTTTGATTGTAATTCGTTATTACTACTTGACCCATTTATCTTGAAACACTTCATGAAGAATTTTGATAATAATATCGTAAGTATACAAGAGCTTTTATAAAAAATACACTTTTGTAATTAAAAGAAAAACAAATGCTTTAATATGTACTGCGACTCACAAAATTGAATGATACAACTTGAATAAATTATATATCTAAGAGATTTGTTAATTAAATTTTTCATTTTTTGTCATTGTTTTCATTTTCTATTTGATTTTACTTAATTAAAGAGACTGAAAAGCTTTAGAAATTTTACATGCCAATTTACTTTCATTTTTTTTCTAAATGAAGGTATAAAACACAAAACATAAGACGTTATTATGACTTTCTCTTTCTCTCAAACGCAAATACGACGACGGATTAAAAACGTGACTCGACTCGCGTGCGGTTTAAAATAGCTCTTTCTGTCTGACGATCTCGAGGGAGCGCCTCCCCGATTATTCCGTAACCGACTATTACGAGCAATCTACTCATCATCTCAGCCAAGAATGCGCAATTCGTAAAACGTTAGGGACTTTTTATAGAGGGTTGCCTCTTGAGAGAGAGAGAGAGAGAGAGAGAGAGAGAGAGAGAGAGAGAGAGAAAGAACGTTTTTTCACCCTTTCTAAGAGAGAAATATTTCATGATATCTCGGTAAATGATACAGAGAAGATGAGAATCGAAGATCTCCCATCTCGATTTTCCACGGCTCTTCGACGCGCGATTCCATCATCGTCGTGCAATGCACGATTCGTGATCTAAAAATAATACGTTTGCAGGTTACCCTTAAAGAGAGTGTTCTCCTTCGAACCCGACGAGCATCGCACGTACACTCAGGCACATAAAGCCGGCCACGAGGGCAAGGACTGCGCCGCCATGTTTCCCGGGTGCAGTTTTTCCCTCATCGACTTGGCCCTCGGGAAATATAACGCACCCCCGTCTGACCCGAACCTCACAGATCCCGCGGCCGGAACTTTCGGCATGGAAGACGAGTATGCCGCGGACAGTTGGTCGAGGTACAGCATGAAATAACGCGATGCATGCAGATGATAATCTGATTCCAACGAACGTGCATCATAATGTTGATGATCCTATCCAAATAAGGTAAATGATGATCGCTAAGAATGTCGAGAAAGTACAATACAGATAATAGAGAAACAGACTTTTGCAATTGCAAATGCACATTTTTGATATACGAAATGAATCTCTTTATTCAAATATAATCAATTATTGATATATTTTTATCTATCAATGTCCCGAATATTATAGCTTTCATAAAAAGGCATATTTTTGTAACTAGGTGTATTTTACATATTTAGCTCCCTTTTTCAAAATGTGTGTCGCAAAATTAAATAATGTCTTGCAAATTTATTTTTTCATATTTAATAAGTTTCGAATAATATGTATAATTAAAGGAAAAAATGTCTAACAAGTTACGTTTAAATAACTGATATTGTGTATAAGAAGTGATTTGCGAATATATCAGAATGACGCGTGATTCGCAAATAACAGAGCCGAGAGTGGAAACTGGAGCGCTACTATATATGTAAAAGACGGGAAAGCGTTTATGTAACGTTATGTACGGTTATATTTTCCATAATAAGCTGTAACAATTCCTTGTTATGTTGTTATCATAATACGATTTAATTGGATAGACTTGTCAGATTTAACAACACATGGAACACGAAAGCGATGAAAGGATATTTCGAGTACAGACAAGAAAAAATCGAAGGAAAGAACGGCCTAAGAATCGGGATTCAAAGAAATGTATTATGCTTCATTCTTGCGAATACATCATCGATATTGCAAGATGTTTTACAAGAATACAGAAACCTTTTTACGTTTTGCAATGCCATATCACAATGCTTTAAATCTTTATGCACTGTAGATCAAAATGTGAATCGTGTATTCTTGTGTAAAAACTAACTTTAAAGGTATAACTCCAAGAGAGTAAGTATTTTTATTATTAAAAATTATAATTACACGCAAAATAAAAGTTTACAAAGAAACACGATATAAAAACAAATGAAAATAATATGAAAATTTAAATGGAAGAAAAAAAGAAGTTTTATTCTTGCATAGTGGATGATGAATTTACATATTAAAATTAATTAATCGACTAGTAAAAATAGCATTGCGTAGAAAAATATTATTTCGTAATCGAGATACAATGATGTTATTATCAAGAAAAATAATTATACTTCTATGATTAATAAATATCTATGTGTGTGTTATTTACATATTTATTATAGAAGAGAGAGATTTAATTACTGACATGTAAAATTAAAATTGATATGTAAAATTAATCTTTAATTAAATGCAAGTATTTTAATTATAATCATGAATGTGAATTCGATTTATGCGAGAGAAAAGCTGCGCGTATTAGATATCTCAATTATATTATTTATACCAATTACCATATTTATATTTGAGAATGGTATTTTTTCACTAAAATATAATTTCTCAGGTTTCGTTAATTATTCATAGTTTTTTTGTAATATTTATGCTTTAAAAAAATATTGAAAATTGATTAGTGAACTGCGACACGGCCAAAGAAAATATTAAATTTTTTAAATAAAAAATTTTATATTAAATATATTTGAAAATATTTTTATATATGAAGAACGTTTTTTGTATGCACACAACGTGAAATATAACTGATAATTAACTAAATAAAAAAAATAACTAAATTTATATAAAATCTAATAAAATAACTAAATTGACTCAAAGGCAGTAAATTTTGATTGTAACATAAAATAATATCCGTGATTGCAACAAATGTATTTAGTAATTTTTTGATTAAACTGATACATTTTAATATATGTTCGTAAATTATGGGCACAGCGAGTGTCGATATTGTAGAATGCAGGACTCAAATTATGAGTAACTCATAAATCACAAAATTTCAAATATGTGCAAAAGCAATCCAAATGTGAATAAAGCCCGTGCATTTCGCATTGGTAAAATTATGCTTAAAGCATAACAGCGTAACTTTACATACAAAATGCTCCTATTATTTCCTATGTATTTGATAATTTTTAGTCATTTATACAGAATGGCATATAAATATCAAAAGCTTTAAAATACAGTAAGTACAACTAGAAAATATATACTGCAAATTTATATGCGATATAAATTCTGTTTTAACAATAATTTCAAAAGTTAATTAAAACATTCAGAGAGAATCATATAATAGATTGTGCCCCAGATCACTGGGTTCCAGATCAAAAATCATGTAAATATAATGTACAATAAATTATTTAAAAACATTTATTGTTTTTTATTTCCTTTCTCTTTATCTGTTTGTTCTATCCATGACTTCCATAACTTAGAAGACATCATTTTTCAAACATGTTGCTACAAAGTATACACGGAGATATGATAAGGGGTTAATCGTGCACGGCCGACGTGGATCGGGTGAGATACGACACGAAATGGGACGTTGCATCAAGAACCGGTAGAAGTAGCAGAGAGGGTGAGTGATGGAAACTGGAGGAAGAGGGAAGAAGAGGAGAGTACCCTCGAGATAGCACTTATGTTGTATTTGCTACGTGTCATAAATACTTTATATCTCCTTGGAAGAGATGATAATTTTACTGAAACCTACTTTCTTTGCACGCATAGTCAAAGTAATTACTTTAAGTGGTATTTTAAATAGTAATTTAAAATTTCATATACACGATTCTAAATAAAATAATTTTGCTAGAAAACCATATATCCTTTCCTTTCTTTTTTTCTCTTACATATATAAATATATATTTTATTCGCATTATATATCATCAAGATATTGACTTTTAATTTAAAGTAAAAATTTTATAATTATTTTTGCACAAGAGATTTTTAATTAAATCGGCCATTGTTAAACCTGGCAATTAGATTTTACAGTTTAATTCGTCACGCATACTGCTCGGAGAGGTAAGTGCTTAAGTTATCTTTTTTTCACGTTTTATACTTTTATTTCTTTTTCAGTTAATCCGACTTCTTTAATCTTCCGCGTCCTCGCTGATTAGTTTTTCTCACTCTCTCTTTCATGTTCGCTTCTGGCATCATAATATTGCTATTCAGGATAAAGAATGAAAAATTACATCCCGCTCATCGAAGAGAAACCCTCGGGCTACAACGGTAACGATATAAAAATGACGTAACTATTTTGTCCTACTTAGCTCGTTTAAACGGATATCAGTGCGATAGGCTTGTCGGAGAAATTGATTCTGGATTTATTCGATGACATCAATGTCCGGGTGGGTGTCTCCATGGGAATAATGACACTCTTGTGACGCCGTTATTGATATTATTGACGAAGAAATCCGATATATTGATTGCGAGGCAAAAGCAAGGCTCGTTAATAATGCCACCCTGATGGAGTACGATAATTCTGAAAGTAATGTCTATTATTGCGTATACGTATTTCCATTTTTCTTCATAGTGCGATATGAATATGCGAAATATTCCGAAAAGGAATTTTCGCTGATGCGTTTTCCGTATTTTCCATTCATTTTACATCAACGCTATAAAATGGTCTTGCGTGGCACTTTCTTGATAACGTTAATGCCATTAATAATCTCAATAATTCAATGCGTTTATGGGTATTACATGTACTTGTAGTAAAGTTCTGGGTAAAATATTTGAAGGTTTTATTAGTCTGAAACGATTCTAGGAGTAATATGACGAGTAAGAGATGCGCGAATAAAGTTATTAGATATTTACGAGAGTTATCACTCGGCTGAACGACCGAAGAAGCCGTTAGATGCTCTTTCGCCCTATTTATGTCGCAAAGGTTGCTTATACATTTTATTGCCGTCCGTCGTGTTTGTTTTGCCCGTAAGGGACGCCCTTTTTGCTCTTGTCGCAAGACGCGGCTTTTTATCATTACATGGGTACGATGCACCTATCTTGGTAGCCTCATACGTGCGACCCTACCTTTTTCTAGGCATTGCACGGATAAAGGGACTTCGACGTGCATCCATAATGAAAAGCACGCATCCTGTAAAAGCAACGCGATTGTAAAACCGCAATTAATTATAGCGCGAGAATTAAATTATTTAGAACACGCGTGTAAGTCGAATTAAATGAGAGTCGAATTAAATGAATCGACAAAATCGATTTCATATCACACACACATCTCGCTCCCATAATTCAAATAATTACGTTGTAATAAACGCATTTGTGATGTAACAATGTAAAAACGCGTTAATGCAATTTATTTACAAGTAGATCGACGAGTGTTATACTTAACGAAGTAAAATATACTTAATACAATATAAACTTAATGAAGCAAAAAATCAATTCGTGCAGTTAGAAAATGAGATATAATTCTAAAAGTTGCACTTTTTTAACTTTAGCACAGCCTTAGAAGCTTTAATTTCTCGCACCTGCGCGATAACGAAAATTAGATTTAAGGAAATTATGCCGGCGTAATTGCACTGACGGAACAGCATTAATGTTGCCATTTAAACGGCAATTAAAATGTAAAATTCAATTTTTACATTTTCGGTATAGGCCGCTTTATCTTTCACAGCGAACTTATTAAAATTAATGAGCGGTGACATCCGTAAGATGCATTAGCGACCGAAAAATTCACTTTCGTGCCCATTTTCTTTCTTTGTTACGCGCTTGGGACAGATATCTCTCATAGATATCCATCGATGCGTATTTAATCATCGAAAAGAGGAGGCACAAAGACTTATGCCATACCATTCGCTTTGTCAAAAATCTTCTGAAATATCGCTCTATACCACAAATTAGAATTTAAGTTAGTAATTCGAGTCGCGCTGTAACCAGCCATGAAATGGAATACATCAATTACAGGCAATTCGCTGTTATCCGGCGACAACGAATTCCGGTTTCCTACCCACCGCACAAATTTATTTTTGATCCCGACATCTCTCTCTCTCTCTCTCTCTCTTTTACTCTCCTTCTCACTCCCTCTTTTTTGCCATTGAATAAAATCCGGTAAGAGGGAACAGATATCGATTCCGCGCGGCGCGACGGCACCGCCCTAGTTCGCGGGCCAGAACCGGGCGTGGTGGTGTGTATAGGCTGCTTATAACAACCCTCCGTTTGATCAAGCGACGACACCGCCGTATGATTCTATGGCGATTCCCGCCGCGCGTATTATCCGGTAGGTTATAAAAGCCTAGTAAAGGATACATCTCCTGTGTGCCATCGCGAGTATCCGAAGTCGCCAGTTTCGCGGTCGACGTTAAAATTGCGACGACGACGACGACATATCTCGTGGGACACGCGATGCAACCGTAAGCTACCCCGTACGCGACGTTTTCCATGCAAAAAGAGAGACGCTTGTCGAATAGAAAAACACCATTTTTTTTCAACCTTTTGCATCCTTACGGGCCTTGCTATAAAAATAACGCGAGCTCTGGAGAATCGCTCTTATGAAAATAAATACCTGCTTCCGCAAATTCTGTTGCGGAAAAGTCGCATTTAATTCTAATAAAATTATTCTTGATCAGAAATTTTTACACGATACGTCTTTAAATACACTTGATATATTTTGTGTAGTTTTAGTAAATTTGTACTGCAAGAGAATTATTATTAAAATAATGCATACATGTTTATTTGACATTCATGAATAGATAATTGAAATGAGCGTATATCACATTTTTTTGTGTTTCTTTTAATGCATCCTATATTCCTTGTTGGATTTGTATATAAATGTAAGATAAATATTCTTCATTGGATTTGTATATAAATGTAAGATAAATATTCTTTATTGGATTTGTATATAAATGTAAGATAAATATTCAAACACGTAGATGTCGATATGTTTAAGTCATTTGTTAAAGTAACTCATATAATTCATTTTTTTCGTTTTCATCGTCGTTTAATTTGAAACGATCACATTTCAATTATCTTATCACATTTTTTATAAGGAATATTTTAAAAAATAATTGCAGAAAATGTCTGCAGCCTTTCCTATCAGAAAATCACATAACAATTATTAAAATTTCTTAATATTGTTAATTATTAAAATTTCTTACTAAAGGGGTTAATCCTGAATAAGTTGTAATTATTTAGCGATACGACTAGCAATACTTAATAGTGCCGCAATAAATTCTTCTCTTTTTCTAAAACCTAAGAATCTATCGATTTATTATCGACTAGGATCGTAAAGCATGGCTATATGAATGCAGTCCGAATGAAGAATCCTGATAATGTCTGCCATTCATCGCGCGACATAACTCAATGCGACGACTTTTACGTGGTTGAACTTTCTCGGGTTTCCGTTAAAAGGGTTAATTATGACCGAAACTTTTTTAAGTATCCGCAGTAGCATTTGATAAAAATCCAACGAAAAGTTTCACTGTCGGTGATAGCGCATAAAATATGTCATCGTATTCAGGCGAGACATTCGCGCAAGGCGAATGCGAAAGTAAGTCGCGCCAATTTTTGAGTTATATCCCTAATATGGAACTACATCGAAATCTTATCGACATATTTTATATTTATCTCAAGCGGTTTGCCATTTATTTTCCCTATTCTCTACTCTTTCATTTATTAATAAGATAAGAATTAAAATAATATATATATAAAATAATATATATATATATATCTCAACTTCGTCAAAAAATTGTCCCCAATATTATTATATTTACTTTAGCATATGTCATCAAAGTTACTTCGTATGGCGAAATCTATGAATATATCTCGAGCTTACACCGTTAATTATAACTTGAGAGATTACAAACGAGTTTAATAAAGTTAAGTTTAAAAAAATAGTGACTCTCGTCAAGCCTAAAATAGACGAGAAGAAACGCGCTGTTAACATCATAAATATGAAGTGATGTCAAAGTGACGCTAAGCCGCTTTGCGGCGTTCCAACCGAGGCTTCTCTCACGACGAGTATTGATTCAGGAAGGCATCGCGTCGTCCGCAAGTACTGCCGCAGTACTTCCCGAAGAAAAATTGGTTCCTTCCGATTAACTTAATTTGTCGCGAGACGCGCCTCTTCGTGTAGCCTCCCGGAGACGTCCCCGATTGCCTTCAACGGCAATTTCGGCTGCCGTAAGTGATACGCCCTGTCCTGAAACGTGGTGAAACTTCCTCTTCCAAACGCCCTTTCCCCTCTTCGTCTCGATACGTTATCGTTTGTACGGGCCGTTTCGCCAACGATGTTATCGAATTTCTTCACGTCAATCGGCCTACATAGATAGATTGTGTGTAAGATTTATTTGATCGAAGAATTTTGAATACACACGCTATTTCAGCGTAAAAATATTTTTTACGATATTCCATTTCGCGAAATTATTTCGGACAATTAAATTAATTTCGAACAAACTCTTTAAATAATAAGCAACGTGTACTTACATATAAACTCGGACGGCATTTAATTATCTATTGATACGACGATCTAACGTTATGAACGTTTAAGGAAAGAACAGTTCAATCTCTAATTATAATCCGAGTGCGAAGTCAGGAGGGACCAATTGAAGATTAAAGCACGATTCAAGCTGCCGGAGGATGCTTCGAAATACATCGTCGTATGTCGTGATTTCTCCCCCTCCCCCCCCCCTACCCCCTCGCGAGCAACAAGATTAATAATGAAATTACATCTCGTCTACCGTGTCGCGTTGGTTTCCACTTTCCCAGGAAATGCGAGCTCGATCCATTAACAATGACATTTCGCTGGCACGTTAAGCCCTCTGCTGTATCTAAGCTCACACAGGAATACCACACGCATCCGGGATTCCTGTTCGGTTCACCGCGATATCAGACGAGGACAAACTCCTAGCGTAGCTGGGCAGCGGTCTTATATCCTCGACTGAAAACGCGTCCGCAGACAAAGTAGAGATGTAATGGAGAAGGGGGGGGGGAGGTGGACAAAAGGAGGAAAAAAGGGCGATATAGAATTTTTCGCGAAAACCGAAACTACTCCGCCATCGCTGCATTTTCGGTATAATTACGTCGCTCGAAGGAGCCTGCATTCTTCATAATAAAACTGCGATCGCACGATGACAAAAGGCAGATTATTAATTTCTTTCAGCACTATATATACGAGGGAGATTGCAGATGAATATCGCGAACTTGCAATGCCAACGAACGTTTCTCCCTTTGCCTCGGCAGATAACAATAATGAGGTTCCCAGTGGCTATCTGCGACTTTGAAAAGATTTCCTTCTGATTGAGGAATAGCCGCTTTACTGCGGATTACGTACGAGTGCATTATACGGGATAAAAAACGAGAATGAGGATATTTATTTAGTCTCACTTGTGTTCAACGGTAAGCCGATGGTAAGCGCTAGAAAAATATCGAGGTTCTAAAATGCACTTCATTTTAAGTGCAGCTATCGGTATCAAACTCCATTTATCTATTCCATTTTATCTATAATTTCGCCCTTTTATATATTTTGATTTCTTTATTCCATTATTATCTTCTTTTATTTTATATATATTGATATTGTAATATATAATATTATTATATATTATTATATTGTAACATAATATAATATTACTAATTATTTAATATTTATACTGATAAAATGTTTTACTCGTTCAGCAAGATATGAAAAAATAATTAAAAAAGTATTATTGAAAAAAATTATATTAAACAGCTAATCTATTTTTTTTAAAAGGACTTTAATGTTTTAATATTTAAAATATCAACGAAATAACATGGATAGAACTTGGAAAACAATTTTAAAAGTGTTTCTTGCATATATAAAAAATGCGTTCAAAAAGAATCGAACTACCATTGAAAGATTCGCGTGTTCAGGTCATTTCCGAAGAAGAACTGTAGATGAGAGAAAGAACACTTTGATTTTTTTTTTCTTTGTAAATTTACGACGGATACGTTGCGTGTGATTCCCTTTGTTAATTGAAATCCTATAGAAAACTCATTTTCCTCGTAGATGGACAAAGTTTTATGATCGTTCCCTCTTTTGTCAACTTTGTGGAACAGACAAAATTATTTTACGGTATAAACGAGGCTCATCTTTCCCTCTTGTTAACGCTTTTGTTGGTAATACTGGACATGGAACTTTAACGCTCTATCTTTAGCAAGAAATCTTTAATTAAAGAACTTATAAAGTTATAGCAACGTGGAAGAGTGGCCTGTTGGAAGACCATTTTAGAAAATCTGTTAAAAAGTTATTTTAACTTAAAGAAGGATGCAAGATTTTTCTACGTCAATTTCACACTTCATGTACAACCTCATATCTTATATTCGTAGCTTCTTTATCAAGCAATGCAGCTCGAAGAAAACGCATTATCCACAAAAATTTTTAAATGCATTTACAAACAATAGCGAACTTTGTTGTTCAATATACGATAGTGAAAAATTGCGACAATAGCGAGCAATATCGAGAACCACGAATTACATACATTCTTTCCATTTATTTCCTTGAACATTCAATACTCTACCGCGTATAACGCACGAAAAATTTTTAGAAATAACATTGATACCAACGAGAAACGTTAAACTTCTCTCTATCTAAGTTTACCTATTCCGTAGTTCGATATATTTTCCACTCACCATATACATCTCAAAAATGAGAACGCAGGAGCTTATTTCAAGGATCTATCAATAATGCATTTCTTAAGATGTGATCCTTTTTTTACATGAGATCAACGCACTTTGTGTTTATATGAAAACCTACGAAAACTTATTATCATCACATAATTAAAATGTTAAATGAGAGATCATTTGCCTCTTTCCTTTCTCAGAGGAAAGAAAAATTACGCAATTAAGATATTAATATCGCGGTATTAGAGATACGAATTTCACATTTAATATTAATAATCTAATCCTTCTGATGTTCACACAAACATGCGCGTCACGTGTAAGCGAAGTTTTCGAAACGGAAGTTTCCCGATAGTCCGACCTGCATACCTCACTCCGTCTATAACGAAAGAGGAAGAACAGAGGGCGGGATGGGGGAGGTGGAAATTCCTGTAAGAGAAGTCTCGGGCGATTCGGCATGGAAAATTCGAATACGTGCCGGGAGCCAATCTATCCGAAACGAGGAAGAAAGCCCGACAGGAATGCTACGCGAAAGGATATTGCGTCGTCGTGGAGTCTCGCGAAAGGAGACTCCGAAAGAAACCAACGGCTTCAATTCTCTTTTTGTCCCTCGCGTTGACTGAAATAGTCCTTAACGCGGGATCGCGAAGCAATAAAAATGTCAATGTATATAAAGGGTAGCAACACGAGGGGAAATAATACACGGTTAAAGAAGTATTATTTCATGATTATATTATATTTATATGTCCGTATGAACCCTTATTATTGATTTAATAACAGGACACGAGAATGAGTAAGCTCTGTTTTACCTTCGATTTATTTTTTATTATATTTTTAATTAAATATTTTATCTCATTAAAATAAAAAGAGATATAAAACTTGATTTGATATTATCTCTCTCTTTTAAAACTTTAAAAAAAATTTACAAATAAATGTATATTCTCTCTATTTCTGATTATTAAACAAAATATACATTATTATAAATATACGTTATTAAGTAAAATATACATATTTCTTATAGAGTTAATAATTACATATTATTTATATATAATTTATTCAAAAAAATGTTTTAAGAATTTTTTTAGAGAGATTTGAGAATTTAATAAATTTTAAAATTATATTTATAAATAAATAAAGAAAAATCTACATCTCAATATTGTTAATAGTTTTAATTTTCCGAAATATATTTTTCTAACCAAAATATTCTTATTTTGATGCTTTTGATAAAATATTGCATAGAGAGAATTATAAGGTATATAGAATTCTATATTAATTTTGCATCAATCTTACCGATACCAGATCCATTACCTTACATCTTAAGAATGCTTTTTATAGAATGATTTGATAATCAAAACAAATATTTTCTGTATGCGTTATGTAGAAATATTAACTTTTATTTAAAATAATATTTTTTTTCTTAAATTATCATAAGTAACATTAAGAAGAAAAAATATTTAAAAATGAAATATATATAAAATTCTAAAATCCATTAAAATTTTATTCTGCAATGTATGAAAAAAAATTCTAATCAAAATTGACTCAGAATTTTCATTATGTCAGAATTTTTATTACTCCATCTTTCTTATTCAAAAACAGATATGGATTTAAATGCGAAATTATGAGAAAGATATTTGCTTCTCAAATTGTTACACATTGAAAATATTCGATAAAATCCACTCTCTCTCTCTCTCTCTCTCTCTCTTTCTCGCTCTGTCTCACAGAGAAGTTCTATCAAATAAAACTCTCATTAAACTAACTCTCATTTTTATTATATTATATTTACAATCGCTTCCTATTCGTTTCATATAATAACGCATTATCACTTGTTGGAAGAACGTTGAATTATTGAATAGGACTGTCAAGCGAAGGATGATCCTGGCAAAGACGTGAGTTTCGACAGTCGTAAATCGCGCGAGGTATCTTTCGAGATGGGGGGGCGGAAAATCCGCGACACAATGCGGCGGATAGCCGAGGTCCTCGAGATACACGACAAAGGTCCTCGAGCGAAGATATGTTAGAATGGCACTCGAAGAGGAGAAAAGGGAAAACCGTTCGTTGAAACGTTTTTACGTTACCTCGACTTTTGAGTGCCTTCCATCTCGATTGAGGCAACACGCGTGTGTATGATTTCTGACGATATTCGTCATCAACCGGAAAAATCTCCCCGTGTAACTCCCCAACTGTAACTTTTGTTAGCATAGTACAAAATATAAATTGCCATTTTTATAAATAGAATAAACTAAGTAAAGATTGACTTTTCTCGTTTGCTAGAAAACGTTAAGTGAAAATATTTAAGTCAATACGAGCCATCATCAAGCACTGATGCAATTTTTATCGTTTTTAAGAAAAGTTAAGCGCTATTAAAATAACTTTCAGCTAATTGCTTTTACGAAGCCATTAAAACTCAGCGGTAACTTTATCTGTTATAGAAATTTCTTGCTGGTCGCGTAGATACAACAACTGCATCAGCTATGCATATTGACGCATATAATTGAAATAAAAAGAACATACTTTGCGCGTATTTATCCAAAGAGAAGCATTATAGAATATAAAAATAAATGTATTCAAATAGAAATATAGAAATCTAACGAAAAATATCAAAAATTTCAATTCGTATTTCGTATTTCGACAATTTTATTTTTCAAATTCAAAACCAATTACAAATAAGCTGGACGAACAGACGAATATATCGTCTTTGTGCTTTGAGTACGTTCCTATTGACAACAGGCAATTTCCTCGAAATAAATTCGTGTCGCTTTTCCGATTTTTACCAATGCCGAATGTTTCAAACTCGCCATTGAATTCAATACGATTCGAATAAGAGTGACTATCGTTGATAATAAAAATCAGATAAAAATGTTGACAAGAGTTACAGTTATATCGACAGAAGATTAATCAAACATATACAAATTTTGCCACAAATAAAATTTATAGACATCTTTTTCTTTTACGTGACGTTCTAAAAATCGATTAGAATAGAAGCTATAAATATCTGTCAAGTTATATTAAACGTACACGGAAGAAAACATAAATATGAATTATGTATTTTTTTCATCTGTCTGAAATTATGCAAAAATTATGCCGCATATTTTAATCTTGATAATATACAAGATGTGTCGCTATCGCGGGATATCGTTTGGCTTTGAGACGAAAATTGACCGATTATATTGTTAAAAATAATA
Organism: Camponotus floridanus; assembly: GCF_003227725.1. Lineage (NCBI taxonomy): Eukaryota > Metazoa > Arthropoda > Insecta > Hymenoptera > Formicidae > Camponotus > Camponotus floridanus. The sequence continues at coordinate 2,782,946 of NW_020229838.1, forward strand.
AAGCAGACACGCAGCGGGATAAATCTTGAGAGGGACCGCCGTTTTGAGAGGGAACGCAGTGAAATCTCTCCACGATATTTATAACTTTGTGTAGTCGTTTCGTTTTCGTATATTACCGTACATGTATTTTTGCGGCTGATATAAATTTTTGCGCGCGTCACGCGCAGGAGAGAGGATATTAATGTCTACATGACAAAATTTCTGCCGAATTTCATGCATGCAAGCGAAAGGTTTCGCTTCCTGAAGCTTTACCATTCAATGAAGAGCCAATTTTAAAATATATTGTAGAAAAAGTTTCTTTGAAAGAAAAAATAATATTGTTTCTATAACACATTGTTGCGTTATATTTCTCGATATATACATTTATATTTTCTTATCTTTTTAAATGGAAAAATAATCAAAGCAGGCCGACAGATGTTTCTAAATTTGGAAGAAATCGGTTATATCTTTCAAAGAATTTGACTAATTTCGAATCATTTATGAATAATTATCATTCATAACCTAAGCAATTTTTAATGACTAAAAGTAATGGGAGGATCGATAAAATAATTTTGCTCAAAATCTCGGCAATAGTTTGACAAGGTGTAAGTATTTCAAAATAAAATTCAAATATTTAAACTAAAATAAACTCAAGGAACAATAATATATATATTTTTTTATTTTAGACATTTGAATAAATATTTAAATGTTTCAAAACAAAAATCCAGTATATCTTTATATACATGTTATATTTTACATAATGAAACATCATCACATTTTATATTTTATACAATATAATATCATCACTATTGCAGAGATACGAGCAATTATTTTACAAATAACAAATAGTAAATTAAGTAGGTTATAAATGGCTTACCTTATAGACGTCATCGTTTGATATGTCGCTGCCGGCTGCCTGTCTCCTTCCCTGATTTTCTTCATGACACACACGCGAGAAAACACGATTAATTACGCACGATCACTCGCGCACTAATCAGCAAAATATAACATCGCTTTCACTTTGCACTCCCGACACTGATGGATTTCGACGATTTATTATCGGAATAGGAAAACAACGCGGAAACGCGGTAACACAAGGCAAACGTCCCGTTCATGACACAACTTCACGCGCCACTTCCCGCGACCTCTGCCGGATACTATGATACTGATCACTGACGCCGGACTGATATTGCCCTGACGTCACAGGGCCTTGACAGTGCTTTTTTATATAAATTAAATGTTTGATCGCAATATATACAGGGTGTCCCAGTTATCGAAAATGTCAATGAAGGCCATCATTTTTTGCATGTTCCCGATTTTTGTCATCATATATCTTTGCAATTAAGTCTTAAATTAAAACTCAACTAACTAAACTAAAGTAAACTCTATTTAAAATTAATCGAAGAATGTGGTTTTGTTAATATTTTATTTTTACAAAGCTTACGAAAAACCCTTTTTTATTTCTACAAAGTTTACGAAAAACCCTTTATTTCCAATCACTTATAATTCGAAAATTGCCTCGACATTTTCGTTGAGGAAAAATCGTCTTCAGATGATCCTAGGAATCTGTCTTTGAAAGATGACGAAAGATAACTGGGACATTCTATATGTATAGTGTTCAAATATATTTATATTAAAAAAATGAAACAACGTCTTAAAATACATAAGACATATGAGTTTTATAAAACCGATAAAATTCTTATATCGAGAGACAAAGAATTACTAATATTTATTTCTATTTTATATGAATATATTGCGAGATATGTTGTTACAAATAATTGTCGCGATATTTATTTATTTGTTTATTAGAACAGAAATTAATCAATTTCACGAGCTGATTGTAAAAGCTAATTGTAAAAATAATAAAGCTTGATCGTGAAGCCGAAGATAATACCACGACACGCAGAACAATTCACATCGCTACCTTTCCGCTCGAGTCCTTCCGCATGACTGACACCAAAATTAGAGAGTATAAACGACAGCGCGCTAGATTTGTTGTCATTCACGCGGCCAAGGCTGTTACGTTTAAAGGTTGAACTTAGTATAACACGTTTAACTTGTTATCACTACGAAATATATTTGACGCAGAAAACACGTAAATTCACTCGGAATTCTTTCTTGAGTTTTAAGTTAATTAATATAAATTAATGGTTGAAATATTATTTTAATTGAAATTCTATGATTTGTGCATCATTACTCTTTTAAATAAAATTAACGCATTATTATTAGTAACCAATGGTTTCAGTTATAAATATAATATTGCAATAATAAAATCTCACTGAAAAAAATTAATTAGATGCCTGCGTCAATTAATAATATTTTAAAATTTATCTTATATTATATATAATATTATATATAATGTAAATTCATAGTAACATATTTTATTAAAGAAATATCTGTTTGATCGAGAATCTTGTTTATTTTTTGCTGGATTATCATATTGTAAGAGTAAAGAAATATAGAGTATGTATTTAATTCTCTGACTTTAAATATCTATTATATGTATATATGTATTTTAATATACATATGTATGGGAGTTTCTCCTAGCAATTTAAAATAAATATAAAAAAGTTAAAAGTTACGTCTTGCAAATATACACTATATTATTGATTTTTCAATAAAATTTTATTGACATAATTATATATATATATATATATATATATATGTGTGTGTGTGTGTGTGTGTGTGTGTGTGTGTGTGTATAAATGAAATATAAACTTGAGGAGTAAAGTGTATTTTGAAGATATTCAATAATTTTTGATAAAATCTTGTCACTGTTTTAAATAGTATAATAATTGATTCAGTTTAGAAGAATACATACTCTCAATTCGGAAATACGCAATGATTGCCAAATTATATTTAATAATTATTGAAAATAATTATGTATATGTTTAGTGTATACCTTTTTACTTGAGTGTTATTGTACAAATGATGACAAGGCTACCGAGTGTAAATAAAAGCGTGTTATATGTTATAGAAAGATTGTCCAATTTTCTGACGAATTTTCTGAATTGTGATTATTATTTATATGCTTTGTTGTCATTCTTACAAATATAGTAATATTCCTGAATCAAGTCTCCTTCGTCGTTTCTCTAATGTAATGTAAACATGCTACGATGTTTTATGCTCGTTAATCGTGGAAAGAAATAATATCTATTTTAATACATTTAATATACGAGTAATAAAAATGCTATTTATAAATCCTTTTTGAAGATAAAAAACTAACTAGATGCACGTTTGAGCAAATTTTCTGGAATTTTTTAAATGTTATTTTCAATTATAAAATAAAAGTAAACTTAATAATCCTGTAAGATAATGAAAGTAGAATAAATATAGATCGATACAAGATAAGAGATAATAGATCTCTCAAACTAATATATAATAGGATTTTTAAACTAAATGATCACAATATATTAAAATCATTACATTTATAAAATTTTTAAATATTTTTTCTATCGATGCTCTACAAATTTGAAATATGATTGAATTTGCAAATTACCCAAAATCCATATTAAAATAGTTCTTTCAAGTATCAGTATATCACAATTTTAACACGACTTTATAAATTTAAAAAAATGACATTTTATTAATTATTTTTATTAAAATAAAAAAATGACTATTTAGTAATTGTAAAATGTTGCATTCGTTATGAAAGCTGAGAGCATACATTAATTAATAAATAATGCTTACCTATAATTTGAGCTTTATCAATTTTTTTGCGATAATGGATTGAAATGAGGAATTTTTAATGAGAATTTTTAATGAGAAAATATAGATATATTCGATCTACAATAGTTAAATAGTTAAATAAACTATTTCTTGATTCAATCTAGAATTTAGCAATCTAGGAATTAGCTCTTTGATGTAGTCATTAATTAAAAATTGTGTTACATTAACAACTCAATTTAATAAGCGATTATTAATTCTTCTTCCGTTGATAGAAAAGCTGATGTCTTCAACATAGATGAACCTTAAACTTTAGTTTCTTGTCAAGGCGCATTGTTTCAAAGTTTACCACGGTAATTGCTTCTTTGTTTCATTACATCGATATAAAGTTGCTTCCCTATGCGATTTTAAATAGTGCAGTGTATGAATGCCGTTCCATCTCAATGAAGAGGAACTTCCAACGCGACGACTTGATCCTAATTAACCAGAATTTATTATCCGTGACGCTAATCTCTGTTTCTCGAGGGAGAGCACCTTAATGGTTCTTTATATGCTCACGTCACAATTAATTCTCGAGATACTGATGTGGATTTATACTTTCCTGCATCTTCACCATTTCGTGCGGCCACGAGTCCTTTTTCTTCTTTTCTTATTCGCGACTTTCGCCGTAAAACAAAAACGCCCACTCTTTCCGCTAAAATAACGAGAAGGTAGCTATTTTCCTAATTTAATAAAGAAAAATACATATACGCTGTAAAGAGAGGAAAATAAACAATAACTGGATGGTTTGTAGCATCTACCGGAGGAATATGACGTAAACATGAGAATGCACGCACGAACTTTAAAAAGGAACTTGATGTGCCAGTGAGAAAAAAATATGTCCGTAGAGAGTAGAACCCCGGTAATGATATTACGTTGCGTGCAATTAAGAAGTTAGGTAGGATAGGAAGACAGTATTTCTCTTATCAGAAGTTTTCAGCTTGACAACAAAAGCGGAGAAGCACGTCGCCGTTAGACAAAATTAACGAGCGCCATCAACTTCGCGTTGAAGAAAGGAAGAAGTTTATAGAAAGAAGTTTCTACAACGCCAAATAATTGGATAATTCACTTGTGTTCGCCGAACACTTTCCTCTAAAGCGGTCAAAATTCATCTATCATTCATCGCGCCTCGCTCTATAAGCCATCATTTCATCCTTTCTTTCTTTCTTTCTTTCTTTCTTTCTTTTTTCTCTTCGCAAAGTGCCTTACCAATAAAATTTGCCAAACCGGGATCCGTCCGAGAAGAGAGACGCGATGACAAGCAAGTGCCGAGTTTCCGGGCGTTTGATGGATGTACGCGCAGATTTTCGGGAAAGTGATTTTTTTTTTTTACACGAGGGCAGAGAGAATACACGTATAATACTACAAGGCGAAACTAGAACTCGACAGATGACGTCGAGAGAGAGACGACTCCTCTTCTTTTTTTTTTTTCAATACGTTTATTATTTTTTAAACAATAATTTTAACCGTTCGTTATTTCAATCGTTTTACATACGTTGGATAGTTGTGTAGAGTGTAGACGTTAGCTTACAAATAGATTAGTTTAGTTTATCCATACATAATGTGTTCGTGTGTTTTCTTTCCTCTTTCTTCCCGTTAAAGTGTGTGTAATGGCTTCTTGTGTAGATAATTAATATTTTACACATATAGCGTCTCTGCTTCCGCTTTCTCTCTCTCTCTCTCTCTCTCTCTCTCTCTTTCTCTCATCTCAACATTCTTCCCTTTCGTACGTTCCTGCTGTCAAAAAGCTCCCTCGTTTTCTCACGTTCTCTTCCTGTCCTTTAATTCTCTCCCTCGCCCAGCCCCTCGAATATATTCCTTACTCCCCTTATTTTAATGTTTCATCGGGAGCGGAACTATGTGAGGAATTATAGACGGATTTAAGTGCCATTTGCCCGTCGAAGCGACCTCGCGAATTCGAACGAACTCGAAATGCGTTGCGCGAGACGGCGTGTGCGTTTCGTGACGAAGCGACGGAAGAAATGCGCGGGAACACAATGAAGGAACAAACGTGCGAGAGCATATCCGCCACGCGTGCATGCGTGTGTGTGTGTGTGTATGTACATACATACCCGTGTTTGCACGCGCGCGAACTGCATTTTCGATGCCGCGCTTAAGTCCCGGCGAGCCTCGTCGTTGCGCCGGATGTGCATACATGTGCGAGCGACATTCGTGAAATCGCAGGTATCGCGAATAAATGAAATCCTCGCACGAATCATCGGCGAATCGGACGACGACTCTTTCAAGACAGCAACGATCTCATCGAAACCGATCGGCGTCGAGGAGAATTAACGGTAGACTCGTATTCCCTCTGTCGCGTCTTCTCTCATTTAAATTCTCGACTCGCGACGAAGATACGAAACTCATTTCGTTATTCTCGACGAACGCGATAAGAACTTGGAAATTCTTACTCATTTATTACACCGGAGCATTTCTGAATTTACCGTGCCAACTGCATCTACCATCGTATTAGTTTGAAGTTAAATTGGAAATTAGAAACTTTGAATTTTAGCTTTCAACGTTTCACGTTTCCTTTGATTTTGTAAAATGAATGAAGTATAGAGATAATTGTGCGTATGTGCTACGAAGTTTGATATTTCTCAACAATATTTCTCGTCTACAAAAGGGATTTAAAATTATCGTAAACTATTAAAAGAATCACTAATTTTTATTACCTCAGCTTTAAAAAATGAAATTTAATAAAATTATTAAAAAATAATGACACTTAATCTTATTATTTAAAAAATATTAGGATATCACATCAAATTTCATGATGATGATTCCTTTCCTAGTTTTTTAAATTGATAGTTATAATTTAAAAATAAGACAAATATATTTCTATTTGTTGAAAAGTTTATAAAACGATCATGTAGATTCATTAAAATCTTACCGGACGCAACTTCTCGTTGCTTTTTTCACGGAACCTCATATTTTTTAATGCCATGCAAAGCTCCATTCCACAACGTTCCATTAATTACCAAATGTAAAGATCGGCGGACGAGGAATAACGTTGTTGCTGCCGCGTGTGTTGCAATCCTGCCATTTCACTGCCAATACATCACGATCCGGCACATCGACTAGGCATCATTATCGCTAAATTGGATGTGTATGTATATGTGTATGCGTGTATGTATAAAAAAAGTCATAAAAGTTACTATACACAGTCTATCATATGTATCGGTGACATCGAGGCTCGCGGGGGCTCGAGTCATACGCGGCATAATAATCGCGCTGATTAGAGAGAACCATTCGAAATTACTCGAATTAATGGAATATCCGAATAATCGATGCGGATAATCCAAATATCTCGATGTGTGAACGTGACAAATCGATACCGAGATAACGTACGGCAAAGAGAGTGAATCGCATGAGGATTTGCCATCACTATGGCTATTCTAAACAATAGCATTTACGCGATATCGACAAATATCGAGCGATTCGATAATCATAATTTGGTTGAAGAAGAAATAAACATCTATTTAGATATCATAATTTGAATATATCCCATAATACCGAATTAATAGAACATATTTAATATATATAGTTCGCGCTACAAAAAGGATCCTCAATATTAGCGCTAAGTAAAATTATGTATCGATTCTCTTTGTGATGATCGAACGCTACAAAAATATTGATTGAGTTATTTTAACTATTCTTTTTTTTTAAATAAGACAAATAAAAACGCGTGTATGTATATTTTTTCATCTTGGGAAACAATGTTATCCGTCCCTGTGATTTGCGAAGCCGCAACTTGATGCGACCAAGGGTTAAATTCGAGTATTCGAATATCGAGTGAATAGAAGACGAGCGAACCGATTTGATTAATCGTTATTAAATATGTACAAATCACGAATGTGTGCGCGCGCGCACACACACACATTCAAATTTTCAGATATTCGAATACCGAATTATTCGAGTGCTCGCCACATGTCATCGGATGAACGAATGTTAATCACGATTTGTCGGCGCAAAAAATTGCAAATGTTCGCCGGCGGATGTCTTCAACGACCGGAAGTCTTCCGGACGAGGGAATACTGATATACTGAGATGGCAATGGCAACAAAATTAAGAAGAAACACAATGGACGCACGTTGGGCAGGTGGCACTCGTTTCTGAGACACAACGGACACAAACGCACAAGGAACAGACAGACAGACAGACAGACAGACAGACAGACAGACAGACGGACAGACAGACAGACAGACGAACAGACTGATAGACAAACAGATAGATAGAGAGATCGGCATGTCAAGAATGTAGAAATCTCTCTCTCTCTCTTTCTCTCGGTGATTCGTTGTTTATTTAAAACAAATTCTTTCCTCTCCTCAAATTTCGCGTCTCTATTTTTTTTTACGCGCGTTTTCACAATTTTATATCGCTGTTCGTTCTGCGTACATTCTTCGGTTTATTGTTCGCTCTCTTTTGCACTCTTTTACATACTATCGATTAAATCTCTGTGTCGTCACTCCGAACCGCGACTCGCCAGAACGATAATAACGCTTGCTAATAATATTCAATGACAATAATAATAATAGTTACAATAATAGGATAATAGCGATTACAATAATAATAATTGTCGTAATCGTATAATAATGATCGCGATGACCTACAATGGCGGCGAGAAATGTTTTCTATTCTCCCCCTTTCTCCGGTTCACCGCAATCCTTCTTTCCACTCCTCGCATCACGTATGTACATATATATATAGTAATAATTATTTCATTTCCTTTATTATAGCATCGGTTAATGTTTAATTAATGACGCTTCACACATTCTCTCCCTCTTTCTCTCTTTCTTTTTTCTCTCTCTATACAGAGATAATATAAACACTATACCGATGATGACAATAGCGGTGATGTGATGACACGCGACGCGGATGGCGTGAGCTCGATATCGTCACGAAATTGAAAATTACGAGAAACAAGAATTGGGTCCCTTAAATATAACGATCGCAAGGATGTGATATCTTTATGATAATTCAGTCGTTTAAATTCTACGAGATATTATCAGGCTCCTGAAAGAATAACATTTTGTGCTTCTTTCTCTAACATTGCCTTTCTATTTGTAATTATCCCTAGATAACATTACCGCATATTACTTTCGTTGATCGTCCTATTAAAGTTGATTCATGCTAAAAATGGTAATATAATTTTTATATGTAATATAACCGATAAAACTGATTAACCGAATGACAATATATGAAAAGGATTAAGAGAAGATAGAGTCATCATATCTACGTTTGATACATTATCATCAAGCATAGTAAGCGACAAGAAAGTAAAAAAAATAAATATATAAATTATTACACATTTATTTAATTATTACCAAGCGAAAAAATATAATAATTGTTAAATTGGAATAGAAATAGTCTTGTTGCTTTCAATTCTTATTGTATGATTGATATTAAAGATGAAAAAAATTATTTGCTAAAATTTAGAATTAAAAAAAAATTGTTTATATTTTTGATGAAAAGTGGGTTAACAATTTTCGCTTATCATACTTGATGACGTTTTGACATAATCAATTTAAAAATTGGTTACACTTTACAGGTCGTCGGTATTTCGATGTTTAAATGCCGATTTTATATCACAATTGGAAGTTATCTACTTTTAACACGCATGCAGAATTACCATTCTTGTTATATAAATTGTGTACGTTTCCAATGATGTCATGAATAAAGCACGAATGTTTCTATTACAAACACATTGATTGTCAACTTTTTGTGACTACAAAATAATGTATAAGAATCAAATGTTGATAGCGTGGAAACACTGAATAAAAGATTATGTGCAATTTAAAAAAATAATGGTAGTTCATAGCATTTCAAAATCGCATATAAATTGCTTTATGCTAATTTACGATCTGATTTATCAAATCTGGTTTGAATGCGCCGAGATATATGTAGCTGAAAAAATAGCAACGATATAAGTCCATCACGAAATGTCCTAAAATGTTTTTTCAACGAATGTTTTTCGCCATCGAATATAAAATATAACGGCGAAGAATACAAGAATTCCACAGTTATACTTTCGTCGTATATTTCAACTCGTTTAATTAACAACAAAATATATCATTGCTTTAGAAATAAAAACAACCATATATCTTTACAGTATCTGAATTTCGTCACGCAAATAAATATTATAAACATTTGCGACTGTAAAATAAATATATTAAGTGAATGAGATGCGATGCCGTCTTGACGATTCTTTTCGCTGCTCTTGCCACTGTCGCGTGTATTTTTTTTTTCACATGCGCGTTACAATTTACTTAATAAATTATTCCTTTGCACGCACGTCTCTCTCTTCTTCATTTCGACGTCTCGCGTACTCTCTCATTCTCGCTTGCTCTCGCACACGCAAACGCGGGGATGTATACGCAGGCACAGGCACGAATCTCACGCACACGCGTACGGATCACTCTCACACACGTGTGTGTTTCTTGACGGGCACACGCGCCGTACGCGCTCACGCACGCACGTAGAACGCAACACACTCTTGTACGATAAATACATGTAATGAAATATATTTCAAGCCGACTTAATGTAGGATAACAGCTTCATCTTCATTTGTATATCTCGTTTTAGGTCGTAAATCTAGAGGATTGGCACGAGTCCGCCGTACGATTCGATTAGTTAGAAAAAATCTAGAATTTTCTTAATTACCCGTAATTTTATCGTAAACATTTAACTGTAGATTCGATACGTTCTCTTATAACACACGTTTCTCGCCTACGTTTTTTTTTTTTTTTTACGGATATAACAAAACGCTCGTTACGTTACTTTTTTTTTCTTTTCTTCCTCGTGTATTACGCGTTTATGTAGCTCATGTATGGCCGCGCATGTATGTATGCGCATGTGTGCGTGTATGTGTAATAAGATGTAGGTTTGTTCGATGCGTGTAATGGTGCGCAGCGTGTGTACGCTCGTGTGTACGGCTATGTACGTTTATACGTATATAACATGCGCTTATCTGCGTTTTATCCTTAATTCCCCTTAGACACTTGTTACCTCGTTACCTTTAATTAACGCGACGTCGTAATCGTCATAATCGTCTCCCGAGCGACACGATTCAGTCATCGAGATTGCTAATGAAAAAAAAAAGGGAGATGAATGAATGAAGGAACGCGAAGATACGCGGAGAGGAAAGGAAAAACGGGAGCGCGTCGGAGTTTCGATCGGAAGGGGAGTTTAAAACTGATCTCCCATACCAGCGACGCCACTAACACACCCTTACATACGAGACACCGACGGGATAATGTTATCGAGGTTCGCTGATTCTCGAAGAAAGTTTTCACATTACTCATCCCGTCGCAACTTTTTCGTTCCTAAATTATCGCTAAACGTAAAAGGAGCAAAATGCTTTTCTTCGCTTATATTATACAACAAAATAGTCGCCAAGAAGGAGGATGCGTTTGTAACGATTGTAACGTGACTAGCAAGGGTGAGATGTGTGCATCAATAGAACTAAACTCCGCTTCCATTTCGAGATGTACAATATATTTCGTAATCGTGAAAAATGCGCGGATATATCGGGGTGAGACAAAAAAAGGAACGTAAACCGCGAGGAATATTTTACCTGGGAATAAAGAGAGATTTCTCGCAGTCTTCGATAAGTGTTCGCAACTCATTTAACGTTCGCTCCTACAGTTATATCGGTATCTTCCTTTTTCTCTCCATTAAAAGCAGGCATTAGTCCGAGATTACCACTAGCTGAAAAGAAACCGTTCGCTCTCCCGCTGGCAAAATTCGCGGACGTAATTACGACTCCTCGTATCGGGGTCCGCCGATCGAGATGTCGAGTCTAAAAAAGCGCGCCGTTCTTTCCCCTCCGCTTAGTTTTGGTTTACAGAAGCCCTCCGTCCAAACGAAAAGTATTACGCGACGAGGGAGGATTCCTCTTCCTTTTGCGGTATATGTGTATACGCGTAGAATATACCAGAATTGAAAGAGGACACGTACATCTATGCGCGTCCTATGTCGTAAAAAGTGCCGAACGATCGACGGCATTACGCGAAAATATCCCTTCGGCCCGAAAATCACGCTGGCTCCGCCGTGAAATCCAACATTCTCTAACGTAAAGAGAGAAGGCGACGTGACACGACCGAATGAGAATCGCTGATCAACGCGAAACGTCGTCTCCGGTAATCCGTTTCGAAAACGCATAGAGATGGCGACATAATATTCTGCGAACGGCGACGGTCTATTAGGAAATTGTCTATGTCCGCCACCTCCATCCTCGCTGGAAGCATTTTCGATCTTCGTCCCAGCTATTCTCGCTGAAAAATATCCATCTTATCGTCTCTACGTGTCATCGAGTTCTCGGTGCCTTAATTTTTGCAGATTTCTATTACGTGTATATTATGTGTATGCGATGTATCAGGAATCGTACGCTCTCTCTCGATTATACTCGGAAAAATTTCAATTTCATCTTCCATTTAGCGCTCTTTAATTCTCATCATCACCTTACATTTCTTAAACATTTTTAAATGAATAATTAATTAAAAAGCATGATATCTTTCAATCACTTTTTTCGAGATGCCATCTGTCGAAGCTGCTAACAATTTGATGAAAGGGAACTATTGAAATTCTAATTAATCCCTTAACGCGATTCGGAGAGAAAGCGCGCGAAACTGCGACGACGCTTCTATTTGTAGGCGTGTGATGCGTGTATGTGGGTGTGTACGTGCGATGCGAAATATGCGCGTGCATATCCGTTTTCCCGCGTCCCTTTGGCACCCTCGCAGCGCGAATAAACGCTGCCGAGAGTGGACCGCGAAGAACTGAAACTGTCGGCGGCGCCGTCAATCATTCCCGGGCGAGCGCGAGAAAAATCACTGGCGCCGCGAGAGATACTCGCCGCAAAATACGACGGCGATAATCTTCCCCGGCCTTTTTACGCGCTTTTAAATTCTCTCCTTCCTCTCTCTCTCTCTTCCTCTTCTTCTTTTTTTTTTCGTTTAATCGTAGAAAATGTGAGGCGTTACAAAAAGGTGTCCCGCGGCACACACTCAACGCACTTACTTCCGCTTCTCTTCAGATGGGCTCCCGGTTAGTCACGCGATCCCCCGTCTTGCATTCGCTCGCGTGTTCGATCGCGAGGAATGAATGGCGCGAAGTGAATACAGGACTGCGTCGAAGAACATCTCGTCCGGCCTGTCCGGCCTGTTTCGTCCCTTTCCACTTATTCCCGTCTGACTTCTCAGAGGCCCACTCTCCGCCACCGCTTCCGCGCTTTTCTTCCTCCTGCGTTTGGCTTTCGGGGACGAGTAGAAAAAGGGGGGAGGGAGTGGATAGTTTCACTTATTCTTCCGTGCTCTTTCCGTCATTCACCCGCCACGATGGCGGCCGTCGACGAACTCGACAACAAATATTCAATGGATGGCCCTGCTTGGTGTGGCCGGAGCAATAAGAGTCTGATTGTCTTAACAATACTGTCAGTTTTACACGAGAGAGAGTTCCTCTTTCTTTATTAATAAGTCATTTATATATAGTAATTATTAACAGTTGTGTTTGCGTGTGTTTGTGTGTGCCGTAATATTTTTTTCTGAGTGAGTTAATTAAGTAGCACTCGATATACTCTAAAGGTGAGAGTTATTATTAATATTGTTATTTAACGTTATTTTCATTACGAGTATCTCGTTAGTATTATTAGTATTATTGTTATTATTATTATTATTATTATTATTATTATTATTATTGTTATTATTATTACTATTTATCACTATTATTACTATGCATTTATTATTCTTATTATTATAGTATTATCGTTTTTTCTACCGTCGTTACAATCGATCACTTATATGGGTATATCATCGTTCATTTATTATAATTATTAATGTATCTCGTTATCACACTATTCTTACATTTAGCTATCTACTATTTCCATCCTCCTTTCTTAAGCTTCCTCTTCTTCAAGAACGTATCGCGTATCGTACGTATCGCGTAATCGATGTCGCGCGTAATTTACAAACGGGTCAACATTACGCGACAAAGGGCCGATAAAGTGATAACAGTGTTCCTCACGGTCCTCCCGCGCACTCGTGTGATTAAATGTTTATCTATTTATACGATCTATTTATACATCCGTTACGTTTGCGGACTGTCGTTTCGCGACGACAACAATTAATTCTTTCATTCTCGTTCTCTCTCTCTCTCTCTCTCTCGTTCTCTCTCTCTCTCGTTCTCTCTCTCTCTCTCTCTCTCTCTCTCTCTCTCTCTCTCTCTCTCGATTACAGAGAATATAACTTTTATTTTATTTTTAAGTAACACATATACAACGTTGAGCAAAGATTTCGATTAAATCCGTTCGAAGGGACTTCGAGTGTGTCTCCCGTTTAGTCCCCGGAAATGTGTCCGCTCGGCGACCATGTGTGGTGTCTCGATAACATTAAACCCTATAATCGCTAATCGTGTTTTGCGCACACGTCGATCGCAGACATCCCATCAACGCGTTATCGATGATTTTCATGAATCTTAACATTACGTAACCGTCGAGAAAATTCCAATTAAATCGCATGAATTGTTAAGCTTCTTCCTCTCCTTTGATCGCGCAAAAAAAAAAACATCACACACGCTCGGCCCTTCCGCTGCCTCGATCATTAGATGTATCTACGATCAGGTTTATAGACATAGTATAGACCTAGTATTTTTTATGTTTACAATGCTTTAATTTAAAAACTTAAGGTAAAAGAAGAAGAGATAACTGGAGGTGTTCTTTCTCTCTATTCGCGCTTGTGCAGTGATATTATTAGCGGTGACTTATAGCAGAATAGAAATTTGACATATTCATATGATCGAACAATTAACTGTTTAGCTAGCTACCTCCTTAATTAGAGAAAGACGAAACGTCCAGCTATCGTTTATCTCTTTTCACCTGTTCCTTAGAATCTCTCATGCTCGATGCTCGGTTTACTATGTCTAAAAACTCCCAGCAAATACACAAAGTAAACGAACTCTTTTCAGCATTTCGTGCGTATGTTTTTCACAGATAATTCGTTTTGATATACATTTAGGATGCATTAAATTAAATATCGAGGATTAAACGCATCCACGCGTATACATTCGTTGCATTAATACGCTCTCGCGCTCAGCGCAATAGTAACGAATGGAATTCGTTATACGCGCGGCAAAGAGATCAAACTGTTTCCCGTGTTTTAAAAAGCATCCATGCGATTGGCGAATTTCCCCCTCGTTGATAGCTGTGCTGGAATTTTATAAATCCCAACTAACGTTTACACACACATACAACCACGCACAAAGCTGCGAATTAAAACGCAAACAACGAAAGGACCGCGCCTGTTTGCACCCCTTGTTACGAAACGTCGAAAGCCGACGACGACGACGCGACGACAATCGAATAACAGTAACAGTGCAACAACGGTGATAGTTAGATTAAGGTTAGCGATCATTATATCGACGATTTATAGCGACTGCCGTGGCTCATAACAAGATTGTCTCGTTTGTCGCGTGCATTCGCGGCGGCGAAAATGTGTGGCGGGCAGACGTGTTTTATTCAGGAGGGGGGGAAAAAAACACAAAAGCAAAATCTACCTCGCCACCTCGATATTTTCGGCGCCATATCGATGGACGTCGTCGTCGGGCTGACGTATTTTTCGCGCGGCTTCTAAAAAAAGGGGAAAGAGGAAATCGAGAAAGTCCCATTGTCTTTCCGCGCCGGCCAGTTGTTTCGCTCGCGGTTTTTCGACGGCTTTGTGCCGACAACCACAACCGACAACGGTGGTTGTCGCGGGCGAGCCCCCGATTATAATTCAATCCGCCCGACCGCGTCGCGTTCGTTTACATTTATCTCCCTCCCCTATACAACATATATATGCACGCTCCTCGGGGATTCAGGGGAGAAACTCTGTTGGAAAAAATCCCGGCAAGTTCCTCTGGGAAATGTAATCGAGCGACGTCCTCGGCGTATTTCTTCCGTGCTGAGAATCCTCTTCGATCGTCTAATGACGACGTCGTCGAACAAATTCGCCGCAGGTAACGTTCGCGGGAATGTCTTTGACGGCCGCCCTCGTCTTTGACGACCGACGATGAGAACCGTCGCTCCCTCGTGAAATTTCGAGGGAAAACTACTCCAGTGTCATCGACGTTGACGTGGGGATAAACAGAGAGCAAATACGATAGTACGCGTCGTTTCGCTCAAAGAAATATTCCTGCAGCTACGTAGGCGTTTCCTCGACGATCCTCCGCCGAGGAAACGCAGACGAGGAAGGGCAGAAGAGAGAGAAGACCCGACGAGATAAGCGGAATCACGCGGAAAAGGCGTTGCTCCCCCGCTGTTTTCACGACGCAACTCCGTCGCGTTGTTACGAAGCGATGGTATCCTCGAGATTATATAGGCAGTTGGTGTCTTGGTCGAAATACTTGTGTAACCGCTGCGTCAGATTCAACAGTTCTGGGCCTCTCCTCTCTGCTCGCCGCCCGTTTGATGATTTGCGCCCTGTGATCGGCGATACAAAAGAAAGTCGTTTACTTCCTATTTCGGCAGTCTGTGGCATTTGGTCGAGTTCTTCGATTATTTTCTAGAGCGGCACCTGATTACGCCATTACTGATCGTCCCGAGCATGTCGGTGCGAAAGCTGCAGAGAACGATCGGCGAAAGTGAGACGAGGAACGTCGCGCGACGACGATACGAAAGAGAAAGGGGAAGAAGAAGCCGCGTTGCTGCGCGAATTCCAACGCTTCCCTTTCACATCTTGGCTCCAGACGCGCTCCGGTGGATGAGTGATGAGAGATGCGGCGAGAAGAGACGCCCAAGTCGGACGAAGAATCCATAATTTTCTCCTCGCGATTGTTTCCTCCCCTTCGTGTCACGAAGCCGATTATGTCCCGACTGTTTAAACTCAATCTCACGAATGGAAGTTCTCTATTTGAATTAAAGCAAATCCAGTTTCTCCTTTCCCACGTTGCCCTCTAGCCTCATTATTTCCTCCGGGAAAGAGTTAATCGCTTGAAATTGTTGTGACTGTTCCAAGTAACCTTTGTACCGAACTTGGCGGAATATTATGTTTCGTCTTCTCTCTTGTGGCGAAATAGGTAATTTACTTACTTGCAAAGCGAAGTACAGTTCAATTCGAAGTTCCGAGGAAGCGTAAGTAAATCAACAGTTAAGTAAATATGTCTTCCAAGTTGGATCAGCATTAAAACTACTTTCACATCCAATAGGGCGTCCTCCTGTCATCCGATTGAGATCATACGATGGAGCTCATCTTAAACACAGATCTCCGTACGAATGACAAGAAATGAACAAACTAAATCAAGCAAGTGTTTCTTTCTTTTTCTTGCCACTTTTGCAGTAATTCATCTTCCAGAATCATGATTATTTCCACGACGATTCGCTTCGATGACTTTCAGGAAAATAAATAATTCACTTTTTTTCATCGACTTGCAATGTTTCGTTGACGTCTAAATCGGAGTCTCGCACGACACGCGTCCATCAATCAATTACTCTTCTCATCGAAGTGTGCACTTCACTTGGCGTCGCAATCGCGAATACCGCGTAATCGCGTTTGCAAAAGAGCGAAGGCGTACAGACGAGAACAAGCTTCTCTCGCGACGATGGGAAAAAAGGAATCGCTTTGTCGACGGTTCGATATCGTTGACGCGATCCGCCATCGCTAAAGACACGATCCTTCGAAAGTTCTCCGACATAATTGGCGCGACCGTACACAAAAGAGTCTCATAAAGTCGAAGGGTACTCACAGGAAGACATGCGATAATAATTCTCTGCTAAATCACTCCGCCTTAATCGAACGCCTCGCCTCGTTGAAGGATCGACCCGCGTCCTCGAACGCTCGAGAGTTCGCGGTCTCAGAGATGAGAATCGTCGCGGAAAGCTCGACGCTTAAAGACGCTCTTAATTCGAAGACGCCCTCGGAACAAGCGAGGAATGACACGCCGCAACCTTTTATCGTTGCTTTATAATTTTTTATCGCGGACAAATTCTATCATTCTTCATAATACAATGATAAATGAATAGAAATTTTTATAATATTTTTAAGAATGAAGCACAATAGTCGTTATACTTTAGATAAGAATAAAAAATAAATTTTTATTCGGTTGAAATTATTAACGAGAACAGAGAAAAAAAGATTTTTAATATATTGATATAAATATGTATTAATATTTAAAATAGAGAGAAAAGTGTGTTTTATAAATACAATATTATTTATATAAAAATTCATTCATATGTAAATATTAATTTTCATTAATTATAAAAAAATAAATACTCAACTCTTTCACTCGCTGTGTAACGCTGATTTTTCTCACGCAACAAAATGAAATTCCAATTGTTTCCTTTCTTTTATATATATTTAGTAAATTTTCTCTCTTTTTTCAGCGTCGCATTCCTCCCTCGTGCGAAAATGTCGTGGATACTCATCGCACAAAGCTTTTTAAGACACCAATGTAACAAAAATTTACACTATAATAATTACTGCGTTGGCACGCACTGTCGACGAAACGTTTTGCCCATGGCATTTATTCGGCACGAGATATGATCTCGTGCATGCGTGCCGGAAGGGGAGTTAAACTTTCACGAACAATGCAAATTTATTCGCACGCCACGAAATAAATTCGTGAATCCAGGGAAAAAGTTCAGATTCAATGATTTTTGCGAACGCTATAAAACTTGAATGTAACGACATATTTTTATTTTTTTTTTCTTTTATTTGCGATTAATCGTTTCATATCAAGAGTTTTTCTCAATTATTTGTTTACACGGTGATTAATATTTTATCAAATCGCAACTTGCCACAATATGATTGATGATTGATTCCATTAAAAAATCGCGTCAGTATAAAAATGACGAAAAAGACAAGAAACGTTTTTACACGTTTATGCCGAATTTTCATATACTTTCACACGACAAAAGTTTGCACGTTTACGAATAACTTCATTAGTCTTTTATTGTGATATATTGTACAGATTTGATGGTGCAATGGCGTAAAACTAAAAGAGTAGTATATTATCGAAATAATATATTATTTTTCTGTTTAGTTAAAACAGGGCAAAAAATATCGAAGGGAAAAAATTTAGTATTTTATAAGAAGAATATTCAAATCGAAACTATTTCAAATTATGTTTGCTTCTCAATGTGATAGAATTACATAAATTGCTCTATCGATTTATACCTGAATGACGAAGCTATTAATAAAAACACCAATCGATAATGCGAAATAAGGTAATAATATTATCGCGATGAAAAGTTCCTATTATGATACATACAAATAATGAGATTGCACGATTTCTTTTATCCATAAATTTCTCCGCGAGTAGATTTTTCGTGATTTCTTTCTTTTCTGCAGCTTTCTTCCCGCGCGTTTTTTCTTGACGGAAAATACCCCGCAGAAGACATCGATTCCCGTCGAATAATAATATTCATAAATAGTGCTCGCCGAACGCGAAGGCAAAATGTCAATTTATCATTAAGACAACCGTTCTCTTCGTCCCATGTTTCCTTCGGAAAAGTTACTTCACCCCGAAATCGCTCAGTGCATAAGAGTGCTTCGTGGAACTCTTTGAGCTTCTGATAATAAGTGCTTGTTTCATTGAGCGTTTTGCGATTGTGACCCACAATTTCGTACGCGACGATTTTTCACGACAGTACATCTTTCTCTTTTTAAAATTCGATCATATATAATTAATATATAATTAATCAGATTTACTGTTAATGCAATAATTGTGTGAAAATTCATTATAATGCAACAATAAATCAGAATCACGTATTAATCGAATAATCTGTAATCGTTCAGAATGCGAAACATGAATACAACATGTTATGCCCTAATTTTAAAGCAAATTTAATTTGCCGAGTGTTAAAGAGAAAGATATTAGTAAACAATTTTCCAAAGTGACATCTCGTTCAAATCGATTAGCTTTCGAAAACAGATTCGACATGTCCCATACAGCGCATTATGCCTGTAATGTCACGAAATATCTAGAATTAATCGCAATACATTTCGCGCGCAGCGCGCACAAATTGTTATTGCAGCAAATATTGGTACACCAAATTTCCGGCTATATATTGCTGACTGAAAGATTATTGTTCTGATTTTGCTGATTGGCACCAAAATGTTATCGGGTTTACTGTCTATCACTTTTTCATGCATTACCAATAATTAACAGAATTATGATAGACCATTCGAACTCGTATGTTTGTCGAATCTTGTCGAATAAGACGCGAAAAAGAGCACTTTGTTGCCGAAACAATTATAGAAATAAAGAAAAGCGGGGCTTTACTTTACCAATTACTGCTCCAAAAACTTGCATATAAAACCGAGCCGTCAAATCGATAATAACGCAAAAATCACACAACCGTGTCTCCGATCGCCAATGTTTACGTATGTGGGTCGCACACAATCCAAGAGATCTACCTAAAATTACTTATGCGAAGTATTCTTACGATTTATTAAATTACTTAACGACCTATTTCGCGTTTCCCTCGCGCATATATATACACGAATTTGTACAGTTTCTATATATTCGCGCGTGTAATACACAATACGCTATAATAATAATATATAATTCGTTTTCGCGGATACATTGATGGTTGCGAAAAAGTAGGAGTCTTAAGGCAGGAAGACGGGTTTCTGTCGAGATTCGCGATGGCTTGTCATCTCCTATTCTCTCATCGTCTCTATCCTTCCCGGGTGTTTACGCGCGTCTGCCTCGATTATCCTCGTATTCTTGCGGATCGACTGCAAACCGATGAATAAGATACATCGCGTTCGTAAGTTCGTTAAGTTCCAAAGTTCAACGATTGAGCGCATTCAGCGGGAAGAACGATCGTACAGCAATTGAATGTTATTGACATGTATTTCTAGATTCAACGAATCGAGATTCGATAGCAATTCAATCGCTATTCAACTGTTGTCTCTTCTGAATGCACACATTGATGATCACAGTGTAATTTAACGCTGCACGCATGATCCGTTTTCTCTCATTCATCGACCTGTCGTTCGTTAAATAATAATTAAACTGCCGGATCGACGGTACGTAGGATGCTACAAAATTATTATTCATTACGCGTAACTTTAAATGAATTTGTTTTCATTGCTGTTTGATATAACTCACTGAAGGAAAATTTCACTCGTATACTTTTCAATTGGCATGTTAATCCAATTGTTCATTCGTATGTTTTAAAGTTAAAAAAAGAACAATTGCAACTCTGAAATATCAGTGACATCTCTTAAGTGCGTCTCGTTTTGACTAAGGATTTCCAGATAATTCTGGGCATTCACGTAAATTTAATTGGTTGCAATTTTTTTTAATTTTTGATAATTAAATACCTCGATAAAATTAACTTAAAATAAAGTTCGATTTCGAGATAAATAAAAAGTAGCATTTCATTTCCTATTATTTGTTCTATTTCTTGTTTATCCCGAAATTTGATTCTCTAACACAATCCTTCTACAGTTCAATGACTATTAAACTCTTTGATAATACACATACATATATACACATAAATAAACAGCATCCTTTGTAAATTGTATTCTAATCACGTTTCATTGAGAGAAAGTCTCTTTTGACGTTTGTTAAAATTTCGCAAGACTACGACGTATCTGCTTCATCTGTTTGCTTTTTCGAGTGACGCGTACATACACGAGTAGCGTACGCGGGAAACTCTGTACATACCTAACACCTTGCGAAAATGAAATTTGCGATGCAATTTCCTAAAACGATTAGAGATAACTGTAGGCGCCTCCACGCCACGCGTACTCGTGTTCTCGTGTTGATTCTCCAGACACGATGCGACGACCTCTGAATGTGTAAATTTAGAGACGTAAGAACGAGAAGCAGAGACTTTGGAGCATGTCCAAGTGTATCGCGTTTCTAAAGATACGGATCGATGCACTTGCGGCGATTTCGCAAATGTATAAGAATGAAGGAAAATCGCGATACAAAAATAATAATAAAAATTAAAAAATCTTGCTCGAGCTAGAGCTTCAAGCCGGCTCACCAATCGATAACTAATGAAGATATTGTAAGAAGAACATATTCATTAAATTGATTGCCGAATTATTATATAAATTTGCGTGTTCCATGTTACTTAATCAACTTCCCTTACTCTTAATTACTTTAAATCAGCGGCGCGATACAATCAGCTGATAGATACACGAAGAGCGAGATCTCGTTAAATTATGGCATCCTAAACGTAATTTCTCGCGATATAAAATCCGATAGCTAAATAATCATTAAATACGCCGCCTACGCTCGCGCGTGCACTCGAGAGTAAAGTGCGCCAGGCGAGTTGCGAAAAAAGGATGATGGAAATAACGCGGCGGAAAATCCGCGCGAAATATGATCTCTCGAGCAGTCGCGGGACACGAAATCAGAACTTACTTACCTAATCCACGTACTCACGTCCTTGGTTCGTTCGATTGTTCGTTTGTTCGTTCGTTCGTTCGTTTACCTTGCACGCCCGTCCTAATTTTCCACCGCCGTTTGCACTACTAATGAATCACGTTTCTGCCAAAGGCTGAAGTGACTGAAAAATTCAATTACACCGGCGAGCTTCGTTCCCAGCCTGGCGCGGGTGTAATGAAATACTCCGGACGCGGAATTTCGCAAAATGAAAGGAGAAAGAAGCGAGGGTGGCGGAGAAGGGAGAAGAAAACGGCGAATGCCGAATGAAAACAGAAATCGCAATTATCTCGCGACCCGATTTGTCTCTCGATCTGACAGGTAACGGCTCCTTTTCTCTCTCTTCCTCCCTCCCTCTCTCTTGCTCCAGAGATGTATTATTTATAATACAGGTATGCATATGTTACGAGTGATCATACTTATTACTTGTAAGAAACGCATACGTTCGACGCAGAATGTTCGAGGTACATTTAATTTTCTTCAAAGATTTAGATGGATACCATAGCTTTGCTTTTATTGAAGTTTCATGCTCCAAGTTGGGATTCTGTTAAAACTCGTGCGAAATTTTGAAGAACTAGAATATAGAAACGTGACGGGAGATGAAATGAAATAAAGGAGCGATAATCGCCAAAAATGCCGGAATCGTCCGCAGGATGCGATGTTTCAGCTACAAACGATAGCTTCTCAATCATTAGTAACTCGCCATGTCTCCGCTGATTATCGAGGCTATCGGAAAACTACGCGTACCTCATTTCTACAAACTTTTTTCTAGCTATTTTTCCTTAACACGGGAATGGGAGGAGGCAAAGGTGATTCGATTACAGGAAGACGCGTGATTGGAGCCTCCTGGCGATGTTTACGGGGTGAAGAGACTCTAACAGAAGGGACGAGAAAAGAGTTGTTCTGCCCTTCCGGCACGTCACCCGCGCATTTCGTTGATAATGACGATTACAATCGATAGCGTCTAATATTTATACAGTTTCACCGATATATATGTATATACCAAGTTATGTAGCTTTTATGTAACTGCGTACAATTTTCCTGTAGCGACTGTTCAACGGAATAACAAAACGAAGAGAGAATATTTCTTTTCCTTCTCTCTCTGTTCTTTCTATACAAGATTGCATTTCAACAGCGCATTATGCGTAATTTTGCGATATACATTTATCCTTCGATGTAGTTGGAACGCCGTAATTATTCGAGGATGCAGCTATGTAATTCAATTCAACATTAACGATTCGATTGAATAATTACGTCAATCGAATTTCCAAAAGTTTATTCGATTCCAATCTAGAAAATTGTAGAGGCCAGTTACATAATTTTTACATAACTTTCTACAATTCTGAGATCTTTCTGAGCCATTAGGGAAGATCCAAAGTGGACCGAAATATTCGACGCTTTCCTGTACGTGTCTTTCTCGAGACAATACTTACAATTATATCGTAAATACTTACGTACACTTACACAGTTGCGCTTGGGCTCTAAGCGGGCCCTTCTTTTCTCATAACAATTCTACGATAATGATGATCGAGAAAATTGCGCCGATTATACAATTTTCGTGATCGATCGTAGCTAAAAAGTCGAGGCGACGCGACCGATCCGCGGACTCGCGACCCCTAATTCAAAGTCCGATACTTTAAACGCTCCTTCTATGTACATTTCTCGTCATTTTATCGTGCATTGTAATCGATTATCACCGATTATACGAACAGTCTATATGTAACTAACATTATATTCTTATCGTCGTTGCTATCACCGTTGCTATCATCCTCCACTTTTTCCTCCAATCTTCTTCTCCTTCGTCGTAATAATCGTTACACGATCGCGTTAATTACATTGTTGTTCACGATTATCACACTCTCTCGAAAGAATGGTAACGGGCGGGCGGAAGGGGGAGGGGGAGGAGGGGGGGAGGGGGAGATGCGAGCCGTAAAGAGGATGAGAGGCGAACCCCTCTTCCTCTCGCGCGATAATCGATATTTATTTATTATCGTAGTAACGGTCGTTGGCGCGCGCTTTATCGGCTCGTGTGTTCCAGCCACGCAGTATCGATTAACCACCGTGCACGGACGAGAAATCGGGTCGTTCTCCGTGTGTATGTGTGTGTGTGCGTATGTATGTGTCTATCTGTCTCTCTCTCTCTCTCTCTCCTCCCTCTCTTCTCGCCCTTTCTGGCGAACCGACCAATTTTCGATGACAACATACGCCGCGGCACGCGAAAATGAGCCTTGCATTTGCGATCGCTCGTATGACAAACGCCGTTTGACGCAGCGCGTCTCCGCGATTTATTCCGATTATAGATTCATAACAAATCACGAATGCGCGGATGATGACGCGTCCGAAATATATTCCGGCTGCCAGGATAAATCCGGTGATGCTTATCGCGCGAACTGTCGATCGAATTCGGAATCGCGCAAAAAAAAAGAAAGAGAGAGAGAGAGAAAGAGAGAGAGAGAGAGAGAGAGAGAGAGAGAGAAAGAGAGAGAGAAAGAGAGAGAGAGAGAGAGAAAGAGACAGAAACTGCGTGTGCAGGAGCAGATTTAGAAAACGAGATAGTGCCCAACGATTTGTATCGCAAGTAAATTTTTCTCGCGGAAACATTTGAGAATTATCTTATCGTGTTGATGACGTAAAGTTAGTCAAAGGGATAGAGCGGTAAACCCATAAAGTTATTTTAACCCCCGCGTTACACGCAAGGGATTACCCCCTTTAATATCCCTCTCGATGTAAAAAACCGTATGTTACAAAAGCGGAACAGGTCTTTTTTTATAACCGTTACGAGCCAAGAGAATTTCTCGACATTCACGTGCGTGTAACGCGTTATTAATTAATCTCAAGCAATTAGTCTGACGTTTGTATACGGAAATATTTCGCCCCATGTACGAGAGAACAAATCAATTGTGTGTTTACTCGTCGAAATCTAGTTTCAAGATCCATTTAATAATTAGATGAATAAATGAGATCCCATTGTCATTGAAAATTGGTCGTGATTTATCTCGATTTCCCCGCCGATTATTTAGACACGCGTCTCGCGACTACGATAGACGCAGCTGCCGAACATCGGTGATTTTACAGTCACTGTCGACTCACCCGCCATTGTGCTCGCTCGCTTTTACCTTCTTCTCGCCTTCCGCACTCGTGTGCATGCATGTGCTTCCACAGACCCCTCCGCCCTGCCTCGTCCTCCGTGGTTGCCTCGTTAATTAATCGCCGAGAAGCGAGGTCTTCCGTCATTCTTTCCACCTCGAGGGAGGGTTGATCCCTTTAGCGATCGGTAAGAATAAAAGCGATGATTATCGGAGCTCCCACGCCTTCTAGTTCCTCATCTCCCTTATCCACCCCTCGATATTTAGTCTCCTCGCAAACTGTTTCCTCGTTATTTCGAGAGAGTGTCAGCTCTCCTCCAATCTGGCTCCTTCTTCGATCGACTCGTTTAATCCCCTTCCCCCTTTCTCCGCGTTTCCGCACAAAGACACGTGTATCTTGATCGTAGCCGACGATCCATATGACGCGACAGCGAGACACACCAAAGCCTCCTGTCACATCTGTCACAATGTCAACAAGCACCGCCGCCCCGTGCGGCTTGGTAAATGGAATGTTCTCCTTCATCCTTCTCTTTCTCTCTCTCTCTCTCTTTCTCTCTCTCTCTCTCTTTCTCTCTTTCTTTCTCTCTCTCACGCTTGCTCGCACGCGGATTGTACAATTAATCAATTAATGTAATTAATCTTTTTACACCTATTATACACATATATGAAATATATTATACCATATTACCTTTTACGTGAGCAAATAAATTGATTATTATATCGCCGGGCAGGGGCCATGCGAGCGTTCTAACGCTCTTCTCGACCCTCGCCCCCTCTCGTTCCTCGTCGGCGTATAAACAATGTATACGTGTGTGTGTATGTGTATGTGATGTGTATAGATGTCAGACATAGAGTACGTACTCTCGTATGCCTATGAGTATGTGTACGCGTGCGTGCGCTCGTGTGTGTTTAATCTCCAGCGGCTCTAATTACGTCTTGTCTTCTCTCCCATCTCCCCGCTCTCCCCCCCATCCCTCTTTGGCTTCTTTCTCTCTCTAACGAAGTAAAACTATCCGAAACCGTGTCATCTTTAACTTCTGCCGCGTTCTTACCGTGGACCCTTATCCTTGGTATCCTTCTCATGTTCCGCGGTTCCTGTTTCGTCATCCCGGCTCCTGTTAACACTCCCTCCCCCTCGATGACGGAATGCTCTCGACGTGACTATGCCAGCCAATCGCGACGATACGAGCAAACACGTCGAGAGCTTTCTTGCGTCCCCGAGTGCTCCTCTTTCTCATTCCCCTCTCTCTCTCTTTCTTTCTCTTATTTTTTTCTTATTTATTTTTACAAGTATCGATTCGCGATGTGTATATGATAGAAAGAAGAAATAGTACGCAGCGCGTTGTAATTGATGAAGGAAAGCCGAAAAAAGAAAATGAACGAGATGAACCACGATTGATACTCGCGCTCCGGACGAGCCACCTTGAACCCTCGTGCTTTATGACTGAATTTTATAGGAGATTGAATTTGATCTTTTTATGACGGTAATATATTTACGTCGATAATCAACGTACAGTGTCATATAGACGAACGTTAATTCATATCTTTCGGAGAGCTTGCTTTTTCAACGTCGTAATTAATAATTAATCGCATTAATTAAATTGTTTTAATACAATGAAAAATAATTATCGTGCAAATTACTCAATCACAAAATAAAATAGCTTTTGTCAAAATATCCCACCTTCGAAATAAATATCGATATCCGTTATTAATATCGACAGACGAAAATTATTGCGATTATTTATTCACGACGTGATTATTTGTTCCGGCAATCGTGTGAATTGTTGACAAAATTGATTCTTGATTTAATTCTTTTAATCGTGAAACGCTCACGTAACTTTAGTTAAAATTATCGAAAAAGAGGAAATCGGGAAAAAGGATGATAATCGTCCCTCGATCGAATTCCGGCACGAGCTGGACGAACTGGCTCGTGGCCGAAACCGCCTTTTAGCATGGCGAACCCTATCGCTTTTATCCGAGCTATTCGATCGTCTTATTACCCTACCGACGCCACATTTATATCGTTTCTTGTTTCACAAGCCGACCAAGTGATTCAGACGGAGACCGACCGCGTCTAAAAATTGGCAGTTGTTTGCATAATTGTCGTTCAATTTATGCTTGCTTCTCTCTCGTGACTTTCGGTCCCTCTCGTCCCCTGATCTTCGAACGTGCGCGCGTTTTACGGCGAAGGGGGACGAGCGCCCAAACGCGAGCGACGACCCGTTCCAGAGATCGCCATTAATCAATGACATTAATTATGGGACAAATCGACGAGCGGATATGTTTCGCGCAAATTATTTTGCCAATCAATTATTCCCGGTAGTCATGCCTCTCGTCAGCTGCTTGAATGCTGTCCAGGCCACTCGATACGTCGGAATAATCGATCAATTGAATAATTTGCTTCGATAATTGGCCGCCCGTGTAAATGACTCGGATCGCGTCGATAACGGCACATCGATATCCGTATCAAGTGGCGATCGTTATTCGAGAGAAGAACGCCGATGATACCATCGAAAAGTGGATCGACAGATCGGTAGATGCAATGTTCCAGATTGTCATCCTGTCGATCGACCATAGATCCGCGCGGGTAAATTTCCGGATGTTTTGTAGCAAAAGTACATAATTTGGAAATACTTGACACGTTGAAATATGAAAGGTATTAAACTTGCAGGATACAAATAAGAAAGTTTGCAGAAAAATCTGTAAAATCCTGCGAGAGGGATGAGAATATCTCCGAAAAAACTTTCTTTAAAGCGCACAGAGATTCTCCTTCGCCGTGTCAACGCGAACGCGTGCGTGAAAATGTTTTTTTTTTTTTTTGCGCGTGTGCTCCACGAAATGCGTCGAAAGATGCACGCGCGTGTCCATACGTTAATATATCGCGTGAGTGACGTTGATGCCGGTACATATACGGTATATATGTATATATATATATATGTATGTGTATATGTATGTGCCAGACGCTTGTGTAATGTATCATATATGTATGTAAGTATAGATGTAAATGCGTGTGAATCGGTACCTCGGTGTACTACGCATCTCCTCGCGCGCTGTAAACGTCTTCTTATATAAAATCGGCAGTTCGGGCAGTTCGACGTCTCGCCGCACGACTCTAGCCTTACGTATGAAACCAGATTTACAAAAATACGGTGCGCGTGTTTTTCGCGTATTTGGCACTTTTTCACCTCTCTCTCTCTCTCCCTTTCGTCCAAACTCTCGCTTGTTCTGTCTCTCTTTCTTTCTTTCTCCCTTTCTCTCCCTCTTTCGCACCCATTTTCGCACTCATTCTCTCTCTCTATCGTTCCTTTTCGCGTTCCTCGTTTACTTCCTCCGTTTTTCCTCCCCGACACACACACATGCATACGCATACACACACGCATACACATGCGCGCTCTATCTCACTTTATCTCACTCTGTCACGAAAGCTCTCTTACTCTCGTGTATCATGCGGTCGCACGCCCTTATCTTATCTCCATCCCGAAGGGTAATCGGACCAAAGTTCAACCGATCTACCCTCTTCGAGGAGGGTTACAGTATCCCATTTCACGGATTTATCCGGCGGAATTTCATTCGTTCGTGATCCGCTCGTCGCATCGCTTGATCCCCTCACTTGCGTGTCCATCTTCTTGATGTCATCCGTCCGGGACCACGTATCTTTGGCACCAGCGTGAGTTCGAGAGAGGGTCCTCTTCCACGTCGACGCGAAAATCGGCAGTTTCGATGATGGGCGGCCGCGGGGAACGACGGCAACGACGACGACAATAACGACGACGACGACGACGACGACGGCAGCGGCGGCGGCGACGGCGACGTCGACGACGGCGACGGTGATGACGTGGACGACGCCGTCGTCGGCGATTAGGCGGCCGACACTGTGGACGCGGCACGAAGCCGCGCGAGATCGTCGACTAGTCCTCCTCGGGGCCCATGTTCATCAGCATCATCTTCTTCTTGGCAATCTTACTGTATTTGATGTCGATCGGCTTCGTCGTGTCATAGAGGCTCGGCGCTTGGAAGATAATTAACGCCGTGCCAAACACGCAGGCCAGCGTAAAGATCCAAAGGAAGATCCGGTCGAGCACCATCGCGACGTACTTCCAATCCTCCTCCACCTGGGGACAATCCAAACGAAACGTACGATCGTATATATATAATTAATTATTTATCTTGCTGTGAAATAATCAGCGTCCTTTCGGAATAATTTATCGTAAGATGCAAATTTAAAATTGCGTTTGTCAAGAACAATAGTCTTAAAAATTATAAAACTTTAATAATATAAGAGAATGTGTTGGATTTTTAGTTCCAATTTACTTTATACAGATAAATTAAACTTAAACATAATTTTTATTTAATTATTTGCAAGAAAAAAGAAGTATAAAAATTAGAGAAAAAATATATTTTTTAGCGTTTTTAACTATATATAACTATTAATTGTTTCGAAAAAATACTTATTTATAAATCATTTATATATTAATAATTATTTAAACAATTGTTTACAAAATTCTAAGTTTCTTAAAAGAAGCAATTTTTCTCAATAAAATTTTTATTGAGCATTTTTCCATTAATTCAACTACAGACTCATCTACACTCCGCATCAAAACAAATACGCATTCGCCTTCTATAGAGAAATGACCTGTGCATTCTTTGCATATGGATCTCGTAAAGACACAAGAGACTCTGGATCGCGAGAGTCTCTTGCGCGCATGTTTAGTATCAACAACTTGCCAAGCATATCTGTTATCCAACTTGCAGGGCATTTGGTATACGACGAGCTATAGGACGAGTTCCTATCTAATGTGATCCGCTGGAGCACTCTCGACATACTGCGTCAGCTTCTCGCATAGAAAGAAAAAGAAGGGAACGCGGAAAAGAGAAAAGGTCGATCGATCCGTCGCACTAACGGTGTATTGACTTCCATACAGATTCTCACTGCGACAAGGGGGATGCCAGGGAGACACGATAAAACAGTCTCACCCAATACTTTTATGATACTTTCACAAGGACAATGCACCAGGCCATTATTTCGCTACTACTCCGATCACCATTTCCCTCGTATTTTCTTCCCGCTCTGCTCGTCGCGAGATCCACGGGGGAAACATCTTTGCGCTGAGAGCATTTTCGATACGTGATCTTTAAGGTCAAGATATCAGAAAGCGAATAAACCCCCGATCTTCATTTTCCTTCCTTCCGTCCTTTTTCATCTCTTTGATAGTGCACGGGAAAACAACCATGTGTTTGTATAATCAAAATAATTAAAAACTAATAATCATTTAATTATGTCATACAAATTTGATGACGAAATATATTCATTATATAATGCATATATAATTTGTACATATTTAATTTAATATATATGTATTATATATTAAATTATATATTAAATTATATTTAATTTAAAAAACTGTGTTTACGCGCAATATGAAATTAATTATTAAAGATAAATTAATAAATAAAATTAAAGTATTTGATCAAAAATATAAAGCTTAGTGCCGATTTCTGCGCAATTTCGTTTAATATTTAAATGTTTCGTGTTGCAACCGAGTTTTTATTCAAACTCAACTCTTTTAAAATCTGACAAAGTATTGATAATATCTTACATTTTACATTTCATTTACATAAAAGGTTCCTTCGATTTCTTTTGTAATTTTATGTATATATATTTCGTATATACGATTAAAAAAGTATGATTCCATGCAAGATGAAGCGGTACTATGCGGTTCTACGAAATCGAGTTGAGCCAAAACTTGGCTACAACAACGAAATTGGCTACCGCATCATACTCTATCCTTTACTACAAAAAATACATTTGCATATTTTGTTATATATATGTGCATTTTGAAACGTATATATATATATATATATGTATGTATGTTATTACATGGTATACATAAAGTGATAAGCATACAATGTGCACTCGCTATGGATACACCCACATTGTTCTATATGGTGTATTTGATATACTGTTTCGAAGAAGATTTTTCAATGTAATTAAATAAATGTAAAATAAAATACAACTGTTATAAATATAAATTTCTTTTTTTCTAGGAATAGAAAAATGTAAACTCATCTTGTAACAGTTTAAATATAATTTTGCAAAGTTATATTTACGTTTGATAAAGAATTTCGTGCAGATATATTTATATAAAGCAAACATGAAACGAGATTAAAATAGATGTAGAACAATATTTTTTTATATAAACTGCCAAAATTCAGATTTATTTAAACTTTTACGTAAAAAATTATTCGAGTTTTTCCTTCATAATTTTAATCTTACAAAATAATACTTTCTGAGCACTCGGTATGTACACACTTGCCGCAAAACGGGCGCATTTGGCAATGAACGGCACTTTGCCGCAATGCGTTCTCCACCGTATACTTTGCGCAAATAAGTTATGCGCGCATTGAAGAGAGAGAGAGGGAGGATTTTAAGTGAAGCTTCATCGAACTTGGTTTGCCATGACATCAAGATATCCGAAGGTATGCCTTGGCAAACTATATAAATCCGGAAATCAACACATATCCGGAATCATAAGGTTCCGATTTAACCGCGAGACGTACCCTCGTGAAAATTGAACGCACGGTATGATTCTTCGTATAGTTTGACATTCAATTTTTATCAGAAAAAATATCGAAATGTTAAAATAATTTTTTTTAATGAAAAAATAAAATTTTGAAAGTTAGCTTTATTTTAATAACGGAATATTCTATTTTATTTCTTTTGTTTAATTTTTGAAACAACTTTGTTCTAATAAAAAACTTCAATTTAAAATTAAGTTATTAAAATACTGCTAAAATACTTAATTGGAAAGTTGTAAGAAGACAATCTTGTTTGACTTCTCGCTACGTGGGAAAAAATTTATTCGTAAAAAGAAACGTTAAATGCCCGTTTTTCAACAATTCTAAATAACTTTATGCGAAGCATAAGCCAGATATTTTTCCGTCGACGCTTTCATTCAAAATGGCTGATAATCATGCTGAATACAAAGATGTCTCTTTTTTATTGCTTGAGAGAATGGTGCGGTAAATGCGAGGGAAACAATATGGAAAGAGGCAGAAAGAAATCTATTCATATGTTTAATAAGCAAAAGGCAGGAAAAGATAAAGAAAGAAATCTTTCCATTTGTTTAACATCCGCGTTCGCAATATTTCCAGCTGCGTTATTTCATGACTGTTGCTGCGGATTATGTCTATCGTTGAGATCCGACGGAGTTGATACTTTTCCGGTTTTACGAAGGAGATTTCCAAATCTCTAGAGTATACGCGTTTGAGTCGGATCGCGGTGTATCTTAGATACGCTATAAAATCCGAAATATCGCACGAAACCGATCACGAGATCTGTCTAAAATATGAGAATTCAGGTCACGAGCTATAAAATCGGATATATAGAGTAATTTAGATGATTCGTAACGAAGATACAATGCGGGACACATCATTATAAAAAACAAGTTATTTTGAAATCGATAGATATACACGCACATATATTGTGCTTGATTAAAATCTATACAATTCGAAAAATGCCAAAAGTGGATATCAGAAAACGAATCAAATTTAAAACAATCTGTGTAAGCTTGATCATGTTAAACGCCGCAAATAATAGTATCTCTCCTAAAAATAATAGAGCGCATTTTTTAAATTTTCGCTTATTCTCGACTTGAGAATTCGAATTTATCGAATTTATGGCGGGCTCGTCGTAAAACCTCGCGAACTTTTCCCATCCTGACGATGAGACTTCATGCAAATCTAACATTATTTCAGATATCATAAATAAATGAATATTCTATGCACATTATCCTTTTTGTAATAAAAGTCAATAATCCTCTTATAGTGTTATGAATCACGAATAGTGAGAGATTCATTGCGTTGCGTGCAGAATCACAAAGGCAGTTACGTATGATACACGCGACATTATTGTCATTCGCGTACCATAGTGATACGATATATTACGATCAAAAACTATTATATTTCGCTACCATCTCGCTCCGAAATACTGCGCGAAATAATAAAACGTGCGACAATCCTGTCCCTCGATAGCATTAGACTTTGTGATATTCAATATAAATCATCGTTTTTTTGTATCATATAAAACGGAGTAGCTACCATGTATGTTCAATCGTTACAAAACAATCGATGGTCTGCAAACTACTACTTTCAGTGGTTTTACAAAACTCGTAATCGACGAGAGATACAATTGTTCGAGAAAATTTATAAATCAAATAATCTCCATTTCGTTCACGCTTTGAAGTGTTGCAATTTAATTAAAAAAAAAATATTAAATTAAAATGTTCTTTCGGATATCATTTTTTAAATCTACAGAAAATGGTTTCTGAGCACAAAATTCTGACAAAATAGATTAAATATTTTATGATAGATAAAAAAAAATTGTTAAAGATATTATTAAACATATTATAAAAATATATCATAAAGTATTATCAAATTAATATTAAATAAAAATATGCTGTTTTACAGAGCCTACAGAGATTATTCTACAGAATAATCTAATAAGAATATAATTGAAAATTTACAACTTTGTGATATTTAAAGCATATTGTGCGATATTTATAAGGCATTTATTAATTCTGACAAACTTTTATACCACGCATAAACATTTTTTCTCTGTTGCGTAAAGTTTAAAAGTTACATAATAAGTGGGCGTTTGATTTTAAGGTCAGAAGTCATACCTTTAACGGACGATACAACATGAATGGAATATACTTGCAATTCATGTGTCTTAAGACAACATATATATCCACAAAGTTTCATTCAATTAAAGACTTATGATTGACGAGTGTTCTCATAAATAGCTTATTTAAAAGAAAACAAGATTACATGTATAAAATAAAAATGTAATAAAAAATGCAAAGTATTTTTCTGAAATTATTTATAAAAATTGATTGCTTTTAATAAATACTTGTTTCTCGATGCAATCTTAAATCGTCGGTAAAAATAAAAAATAAAATGTACGATGTGTGTGTGTGTGTGTGACAAATGTACTTGCGATTTATGTGTCTTAAGACAACATATATATCCACAAAGTTTCATTCAATTAATGACTTATGATCGACGAATGTTTCTTATAAATAGCTTATTTAAAAGCATACACAGAGAAAAATATACACTGTATTCAAGTAAATATTATTTATTTTTTAAGTATATCAAATATATCACAAGTTCACCACAAGCATTAAATTTAATTGAATATATTCTGAATTTTAGTAAGTGCAGTATTTTAGTCAAGAATATTAAATTAAAACAAAAATTTGGTTTGCTTACATAGAGTTGGCGTAAAGTAAATTTGATTTTTCTTTGATACAACTTTATAATATTCTTGAAGAGAAAATTAATTCTTCTTTTGAGTACATGATAACGAGATTTTCTAACACTTGTGATGAGTATATTTTAAGACTATTATCAAGAATATATATTTTTTGTTGAAGAAAACTATTACTTAAAAAAAAAGAAAAATAAACTGAGTAATCGCTTTTCTTGGCAGTAGGATATTTTTCTCTGTGTATAAAAATGTGACTTTTCGTCACTTAATATTTCTCCTATCGATATACTAATAATAATACTACTCACGCTCTCGAATTTGTCCTTGTTCTTGGCGTGTTGAGCGATGAAGCGAGCGTCGTCGATGGTCTTCTCGATCTCGCGTACCAACGGCTTCTCGAAGGTGGGGCTGACGTCCTCGTGAGCATATCCGGGACTAGCCGGTCCGAAGAGATCGTCGTCCGCCCCCGGCAGTGGCAGCGAGGGTAGGGGCTCTTCGAAGCAGGGTGCGACGGTGCCGACGGTGCCGACGGCGCCGAGGTCGTACCTCGTAGCCGGCGGCGGCAACCCGTGCGGCGGTACCTCGTACTCTCCGCTGAACCTCTTGCCGTAGTACGTGTCGTACTTATCAGTCTCTGGTACATGGAACACATCGGTGAGGATGCCCTCGGGCGGCTTGCCGTTCGCCGCCTCGACATCGTCCTCGTCGTCGTCGTCGTCATCGTCATCGTCCTCGTCGTCGGCGCCGTCGTCGTCGGCGTCATCGTCCGCGCCACGACCGGCGCCGTTTCCACCCTCGTCCTCGTCGTCGTCGTCGTCCTTCTTCGGCCGCTTGATGAGAAGGAAACGCGGCAGCACCTGGATGAACACCACCCGCACCCACTTAGACATGCGATGGGTCACGGGTGAGCGGAAGTTGACGTTCAGCACGGCTATCGTGACGACCACCGACAGCGTCACCAGCACCATCGTGAAGAGCAGGTACTTGCCCAGAAGCGGCACCGTCAACGACGTGGGCGGTATTATCTCGGCCAGCAGCAGGAAGAACACCGTCAACGATAGCAATATCGAGATAGACAGCGAGACCTTCTCGCCGCTGTCGCTCGGCAGGTAGAACACCAGCACCGACAGGAAGGATATGCCCACGCACGGTATTATCAGATTCACCGTGTAGAAGAGGGTCTTGCGGCGCAGGGTGATGTTGAACACGATGTCGGGGTAGGGCTCCTCGCAGCATATGTAGAACGCCTCGTTCCTCACGGCAGGCACTTTTATGATGTCCCACTCGACGGAGATATAATAATCGGTCAGGTCGATCCCGACATCGATTTTATTCGAATCCTCGGTCTGCAAAAGATGCCGCAGGTCGACCTGCAAATACGGATGGAGAAATCGAACGTGAGTCGAATGAAGATTGTGCGAAATTTCAGCAGAAGAATCACAATTTTTATAAATGCATAAGATATTTATCTGTGTAGTTTTGGCCAAGTAGAAAATGCAATCGTAAAATCTATCATCTGTAGTGGAATCGTAATAAATTCTTCCTATCAAATCTCAGTTGGCTAATGATCATAATCCTGTAGATAATTATTTCTGAATTGTAGAATATTGTGTTGTTTGAATTTTCAAAGAAAATATTTTCCGCCTAACATTCAACTAAAGTTTCGTATCTTTCGTAATGCTTTGTTTAATATCGACACAATGGCATGCATATCTCGCACGCAAATATACATATGTATAAATATTTTATTTTAAAACGCGTTTTGTCGCGACATACACACATGCACTTGTATATTAACATAACATATATATACATATATGTACATATTGTATTATTGACATAAATTTATATTTTACATCAACAAATACTTAATACAATCTAGATATTTAGTATTATGTGTAAAATTTGCATAAATTTCTTTTATTATATATTACATAACAGTAATAACATACTATATGTGTATTTATATATCAACCGAAAAATAATTTTAATTGTTACAACTGTGCTCGTTACATATTAATAATAAAAATTAAAATTATCAAAGAGTATGTATACTATGTATTAGTATAATAAAAAGTTAGAATTTTTTAATTCTTTTGTAAATATATATTCTACATATTTTATATTTTCTAACATATTTTATATTTTCAGATTCTTCCAAATAATATACATAATATATTATTCGAGTGATTAAAAAAAAACATTCTTTCAACTGGAACTGCTATAACTTTCAAGAAAAAATTATAAAGTAAAATGATTGTTAATTTTCATATTTTAGAATAATGTATATTAAAATAAAAATTTCTTTTATTCATATACATACATATGTATAATTTTGTAAGAAGAAATGATGATAAAATAATGCAAAGAACAATTTTGTATATTAATAGGTTTGAATTATTTATTCCTTTGAGAAGCCTATGTAAAGTAAGCGAATTAAAACGTCATTAAACTATAAGTTTTTGTTTTTATCCTTGTTTGTTTTTTAATCAGATATAAATCATATATATATAGAAAGAAAAGATTGCTAAAAATAAAAATAAAAATATGCTGATTTAATCGTCTAAACATATTAGCCTAATTTGAGACATCTTCCTTTTGCGATAGCATGATAATCCGCCTCAAGATCTGTAATCTAACTAATCTTCAGAATGAATCTCCGGCTTTCGAATCACGTTGAAACGATCTCGAGAGATTTGATTCAAAACTGCGATAGCTAAATTCAAATTGTTATTCCGTCCCGCCGCGCCTGCTATTCTAATCCTCAATTGCTCGGCATCCGATGCAGTACATAATCAAAACACACCGATAAGAGGGAAAGAGAGAGAGAGAGAGAGAGAGAAAGAGAGAGAGAGAGATAAATCAGTAGATATAGCTAAGGAAGATACTTGGAGTATCCAAAGATTATTATCTTAGCGCGCTGTCTAATCGATGCTCAGGATAATCCGCATCACGGAAGGAACTTTCTGACAAAACAAGTATATGTGTATCTGTGCGACGTAGCTCTACATATGCATATAAGCACGATATACATAATATATAATGTTATTGACGTTTTTTTTGTAAACTAAGTTGCGTTGTCTCATCTAATAATGCGACAAGTAATGTTTAAATTATTATAGACGAATAAATTAATATCTTTTTTGATTAAGAAGATGCGCGCGCGTGCTTATTTTCGGAAGAATATAAATCTCACACCAACAAATTACATTGTTTTAAAGTATTTCGTATACGAAATGCACGATACATATAAAAGCGAGAATATAGTTTTGCGCTATTCACACCAGAAGAAGACAATAACCAGAATTGTCATTGTGCTTTAAACTGCTGCGCCTTGAAATTTATGGACTGCGCGACTTCTATTCGAAGACATTTCTGATACAGCCCTCGCGCGATAAATAACATCTCGTGGCCTACACGTTGACTTTCACGATATGCTTTGGATATACATGTATCGATTTGCATTATAAAGCAATATGCAGGGTATCTGGTATACCTTCGTTTCATATACAAATATTAGAAACTAAATTAAGAGTGCTACTTATTTTAACATCAAGTATAAACAATTTTTAAATTATAAATAAGTGGAAAAATTGAAAGGTGGTATTATATAAATATCTGCAAAAAAAATTAAAAAATAAAACTTCTCAGAAATACAAATAATGAAATTTTATCTTTTAAGTTAATTTCATGAATATCTTATTTTACCGAAATCTTAATCTGAGATTTTTTAAGCGCTTGTATATTGAAAATAATGTTGAAAATTAGAAAGTTACAAAAAGAGATATTGCTTTCAAAGTAAATTGTTGAAAGAAACTCGATTTTTATTTCGTCAAGAAATACACATAACTGACATCCTGTATATATGTATTTGTGTTCTGTGCTGCGAGGGGTTTTCTCGATCAGCTACGAGTCACCGAAATCCATTTTATCCCTCGCCACAATCGATTTTCTAGATACACTATTGTTTAAAAGAGAGAGAAAGAGAGCAGAGACATGGAAAGGAAAGGAAAAAAAGGACGAAAGGAAGAAGAACGGAAGAAGCGAACGGAAGAAATTGGATACCTCTAATGGCTGCGCTGGATATATTCTGGCTATCTCAAAGTCTGCACCATGGAATCGGAATAAAGTCGAGAGCCAAATCTCGCGACCGCCATCGAAGTTACCGGCTGATCCTCCCTGGACCACTTTCGAGATCTGTCGATAGTTCGATGAACGATCGTTGCTCATTCACCGTTGCCTTTCTCGCGCATTTTCTCACTACGCTGCTTGCTCTTTATTCGAATTCGTTTCCTGATTTTTCAATTTCGTCTTCACGAATCGAGAAGTTTTCCTTTAATTTGAATTACAGAAGAATTTTATATAACGATCCAATTCATTTTCTGTGAAGTAAAAATAAAAATAATTATTACATCATTATATGTAAGCGTTATAACAATTAATAATGTATAGTTTAATTAATATATAGTTTCCCTCTCTCCCTTTAAAAATTCCATTAAATATTTTCCATTAACATCTCTTTAAAAATCAACTTTTAAAAAAAGTTCTCAAATTTTTTCATTAATGTTTTGTATCTAACAGTAAAATTTGTTCTGTGAAGGCATGTATATATCTGTTTTACGTTGACTTTTATTGACATTTATTGCAACATTCCGCAAATATAGCGATTAGTTTTGTATTTCGATTAACCTTCATTTGTTGAATGCAAGCGCCGTTCTATCTTCGTATCATCCCGATGTCTTTTTTCGGATGGAAAATATACTCGATGTAGCCGCAAGACATGCCGCTGGGGAAAATCGAAATCAAAACGCGGAAACGGAAGTTATCCACCACGTGGGTGGATACGAGGTTGATCACCAGCAGCCCTGTGTTTTCGAAGTGGCTAGCACGGACGAGCTTCTCTGTCGAAATGGCTTACCCCCGCAGACGCAGGATTTATATCCGCAACTGTACAACGGTAAAACTCTCACAGACAGGCGGATTTGTCAGTGACGGATATATCCGTCGATCGAACGATGGGTAGGGTTTACTCCCGTCGGATTGCGCGTGAGAGAAAATGCGATCGACAGGACAAACAGGCGCCTCGCGAGTTGTAATCGCCAAAAATCGTGACATTTCATTGACGCGCGCGTTGCTTCTCGCGTTGAAATTAGAACGCGCAATAAAATTCCGTAGAGAATTCTATCGCGTAAAACGTATCTCTAACAATAAAATACACAAATTGGACAAAACATTATCTTGTGCCAACTAAAAATAATCTGATAGAATTTCGATAAAATAATGCGCAATTGATAATTTGAGAGACAAAATATTGTAATCTTTAAGTATTTAATTTGCCGTATTATTTTCTTTCAGTTAATTTTGAATTATAAAGTTATCCAATAGATCACAGCTTCTTTTGTTTCTCTATAGTATAATAATATAAATAAATCAAGATATAAGCTTGGCTAATTTACATATAAAGTTAGTCGAGAAGAAAACCTGTTCTAGATATTTCTTATAGACATTTTTTAGATTTTCATTTAAATTTTTCAACGATAGTTCTTCATTTTAGCTATAAATTATTTTTTGCCTCAATCTTTCAAAATTATAAAAAATGTAGTTAAATATAACAAAATATCATTTTTATTAACGTAGCTATTTTTAGCTCTACATAAATAGCTTTGAATTTGCACACGTTTTAATCTTAATGTCGGCAATTTATAACAATATGTAAATTATAAAATTATAGGAATTTCCGATACCTTTTTTACATTTATAAATGTTT
Source organism: Camponotus floridanus (assembly GCF_003227725.1). NCBI lineage: Eukaryota > Metazoa > Arthropoda > Insecta > Hymenoptera > Formicidae > Camponotus > Camponotus floridanus. The sequence goes on from NW_020229838.1 coordinate 2,823,126, forward strand.
AAAATAGATAAAATATACATAAAGTAGTCTCTAATTAAATAGCACTTCAAAAATTTTAGTCGTATAATGCGTTGTTATACAAATTAATTCGAATTAATTTATATACAATATTTGTATAATAACGAATATTAAAAATACCACTTTATTTTATTTATGTATGATAAAAATGTGTATAAAATTATATATATAATTTATAATAAAAATGCAAAATTTAACTTTTTCGAAATATATGCAAAAATATAAATTTAATTTATTGTAGATGTGTTGAGTGCATAACATTATTTAAATTACGTTCATACTTCATATATTTAAGTCATGGAATATTTTATAATAACGAACGAATTTTTATTGAAACACGTAATAAAAACTATTTTCACAATTTTTGAGAAATATGTGTGACATATTCCTCGTTTATTTAACGTTCATGCAACATCCGTGCGATAAATTGTCGTAAAATATCGTACATAAATATCATTTTGCGTTATGCATTAGAATTTACAAATTAAAATTTTTTTCATACAACGAATTGTGAAATTCTTCGCAAACTAATTCTGTAGAATTACAAAAAAAAATATGTCTGATAATTATCAAAGCAGTCTTGCAATTTCTACTTGTCCTTTAACATTCTTTCTATGCATTATAATTATACATATATATTATTTGTCTATAATAACTCAGTGAAAGATAATTCTTAAAATTATCTTAATATAAATCTTAATATAAATTCTAATATTAATCTTAATTAATATTAATCTTAAATAGGACAAGCAAACTTGAGCATGTACATAATCTTTCCTTCATATAATAATAACCACACTATTTATTTATAATCACACTATATATTTGATTAATTTGCGTCATAGTGCTTACCGTGTAACCGTCGTAAGTCCACGAACCAAACTTCATAAAACAAGTCTGCTGGTCGAAGGGAAAATATTCCACGTCGATCTCACAAAATGATTTATAGATTGCCGGTGGCTTCCACACAACCTTCCCCGTATGATGCAAAATCGCCTTAGTCATAATGGTTACCTCATAATTACCATCGGCACTGAAAATAAAAAAATCGACATTTTAAATAATTTATCATTAAGCAATTTAAGATATAATAAATAACATAATTATAACATATTACATCTCAAAATATCTGTAATTTAAATACGCATTTTTATACCGACTTATTAATTTGTGATTTATTAATTCTTTTTACACTATATCACATAATATAGTGCATTTGTGACATTATAGTACATTTGTAAATTGGCGCATATTATATAAAATATTTTGTTCTTATCTTTTCATGCTATATTATCTGCGCAATAAATACTTTAAACAAATATTTCAGATTGTTATATGACAAGAAAAATATTTTATAATCAGCATAATTCTATTCTAGATATCTTTTCCTAAATTATCTATGAAGAAGAAAAGGAACATCATATGTATCGCAATCGCAACAGAATATTAAAGCTTTCTGCCATATGTAAAGTCAATAGAAACGGCATCAATCGATATCTCGAATAAAACGAAGCGACGCTTCAAATGTTGCTATGTAAAAATTTGACAAAGCGATGTGCGCTTCGATGCGTACATTGAACGCTGAACAGCTGTAACCAATCTGTCGCTTTCAATCACCTTCTCCATATCGATTCCATTAGAAATTAATTCTCTCTCCCTTTCTCTCTCTGATTTGTACTAAAAGAACTCATCCTAGTAATAAATATTTTTAATTAATTAATCTCTCCCTTTCTCATTCTTTGATTTCACATTGATAAATGTCTAGAAATAGAAACGTACTTAGAGCATATTAATTATTATATATTTTAGTCAATATTCAATTAATAAACGATAATTAATATATTAATTCATCATTTTTCTAACATTTTTTAATTATAAAAGAAATATTCTTAAGAAGTATGAAAAACTAGTCAAACTCTTTTTTTTCATGAGCGATTAAAAACAAAATCATGTTTCTCATGAAATTAACCGGTAAGTGAAAAATTCTTCATTTAAATTAACACGACACTCCTCAATTCAATTATTTTTCTACTCTTTTGCTTTATAAAATAAAACAATTTTTACATTGCAATCTCACCGAGGTGATTTAAGCCCGTGTTAAATCATCAGAGATGAACCGAGCGCGGCTGTCGGTTCAAAGCTGCGAAAATTCGAGAGGAATTAACATGGAACGTTACGAACAGGCAAATTCGCCGTGAGCGAGATAAGAAAATCCGCCATATAAACGATACGGGATAACGGGGTAACATACCGGGACGGTATTATTACGCAAGGCTAAGGAAACAGAGCGCACGAGCGAAATAAATTCGTCGAGATAATGTGATCTCGCTCGGATTTCTGATACAATACATGCCGCGCTGCGGCCAGCTGACGCTGTCACAGCTGTCACTGTCGCGACTTGCACTTGTTGCACTACTTTTAACGGTCAGCCCCGGCATTCTTATTAGTCCGGCACGTCACGGCCGTTATATCGCGCTGTGAATTCTACCGTGTCGATTCGTTTCGCGCCAATTCGTGAATTTTTTATTCGCACCGTCTTGCGCTCTGTCGTGATATTATCGATCGCGATATTTCCTCACCACGTTCGTCGGGACGAGGGAGACGCGTTCTTTGACATATAAATTGTCGATCGACAAAATAATTTATGGTCTTAGTTGCTATAGTGTGGGTAACATTGTGTACACACAGGTATAAATGTATGTACATACATATTCGCGAATATATATCGAAGATGGGAAAATGGTTACCGACAATCTTAATAACGGAGGATCAATAATTGTTTAATATTTTGTAATAATTGTTTAACAAATTGTTTAACATTTTATGTTGAGCCATAAACGCAGTTATTATAATAACTGAAGGGAGAGAATATATTCTATCTTTTATATTTATAATTCTTTCTTTAAATTATTAATAATGTACATTTAAAGAGAAATCTTCGTAATTTTTATAATTCTTGAAATATCTAAAATGCAATATACAAACAATTCATAAAAAGATGAAATTCTCCCTCTTGATATAAATGGATTGAAAGAGTTGAAACAACTCTTGATCGAGAAGATTAATTAGTATTTGAAAAAATAATAATTTGAAATTTCTCTCCTATAAACATATAAAGGGAATATAAAGAGCCATGTATTTAACGTTAACTAAACGATTCATGAAACTCGAGCGTTTGCTCGCAACAAAAGCTGAATATCGGATAAGTTCTCGCATCTCTGTGCGAATCCTGTTACACAAGCTTCTGCGCGTTAATGTAGGTCTCCTGCACTTTGTGCGGTCATCCGATAATTATAATTCTGTTATCAAACTCTGCATAGAAAGAGAAAGAGAGAAGGAGAGAAAGAAGAAGAAAAAGGAAAGAGTGCGCGCGTGATAAAAATAAGAATAGTTTGTAATTAAGAATAGTTTTGTAATTATTGCGGTTCGGTATATAATAATGCACGTGCAAATACAGATTATAATGAATCGCAAAAGTTAAGGCTGATTTGATAACTCGAATAATCGTGAAAATAATGAGAGATGTATCGAAATATAATTTTCCTTTCATACTTTTGAAACCAGACACGCCCACGCCCGTAGTCATTAATTACATCTGCCGTTATGATATTAATCTCTCGCTTTTCTGCATTCGTGGCTGCATCGTAATCTTGATACACACAGCCATCAATAACGATAGAAACGATATTCCAGGATAATTATCCGAGAATCGATTGTGTACAATGCATTCTCTGCCGGCCGCATAGCTTTCAATTATGATCGATCGAACGGCTATCTTCATGAATAGTGAAAGCAGCCGTCACAATTCCGGTAAGCGGGACAGGAAATGCCGAAAATTAGCCCGTGTGTGGAACGTTGCTTACATTAATCCCGCAAATTGGTCGTGCTGAATGCTTCGCGGATTGAAAATCAATGTTTCCGATGCGCATGCATTAGAAGAGACGGATGATAACGACGAGTCATCTGATAACGTAGAGTGATGATTTGAAAGTGACGTCTCAATCGCGACTCGTTGTCAAACGAGACATTTAAGCTTCGTTCTCAGAGTTTCTCGGCGAGATACATCCCGTTGTTATGGAAATATTACATCTCTGATGTTGCAGCATTATTCTGTCGCAGGAAAGATAATCGTTCGCTTAATGGTAGAACGAGTCGTTCTTGCACTCACGATTATCTCGTAAGTAAGCTTCAAGGAATTCTATTTCTGTTGAAATTTGTAATAAATGAGAATAAAACAATATATAAAATGCAATAATCGTAAATGGAGTTTCGCTGAATCTTTCGAAGATACTTGCGGGATATTGTATTTTTGCTTTATAATTGATTTAAAAGAAGCGAAACAAATGTCTCTTGAAAAATGTCTCTCGAATAATTGTAACTCGACAGTTGGAGGCAGTAGCAAGCGGATCGTGAGAAACAACGCGCGAGCGCGTTTTACAAGTTACATCAAGAAAGTTTGAAGACTCAATTAATCACATTTTTTCGTTTTCAGCGTGCTTTATGGCGCGCTTCTTGTGCGGCCACGTCATGTAAATCTCGGAACTCTGTGCAAGCAGTAAAACCTCCGTCGACGACTTCGAGTCGCAATGAGAGGCGCATAGTCTTGTCGCAAATCTTAATGACAACGTCGTCGTCTTTTTCTCCCATTCTTTCCGACTGTCTTTCTAGAGAACGACTCCTTGAAAAAACTCTCGCGCAAGAACTTGCGACATAATGAAAGATATCATCCTCTCGCCGGTCAGCGCTACGAAATTTTTAATGACCACATTAATTAATTTCATATTCATTTTATTCATTAAATACGACTAAAATCGCATCTCTTTGGAATTTTTATTTCTAAATCAAACATATTAATTAACTGACATATACAAGATATATTGCTGGTCGTTTTAAGTCTACGTTGAGAGTTTTTAAAATTCACATCTAATTTTGTATATCAATAAATACATATATGTTTGATTTAATATTAATATTAACTATAAATTAAAATAAATACAAATAAGAAGAAAAATACAAAGTTAAAATGTATAAAAGTTTAAAAATCACGTAGTTTAAAAATCACGTATAAATCACAGCTATGCGTATATATAATTTCGGAAATATCGAAAATCTAAAAGCATAATTGAATTAAAAAATTAAATTTTTTAATATTTTGTGTAATGTTATACAACAACGGTTCCACGGAAATCGCTTTCTCAGAACCTCAAACTAACACGACGATGACATCGGCGGTTAACATTGTAAATCGTCGACCATTACGGTAAAGTCCACCGATAATCTTTTCCGCGGCTCACTCGAGAGAACGTGCGGACTTTGTCGTCTAGACCGCATCAGTATCCCACGGGTAGTTCGTCCTATCTCGATGAGGTAAGAGCAGGGGTACATTTGCCGGTCTGAAAAACTTGAATCGTTGCAACCGCATTCCACACTGGCCACCCTTTATGACACGATATTACTTACAACCCTCTCTACTACCGTCCCTCGACTCGTCCGGCGATCGTACCGAGGGAGAAAAGCTCCCTATTGTCGTAGATCTCGATGCTTACGATGTAGTATCCGCGTGTGAAATGTACCTGATCCCGCAATTGATAACGTATTATGGCGCACGCGAGAGTGCTTCTCTGGGAAACTGGACGCGAGAGCTTGCGGCTGACACTTGCAAAATGCGAGTTAAATAGCTCGGTGAGGGAAAGAGTTATTCCATAAATGTAATCAAAGTGAAAGTTTGAGTGCGCTACGAATAGCTCACTATCATGGTAATTTTTTTTCATTTGCGCCCTATCGAGTTCATCCCTCCCCTCTCTCTCGTTTCCCTTTGCATCAAATCTGCATCGTAGAGGAAACAATTGCTATATCGATTGCTCTTTTTACGCGTACGTGTGCGATTACTTGGAGGGAAGAACGTTGCTTTGTTACCAGGTCATATCCGTTTTCTCGCGAGGCGACTGGAATGGATTACCGCAACGCGCATCTGGGATGAGCTGCAGGTGCAGTAATCCGGTGATAATGGAGTAACGAGATTCGCTCGCACGTACGTTTCCTGCATATTTTAACTTTGCATTTTGCAGCACGGTAGCACGTACTGCGCCAGGGTCGTTGTGCCTAAGCAACCCTTTGGCCGCCATTCTCTCGGCCCTTCGCGTACATACAGACGTTTATTTACTTCGTCGATTTTCCACGTAGACTTAGTATACCGTAGTCATTCTTGCGAAATGGCAATTTTACGCGACTACTGAAACAAAGTTTCGAACGTTTCGAAAAATATTCTCTCCCATACGATTGTTTCCAATGTTATTGAAATTTATACACAATAAATAATAGTACCAGAAACGCTAGTACAAGTTGAAAAGGTAATTCTTTATAAAATAAATCGAAAATGTAGGATAAATTTTTTTTCTATATTTACGAAGCCTTTATTTTTGAAAAAAATAAAAATGATTTGAAAAAGTGGAAAATGATCGATAACATATTTAAACTTATTGAATTTATCTCTCGATAGTGGCTATTAAAGGATACTATAAAATTATCTCTGTTAAAAAAATATAAAGTTTTACAGATATTTGATCTCTATAGTTTACATATATAACTTCTTCAGTAATTTAAATTATTTTATAGCCTGCGATATTTGATATTTAAATTATTTTAAATTTTTACTAAAGAGACTGTTATATTTTATACTTTTATATTTATGTATTTTAATAATCATTGAGATTCAATCTCAATTATACATAACACAGGATTGTTAGAGATCATTCATGTTTTAAAAAAGAGTGTACATATTAATATTCTAAAATTAAATTTCTCGAAACTAAAAGCTCATTCAAATAAAAAGGAACTTATTCTATATTTTCGATTTATTTATAAAGGAAATTTCTTTTACAATTATACTATAAATCTTGATTCATCCTAAATAATATGAGAATGAAAGACAACTTGCGGAAATTTAAAATACTGTTATATGACAAAATAATTTCTTCATAACCATATAAACACATCACACAAAAGTGTTGCGTCACTTATAATATTCTTAACGCGTTTAGTAAATATTAACCAATTTTATGAAATTAAAAGAATATAAGATATTTTTATATAATTCGCTAACTATTTCGTTGATGTAATTAAATAATCTCGTAATAAAATAATCTCTCATCTATAATAAAATAATCTCGTTGAATTAACAATATTATCTCATTAGTTTGGAATAACAATTTTATCGAGTCAACAATATCCGGTTCGTTAAATTGTTAAAATATTTTCTCCGAGTTTATATAATGACTTACGTAAAGTTGTTTAGTTTGTTTGACATCTTTGTATCAGAACGCGACGATAGTTGAGCTCAGAATGCACTTTGCATGTAGAAAACAGAAAATGAGAAAAAATATATCGGGCATAAAGTGTAGGCAGCACCGTCTTGGCACGTTACAGGTTGAATTTTACATAATGTATCCCCTCGAAGAAATGAAGAAGGTAAGGCAAGGGATACCCGTGGCTCATGAACGTGCAAAACGGATTCAAAGCTCCCCGATGGAAATGAGAATGGCGGATTGAACGTCACACGCTTAAATGGAGTTTAATAGGGCGAGTTAAGTTCACCTTATTTGAGATACACCGTCTTTATATAGGCGAGATTACTCGCCTTCGTCTTGTGAGACTCGATTGTTCGCGAGGGAGAAAGGAACGAAGAATGCCGAGAAATCCCAAAAGTGTCATCAATTCTGGTCTTTTAAATCTTTCACTTTTTAATTTCGAAAGCATCCGACAGATTTCAATGAAATCCGTTATTATAGAGTTCTTGGAATCTTAGCTGATTAGAGCAAAATTGAGACTGGAGATATAAGAAGCTTTTAAGTTGTTGGAGCGATTTAAAATATCCATTTATATATTCGTAATATTTTTTTCTCATTTAATGAAGATATTATTATTATAATCGATATAACGCTTTTCCTCTTTGAAAAAATCGCCGGAAGAATTTACCGGTAACGTTAGAATGCGATGTAGGTGCTGCGCAAGACGAAGGGCTGCACCAGCCGAGATACACAGGTAATTAATTTCGGCCCTCATTTTCCGGATTAATGGTTTCGTAATTTGCGCGGACTTATGCAATTTGCGGCTAAGCTGACCGCACATTGTGCATCACGTCATCGCGTTTGAATACTATGTGCACGGTGAAGACTCGCAGCGGATGAAATCCGCGGTCGTACATGTCGGCATCACGCGCGATATCGGCGATTGCTGATTTGCTTCCCTTCTTCCCTGTCGAGATGTTAATTAGCACATCAACATAACTAGCATATCTCACTGCTTTAATTCTCTCTATAATCTGCTATTCGTGGTAATTACACAAAGAGCACCTCCTAAAAGCTTGAAGAAAGAATTTTTTTCCAGACAGTAGACTTCCTGAGTTACTTTTACTACTTTGCCCGAATACCTGCGATATCGAAGCATCACACTATCATCGATCTCGTCAAGATTGTGTGCGTGGGTATGTATCCAAGATATAACCTTTTTCCGCACGGTTACTCGAGAGTTACGTGCGAGGATCATCGAGCATGAAATGCGGCATGGGAACCACCGAACAAACGAGTCGACCTCTCTCTCCGCAAAGGGCTTCAACTCCCTCTCCTCATAAAAGTGTCCTCGGCTAGTGCTTGAGTACATCCTATTTCTCAATGCTAGACGCGCCGGGTAGATACCGCTCGTTCCCGCGGCATGGATTTTCAAAATAGCGGGCGAAAACGTGCCGTCCCTCCGAGAAATATTCTGAGCGAAGCTTTACGTTTCTTCGCACTTTGCGCTGAAATCCTATAAAATATGGTCGCTTCGCGTAGTGATCAACAATCCAAGATAAGAATGCGTGGGAGAGACGATAAAATCGGTGGGTATACGCGAACGAAAAATCTACCTACGTGGAAAAACGCTGAGTGATATGGTCAATTGCTTCAAGAGACGCTTACGTCAATGATTCGAATGTCGCAAACGCTCTAATATTATTATAAATGAAATATAAAAATGTCTACTCACTTGTTGTAAAGAACAATGTCAGGTAACCAAATGTGTTCCGATGGTACGTGAAGGGTGTCGACGCCGCCATAGTCGTCCGGATTCCACTTCAATTTGTAATCGTTCCACTCCTGAAAGCAGAGAGAAAAATCGTAAATGTTTCACCAATTTAACGGAGATGAAAAAGACTTAATCGATTATCGAGCGTCTGACAAGAGTAAAGAAAAATGCCGTGAAACGAGAACACGAGATTGGTTTTTCTATTCATGTAAAGTCTCCTTTTTTCCCCTTCCTTTTTGTGTAATTCTTTTTATCACTTTTCCATCATAATGAATATTTAGAAATTATTTTGAATTATTAAATTATAATTTATATTAAATTTATATAAAAAATGAAAATACTAGGAAACATATTTTTGAAAGATTTATTTTCAGCAAAAAGAAAGTATAATTATAATTGTCGGAGTCTAAATAAAACTGTACAGTACAAAAATAAATTATAAATTAAAATGATTTATGAAAAAAAATAGAAAAAGCAGGACAATATTTATTATATTTATGTAATACTGTATTTATGATTAAATCCTAGGATCTCTGCAGTTGTACAAGGAAGAGTGGGTAATCGTTCCTAATCGTCCTAACCGCTGTCAATATATCCTGCCGTCCCTTTTCGACTCCCTCTGACACCGTCTTGACGACCCTCATAATTATCTCGCGGAAGTTTCGTCCATCGTAGTCGATATCCGGGCAGGAAGATCCTATTTCCAGGATTCACTTTCCGTATTAATGGCTTATGCGACTAAACGAGGTAAATGATTAAGAGAAAGAGGGAGAGGGAGAAAATAATTACGAGAAAATAATTCTGTGATTTTTCTACTGTTTTCTTTTCTCTACTCTTCAATTTTCTGTGCTCGAGAAAGATAGCGATGCTCGAGTATATTATGGAAACGATACCATTACTAAAAAAGTTTCTTTCTTATAGTTCTGTTTCTTTCTCAGCGAAGCATGTATATTTTTGATATCGGCACGCCTTTTTCCTAACTCGTTAGCGTGTCGAGCAAAAGCAACAGTAACAAGACGATCGAACGAGATATTACGACGAGCATCATAAGGCAGGTATCTACGAGCGTCGCGTGAGATGCATCAATATTTCCTACGAGACAGATGCTTGAGTAACGAGGCATAATTTACGCAGAGTTTTCTTACGTCGGATCGATACTTGAGCAACGCCCAACTCCAGTAACATTTATATCAAAATTCTATTACTAATTCATTAAACGCCGACTGAATTTACATCGAATTAGAATTATTGTTAATAACCTAATAATTATATTCAAGTAATTTAAAATATATGAAATTTATGATTTCTAATAATTAATATTAAAATGATTGCAAAATGAAGATATTTTCAAAATTATTCAAATAATTTTAAACATCAGAGCACTCGGATTGTTTGAGGATTATTCTAAATTATAGCATTATTTGAATGTAAGCTATCCAGGATTTTCAGAATTGTCTCTAGATAACAAAAATAACAAATTACTATAACAATTATTATAAATTTTTTTTTCTCTTTCTGTCTCTCCTTTTTTTTCTTTTTCTATTTTTCTCTTTGTCTGCCTTTCTCTCTCAGAGAGAAAAAGGAAAAAATCATTCATTTCGTTTTCTTGTTTAAGTTCTCTTTTTGATATAACATGTAAGGTTTACATGGTAAAGTTACATGGTTACATAAAAGCAAAAAACAATTATATTACTTTTCAAATATGCGCGTTGCATATAATATAATTTTATATGTTAAAATCTGTTAATTTATTTGTTAATGGAACTTTTATTTTCTCTATTAAATGCTCGTAACATATGTAGAGATTTCATCAGCTTAAAAGAAGAAAAAAGTAGACTTTATAAAATAGAATATAAGCGATTTCATTGTGGTAAAAATATAAACGCTTTTTATAAAAAATTTTGTTTTTATATAAAAACAACTAGCTATAAATTCTTAAAATTCTCGTTGCACGCGTAATAACATGTATAGCGCTGCTAAATTTGTTTGCTTGTTTCATCTGCTCCAAATTATATGATTTGTTAAATTAAAAAATAGCAAAAATTGTTATGAATTTAAAACAAATATATGTACAATGTATATTTATATAAAAATATATACATTTATTTATTGTATTTATTTCCTTCTAAAAATAAAAAAAAAGATACATGAATGTAGGTAATTCAATTTTATTTCCAATAACAATGCATTTAGATTTCCAATTAAATTAATTTTGCATTAATTTGAAAATTGAATTATTGCCTACTACGCAAATCAAACTTGATAGAATTCAGACTTATATTTCTACATCGAAAATTAGTTAAATTGCACATGCAACGGAAAGACATCTCGATTTCATCATCTTATGCGCAAAATTATATCACACAGCAAAGCGCAATAGAAAACAACCGCTGCAGGTGCATCCACGATGTATGTTCGCGTTCACGAAGTGAGTTTCGTTGCTCCTGCAGGCATTAATTATTCTGTTCGCAATTAGCCGAGTTTGGTATGTATCTGGTATCACCACGAAGCGCATCTAAAATTTCACACACGATCCAACAGACTCATATCGAGATCAATTATTTTGGCGTTCAATGAGAGAATAGTCAAAAGGTTTTAACTAGTAGTTTACGGATTAAGGGTGGATATTTTCCCTAATATCAGATTAATCTTTCCTTAAATATAAAGAGAATTTTATTATATTGTTTAGTAAAAATATCTGACTTGCATACAAGAAAAAGCAAGACAATGGCATCAGATGTTTCTCAAAATGCATCATTTGGAGAATCATTGACATGAGAAAGCTAGATGAATAGATGCACGTAGTTATGGCATACACTTTAGTAATTTCTCCGCGTTTGCCTCCTTCTCCTCTGGAAAGCCATGACACATGTGATGATAAATCGTCACACATCTACCACGGAAAATTATCTTCACGCTAAAACGATTATACGGCGGCTCAGATGATCTCGACATTAATTTAGTACGTAGCACGAAAATAGGACCAGGAACGCCCGTGAGATAAAGTCGAGTGTGTGAGACACGAATGTTCGATGATTTGCAATCAAACAGGAAAAACTGAGTGAAAAATTTTAACAGTAAATCTATTCAGATAAGGAATTCTTTCATAAAATTTTACATTTTGTTAAGTTCCGGGCTAAAATAAACTGAACAAAACTAAATATTTCGTTAATTAATGCAATGCTAAAAAATAATAAAAATAATAAAAGTGTATTAAAAAATATTATAAAACGCAACAATTTTCAACAAAGAAAAATAATTTTACACGATAAAGTTTTGTTCCGTCTATTTTTTGATCATGAAACATTAAATGCTTGATCCAAGCGAACTGTGTTATTTCAATTTTTTTGCCAAATTAAAAGAAACATCTTTTTTACTATTCCAACTTGTATACCAAAAACGAAAAGGTATTTAAATGCTTTTAATTATATTATTTATTATTTAAATATTATTAAATAATGAATTGGAACAGCTAAATAATGCAGCTCTCTCTCTCTCTCTTGCGATTAGTTTGAACAATTGTATGCATGTGTGTGAAACATAAAAATTAATGTTATTTAATTCTTCAACAAAAGTAAATTACGCTACATGTAATTTGCAATTGAATTTTTCTACTAGCGCTCCACAAGATGCGATTTATCGGAGATGGAAATCGATTGTACAATGTCCATTGTAAAATCGCATAGCGAATCTCTATGCGCTGAATTTCCAAGCGCGATTAAAGTCTAGCGAGAGAAAAAACTGGTAATTTCGAAGCAATATTTTCTTTCTTACGCGCGAAAAAAGTGCTTTCGTCGCTTGAAAAGAATGCGCTATAGAAAACTTCAATCTTCTTTCTCGCATACCTCTCGAATACTCTCAAATAATTTATTTCTTTGCTATTATCATCTAACTATACATACACATGCAATAATTAATATGTAATAATTAATTAATTAATTAATTATTCAAAGTAAAATAAAAAATGATTAAATTTATAGCTCTTTGGCGGAATTACGGAACATAATTTAAGAAATTTTTTGGATAAGAATTAAACTTTTTTATTTATGATAAAGATACTTCTGTTATAAGATTCGGGAATACATGCATTTAGCGCGTCTCCGGTACAAACTAAATTCTCCAAGTTACAATTCTCTTCCTTAAATACATTTCTTTGTTAAAGGAGTTACATTCGATGTCGAGGAGGCAAGGCCGAGGTGAATCGTAAATCGGTTTTCACCGCATCGAGGAACGTATTGTCGCGGAAAGGAGGCGTAAAGAGAGGGAGCGAAATCGACGACTATCTAGAGCGTAACCTTTTAAACTCGAAAATGGTGGAGAAGAATCTCCGTATTTTCTCGGCACCTCCTGTCGCGTGAGACGCCCAAAGGATTTGTCGATGTATCCTGCGGGAAGAAAGCTAAGAGGAAAGAGGAAGAGAGAGAGAGAGAGAGAGAGAGAGAGAGAGAGAAATTTTAGACGAGAAGGCGAGAGTTTAAACATACACAAAAGGTTGAGTAGGTACTGGCGCCGCGGTTTATTCGACTGCCAAACAGTTACACGTGTGTATCACGCGATTGACAATCGGGAAGCTTTTCGATTCGTGAAAAGAGACACATCCTCTTCCATTATAATGCAACACCCGGAATAAAGCGAGCATAGCGTAACAGTGGAATTCACTGTCGTTTATTGCGCATTGTATCGCGCTTCGCAGCACAGCTGTGTTCTGTCGATACTTACAGATTTAACCAAATGTAATGCAACGTTACGTTAACTTTTACGAAAAAAATTTCGCGGCGGAAAACATGAAACATGTGTGCACGCGCGCGCGTCAATTCTATCTTGCAGTTTTATCGACAATATTTTTTTAGACCGGTCACTGTTGATAATAGAGCTAACACCTTCGAAATACAAGTGTTACTTTTTTTGTTACAAAACCCATATCTTTTTATACGTACCCCAAAAAAAACGACATCTCTCTGATCCTGTCATAAATATTTTTTTCTTTCTAAAAAAGTCTCTTTACAAATAAATGTTAAATATAAATATACGCAATATGTGTGCATCAAAAGTTGCTTAGATTCCTAAGAAGATAAACCTATTTTAGAAATAAAATTGATGACAGAATTTTTCATCTACGTTATGCAAAAAAAAAAAATTCGAAACGAAATAGCAGTTGTATCGTTACAGATTATATGAATGCATCACAGATCGTGCGCTGATTTCTCAGGTCAGCGCTTCTTCCCTTCACGGGAGGTCAGATAGAATCTTTTAACTTCTATAGGAGTTCGTGTCAGAACATTTCGCGCAAGATGGAAAACAAGCGCGGAGGACAGGAAGAATCCGTTGTTACCAAAGTAGGTGAGAAAACTTGGCACGACTCGACGAAAGCTGTCGGCTTGTTTTCTGGCAACGCTGACAATCGTCCGTGTCGGACATTACGAAGCCGCAAAACTCGCTTAGCCGCACACAATGGCAGAATAGTAGATAGAATAAATAATCCGCGCGATGCGGACATCTTATCCTTGATGTTTGAGCAAGCCAGTCGCGCTTGTATATCCATAATCCTTAAATCAACCGTATTATTTCCGTAGAGAAGGGCGAGAGGAACTAACAATACGCGGACTCTTAAGTCATTTCACGGCGCAAATGTCATATTCCGGTATTCATCGAGTGTAAAGTAATCTCTCGTTACGATGTCTCGTAAAATATTTGCTTCATTCTCGAATCATGCATTAAACACACGTAAGAAAAACTTGAGCTAAATCGAGAGCACGTATGTGTACTTAGCCACATTCGTTAATTAAATTCAAACATTCTAGAACTTGTTTGAAATTATCGACAGAATACGCTTGTATCTCTTTATACAGTGTGTAAATGTTTATATAAATCATGTATGTGCGTATCTATCATTTAATTAATTCTATTAAACATGAAAACGTTCAATTTTTAATCAATTGAATTAGATAATAATATTCATTTTTAATAAGATAGATAATGTCACAAAAACGAACGAGATAAACTCGCTTAAACGATTAGCGATACAATAGCTTTATGTGACAACGATACGACAAATTCCATACTGTTTTCTACGTAAATTCTCGCGATGAATACGTTATTCAGATTCGTCTTTGTAACACGGACTTCTTCGTGTTATCGAGAAGTTAAGTGCGGCATGAGCCTTGATCGGGCACGTCGGTTAATGAACAAAAGGCCGGGAAGAGAGCGAGAGCTTCTACTTATATTATGTTGCAGTTACAAAGGCTAAGCAGGAGAGTACGGAAACTTCCCTATGACGCGCGCGCGCCCGCCCCCGCCATATATTTATAGTACAAATATCGCGAAAGAGAGAGAGATTCTCTCTCTGTGTCGCGAACTCGGCCTGATTTCCGCCGGTGCTCGACAATAGAGAGATGAGGCGAATTGAAAACCCGTCTCCACTAATAATAACGAGAGCTTGAATATCTCTTCCTCTCCCTCCCTCTCTCTCTCTCTCTCTCTCTCTCTCTCTCTCTAGCTATCTATCTCTCGAAATGTGCGCAAACGAGATGCGGCAGTAATAATACGGACGATAACCCAATTAAATAATTTTTCGATGGAGTCGATAATTTGCACGCGCGTATCGTAATTGAGCATCGTGCAATTCCAAACGACACACAGTCGATTACGATTTCCTATCGACGATGAAATTCAAACTGATACGCCGAGCGGTGAACGCCAGTCGCGCGTGTATTAAATCGTCGCGTTTCTCTCCCTCCCTCTCTCTCTCTCTTTCTCTTTCTCTCTCTCTCCCTCGTTCCGGTTCGTTGTAATTATTCTAACAATATCAATAATAGCGGTTGCACTCGAATCGGGAACACTCGAACTGGATAAATCCGGTCGAAATTGATCGCGATGATTATGCAAGCCGCACAGTTGTCTATTAATAAATGCACCGTGCCGCTCTGCTGTTGCTTGTCTCTTCTTTTTTCCCCAATTATAACCAGCTTACGGGAAAAATATTTCTTTTAGATTCTCTTGTCCTATTCCCGTCGCGAAATTCCACCATCCTCCCCCATTGTTTCCATCGGTTCCGCAATTTGTCTTCGGAGGGTGAAGATAATATCCTCTTTCTGTTTTACAAACAAGATACGACAGCTACCACCGTCGTACGCGACTCACGATTAAACTTCCCGCCCCCCCCCCCTACCCTCGTCGACTTTCTGTCAAGAAAAACATATGACTGTTTACTTCCCCAAGTATATCGCGGAACTTCCGAACCCATCAAAGAATACCGTTGAGACTGCCAGTCAGTCTTCCTCTTCCTCTAGAAAGAAACTCGTTTCTCTTCGATGTACAGTAATCGCAAGCAATTCCGAAACTCTGATAAAAGAGTGCCACTTCATCGGTGGATTGATATGACGCCGAAGGGGAACTCGTTCGCTATCGTTCTGCGGGTCGACGTTAGAAAGAAAGAAGAAACGAGGAAAAAAAAGAAGAAGATCGCCGCCCTCGCTTATTGACGCTGACAAACGATTGTGACGAACCCACGACGCGGATAAAAAGGGAGAATAGGACAGCAAAAAAAGTTTCGTACAAAAAAACGAGAAGTGCCCGATATAAATTCGAGATCTTCTGCCTACGGTTTAACTTTCCGGCCAAACTTTCAGGAAGTTTGCGTCTCTTGGATCTCGTTACTAAAGGCTTATTGTTCGCGGCTGAAATGTTCCGGTACTCAAGGTCGCTTAACGAAAATTCTCTACAAGATTCAAGAGTATTATGTGATTGTTGTTCTCAACAATCAAAAGAGAGAGGAAGAAAGAGAGAGAGAAAACACAAAAAGATACAATATTTCGAACAGAAAACAACTTCAATAAATTATTCATAAATGATATCGGATAAAATTTTAATATTAATAAATTTTGAGTACCTAAGAAATAAAATAATAAATGCAAAACTTATTTTTCTATTTGGACCTGGAAAGATTTGTATAAGTGCATTCATTTTTAAAATAAATTAAATGCTGAATTATAAATGTATAATTAAATGATAAAAAAAATTAATTAAGTATGCATTTTTATCGTAAAACAAATTGAAACTCATATCATAAAAAATGCTTCGTATTTGATCAAATCTAGTTTTAGAAAATAGAAATTAAGAATTATATCATATTTTATAATTGTAGAGCATTATAACATCTGAATTTATATACTGTCTTATCGCAGTTTTCAAGTAATATATTTAGAAATTTCGCAATTAAATTTTAGAGATGCATCTTAAAATTTATATGTAACCTCTTTTCCAATTAATAATAAGTTTGATCATTTCGAATTCTCTTTCTATTGCCTCGTATGTATGAAAAAACTTGGAACGTTTACAAAAAGTTATACCAAAGTCAACCAACAGGCATCCAGATACATTCCGATGAAATCCATTTTATCGAGGTATCAAGTTTTTTGGATCGTCGCCAGGCATCGGCCGGCGACTCTTGGAGAATTCCAAATTTTCCACATTGCAAGACGAGGATTGCATCCGTGAGCGAGTCAAGTACGTGCGTCCAAGCTACTTTACAATTAAAATGCATCCCATCGACACCGCCCTGTCGCTTGTAGATTCCGTGAGGCAAAGCAAGCAAGCTTTTTGATCCCACGTCTTACTAACTAAATCAAAGGGATTCCTTTAACAAACATCATTCTATAACACAATTCGTCTTGTTTCGATCTCGCTTTTTTTTTTAGATAAAGTTTTATATATTTTAAAAACTGAAAATGTTTATAAAATTGTATTAAAAATAGAGATAAATATTGTGCTTGTCACAAATTAAATATCTAAATACTATTTAATAAAAAATATATATGCATTTACATATGTATTGATCTCTTTATTTTTCTTAAAAACTTCATTAAAACAATAAATTAAAATAATAAATCAAAATAAAGAATTTTCTATATATATGTAAAATTTTTGATATATGTTCTTATGTTATTAACAATAAATAATAACAGAAAATAACAACACGTAAAGGAACTAGAGTACATTCTTAAATAAGAAGCACAAAACGAATTAAATTCGAAAGACGAACGGGAAACGATCGTGTCACAGAATTATTCTCGCGAATTCAAGAGGAGGGCATCGCATCAATAAAGGCCAACTGCTATGCACCGATTCGGATTTCGTCGTCGAACGTGAATGAAATTCGTCTACTTTGAAATTCCAAACCATCGCCTTACGTCGAGTAGGAAGATCTGACAGTCAAAGCGATACGATCGCATCGTGTATAGTACTTGCGAAGATAGAAACCAAATTTTGGTAGTCTTTTGTAATCTCCTGCTTCAGAAATTTAATACTTTGGCAGTACATATTTCTTTCAATATCTTTCCGTTAAAACAACGTTCACATACAAAATAAGAAATAGTATTTTTTTTTAATTATGAAAAGTTACAAATTTTTTATATTAGAAGCCACACTCTGTTTTAATAATAACAAAATAATTATATTGTATATTTTGAAAAAAAAAACATTGAAAATCGATAATGTCAAATATTATCGAACTAATATTGTGCGAATAATTCACTATAGAGAACATATCTCTTGCATATTTTATTAAATTCCCCAATTAATTACTAATTAATTATTGAAATACGATAAGCTCTAATAGTTCAATTAATCCTAGATATCTCTAGGATATATTAATATAAATATTTGAATTATGGTGATAATTATAATTATTTTGACAACAATAAATAAAATAGATAAAATATTAAAGTAAATATACAAGCGTATGCATAAGTAATAAGTACAATTGATTATACAATTAACAATAAATTACTAATTATATATAAAAATTTTGCGTATGTATGTGAAAAGACAATATTATAAAATATTGCATTTAGTTAATTTAAATAAATTTGTTTATACAAATTTTTCCAAATTAAAATATAAGTTTTATATAAATTTTGTTTTTTCTTTAATTTTACATAGAATTTTATTCTATATAAAATTTTATATTATGTTGAAAGAAAATTTTTTAATTTTTATCTAATTAATTATATTTTTATTAATTTTACTCAATTATACAATTTTATACTATAAATAACACGATTACGTTAAGAAATATTATATATGCCCTTTACGTACACTTAATTTATATACATAATATAAAAACGTATATTTACTTACTTGTTCCACCCAAACATTTGTCGTCATGATCTGGTTCTTCAGGTTCTGAAAAAGAAAACAGAAAAGAGGATGAACATGCGATCTCTAGAAGGCGTTATTCTACTTCGTTTCTGGTTACTCAGAGACGGATTTATTGGTTCTTCGAGACACTAGAATGATACTAGAGAACAAAAGAGAAAGACGGAAGAGCCTCTTAGAGGAACGTATGCGAAGATCCCAATAAATCATTCCGTCGTCGAGTGCATTTACTTTCTATACTGAAATCTCGATATATTTTCAAATATATATATATATATAAATATATATATATATATACACATATGCATGTGTATGTAAATGTATATATTATTAATTTTTGTAAAAGACTTGTCTCGCGTAACGTATCCTCTTTGTTTGCAGTCATCATATATATAACTCCTTTGAGGAATTAAATATTCTTAACACAAAAATGTAAAAATGTTTCTTTAAAACTGTATCATAATAATATTACTTAAAAGTTAAATTACATAAAAAAATGAAAATGCCAATTTTTTTAGTTGCATAGATATCTGGATATCATGTTTCGATTAATGATGTGTTAAAATGATGTATGATGGTGGAAATTTGAAACTTTAGAAGAAATTAATTTTTCACGATGGAAGAGCTACCAAATAAATCGCGCGAGACAATAATTATCTAGCTGCATGCAGGTCAATAGATTCGCCGATCGCGCCAATAGAAACGTCAACGAACATTACAGTAGTTACGGCTCTCGGCATTAAGCCGCGCCTGGCTATCAGTAGTCATTGACAAGCGCTAGGGTCCGGCCGGCCACCAGTAGTAATAGAATGCGATAATGTTGACGGCAAGTAAGGCATCATAGCTATCCGCGGTCACGGCAGTAGCAAGTGTCAAGCTCTGGGCGAGCGGGCCGCGCTACGTGAGGTCGTCGAACCACTACAGCTGTGTTAACGTGAAACGTTAATGTTCTACGCGATAACGGTTATAGTCCCGCAATCAGTCGCATCGTCGTCAATGGTCGTCGCTCGAGTTTCACGTCAGATATGCAAATCTTGGTTAGGACACGGAGAAATATGAGATTCACTTAGCACTGGCTGGATGAATTTGGTTTATCTTGATACATTGAAATTTCGAGTTTTCGATTTTAAAGGAACTAAACTACAAAGAAATAAAGAATTTTAAGCTTTTTCAATATTATAACAAATTTACATGCAATCATATCAGTTAAATGCAAACGATACAGATTTCAATATCAATTTAATTTTCTTAGAAAATTAATAATTTTTAAAAACTTTTTTTTTAATATATATAAAATTTTATGTGCCCTAATTTTTAGTTTTTAATTTAAATATCTTGGCGAAATATTTCAAATTCCGTTATTCCACTAAAAATTAATTAAAATATAAGAGATTAAAGTAGGGTCTAGTTTTAAATCCTTAACAATTTTAGCATTTGATAATTACATTTTGATGAAGAAATTTTAAACGATACAATTTATTTTTTGCTTTAAAAAATTGTCATCTGCACTTCGATTGATTTGATAAGATGAAATTATAGCAGCATCGCGAAATGAAACGCGGAAAATGTAACAATATATATGTATATTCAACACACATATATCATCATGCAAAACAAACAAAAATAAATTTTGTAAAAGCTACGGCCGAAATACGCGCGGTGTTGAAATAATCGGTAGCATTAAATTAAACAAAACGGCGGCATTATTTTCAGCGCGCGGCGACGCGGGCTTCAAGATTAATGGCAACGGTTATCGTTGTCCTGTACACGATGGCAGTTCACGCAGCAACGGTTAAACTTCTCTTCGCAAGCGTATCATTAGCAATTATCGCGTTGCACGCTCGCGAACTCGAGAAGCGTACGCGAACGGCACGCTAAGCGCGTAACGGATAATCACGGCTATGTAATCAAATATATCGGCATCAACGATCGTCCGCAGCGCGTAATAGCTAAGTGATAATAACAGAAGCCCTCGTGAACGTGAGCGCGATTACGATTTCGTACTCAACCATATTAATGTCTGTATGTATATTCCGAATACGGACGGGACCTGCATCCCTGAAAGCGCGACAAGTGGATATCGTGACCGCGTTTAGTAATTACGGTCACCGAATCGGACATAACGTATCGTTGCGATTGCTTTGAAACATTACATACGCGATTATAATTATAATGCGCTAAGCAATTATCTTAGATGATAATACGAATTGATCTCGCGCGTATGTATAGCAAGAATAATAATTACAAGATCATGCCGTCAAATATCGACAAAAATAGCAATATTTATCAAGCATTTTTTATTTTTAAGATATATATATATATATGTATGTTCAGTTTTTAATTTTAAATATCTTGACAATTAAAAATTCTAAAGTAAATACATCAAATTTCTCTTACTTAATTGTCAGATTAAATTTTCACTTTTATAACTTATTCTATTCCCTCGTCATAATTCAAAAGATATTGACATATTTTTATTAAAGAAAAATAATTTCAAAAGTAATATCCTGTGTAGATTTCACGACTAGTAAAAAGAAAGAAAAAAGATAGATTTTTCTCTCCAGCAAACATAAGAATTTTATAGCCCAATGTTCGTACATGTAAACTGAATGCAATATTTTTTTTTAAATCTTACGAACTTCTCCTTTGTAAGCATCTTTCACTGCAAGGTGTAATGCCCTATTTATCACTGCGAAAAATCACGCGATCGCGTTTTACAGTCACAAAACGATGTCGTTAACGTCGCATTTAACTACCGCACATAACAAGCGTAGGAGCCATTCTACGAGAATCGGAAATAATCGATGCGTTTCTATCGTGCAGTTCGCCGACAGAAAAAAACATTCGGAATTCAAACGAACAAACAATCATAAATATTGATAATTCCAGAAGCATAAGATTAGTCTGCTGTCTTGTTGAAAAATTACAGATTCTGTGATTAATGCAAAGATTGATTATATATTAAAAATCCATTAAGTGTGATACAATAATGTATTTCTTCGACGGCATAACAATAGGAGTAGATACTTTGTTAAATTATAATACAAATGTATCAAAAACTTTGCAAATGCTAGCAACTATGTTAATTTGCAAAAGATTTCATAAAGAAAGAGATGCTGTTAATTGTAAATTTGAAATAAAAAAAGTGCAATATATGAATTTAAATAATTTTAAAAATTCACACATAATGTAAACTCAAAAATATATAGTTAACTAAAAAAAGATGCTAACAACTAATTAAATTAGCCCCTACCTATCATCTTGGTAATATTTAAATATAATTCAAATATATATATATATATATATATATATATTTCATTTAATATAATTCAATATATATTATATTATTTTTAAACATATATTATATTATTTATGTTATTTATAAAACGCGAAATTAGAGCAACGTAAAAAAATAAATAGAAATGTATGTAAAATGTAATGCTGGATTTTCTGTTGTTGGTAAGATATTGTTGATTCGGTTTTTTAATTCAAAATGAAAATTATGCATACTAATCAGAATTTTCATGAGCACATACGATTTATCGCCAGCATGAATAAATTATATATATCATATTGAATGCACATATGTAGGCATTCAAAAATTTGTCATCGACTCATGTGTTATATAGCAGCCAAATAGAAGCACAAGGTATTTCTTTTGTAACGCGTTGGATGCAAAATATTTTCATTAATGTTTATCTTCTCGTATAAACTCCATTACCTGTCGTACTATTTTTGCATTCAAATATACAAATGTACGCATTTAAATAACGAATAAAATCGTATTCGTGCTCAATATTTTATCATACAAGCTGCTGTCGATTAATATCTATATATGAGATTTTATTATTTATCAATTTATGTTATGTGTAATTATTTACACTTTGCAATGAACATTTATGGACATTATTTACGCATTATATAATCTTTACTAACATTTAATAATTGAAATTTACACATTAAATTTATCCACCGATCGAATTACATTTGTTCACGCAATGATTAAATACATAATATTAAAAAAAAATAAAATAAACCATAATCAGAGAAATATTTTCGAGAGAGATTTACATATCAAGACTTTAGGATTTCATACGCAATGATGAAAAAGAGAATTAAACTTTTGAATTTGCAATTTAATTTGATTTCTCTCAATTATAAAAGTAAGAACTCGATATCTAGGAAATAAGTTACAAGTATCTTAAATTTAGTTTCTTAAACTTTAAATTCTCCTGCCTGCTTACATTAGTTTTACCGCTTTCGGTTAATGTTTATAATATTTTTAATATATTTTTATAATATTTATAATTTTTTATTTATTAAATTACATATATATCTATTATGTTATTTATCAAATTATTTATCAAATTATTGTAATTATTTATCAAATTATTGTAGTTATTTATCAAATTATTGTAATTATTTTCGCTCTGCAATAACATTAATTATGCTAATTATGTTATAATTTTTATTATACATGATTAAAATGTAACGATTAAAAAAATTTATATATTAATATTTATTTAATAGATCAAATTATCTAATATAAGTAAACTAATTTTATTCGACGCTAAAATACGCTAGTTATGCGAATTCTATGTTCTAACTATACTAAACTCCTTAACACTTAACCTTCGATTGCAACTCGCACACTCACACGAGTATACGTGTCGGCAGAAACTTTCCGAAATGAAACTCGAAACTTTGCGCGAATAGTTGGAAACGATCGTCGCATACCGCAAGCAATCGAAGTACGCAAAAAATCTGTAAGAAAGTTACGTAAGATTGTAACGTACCGCCGATTTAATCGCAAAAAAGAAAGCTGTACGCGGAAAAAGGAAGCAGGAACTGAGAACTCTTGCTCGTTTTGATGAAGCAAGAAATGGAATCATATTGAGGCATCGAACAAAGATAGTAAAAATACGGAATCCTTCCATTA
The DNA here is from genome assembly GCF_003227725.1 of Camponotus floridanus. NCBI lineage: Eukaryota > Metazoa > Arthropoda > Insecta > Hymenoptera > Formicidae > Camponotus > Camponotus floridanus. The sequence continues at coordinate 2,847,298 of NW_020229838.1, forward strand.
CGAAGTTTCGCGAAGTACTTTTAAACAATGTTACCTTCCTGCTTCCTTTACGAGAATCTGATTTCTCGATGAGGATAATGCGGATTTCACTAACGCACACAACGTATTGCGAAACATAGAATCTTAGAATGGTATTAATAATATCGCCGCTCATATTGTTGCAATTTGAATTGAAAGATAAAAATATTATTGTCAGATAATTATGATTATTTTAATCTAATGAATTATAATATATCTTAGACATAGATAAAACAAGATATTAATAACATTTTTAAATAAATTTAAAAAATAACTTTAAATAAAATATAAAATAACTTTAAATAACAAATAATTAATCTTCATCTAAAATTTCGCTCCAATATATTGACGTTAAATGATCTGAAGAAATCAGACATAAGGTGAAAAACGATAGAGAGAGACACTTTTTCGATGAGCTTATAAGTCACATATTTTCCTCGCACCTTTTCCTCGCAATTCCTTTTTTTCGGAAGAAGCGACTTCCCACCTAGCCGAGAGAATCGTAAGAAAAGTGCAACGTTCGCAATTGATAGCGTGAAGCTTTGGCAGCATTTAACGTCGTTATCCCTCAGGATCGCTTTTGCGTGACGAGAATTTATGAGAACGTCGACGGGTAAGGGATGTTCCTCTTTATAGTTTGACGCAAACTATTAAAAGAGCAACGCTAAGCATACATCTATATTTCTCTTTTTTCAATTTGCTCGCTTTTTGCTATTTCAAAAGAAAACAAAATCATTGAATTAAATCGAAAGAGAAAAAAGAAGAATGAAACAAGAGGGATAGATGTAAAAAAAAATGTACAAACGCTATCGTGAAATGATTTGCTCACATATATAAGCAGACTTTATGAGATGCAAAACAATCTGAAATTTAACATGTATTTCTATCTTTAACGCATTATAGAGATTTTGTTACGCGAGCATAAGTGACTGTAATAATAAAAAAAACTCGATATTTCCTTAAAAGATTCGCAGAAGTATCTCATAATTTTCTTGAATTATGTATTACGAATAAAACAGGCAATTAATGTGTATAAAAGAACACAAATTCTATATAGAAAATTATTCGCAAAAAATATCAAATATTTTTTAATTTTAATTTTATACGAAATTATTTTATACACACGACACACGATTTATCGTTGCATGTCATTTGTAACTTTAATGTTTGCGTTTAAAGGCAAGGTTCTAAAGGGCAGAATAAATGAGGTTTTCGCGCACTAATGCTATTGTAGCGCAAGTGTTTGCTGCTCTTACATCATTTTGGATAACATAGCACGTATCTAGTTATGTTATTACACTGTGAGAAGTTAAAAACGGAGCCAACCGCAGAAGGTTCATTACGGCAAAAATTCACAAACTTTGCTTATCAAGCGACATAGTTTCGTTAGTATTTATCGAGCGTGTGTTATACCTAGCATTGAGTCGCACGAGTTAGCGCAGCTGCTCTTTTAAGTGGATTAAAGCACTATTACGTTGAATACATTCGCGTACGTTAAATGAATTTTCGTTAATTCGCTAAATAAAGATGCGGTTACTTACGCGATTCCGCAAGTGATTAGTCAGAATTTAGTGCAAGTATTTTTCGGAATAGCATGATAGTATCTAGATGAATCAATTTTAGCTTTTCTAGATCTTTCAATTGCCCATAAAAAACACAATGTTCACTGGCTTGCGAAGCAAGAAAGAAGAGCAAATCGAGATAAGCGGCATAAATTTCTTGAATTCTCTCGATTAATTTAGAGTAAGGGAATTATAATTCGATGGAAAGGAACATATCCGATTCACAGATCTGGAATATCCTATCCAGAAATAGCGATGGTCATTGCTGATTGCAAAGCTTTATTTCTTTCTCATGCGGTTCAAATGAGAAATCTAGCGATTTACCATCGTAGAGAGTCGAGTAGAAATAATTCTCGAAATAATAACCGATTTTGGTTACTTTCAAGCAAGGCATCCTACAAAGAGACCCTGGCTCAAAAAAATGCATGTGCGCTGTTTGCTTGGTCGCGTGTTAAAAACCGATCCAGTTGTGTCAGTTGGTTCGCAACATCAGCCATCGCAACGAAAAAGAGATCGACGTTATGCTGATATAACTCTTTTTCTTTATTGGCAATCATGCCACACACGGTGACGATGGCACCAACCATTACACGCGAACACCCCAATTCATATTTCACGCTACACGTGCCACAAAGGAAAATTTGCTTCATCGTGTAATCCGGTTTTACGTTACTCGCCGTTCGCCCGATTATTAACATCGTTTATCAACCCTATCCAACGTCATTGTATTCGCATTTATCGTATCTCTTTAATAACCAATACTGCGGCGAAAACAGTTTTACACCCGCCATTTGCCACGAAGATGATGATGTATCGTTTGCACGTATCATCGAGTCACACGTATTCTTATTATATCGCTTTTCGTATCTTCAAAGAACATTTTATACAAACGATACATTTTCCAATTTCTTAATACATTACTCGATTCAATATATCGATTAAAATACGTGCTCTTCTTTATATAACACTATTTATAAACTCTATTTTCGTTCTTCCTCTCTTTCTTCCTATTTCAAAATTTTATCGCAATTTAAATTATTCGTTGTTAAATTTATAATAAACAATTAAATAGTGAAAATATATAAAGAATCTAAATAATTTTTATGATATTTTGAACATTATAACATTGAATTCTTTTAATTTTTTTATTTGTAAATTTATTTTGTAAATTAAAGTAATGGATATTGATTCTTTAAAAAGAGAATTAATAAAATATCCAAAAAAATATGAGCTATTATGCATATAGTATTTAAAATATTTCGTTTTTATATTATTATTTATATTTTTAAAACTCATCAGCAATGGAAACTAATTCCGATTTTTATTCGTTTTTAGCGAAGGTTAACTAAATTAATTTTATAATTTCTGAGTAAAATGTGTATAAATCAGTATCAATCATTTAATGTGTCATAAAGCAGTAAAAATGAATGTGATAATCATGAATACATCGCAAAATCTGATATACAATCGATAAATGTCAAAATTTCTTCTCTCTTTTCATTCCATCGTTATGTTGCATCAAGGCGCGAAGGCTTTGTTGCGCGGCTTATTAATCACCTCAATCTACTCGCGCGACTATAATTTAATGCAACGTGGTTTCAAAGCTCGTTATTGAAACCGTGGCCACGTAAAGCACGATCGTGTTGAAAGCCACTATACATCGTTATCCAAAAGATATCGCTCATCGTCCTCGATAACGTCATCTTGATAAGGAAGGCTCATCTTAAACATAGTTTCGAGAAAAGATGCTGCGCGTGAAAATCCGTTTGCATGTGTCAGGCAGGTTCTCCTTAATGGCATGGAAATTGGATGTCGAGAGAAAACAGAGGAGTTGAATCGAGCTCTCTCTCTCTCTCTCTCTTTCTCTCTCGAGACGAAGAAGGAAATGGATATATTATAGCGTCGAAGCACTTCTCTTTTATCTGTAATTCTTTATTTGGCGTACCTATCTTTGTTTCTTTTATTTTAATTCTTTTCTTCGATTCTCTTTCTCATCTCTTCAACATTTCCCGTATTTTAATTATTAAAAAATATGCTTTCTCTATTGCATTATATACAACATAAAGTTAGAAATAGAATTCTATCCTAAAATTTTTTGCCACGAATTATATTGTAAATTATTTAAAATGAGCTTGAGATTATATCTTTAGCTTGAATTGCATATCTTGAAAATTATGTTATTTTCTTGATGAAAAAAATTTTCAACCTGAAACTGATACTAGCATTGAATAAATAAAATTATTTATTTTCTTTCTCTTCTTTCTGTTATTCACTTTCTTATTACTATTATCTTCATTTCTTCTCTTTCCAATTTGAATTTCTCCATTACTTTTTATATTTATTCCTAGCCGTTCTGCCTCTTTCAATTTCGTTACGATAGTCTATTTTATTTCACGTCTCCCCTTGCTCTTATTAATTTGTTTAGTTAGAATATCAATGTCTGTGTAAATGTATATTCGTGCGTAAATATACATGTACTGTGTATGTGTATTTTTCACTTGACGATGCTTCCGGAATGTAGTTTTAACGATACCTCGGAGAAATTCAACAAAAGAACAAAGGGATTGTTCTGGGACGCAGAAGGTTGGTGAAATTGGAAAACGAACTTAGAGAGAATACCATTATTCGCGTCTTTTAGTCTTATTTGAGTTCAACCTCCTAAGACATCAGGATATTTCCAGCTCCGTCGCTACGATCGGTAATAGGAATATGCTAAACGCGTACAAGCTATCAGAAATAAAAATAGACTTACATTGCTCTTTAATTGTTATTTTATGTAATATTAGATAGAGTTTGATTGAAAAAGAGTGAAGCAAATTTAAAGGAGATACCTAGAGCCAAATTTTCTTCGGCAAAAATATTAAGCGAAATCATTATTTATTGCAATTTTTTCAACCTGAAAGTCGCAGTTTTGTAATTAAGCCCTAAATTAAAATTGTGCTAAAATCTTCTTAAAACTATAATAAATTGAATGGATAAAAATGAAATAGGGTTCTGCTGGCATCAGCAGATTTATATATCTGCCATAGATATTTCTAAATAATGACGTGATCCTTAAAAACTTCTGGTTATTACACAAACTGTGCTACTATGTTATTTAATAGAATTTATCGTTATTATTAAGTAATAAACGGCAGAATCGCATAACAGATACTTCTTATTATTCGAATTTTTGCAATATAGCAATATCACAGGAACTGATACGCGAAAGAAGGCTCACCAAGGATTCACGTTATCTCGATTCTAATCTCAAAAAGTTATATGCGCAGCTATAATGCAAACGATGGCACAGCTTTGTTTATGGAAAACTACGAAACACTGAAGAACATCATCAACTTCGCCATCCCGTGCATGTATCCGCGCATTGTTCAAAAGTGGGTTAAGAAACTAATAAAGCTTTGAAAGAGCAAACTGCGCTTAAGGAGGAAAAGGGAATCGCGGCAACGAGCGAAAGCTAGCGAAGACAAGGGAACGAAAAATGAAGAGGAACCCAACATTGAAATTATTTATTGTGCTTCTAATTATAATTGTTATCATCTCAAACTTGTAAGAAATATCCGAGAATAATTATCTCGACTAATATAATAAGGAAGAGCAAGATAAACAGATATATTTATTTTAATAATGCAAATTGTGTATAAATTGATTAATGCACGATTAATTTCTTACTATGTTATTATGATATAATTAATTGTAATACATTATAATTTTTTTATATATATTTTTATATATATTTATATATATTATATATATTATTATATATTTTATATATATTATTTTATATATATTTTTTATATATATTTTTTTATATATATTTTTTTTTCTCACCATAATGGATACTATATAATAATCTATAATGAAATGCGAAGCTTTGTATCAATAAAGATATCGATAGCCTTAAGAGCGGTGTTAAATTTGAGCATCCACTTAAGATCCAGTAAAGTAATCGATATGCATTATACCACAGTAAACTATACTTGCTACAAACTTTCGAGATGCTTGAATTAGTGAAGAGAGTTTACGGTAACCAGCTCATACGTACATATTAGACGGTTCCAACTCTCGAGCATTAAAACTGTGAGTAGAAGTTCGTGTCATCTAATACGAATTAGATCCGTTAGCTTAAGCATAGTGCACGTTAGTTACGCGAATACATTACTCAAAACTTGTTAATCCTATCATTACTACATATAGATATCTCCAAATGATATTACAATCGAGAATAGAGCAATTGTGGAACATATGGAATATAAGTAAAAAATATATAAAAATAATTTTTTATTTTATTTTCGACAAAGTTGATGTAGAAAATTGAAAAATTGATAATTACGTTTTATTATATGTTCTTTCTAAACGTGAATGATCTTTATTTGAAATAGTTATATATCGAAATCTTAGCATTGACTATAAAATATATATATATAAAAAATATAGATAATTATAATATATATTCTATGAATAATCTTTTCAGTAATTCGGTTTATTTTAAACTGTTATATATAAGAGAACGTATTTTTTATTTATGTACATTTATCTTTTATTTATTAATAGTTGTCAAAACGAGTTTGAGGAGCATGATATAGTCAATATTTAAAAATCATTTAAAATAATCTAATTTTATAAGTCTACAAAACAGCAAAAAGATGTCATTAATTTTCCAATTTTTTAAAGTCATTTTTTAAAATAAAGATTATAAGAAATAATCTATTTTTACAATTTATTTTTTCGTGAGAAGTCTTTTCAATTGTATTAATTGCATTAATTTGAAGATAATTCTTATACAATTAAGCTTTTAGTGAATTTATTGCAAAAATTTTATATAATATTAGTTTAAAAAAAATATATATATATAACTTATATAATTTATATTCTCTCTTCTAATGGTATTAAAACTGATTTTCTGTGCATAAAATTATTTTCTTCATATCAAATGCGTAAAGGAATCGTCGGAATAATTAAACACCGTTAAATCCTATATTTAACAGCACGAAGTTTTCTTTCAACTTTCGACCGTGAATAAAGATAGAATGCGACTACCTGTAAATGAGATCTGGAAATACGTCCAGGTTGTAGTCAACGCGAATACTGAGCTCGTTTAAACCGTTCGCGTAATGAGTTTCGCGAACACGATAAGATTGTAAGAACGTAGAAGTACGCGGATTTATTTACGTCAGGAACGACAGCCATCCTTTGACAAATCGAGCACGGCTTGTTGGAACGTAAGGGGAAAAGTCCGCTGTTCGCGTTCTTTTCTGCTGTGAAGGAGGAGCCATAAGAATTCCTTTTAACGTACAGAAGGACAGAGAGAGAACATTGGAGTCTGAAAACGAAATCGTGATACGAATCGTAAGGAAAGAGAGAGAAATGAAAAAATGTTGCTGCCGTTACCGGAAAACACAGTCGCATTTCTATTTCCGGTATCGGTTTGTGTTACTAGAATTCTTCGTACATGTCGGTGTGCGGCGAATTATAACATTTATAATTTTTTCGTGCTTGAACATGGAGTTAAGTATAATCCCCTTTAGTATCCTTTTCAATGTCGTACAATTACTATCAGAGCGCTTGTGAGAGACACTTTGCTGTGAGATTGTTAAATCTTAATTTTTATGCGAAATTTAAATCAGTTGTTTAAATAAGTTTTTTATCATTTTTCTTGCATTAAATAAATTTCCACGTGAGTAAACGATGGATAAAAATAATCAAAAATAATCTAGTATCCTTCGGTCGTTTCGGACCTATAACCCCAATCTTCTAGAGATTGCGATTGACCCAAGGTTCTGGTTATCTCACATCGGGACGTAAAAAGCTGTCCAAAGATCGTAGACCGCAAACGGCCTTTCATCAAACTGTGTCGTAGAAAAAAATCGAATAGCGGTGAGTAAGAACGGATGTTACGTCGTATGTCAGCCCGGTTCCTTTATCGTCCGCTTATCTAGTGTGGCTAAGCGATTTTTGAACGTGTCGTTGACAAGAACCCTGCTTGCAGACCCCTAAAGTGGACTGAAGAAAAGACGGCCATCTGGCGCGTACAAACTTTCTGTTCTTCGCTGATTCTGCCTTTATCACTTCTACATCAAAACACCTTTCGCGAATATTCAGGACTTCTCGAAAAACCAGCCGTCACCAAAAGTAACCAGCTGTGCCATGAATAAAAAAAGAGGCTTTATGAAATGTTAGGAGAGAAGAGATTTCTTCGGTCTTGAACTTTGCTGACCGAATATGGACGTAAAATAAAATTAGATTTCGAGATTGATTTTTATTTATATATAAAACATGCGATTGCTATACATGTATATTATTATATATTTTTTATTTCTCTCCGTATTATTTCTTTTTATTTTAAATTTCTTTGAAATTTTATAATTTAATATCTTACATCTATCTAAACACCTCTCTTTCTACTTATATCCAAAGCGAATTACGATATGCAGTAAATTCGTAATAAATAATTCTAACAAATAAATATAATTAATAATTTCAAAGAAAAAATTTCTCGAGAAATTGATTAAATCCATAAATTCATAATTTTAATTCATTTTTCTTATCTAATAAATAAATACGTACATGTATATATGTGACAGAGAAAGAGAGAGAAAGAAAAAGAAAGAGAGAGGAAGAGAGCAATGTGTAATTATACACATTGTACTCATAATCACTTGAGTTAAAAATATATATCTGTCGATTAATCGATTTTAACAAACGCATTATTGCAATCTGAATAAAAATAACTAAATGAAACTTATAATAGAGCGATACTTTATATTTATATATCAGGCGAGATAATATTTGGTTATTCCACACAGTTTTGCCTAAATGAGGAATCGATAATAAGATCCTTTCGTATTCAATTTCTTTGGTGGAATATTCAATTGTCAAAGTATAAGAACGGCTGCTGAGTTTACAGCAGACAGAAAAAGCAGATCGAATAAATGGCGTTTCATAACAAAAGGAAGTGTGACACCATCACGCCAGTAACAAAGACAAATTAACTAGTGGAAGTAGAAAAGTTTTAATTGCGTTCGGCGACCCAATCGGCTAAGTCCTTTGATGTCCACGCTTTTCTCACACGCGCAACCTGCACAGCTATTTTCTCACTCCCTTTTATTCTTCATTTCCGAACTCCACCGTACTCCGATGCTCCATCTATGTTATCACAAACAGATTTTGGTGTGATTTGTTAAAGTCGAGCATCCCGTATCATTTCATCTGTAAGCTGATTTTTAGCACACGAATTACAGCTTCGATTTTTAAATTTCAACCATTACACATTATCATTATATGTATAATTTTGGGCATATTACTATGATGTAATAAAAACCTAAACAGATAAAACTAAAAAATGTATAAAAAATGTACGCAATAATTTTAAAAGAAATTTATTCCATTTAAAGCCTTTACTTTTTCTTTTTGTTTTCAATTTTTATGTATCTTTAATTTCTCTAATAATTCTTTTCTTTAATTAGAATCCAAAAAATGCATAATTTATTATATTCATATCATATATATATTAACTATTATTATGTAATAATAAGAAAAAGTTATGGAAATTTAAAAAAATTTTCATTAAATATTGTTCTTAACGTGGAATTATCAAAATTGCAAAAAATTAACAACAAATTATGAGTAATTTCTTATTCTACTCCAGAGAACGTTTTATATAGCTAGAAAAGTTTTTTGTGACTTTCCTGCAAAGTTAATTACACTTCGATCGCAGTAGTTTCATTATCGATCCCATTATAATTATTAACCCGATTCTTGAACAATCTCGCTTCGCATTCCATAAAATTTTCATTTAATTTTTCGCGACAACAGAATATATATAAATTTAAAAAAATCAAAAAAAAAATATATATATATATATATATATATATATATATATATATATATATATGTACACGTATACAGTATAAAGTATTCGATCGTAAATTCAAATGAAAAAAGATGATTGTGGCACTCTATTTGACTAGCATTTTAACACTCGCGAATTTGAAAATATGGAACACAGATATTTTATATAAACTTTTATTACCTTTATTAACTTATATTTTAACGAAATATTTTTCACGAACTGTCTGTGTAGCAGTTCTCAAAATATAGTGAATATTACGGCCGACAAGAATTATGATCTTTGATCCACATCTTTGCCAAACGAGAAAAATCCGATAAATTGATATTCCAATGGCAGTCTGACCCTTCCTCTTCGTTTGACGAAAAGGCTTCATATTCCAGGACAATCGCGTTTGGGCAAGACTTTCGGGACTCTCTTTACCGGCGTAGGGGACTTTCTACCATTCGGGATCACGGCGACATACCACTGTGAATTCCCATCCTTGAGAATTGCTGGCGACGCTCGCGGCGAACTTTCAATCGATCCTGACAGTTTGACTTGCGGACAAACTTGGGCGAGGTACGACAAGACGAGGGGAACGATATATCCCGGAGCTTTTAGAGCGGAGTGACGAAAAGCAAGAAGCCTCCCCCATCGCTGTGAAAATTCAACCGCGTCAAAGTGGTGTCGACCAAAGATGAAAAAGAACGATCCGCGCGCGTATCGTTTCGCTCGAAGAAAAGCAATTTGCGAGTTGTCACCGGCGGGACCGTTCCTCTCTTTTTCTCCCGTTTCCTATAAAATCGTAGCAGTTTGCGTCGGCTGTGCTACTTTGCATTGTCAGCCATCGTCGCAGTCCACGTGTACGTTCGTGCATCGTCCATATCATTTATTCTATTTTTATCTTCACACATCGTGCATTTGTAGGGAGAAAGATATTCAAAATCAATACATTCACCCCATATAACATTTTGCTTTTGTCTCTCTTTACTGAGAACTCGAAATATAAATTTTATATCCATAGATATTTACCTAAAATTACTCCTCGTCTTCGATTATGAGTTTTGATATTGCTTCAAATTTTTGTAAACAAGTGGCCTCTTTTTCAGACAAACAAAAATCGAACTCTGAGAGAAATTAATTCTTAAAATTTTAGTTTAGACTTTATCTACTGAGAACTATAAATATAAGATAAAAATTATATTAAAAAGCATAAAAACTAAAATAAAGCATACACAGAAATCTATACGAACGTGTAGAATAATATAATATTTATAAAAAATTATTATTTATTTATACATATATAATTTATATTGTATATATCCAAAGAACATTATAGAAAAAAAAACTTTGACCTTGATAACAATTATGTATTACAGTATTAATGTAATTCAAATTTTCATTATTATCATTCTTTTTGATACCAAAATATTTTTTACTTTTATTACTTTTACATTTCACTTTTTTAAATCATTCAAATATTAAATAATTGTAATATTAAAAGGAAAAAAAGAAAAAAAGATGAAATTTAATCTTTTAAAAGAGAAATCACAATTCTGTTATTAATTAATGAATAAAATAACTGTTAGAATTATCGCGCTTGTTGATCGCCTTATAATCGAATTATAATATATAAAAGCTGCAAATAATCGCATCGATTTGCGAGTTTAAAAAGCGCTGAAAAATACTTTCAAAGTAAAAATCCCGGGGTACATTATTTAAAACTAAAAATATCCCAGTCTCGTTCATCACTTAATTCTCGTTAACTCTGTTATTCTCATTATTATTTATTCCGTTTCTTTCACTTATAGTAGCGCGAATGCTTTTGCAAGCTTCGTTGCTTTAAAAGAGTTAAACATCGAGGATTAAGTAAAGTAGCGTTTGCCTTTTTTTATCCTTGTCTTTCACGATGTGAATGTGTTTTTACTTTACTAAAAAGGAACCCTCATGCTAAGCAGATAGTTGGCAATAGCGCGCTTAACTCTGGCGCTCTTTCCTTTCGACTGGCTCCGGTAAGCTATTTAACATTACGACGAAGTTTCAACGTTCTTAAAACCCCGCTTTCGTAATCTCTTAGTTGGAGAATCGATGAGTAAAACGAATGGAGAAATATTTTCAAACTTTCATAATTCCAGTAATGTATTGAAGTGATTTGTAATGGATTCACTTCTCGCTTCTCATTTCACTTAGTGCGATGCGAAATAACGTATCAAACGTGTAAAATTTCAACATTTCTTTTCAACTAGATAGTAAACAATATTATTACACTGCGCATAGTTGTGCGAACGGCATATGTTGAACTTGCTTGATACGCGTGCAATAGAAAACGCGCGCCCCTAAAACTTACCCCTTTGCAAAATTACGATTATTTGAAAGTTCACGATGTAACTCGCGTGCGCGCTGCCACGCACTTTCGAAAATTGCATTCCCAACAATATATGCCATTGGCGAAACGGATGGTTTCCTTCGAGGGCGTAGTTATCTTTATGCTCTCTATCTCCGGCACAAGTTGTAAGCCGTTTAGCATTAAGATGGAGTTTCTAAGTTCTCAGAACTCGCAGATATACGCGTCGCTACAGTTGTCCCTCTATAAATAAGAGGGTACAATATCCTCAGTTACTCGAAGCACACCTCACGTGGGTAGAACTTATGTTCGCGAGTGGTAAATCCAAAGAAATTGCAAAAGAATAAAGATTATGAGTTTCAAAATAAGGGGAGATGTTGTGTATAATCAAGATGAAATTGAAAATACTGCTTTTAATGATTATATTTTTCTTTTCTCTTTTAATAATTTGCACAAGATGTATTGTACTGCACATATATTAGTATTGTAGTTTACTTGAGTTTATTTTTTATACTGGTATATTATATTTCTCAGTTTCTGAAGTATATGAATATTAAGGCCATGCAGGTCGATGTGATCGAAGCTAGATAAGTTTCCTTGAAATAGTATTTAATATAATTAGATAACTAACAATAAGAATAAATTCATTCGTGCCTATCGACACTAAGAAGATATATAAGTGTGTCAGATAATAGATAAGCCTATTTTATATATTCTCTCTTTCGCTCTACCTCTCTCCGCGCTCGGATCTGTAATCCATTTAGCAAGACTAAGTTTCCTAAGTGTTCTACAAACTCATAAATCCTGAGTTGCCTACCTCTTAAGCACGAAGATGAAGTTCCAATAAGGTCTCGACGATCGTAGAAGCCTTTTGCCGCATCTATTACTTGCGGTCTTACACAGCAAACATTTTTTAACTTCTTTTATGTGTAGATATACTATCTGAATCAGCTAATATTGACAAAATAATTAATGAGAATACTATACAAACTAAAATTAATTATTATAACTTAATATTAAGTGGATTATAATTCAAATATATGTTATATATGTTCATTTACACACATATTATATGTGTAATATATAAAATAAAAATAAAATTATTATTTTCATTTGTATATTATTTAATTCTTTTTACAGATTTTCATGTTTCGACAGAAATAAATTTTTTTAAATTTAATTTTGAAATCAAGAAAATTATTTTCCAATATAACGAATAATAATTATTAAATACAAATACGGAAATCTAATTTTTATTATAATTATATAAAATAAATATATTAAATTTAATATTCTTTTAAATAAAATAATTAATTAATTAATTAATTAACTTTATTTTTTTTATAATGCATAAAAAATAGCGATAGTAAAAAAGTTAGCTAGCACAATGCTCACTATGTATTTTTGTTATGTCAACATGATTGCGATGTATCAGGTGAAAACACGACCATTCTCTACAAACAATTAGTGATTATCAGCCCGTTCGATTAATTAACTCCCATAATTAACAATTCGTATCGATTGCTATTTATTTGCGAAACAGATGTTTCACGCGATTTATTCATTTGAAGTAGAAATCCAAGTGATAAGTGGAGATGAGAATTGTAAATTATTTCCTGATATTTGTAAGCGATAATTATATCTTTAACTATATACCTGAATTCGAATCTACATATCGCATCGCATGTTGAATATTTGTTGCCGATTCAAATATAATTTATCTATCACTTTCAGATTAAAAACACGAAGTAATATGCGAAAATCGCAGAATCGAGTAATTCCAGGAACGGAAAATTGTAATGTATCGATCATTTGTTGATGATACACAAATTTGGCAGGATTTATGTCCAAAAATATTGCGCGAGCAATATTGAATATTCGACTGTACATTTTCGAGGATAATTCCTCTTGAATTAATTAGCCATTAACTCAATCAAATTATGCTTTCAAAGGATGAATGTCATGATAAAATGATACGAGAGATAAAAGAGGCGTTGACATTGGAGTAACCATGCAGTATGACTATTTTATTATTTACTTATATTATTTATTTGTTGTGGAGTTTATTATTTATGCCCGCTATGCGATGATACATATTATGAACTACTTTGTATTATTGCATGATGTAATAAATATAAATGCATATACAGATATAAAGAGCCGAAAGATAAAGTCAATCAAGTAGTAAAAATCAATAACAAAACATATATACAAATGTTTCAAGTTAGCGCATGCATAATTTTTATTTTTCTTTATATGATTATTTTGTGATTCGTATATGTTAATATATACATATAAGCAACACATATTAGAACTTAACTTTCCACTTAATTAAAACTTCTATAGGGTTTTACATTAAACGTGTATTAATAAAATAGTATAAAGGCAAAGTGCTGTGAAAATATTAAAAAACAAAATATCAATAAAAAATTATTAATTCTATGATCAACATACAAGACTTTGCTTGGAAATTTATGAAATGATGTATCTCATATGCATTTCAAAATGTTAATAAAATAGCAATTGATTGAATTAATAGATAAAATATCACTAAGAAAATAAAGTTTAAGTTCCCAAACAGTTAAATGTTTTTAGAATAGGCAAACTGCTGCCATAGCTATACTCGCAAAAGAACGAGAATAGGTGAAACGATGTAGACAATTCCAGAATCTGAAATGTCCACCATATGAGTTCTATTCCTTTTTATAGAGGACAATGACACGAGCGCACACATTGTTGAAGCTCGCGCTGCCCCCTCTTCCTGGCCCCTCTCCTGAACCCTCCTGACAAGTTCGTACAAATTCTGACTGGCTGATATTTAAATATCGGAAAACCACTTCCGTCGGTGGCCGCTATTCAATCGGCAATCCGATCAGAACCTACTTTCATTCGGAATTCCCGATATCGTTTCCATCTGTCCGCGAGCACTTCAAATAAATCGCCGGATCGGTTTCGCGGTATCGTGCATTTAACCAAAAACAACCGAGAACAGACCGCTCTATGAACGAACAGAGGATCGACTTCGACAATCAATTCCAATATGAATTATTGCTTCGTTAACAACAATGTCTGTTTTGGCTGGCGTATTCTTCGTTCCGTGAAGATTGTTCTCTATTTCCCAATGCAACAATATTGAAACTTTGATTAAAGAAATATTATTTGCTTTGGAGAAGGGCCGATAAAAATTGAAAATATACGGAAATAAATATATATTTAGGTCAAACAATACTTGTAACAAACACATCACACAATTTGATCGATCGTGATATAAAGTGGAATATTAATTAATGCATGTAAATCGCGCGCGCGTAAATATATTGATACAAGTTATTTTAAAAAGAGAATTTACTTAATGAAAATTGATGTCATCTTTTGATGTAATTTATCTAATTTTAAATTCATTTAAATTTAACTATAAAATATAAAAAAAAATACATACCATATATATAACATATTTCTCTAAAAAGAAAAAGATATACATATGTAAGATATTATTAAAATATATGTCAATTAATAATATAAGTAATATAGCATGTGATCATTTTCTTACAATTTTCTTCCACAAGAAAAGTAAATGTTATACTTGGAAATATCATATTATTACGATCAAGGTAAAATCGAGATTTTAGTTTAGTTTGTGCGCTCCAGAGTTGCATTTTTCCTCCTTGTTGAACTTCCGCGTCTACATAGAAATTAAAACCAGCTGAACGAATAAATTTTATATACAGAACAGAATTTTATACGATTCTTAAATATTCAACTCGCAATTCAAGTTTGTTAAAGCGTTTCACGTTTCGCGCTTTTTAACAAGTATTCGGGCAAAATGAAAATCTTTGCAGTCGCGGAATAGTTGAGTTTGTAATCGTTAAATCTATACAAAGTGAGAATGTCCTCAAAAAAAAAAAAAAAAAAAAAAAAAACCCGCGATCGATACAACGATGCATCCAATTCGCAGATTTTTTTAATCTTCTTACGAGCAATGTACTGGCCAGTTGGAATCCATTTGTCTATTTTAAAATACGAATTGCTAAATCTTCTTTAGCATGTTAAAATTGTACATGTGTCGCTATCTTTTAGATTACATCTTTTCTCTTTGATTAGGATGTTAATCTCGCGAATGAAGATTTACTGGTTCACAATTCAATCAAAGCTGATGTCCTAAAGCAATATAATAAAAACCACAATTCCACGAGCATCTCATATTTCTTTAATTAAATTATATATATTAACTTTCATTTATCATTGCTGTGATGAATTTCAAAAACTCGTATATATTTTTTTACAAACAACGAATTTGTTCCATTACGTTTTATTTCAAGAATATTTCAATCTATTTTAGATGCTTTTTAAAAGAAAGCAATGGCTACATTCAGGAAAAGCTGATTTGCAAGTGTTGTAAAATTCGTGAATCTGATTGGTGTATGCTCTTAGATTCAGCCAAAATTAAGAGTATACATAAATCAGGCTCACGAATTTTACAACAGTTGCAAAGCAGCTTTTTCTGCTGAACGCAGCCAATATTCATTAGTTTCATCAAATAATATCGATTTTTAATTGCTGCTGACCTTTAATATTTCAGACTCGATCATTTATCGAGCGAAATAACACTCTCAATTCTATCGTGATTTCCGTACGCTACGTTAACGCACAAAAGACCGCATATTCTTAACCGTCTTCAATAAAGACACAGAGAAAATTAACGGGAAGTGACGAAATAAAGCGATGATGATCACACTTGCAATGTGGCGATCAAATGCCGTCATTAGTCGAAATTATAATATCACGTCTACCAATTATTAATTCGCCAAGCGAGCCGACAAAAGCAATAATGAGCTTAATGACGAGAACCACAGTCTCGTGATTGGTGAGTTGGGCTCCATCATTTGCATAACCGTTCGAAATTTAGTTACAGAAGAGTGTTCCTTTTTTCGTTTTTTTCACGAATAAAATGTATTGCACTGTATAATGCAAGCTAATCGAAGAATTATTGTAATACTCCTATTTTCGTGAGGGATTTAATAATCTTGAATCTTTTTAAAACGATATTTTCTTTTCAAATAAATTTAATTTCTCTCTTTAATAAAAATTTGGCTTGAAATCGTTTATTATTGAACTTTTTTCTATGGCTTAATTTACTATCATATCGGAATATTATACATCGAACTTAAACGATATCGAACGGCATGTTTTGTTCAAGTGCAATAAAGTTGAAGTTTAATACTGTGTCACCAAGAAATTTTCGTTTTATTAAAAATGTAATATGATATGACAAGTCGTGCGATGGAAAGAGAGTACCTTCGCAAAAGCATAATGGAATCAAAACTTCCTGCTTGCTTTTCCTTACGTACTATTTCCTAAATGTATTCTTCCTCTTATCAGAAAATATAATGGAATCTGCTGAGAGACTCTGGCAACTTAGTTTTGATAAAAAATATATAAAAATGGATTATTGTATACATTAGATCTATTACGTCATTATGTTTTTATGCCGAAAGAGATAAATAATAATTAAATAATTCAATAAATTCAATTATTTTACTAATTTGTGCTTCTATTACACAAAAGGTCACGAAATTATTTGATTTAATTACTTATTTCACTTATGTATCTGTCAACAATAGGCATACATACATCTTCTTTCGCACAAAATACAACGAAATTCTTTATACAAAATACGGAACAGTTAGAGTATCTCACCCTCTACGCGTTATGCGTGCATAATATCATTATCGCGGGCTGATGCGGAATGAGAAGTATAATAACGCGTGTCGACGTCGACATGATCAACGAACGGTGGGCACCTAGCTACTAATCAGAAGTATTCAGCTGTCGCGATTGTTGCTTCGCGGAACGAGCCAACAACCCCCCGTGTATATAATGCAGCTGACACAACACTCCATGTTCGTTATTATTGCCGCGTCGCGAGCGCTCGTAAAGGCGACGCGGAGCTGCAATAGTCGCGCCGCGACTGGATGAGAAATCGTTGCAACGAATGGAGTTCGACGACCCCGTGCGACGACGCTCATGCATCGATACATATTTTCATCGAGTAAAAAATAATTTTCTTTCGTTGTATAGTTTTTTTACGACAATACCTTGTATACACATATAAAACATATCTACGACCGCATAAAAAAAGGTTCAAAAGACAGAATTTTTGACAGATGTTTCTCTCTCTTTAATTTCGAGTCGATTTGTCTTTAACGAAAAAATAAAATTTTAAAGTATAAATTATACACTAAATTTTGATATTAATTGCACATAATTTTTTGTTCGAATAAATCTTCATTTATCATTTAAAAAAAGAAAAAAAACAAGAAAATATTTAAGCAATTTCTGAATACTATTACTAATGTGAACTCTTTAGCAAATGCATGAATATACTCAGAACTATACAACTGTAATCACAAGAAAGAAATAAAGTAAATAAATTAATTTTTAATTAATTACATAATCGTATTATTAATCGATATAAATTCGATATATATTTCTCATGTTATAGATATGCAAGAAAACATGCAAACCATTACGCATTTTCATTGTTATATAAAAATTTCATATTTATCGTATTTTTGCAGATTAATTTGGTAATATTGATGTTCAATAATATAATATAACAGTAATATCGGAATAATACTGATATTATAGAAAAAATACATACCGTATTATGTCGTACCAATACAAATGAAATTTTTATCTCGCGATTATTAGATAAAATTCAAAAATATAAATATAAAAATATATTATTATATAAAAATGCTATTTTAGTCTTTAACTTCTACTACATAATTAATGTTAAATCTTAAATTTCTTTTCTAAAATTACCCATCAATTTTCTCGCTAGAAAATCGATTTCACTTGTATTTTTAATAAGAAATCATTAAGATTTTAGACAATCTAAGATGACTGCATAATAAATACCCAAATATTAAAATACGCTTTTGATAAATATAAATTAATATTATATATAACAAAATTTGTTCACGATATTTGATTTTCACAACGCGTAAAATTTTGAATCGCTTCAATCCTACAAATATTCGTAAGAAAAACAAAATGTAACGTGACATTGGTGTCTAAAAAGATTATTTTACGAGAGACAGATAAACCGATGTGGAAAACAAATTGTTATTTCTTTGAATTGTGAAAGTAATATTACACACACATAATTATACGCACACTTAATTATAAATCCATAATTTATTTAACTACAATTTCGAGCTTGATAAGACTTATCATTTTTTTTTATTAGAAAAAATGTGTAATAAAATATTTGCTAGTTTTATTCGCGCTGCAATCGTGATTATTTGTCAGCGATTTACCATATATGTATGCTGTGCCATATTAAATACTTATAAATGATTGCAATCAAGAACGCAGACGTAATCGTGATGAAAATATGTTTATGCGCCTATCACGTTTCCTAGTAACACGACAGTTATGCCGATAACGTCGAAAAAGTGAGTGATCGATAGGAATAGGATTTTTTGCTAGGATGCTTTTTGCAACAAAATTCGGTACAAAAACTCGGTCAGAGACAAAGCGGCCTAAGTGACCTATATTCTCTGGTCTTTTGGAAAAATTTGCATTTTTTTGCGATTTTGAAAGTAAATTCGTAGTTTGAAGTTTCTCATGAAAGGAGTTTCGAAAATGTTTTAAGTCGAGCAAAGAAATATAGAACGTACAACCTAAAACTTTTTTACGTCTTGAAAACTAAAGGTACGCTACGCGAGAAGAGTTTTTATCAGAATAAATTTATATCAGAATGTATCATTACCATGCGCTAAAGAAATTATTATCGATAAACATTTAAAGTAAAGACATATTAAATTCATGTCGTTTATAGAATTTTATAACCACATGAATTACATAATTACATAATGGTAAACATTATTTCCTAGAATAATGTTTATTCGTCTATAGCGTACATAATCACGTCCTATCATTATTTATAGCTGTGCAAATCTTTATTGTTAACTATGCGTATATGTATAATACATATAATAATAATATTTATACTAGTTAAATAGCGCTTAAAAATTATTATGCCAATAGCAACACATTTCAATCTTCAAATTATACATGATTATTAGATATGATATAGATGTATCGTATGTTGTAATAATTTGGAAAATTATAAAGTCTAAACAATGATGCCGAAACTAACGAGTTGCTAGGCATAAGTGTCAACATATGTTATAAAGTACTTACAGTACGCCTCTCGTTGTATTTATGTTGCTATTCGTAGTAGATTTGCTTTCCGTAGTCGTACTAATTTCGATTCTGATCTTCACCCTCTCAGCCAAACGTTCACGATTAACTAAATAAAGTAGCAGAGTATACCTTCTCGTGCGTAGCACGCAACCCCCACTACAGTGTTCAATGACCTCGGCATCAATGAGGCATTGTATACAGACAATGTTTACGTTTGGCTCCATTAATGTATTATGAGATTCTATCGAAGTCAAATCTCTCGAAAATTATACAATACAATTCGCTTTATTTACGCGTATTATTTAACCATATTATTTAAGCATATTTTTCAAAAGAAAATATTTTATCAAAAGAAAATATCAAGCATATCATCGTATCTGATCAGATTTCTCTTTTTTTATTTTATTTAAAATGTCTTTAAAATTAGACGCGTATGTCGATTCATGATCTAAAATCTTTATATTTTACCATAAAATTATAATTAGCTTGTAAAATCTGTAATAAACCCGGATGTTGAGAAATATATCTTTTATTATATAATACTATGAGTGAAAAACCTAATAAACAGTTTTCCATGTTTGTATTCTATCCTGTTCATATATATATTTACTGTTATAATAAATTGTATAAAATTTGAAGAACAATTATATAACATTATATAAAACATCTCAAAAGTGCAAGTCTTATATGTATCT
The DNA here is from genome assembly GCF_003227725.1 of Camponotus floridanus. Classification (NCBI taxonomy): domain Eukaryota; kingdom Metazoa; phylum Arthropoda; class Insecta; order Hymenoptera; family Formicidae; genus Camponotus; species Camponotus floridanus. The sequence goes on from NW_020229838.1 coordinate 2,867,959, forward strand.
CATTATAACTATAATTTATGTCAGTATAAAAAAAACATTATTCGCAAGTGCATTGTAACGTCACTGCTTATGTCTGAGAGCACATCCTTCGCGAAAGTTGAAACAGATGATTCCAGTCGATCGCCCCCGAGTCAGTAACCTCGGAGCATGTAATGAGTGGACAAACGGTCCGTCGTCACCGCACACGGCTTCTCGGCTATTCGGTTTTTTCGTTTCATCCCTTGTCCCTTTCGCGGCGCGATTAATATCCGTGAGTAAACAAAACGTGCACAGTCGAGCGCGACTAAATCGAATTATTATGATGAAAAACGGCAGCGAGACGCGGCGCGCATATAACCCTTTCTAAAATTCATTAGCAAATTAACCGATCCCTGCTCGCGACACAGTACAAGACTTTGTCTGCGCGTTTGGTCTTCCCACCCTCGGATGTTACCCGCCGAACCCCACGCGACGATCGCCCTCCGCGCGTTTGCTGTCTCTCGGAAAACTGCCGCCGGCCACCCATCCCCGGGAACCAACCGCAAAGTTCGGCGACTGAAAATTGATGAAGGCGAATTCTAATTTAACTTAACTCAATCTATTCCGATTTAATTAAATAGTCGGAATTTGACCCCTCGCGGCGAATCGACATGCAGTTTGCGTAAGAAACGGTTCTCGAAAATGTGACAGAATATATCTGTCAGTTCTCGTATATCTTGTTTAGCTTTGAAAAAATAACAATGCGATTAAAATATATTCTTCAAAATAAAAAATCAATTATCAACGTATCAACTGCAATAAAAAATCAACATTTACAACGATTTGAGAATGCGTAGTTCCTAACAAAAATAAAATAATTCAGTTAGAAAAATTGTCGGATTATTATAGATCAAAAATCGTCCACATAATTTACTTTATTTTCATTGTTAAATTCTTTTTGTCTTATCAATTAATTAATTATAAGTTTATTACTAAACGCCGCTTTGTACAAATAAAATATGCATAACAAATTATATACAATTTTTGTTAAAATAGATATTTTTGAAATTAGAAATTTTAATTTACAATACATTTTATGCTTATATAACTTAGAATAATACTGATAACACGATGGGCTTCTCGAAAAATCTCGATTCACTGCACTTAATTATGTGATCGCGGTATGAAAATATATTCGTGTGTTCGTTGCTGGCACAGACAGCTCAACGATCTCAATTCCGCTCTATAGTTCGGATACGGTATGTAGCGATTCAGGAAACTCGGTTATGCAAATGTCCAGGACTGAAACGGAATTTTTGCGTCCGCACAAATATGACATTTATATTCGCGACTCGCTGATTGCGTATGATTTCGGCAAAATTATACGTTGTGCATTACCATCAGGGAACATATTAGCGCGTCGTGTATTTGAAAGAAATTCGGCGATTCTATTAAACGATTCATTAACAATATTTAGTTAAAAAATTCATATAGATTCCGTAATATATGTATTTGCATATATTTTGAATAATTTAATAATCACTTCGTTTAAAAAGAATTAAATAATGCTAATGCTGTTCTTAAGGCCTAATCTTAAACTAAAACGCGCATAATAATAGAAAATCCTTATAAATATCTATAAACAATTAGTACTTTATAAAAAAAATCATTAAAAAAGAATCTATTTAAATAATATGAATCTATATTATTTTTATTACACATACGTGTTTTAATTTAATTGAATTCATCCCTCTTCTATTGGTTAATTTTAAAAGTGAATTTTATCACGTAGTCATCCATCATTCTGTACTTTTGCAAACTGCTTTTGAGAAAAGTAGTTTCCGAGCTTCACTTTTTTCCGCTTCTGAGATATATATATATATATATATATATATATATATATATATATATAATACGGTGAAACAGGAGCAGCTTGTATACATGGTTTTATAATGGATTTGTGCTTTTATATCGCGACACGTTTGCTACGAGAATAAAGAGCGTGTATAAATGATGTAATGGGGAAAGAAGGAGCGAGAGAGCGAGAGAGAGAGAAAGAGAGAGAGAGAGAGAAAAAGAGAGAGAGAGAGAGAGCAGGAGAGGGTGATCATTCGTGCATGCCTTCTTATCCTGCGAATAAGGATTCTCGATCCCGCAACCGCCGGCAAGAGCACAATGTCTTTTTAATTTCTCCCCTGGACGTCCTTGTATTCGCGGGCTCCGGCGGATTTTCTCAGATGTCACGGCGCGGATGAAGACGGAATAACGGTGAAAATTGCACGAAGAAAACGGAAGTTAGCCGATGCGAAAAGAAAGTCGACAATGGGCAGACGGCGTTGTCTCGACGTCCGCAAGGAGCGAGGGAACGGATATCCTCCTTTGTTCGGCCATACGAGAATGGGAATTATGAGATGGAAAAGGAGTTAGAAAAAAGTTGGGGAAAAATGGGCGACAGGCGCGCGAGGACAACGGAGTTGCTCGCGGGGGGAGATAAGGAGGAAGAAGAGATGGCTGCTGGTTTAATACGTAGAAAAAAATACGATTACGGCAGGCAAAGAAGGTGCGAGGAATCCGTGATGAGTTGAAGCAAGTTGGCTAGAAATGGACTATCAAAAACGTATAGCAGTGGCTCTTTTTCTACTTGGAATGGTAACGTAAAAGTACAACTGCATGTACAACTGCAATGTTGTCCGTCCGAGAAAAATTGGTTTTTCTTGCTCAACGCATTTGTTGCAATTTTAATACTTTATGATATATTTTTTTCTATTTTTAATTCATAATTTATTGTCTTTGCAAATTTTAATAATTTAAGAGACAATTTTGCGAGTTGAAAATAATAAAACACTTTATTATTGTAAAAAATTGTCTATAGATATTAACAACATATCAAATTAAAAAATTTCTTACAAGGTTGAAATATCTATATTTATATAATTATTTTGAAAATATTAAAATTGAAAAATAATTTCTTGAAAAATCCAAGTTATATGACTTTAATTAATTGTAAGTAAATTAAAAAAATTTGTGTAATATTAAAGAGAGTAACTTGACATTTAAAGTTTTAATAACTGAAACGTTATTCAACCGTTTCATCAAAACCGTTTACACAAATGAAAACAAGTATCTCTTTCTAAATCGCCTTTAACTAATATATATATGCGACGTGACAGAAATTTTTCTATTGGACAATGACAAATAATCGAGTCTCGATGATTACGAGATTATAACGCCGGAAGTTATATTTCTTCAATGTTACGATATGCGCATGTTTGTTTTCCAAGCCACTTTTTTATGCAAAAATCGATATTTCCAGTACACGGCGTCAGATATAGTCGTAGAATGCCATAACTTAATGGATCTAAAATGTCATGTCAAAAAAAAAGATACGTCGTCGTTGATTTTTATTTTTAATGCGTGGTTTTAATCCTTTTTAGGCACAACTGTGCGTCACAATCACGCTTACTTTTTACCCGGGAATGTATAAGATGCTTTATATGAAGAAATAAGCCGCAGATCTTAAAATAGAGGAGAAAAAAGAAAACCTTGCGAAAGATACGGTCTTCAAAATTCGAGAAGAACAAAGCAGATCAAGTTTCTTTCGTAAATGAATCTTCTTTTACTTTAATATTTCCCATACAATATCATTTTAAGTTACGCTACCGACGTGTTTATGCAAAATATTCCATGTAGCTACTGTAGATATTATATCTTCCCCGGATTATATTCGCCTGTGGCGAGCTACAACAGGAAATTGGAAAAGGTCCACAGAGCGCTCTCAGACACGAAAAGTTATATATCTGATGGAGCTGCACCGAGGAAAATTGCGTATTAATCCGCTCGAAGCTAATGCATCGTAACGCGATCTTATTACTTTTCCCTTCGAGAAAAAAGCCGTCCCATCCTCTTCGACTTTTCCATTCGCGTCGTAGCCATCATCTTTATAGTAGCTGGCAAAGGGAAAATTCTGCGTGTGTAATTTCAATACCGTAGCTTTCATCGACAAGGAGCGTGAAAAAAATCATCTTCTTTTAACGCTGACACATCGTATACGTTCGAAAATTAAACTTTACGTTCGTCGTATTTTAAATATGCAAACAAAATCGCGAATGTCAATGTGTCACAGATTCGTCGCCATAATCCGTATCATGTATCGATAATCGCGAGCACGTTTCTTCCGTGCGATTTTTCTCGACAAAGAGCGCGAGGAACGCGAAAGTCGCGTAGGACGGCTTTGCGTTTCTACGCATCTATAAACCGTAATCCTGCGGCGCGGCATAATTCCACATATAAGCTGACGTGATTCTCGAATGGAACGACTCGTAAATCCGTGGAGATTATTACAGGGTAGGTGAAGGGGCGGGCTTCGGGGTTGTCGAGGTCGTGCAAACATTGAAAGCCTCTACCGCGGGTTAACCAACCTTCATATCGGGCTTCATTTATATTTAACGCATCCGCACATTTTGCCGTTGTGCGTGCGGCGAATAAAAATTCCCCGACGATACTTGCTGCGAATCACGCGCGCCTTTCTTATCCGGGATTATATTATATCGTACATCCGTAGGATGACAACGTATAACATATCAGGGACGCATATTGAAATATATTATAAACATAGACATATAAAGAACTAAGAAAATATACAAATCTCCGAAAAATACGTAATTTAGTTGTTACAAAAGTCATCATTATAACGATACGAAGTTAATTCGGAGACAAGTAAACACTACGTAAAAATTGACGTATAAGAATTTGATTAGATTTATATCGACGATGTAATCATCGGTATATTAAAAATTTTTCTCTGTATTATTTTATATACAGTCTTTAAAGAATTTGTAATTTTATTTTAATAGATTTCTGCAAGACTTTGTCGTGAATTTATTGATATCAATATATATGTTTGTATAAATGCAATTACGATAAATCAACATTTCTTATTAATTTCAATTTATTAGAATCGATTTAATCTGACAATAGGCTTAGGTACAAAGCGGCGCGAGGCAAATATATTACTCAGGAGATATCAATTTCCAATTCCAATTCTCCTGAACGTGACACACCTCAGACCCGCGTTTAAACTAGAGGCAACCTATAGTCACGAAGTACCGCGGTGATTATCAATGACAGCTCTCCAATATATTACGAGGCGACAGCGATCCAGAAAGCGACTTTAAGCAGCTATATCAAGTAACTATATCCGTAACAAATCGGCGCTGCTGGCAACGCGCGGACGAATGACGACGAGATTCAACGGAAACGGGATCCTCTTTCCTCCTCACCCTCGTTACAGGACAGCTAGGATAATTAAGTTCCCTATGGCTTTAACAGGCCGAACGTGGGCGGATGTTCGGCACCCAAATTGGACGATTTTGAGCGAGGCGGTGCGGCGCGCTTTAAACATCCATCCACATTCCGCAGAGCAATGGCCGGATTACAGGAGTGATCTCGCATTACGTGACCGTCCGACAAGGCGCTTTTCAATTTTAGCGGCCATTTTCTTTCTCTCCCTCTCTCTCTTTCTCTCTGTCCTCGCTCTTTTTTCCCCCTCTCTCTTTCTCTTTTTGTCTTCCTCTCTCTCTCAACCTCGATCATTAGCCCCGAATGGTCATTTGCATTCGCGAGCGTTCCGGATTTTACGTGCCGTTGCTTAGCGTCAGTGCGACGCATAAATTGGCATCCTTTAAACGCGAGTGTCGCACCATTGCGATGCCGTAATAAACAATTTGATCTCGCGCATGTCGACGATGCCGTCTCGCATCGATAAATCGTCCGCCAGCGGCTTTGTTTGCGAAAATTGCATCGCGCAGTTAATAAAAGTAAATATGATTTGACACTGTTAATGAAAGTAAATATTATTCGTTCTCTCGGAAAATCGATATTATATATATCGCGTTAGATATTCTATAAAATTTATTTATATAGAAATAAATCAAAATTTTATAGAATTTATTAAAATGCTAGAAGCTAACTAGTGCCAGCAGTATTTAGCGCGATGCATATTTCGAAGCTGCAGAGTCAAATCTTTCGTTATAATTAAGATCTAGAAAAATTATGATTCAATTCTTGATTAAAGCCTTCTCTGCTCTAAAGATATTTCGGATTTGTTCCGAACATCGTGCTTTCTTGGAGATTCTATTAGCCAGCAACGCGATTTATCTATTCTCGCGAGTAACAGCTATATCGAAGTGCAAATCTTAATGCAATATGACGTGACAAGAAGTAAAGTGGATTTCCTGTTAATTGGTGACGTAAGACGTCGTGGCAAAGCCTGAGAGGGAAGGCACCTAATTTCATTATTCCCATAATTCAGAACACCTCGAACGCATAAAAGAAACTCATCTATCAAAAAACCTTTTTAATAAATTCGTCTCTTAGACATCGGTGTATCGCAGGAGAAGGAAGACAGCAATATTATTAACTTTTATAATAAATTTACTTTTTCATCACATCATTTTTTATTATCCATGATCCATCAACGTTATTTAATTGTTCGATCAAGTTAATTTCCATTCGAGAATGCAATATGTAAACAGATAAAATTTCTGCTCGGATTGATCAAGCAACGTATATTGACAAAGGTGATCTTTTCCCCTGAAGTCCGTCAGTTATTTACGATTCGATATACGAGTCCTCTTAAATTCAATCATCTTCGTAGATTTCACTCTGGAGGCTTATCGAGCTTTAGTTATTTCGATTAAATGCATTCAACGGACAACCTGGAAATCCCTAGAAGTTTAAAGCCGAAATGCTCGTATTATTAATACAACGGAACATGTGCCATTACAGGGAACTCAATTACCAGTAGTATTAATCCTCGTTATCGAGAGATCATCGATCATACCGTCATCCATTTCTGATACACAGAAATTGATGACACGCGTGTACAGAATGCTATTTAAAAGGTTTTATTCGTAAGAATTATAAGCTTCGGTCCACTATTGCACGACGTATAATTAATGATTCGTAAAAATTACAAAATTAAAACATATATAATAAAATATTTAATATTTGAAAGATTTATATATATAAATGTCATATGTGTGTGTATGTGTATCTCATTAATTATTGAATTATCTATCGCATCAATTTTATGCTGTATTTTAATGCATTATTATAGATTCTGATAAAGAAATTTCTGTGTCGATAAAGTACAATAGATACGGAAATAGTATGGATTTGATGGCAGCGCTTGTCAGATTAGTCACATCGTCCATTGAAACGCATTATTGAACGTCCGCTCGACTGGAAATCGTAGGAACAGAGAGCTTAATTATTAGAATTACGAGAAGATCAGTGGCTTGTGAAAATTAAGGGAAATTTAATTACCGGAGGCACTCGGTAATGAAGGAGAAAACCATTACTTGCTGAGCCAAACATTCATACACAAATGCATGCTGAGTCGTATGGCCGAAAAATGATCACTAAATAATCGTGGGTAAAGTTCGCCCATATTCACTCGAAATATATTTACACGATAATGCAAAACTAACATATGTATTTCAAAAAAACTTTTGAAAAATTTATTTATATCGAAGAAATTTTTTCATTTTTTTATATTGTGACATTTTTTAAACATATTTATTGTTTCATTATATAATAAAAAATAATGCATGCATGAAATCTTATGAATTCATTTTTTGATAAGTACAACGAAATATAAGCAGTTTTTTTTTTAAATAATGTAGGTCTCTCTCTCGGTTCGCAATATCAAGAGTTAATTTCGCAGGTTTAATATTTTGTACAATATTAAACAAGGCAATATATTCACGTGTCGTATTAAATAATTTCAACTAGACCCGAGAAATAAAAGAAATTAATTTTTCAACGCGCACTCGTCTCTAATGACCTTAAACTATGGCGGTTTAGCGATTAACCCCGGCACGGTTATTCGCGTGCAATTAAATGAGGCGGTATAGGAAAGGCTCACCGAATGTCGTAGAAAATGGGCTAACCAATTTTCATTGTCCCGAGGTAACTACGGGAAACGCGGGCTCACCTCCCACTTGCGGTGAGAGACGATCCTCCTTTTTTTCACTGAAAGCAGCACCAGCAACCAAGTTTCACCGATGGTAGTTACAGCAATTGGAAACTGAACCGATGGCCTGCGAAAACTATAAGAGCTTAATTACCACTGGCGGTGGCCGGAAACAAGAGCGAAAACGATTATTCTCCGGGATCAATGATCCTGCCGCCAGAATCATCAATTTTGCAGACACGGGGCAGAGGCATGGCACGACACGGTAATCGAAAATATATCGACTTCGAACACTTGGTCTGCCGGAAAGCGGATTTATCTCGGCATGTAAATGGACTGGTTCAATCTCGCTCGAAGTACGACCACAATCTGCTGGGGAGGCTATTCAATAACTTTGAGAGCACAAGAAAGGATAAAAAATTAAATATATCTAGTAGATTTAAAATGAAGGCACACAGAGAAATATATATATAATTCTCTCTCAACAACGTTTCAAATATTGAAAATTGAAACTATTCAAATATTCAAATATTATACTAATTTATTTATACAAATGTTTTTATAATCCTAAAAAAGGTTGATGATTGACCATATCTCTCAAAACTGTTGCAATCTTTAAGCTGATATTTTCTAAAAGTGTGAAAAAGAATGAGCATCGTTGAAGTTCATCATTTATGAATTTCTTCATATAATCCTTTAGCCATCTTTCTCTGCTGAGTAGGAAGATAAAGAATGAAAAATATATTTGAACGTGCTTCCCTCAAGCTATTAAGATAAAATATAGGATCATTTATTATTGGATTAAAAATCCTCACCATAACGGTACATTATCGCTCAATTTAATCGCAATAATTGATGGTAGGCATTGCGCATTATCTATACAAAGTTCAATAATATGCAGATTCAGAAATTTTTTTGAATCTTTGCCACGAAGACAAAACTCTTCGCGAAAGGATGAAATATCGAATCATTATTAGAAAATAAAAAAGAATCTCTCTTCCGCAATGATCTTAACGAGCAAAAACATGCTTTCGTTATCGCACGACGGTTGATGACGACGAGGCAATGCGATCCTTCTGTAACGCAAACCTTAAGAACCAACCACGTCGCCGACATTCTCGTCTCAAGACGCGATGAGATTTATTTCGCTACTCGACAGAAAAGAGAAACCCGAGAAAAGCGAATTTGTAATCCCTGATTACGTAAAGTGAGTCACCTTAATTGACACTCGTGAAACAGAACGCGAGCACATGAAAGAAGAAGCGCGCGCCGCCCCGCTTGCCTTTTACACTAGTTAATTAATTTGAGGCGCTAATCAACGCAAGACTAAGAAACATTCATGTAATCAGAAAGTAAAAAATATTTCAATTATTAGAGATAATAATTTCGGACGCATCATACGAATTTTCGTTTGCTTTTGAACGTAATTGCATTCGAATAAGCAACGATTGCGCTCATTAATCTCCTCCCTTTTCCCTCCCTACAGATATATTTAAAAACTGTTCATTGTTATGTGCAACATATCCGCAATTATGTAAATTGAATTTCATTTACAATCGTCAATATAATATCTTTTGTATTCACGATTCATAATTAATCAGTGACATTATAAATATGTTAAAAAATATACAGTTTTATTAATATTTACATACTCCCACGATATGGAAAGTGTAGATGTATAAAAATTACTACGTTAATAAAATACATAATACATATAAATACCTCAATTACGTAATATTGCGGTTGCAAACATTTGATCAAAAATCCAACTCGATTGGTTAGATTTAATCTGTAGAATTAAATCCATCCCACACATTTAAATTACGATGATGTCCGAGCATTTATAATAATTTCATTATATTATCTTAACGATCGAAAGATTTGCAATGATTTCTACATAATTGCGTGTAACCGAAGAATGAATTTATAAAGAATGCTCATTTATTTATAATATTTTACTATAAACATATTCCACATATAAACGAAAAGCAAGAAAACAATTCAAAATTATTTTTAATGTGTTTTATCTGACTGTCTTATTTAATAGCTCGTATGGGAAATAACGTTTCTGCATCTCTCGTTATAAAACATGCTAAAATCGAAAAATTTACAGTCGATAATGGATTATATAACGGCACATATTCTGAATTTTTATATTTCTGCCTAAAAAAATTAAATAACACATTGATGTGTTTATAAAAAGATTGATTGTATTATTTAATCGATTTATTTAGAATTTTATCGAATTCTTATTTCATTATATATTCTAGGATAATGTAAAATATCAGCGTTATCGTAATTCGAAATTTCTTGCGTAAAATTGCACAAAATAATGTCTGCACAGCAACAATATCTTCGCGTAAAAAGTAGTAAAGCTCCTCGAAGATAAGTGTGCCTTCCAACGGGAATAATGATCGTGGCGCAATCGATAATCGCCACCCATCATAAATCCTCTCTACTTGGTGCTCGAAGGTGTAACACGCGCGGAATTTCCGAACAACCTGCGAACGTGCGCTCTAGTTTTCAGTTTCGTAACATCGTCCGCGTGGTTTAATTAGAAGAAACGAAAAGTTGGGAGAGCCAAAGGGCAGGGCGATTCTGAACAGCAGTTTACGGTGCACCGCAAATAAACAATACCCGCGACTGTCAAATGAAAATTGCGACAACAATTCTCGGGATGCAATCATCCACTTTGATTATGCACCTGTCGTGAAACGCGTGCACTCAAATGTCCGTCTGTCGATCAAAGATGGATCGAATGCAATCACCCGCGTAACCGACGACAGCTGACAGACAATTTTGCCGTTTTCGGCGCGAAGATTTGGCAATCATTGACACAATTCGATTCGATTCAAATCGTGGTTGAAATTAATACAAACGAAATTAATACAAACCATAATATCAAGGAACATATAATGATTCTGCAACATATAATGATTTTGCCAAATAAACGCGGATGCGCATTTGATCATTTATTTAAATAATTTCAATAAATGACATTACATAATGAAAATGATCCATATTGCGATTTGTAGTTTACAAAAAAGTTAGAAAAGACAGAAAATAAAATTAAAAAGAGAAATTGTATAGAAAGAAATGAGAGGACAAATAAGAGAGAAAATGTTTGTAAGAACGGATGTAAAATGCATTCAGTCTCGCGAACAAAAAAACATCATTTTAATCAAAGCGTAAGGTAGTGATTTAATAACAGCGGTTACTTGTGCAAACTCATAATGTGAGTTGATCGAGGCGTAACTCGTCGTTTGACGAATAAAAGCTCTCGAGTTTTCGCAATTCACGTTTCGCACAACAAGAAAATCCTTTCGCGATAATAAAGGAAGGAGAAAGAAAACGGTCGGGGCAGACAAGGGAAAACCACGCGCGTGATTTCGAGCCGCATCCATCCACAGAAGTAAAAGTCAATCTCGCTGCCTGCTGTTGTGTTGCCGCTCGTAAATCCCCGTAGAATCGATGCAGGAGAGCGGATTGGGAGAGAAGAGGGATGGATGTTCCGTGGAGAACAAGTGCGATTCCAAGAAGGTGATTCCCTTGAAAAGGAGGCCGTGTAAATAATGATCGAACACTACGGCGCGAGGAATCGGTCCTCTTATGAGTCCGTTGGGATACCATTCCGTTGCTGAACTAAGCGATCTATACTTTCGGCTATCTGTTAACGTATTCGCATTGTCGTTCGTGCAGATTTAATGCGCGCATTCCTCATACGCCATATATGTTATCAATGTTATCATTTCATAAAAATTGCGCAATTCTTATTGCATTTTTATGATCAATATTTGCTCGATTCGAATTATTGGTGCGATAATAGATAATATTTTGTAAGAGAATTTCAAGATAATTCCAAAGAATACAATTACTCTTCTAAATCATTTTCCTCGAATTAAACAATCAAAAAAGGTGCGTTTTATTTACTTGTATTTACTTGACGTCATCTCGTCATCAATTGTACCACGATTATTTTTAATCAAATAAAAAGTTTAAAATTTTATATTAATAAATTAATAATTTCCTATTCAACAGGATTAATAATCGCAATGGTAATTATAAGAAAATACAGAAGTACATTTAAACTTGCAAATTCGAAGGACTTATCATTAGTCGATACCTTTGGAGTGTGACTTCGTAACAATTAAATAAAATCTCTCATTTTCTCTTTTTATCCCAATGTGCTCTCGCTCGTTTCTCTCGATCACGATAAATTGGCACAGCTACTTGTGTGGAAAAATAATTGTCTAGTTAGCCTCTGACTATTGATCGAATTTTGCAGTTTTTATCAAGCCGCTAGCTGTGAAAAAGTGGGCGTTGGCAGTGTTACATAACAAGCACCGCTGCATGTGAGGTAGAAAACACGCGAGATATCCGATGTTAATCGTCGCTGATCGAGTCTCGAGTATCGCGCTTTCAATATCGCGATTGCTTTAGATAACGCGACGCTCAAAATACGCGTTCGTTATTTCTCATACTACCGTCGTTGGTAATCCGAAGCCAACAATTGTTTCATAAATTCTATAGATGATATCTGCAAAGCGAATGAGTTCGTTGCACATACCATTGCAGTAATTAAGTAGTATTTACGTCCCGCTATGGGATTTTCAATCAGTGAAAAGTTACGTGCGCCGTACGCATTTCTAGTGAATCATATATAAATATTGTATATTGTAACTGACGGATAACTATTATAAATCAATTAGACGATTTCTCGTTTGTATTTAGCAATTATTGCATCCGCGCAACGAGAGCAACGAAATTGTGCAAGTTTTCGCTTAAAATTGTTGACGCGTATTAAAGCATTCAAATATCGAAAACTCTACTTCATTAAACAATGGCATAAAATACATATTAAAATTCATTTGAGATCAGATGATTTATAATTCGTTGAAAATTGAGAAATCCATTATTTTATATATGTACACACACACACACACACACACACACACACACACACACACACACACATATATTTTTTTTTACATTACTTTAAATGCTTCTGTATTATATGACATAAAAATAATAAACGGAATTCAAAATTGAAAAATCTGAATGGAATACTTTAAACTTCATGGTAAATTTTAAATCGTCTAATGTATGTCTAACATAAAGATAAAGAGATAAATAATTTTTATAAATGTAAATAATTTATAGAAGATGCAATTGTTTCCTAAGAGGAAGTATAATAATTAATTGTCAGTAACATATCTTTCCTTAAAAATGTTCTTTTTATAAGTATATAAAACATCTTTATTTTATATATTATGTCAAAAAAATTTCTGTTATCTGAAAATAATGTAACAAAATAAAACATTAAGATCGAATTGATATAAATTACTTTTGAATATACAATTTAATCGCGTTAAATGATGGAAAGAAATTTATAGCAACCGATTCGATCCATTATAATTATCGTCCATTAAAGGACAATAACAGTAGATCGCCATGATTTCTATTTTTGAAATCAAGTGCTTATTGCATTTCGATTTGATAACATTATTCATATTCGAATTCATAGTCGATGATTTCTACATCGATAATGTACGAGAGTAAGCGTCCAGCCGAAAACAAATTAATTATGGTTTAGACAGAAGCGCGTATTAGTCGATAGAAATCCATGATCGAGGCAATTACTGCCGAAATTCAGATCGAGTCGCGGGCATGTAACTCGAATGTAATAACTGTGGGAGACAATGCGGAGTATGGGAGACAATCAACGTAATTCTAACACATTGATCGGTACTCGCGCATATATGTGTATGCCGCGCGCGTATACGTTTAGTTTCGAGCGTTTCTCGTCGAGATGCGATTGATTGCTGACGATCAGATTATGGCAATTAATAGCTCGAGTGCCACGGATCCCTTCGCTTGTAAATTAGTTCCGTTTCCGGCGGAGGAACTCCCGGAATCCAACTTATCACCGCAAGTACGTGGACGCCCGTTATCGGTCACACATCTAACGCATAACTCGTATTCCACGCGTTGCAACTGTTTGAACATCTTTTTGGATGAACACATAACATCGCAAACGAAAACCACGTGGCGATTATTTGATTGAAATGTAAAAATGTTTGCTATTTCGAAAAAATCATTTGTTCATGTCTCAAATAAAAAAAAAAATCTTGAAAAACACACTGATATTAACTGTGTTGAATCACATGTACAATTTGGTATAATTAATTGCGAAATAGGCTCTGTTCTGCATCATAATGCAGACTTGACTTTATCATAATTGAATATATAATGAAAAGACATATATTAAATATTATAAAGAATAAATGGTTGTGAAATATTCTACTTTCTCTGATGCATATGTGTAAACCTCGTTAAAATGATAAAAATTATATAATCAAGTGTCTATCTATAAATAGTTGTATTTTCTAATTTGAATTATAATGAAATAATCCGTATAGCAGTTGAGAAAGCGAGCTTCGCGCATTATATTGCCTCGCATTTGTGTGCATCATTCACGTACATCAATATTGAGTAAATTGAGTGGCGCGGTATAATCCAGATTATATAAATCGAATGGAGTTAGGAAAATTGGTGTAACATGTGCATATTTTATCAAAACTTGATCCACGGAATTATACATCACTTGTAATCTTGCATTCGACATATTATACATCACTTGTAATCTTGCTTAGACATTTTATTAGAATTATAGATTTATAAATTGAAAAAGTCTCTAAATTGTCTTGTCTAGACACAAGATGTATTAGGGAAAATATTTTTAATAAAAACGTGGTTCAATACACATGCAATCTAGTATTTTTAATTTCGAGTAACGCGAAAAAAATATGAAAACATAAGGAAAAGGAAAGAATATGAAGATAAAATATGCTCTGAATAATTTGCACGGTTAAATCCATTACTATCAATATTTACCTGCATTTCATTGATTTTGTTAACAAAACAATCGTACGTACTCTTCGAATATCATTCCTTATAGCTTGAGTCAATCGATGAAACACGTTGGACTATTTCACAACCAAGTACTCTTGCTCTACATATCTCGCGTGCATCCCCATAGCATCCTCGGAGAGAAGGGGATGCAGCCTACTCTATATAGAGTATAAACGCTATTCATGCGGCAGCATAATGGGTTAAGTGGGGTCTACTCACGACGTCGATGAGCTGGGAGAGGCGTAGTCCCATTTTGACAGTGAGGCGATCGCTGTTGTTGCCAACAGGGCGGATGAGGCGGTTGTAGTTCGACAGCAGGTCATCGTAGAGACGCTTCGCTTCCGGATTGGCCGAGGCGCCCGGAAACGGGGCAACGAGACAGGATATGGCTGCCGCCATCGCCAGCAATCCGCCCAACCTGGACCACCATCGCCACCAGCCTTTCCCACCGTCGTTCGTCCAAGCATCCCTAAGCATCGTACGCCTTGTCCACCCCTTTAACAATAAATTACGCGCTCCTTTGTAATGCATGCCTCGTGATGTTGAACGTTGAAGGAGAAAGAGAGTGCAGGGTTCGTTGATCTCTCTACCTCCATCGTTCTATCTCTCTCTCTCTCTCTTGCGCGCGCACGCGAATGCTAAAATTCATTTCGCGCGCTAATTATCCTGAGACTGTTTCATATTATAACATTAAGGGACATTCTGACTGTGATAAAGCAAAATGACTTCGCGTTTAGTTTCTTAAACGTTTAAAGCAGAAAAAAAAATCGGTGATAATTAAAGAATTTAGTTTTGTTGAAATATTCTCGTCTCTGCATGCTGCGTATGCAAGAAAAATAATACGAGTAGAATAATAATTGCGCGTTTTAATACTTTATATATAATAATATATATAAAATCAATTTATATCAAGAGAAAGAAAAAAAGAGACAGAACCGTATATTATTTATTTTAAAAAATTCCCTTTTATTCTAATAAAAATTTTTCAAATCAAAAATAAAGTTTTTTTTTAATAAAAAATAAATACACTAAATATCATCACGTTGTTAAATTAAATATCATATAAAAATAACAAACTATTCGAAAGACTGTAAAAAAATCAATGAAAATTATTTACAAGTGAAAAATTTCTTCGACAAAACCTTTCGCTGCTGATAATTTGAGAAATGACTGTTTGATGTAAAATCTCGGGGGAGATCAACTTCAAAAGGGCAATTTCATAAAAAAACAAATTTCACTTTCTATACGAGTTTCGCAGTTTGATCTCGCAGTTTCATATTGCGAAGCTTATAACAAGGGGCGTCACCTAAAAATAATCTGAAAAATTATTATGCAAATGTTCCATAAAATAATCCTGAATGATAAGACGATATCATTCGCAAACGATGGCAAATGATTAATAGTTATAAGTTTCATGACGTATTTTGCTGAAAAAAGAGAATATCGGCAAAAAAGCTAGAGAAATTCCAGAAGAACGTTCTTTTACGAGCGAATATAAATCTCACTTAGAATAAGAACCAAAACGACTTTGCAATTAGCCCGCTTTTCACGCTCGATTCCATGTCGTTAAGAAATTAGGATACGGATAATACGCGAATGCTTGCAACTTTTGAACCATCGTTATAATGCAGGTTTGATCGTAAAACGGATTATTTGGGAAAATTACAGGCAATTACGAAGTCGAGAGAGATGAAATATTTTATCGTAAAATAAAATCGTAACTTTATCGTATCGCTTACGGATTATTTGTTTATTAACATTCCTGTCGTGAATTTGCGACTGACATTTTCTCTTCCATCTATCGATTTCATGTACCACAGTTATCGACCACAGTTAATTCTCACGCTGAAGTTATTTAGTTATCCGATCCTATTCTTGAGTATGATATTTTTATTTTATTTTTGTATGTTTATTTTTTAATTTACAAATTAAATTTATATAATATAGGATGGAATTTAATATAACGTTATAAAATAAAAATAAAATGATTATCTAAATTAGTACATTTAATAAACAATCTTTATATGTAAGTAATATTATTCGGAATTTAACAAAATAATTACGCGTTTTTAAATAACGGATTATATCTGGAAAAATATAATCAAATGTTACTTGCATATTTTACACTACTATGAAAAACAGAAGCACTTAAAAATATTTGAAAATGCCACAGATAATATGCTTTGAATTATTACACACAAATATGAATATTAAAAATTCTCATAAGTAATATTTAAAAATAATAAAATGCGGTTTGACTAAATTAATATAATTAATTGAATTTAATTTGATCGATAAACATCACAAGGGAATAATGAATCAAATTATTTCGAATATATTAAATGAGGTGCTAATTAATTACGAAGTCGAGCGGGCTGTTCTACAAAAGAAGATTGATGCAAGAGCGAATTATTCATTCGCGTATCACGCGAGGAAAACTTGTTGCGAAAATCTGACTGTTTTGCATATCGTATTCGTATTTTACAAGTGTGTTAACGAGGACAAGTGCACGATGAAAAGCCATATTTTTGCCTCGAATGTATCACGGATGTCGCCTGTCGATTCTTTATAATACTTCGTCAACGTCAACTTTCCTGAAGCAAGTCACCGTCCCATCGTAAGATGTAGCCGGTCGGCTGGTAGATCAAGTCATTTACTACCCGTGACGAGGAGCGTAGTCGCCCATAAAGAGGGCTTGAACGACATTGTTGTGTCACAAAAAAGGCAGAGGAGAGGAGAAGCTCTCGAGGAAGTTTTATCGCTTCTTTGCTGACCTACCTCGCCTACCTCGCTATTATCAGCATAACCGTATGCCTCGAAGGACTATTTCGTCGTATTAAGGTAACTTCTCGCGCTCTGATGCCCCTCTTCTTAAACTAAGACGCGACAAAGAATGTTCAAACACGAAAATGTATTCTATCGAAACTTTGACAGAAAGTAGAGACAACGATACATGTCCAATGAATAAAAAAAATTTGTTTTTTTTTTTTCATTTTGTTATGTGTAATTTTAAAAGAGAAAACAGTTCGCAAAATTTATTAAATATGTATTTCGAAAATTTTTCATAAAAGATTATTTAATAACGAAAATGTTTAACAAATAATATATTATTTTTTGTATTTTTTTCATAATATATACAATTTATAATAATTTGTTTTTACATATCTGTCTTTTTCTTGCTCTTATTTTTTTTATTAAAGTAAGAATTTATATAAAAATTCTGAAGCATTTCATCAGTCTCGTAATTATAAATAAAAAAATATAACCGATTGAAGTAAAATTAATCAGCGTTTGTTCGAAATATGTAATGCAAGTATTTACTTCTTATATATTATTATATTATAAAGACAATTACAGTCAATATACAAACATTACATACATACACAAATTTTACCTGAAGTTTAGATAATTTTTACGTGACCATTTACATAACAATAGATACATAGAGGTCTGCCTTCATTAGCATTTGACCGAAAATCCCAGGAATACCAATTCAATTACACGTGTATGTGCAACCACCGTATATGTATACAGTCACGATCAGTGATAACGGTTAGGTACTATATTACAGATGATCGGTTTCGTTATACGATAAAAGGATAGGTCGATCGAACAGCTTGTTCGACAGTGATCGGACGCGGCTTGAGGAAGCGGATATAATGGAACCAATAATGAGCCACCGCATCCATCAATCCGGATCAAGCAGCGGATCAATTTAACCATCCTTTCCCTTGCGCGTCCAATGTACCTTCGGAAAACAAGTTACGCAATCTCGGATCGTATGTATCGACGTCGGGATGATTGAAACACCTTTTATAAAACTAGATTAATCCTTCCATATAATCCGAGTGAGATAATAATATGAATAATAATGATTGAGAAATGTTAATATTTCTCTTTTTCGTTTTCGAACTTGTGTATAAGAATAAGTTTGGATAAGAATAAGTTTGGATAAGAATAAGTTTGGATAAGTTAACTCAATAAACAAACAACAAAGTATCTTGACTTTGACGTCAACAATATCTCTCTCTTTCTCATGAAATAAATATATTATTCTGTATAAGGTGTACTATGTATTTTAAAATTAATGAAAGAAAAGGAGGAGAATATTAATATTATATTATGGCAAGAAATATCTTTCCAACTATTTAATATCAAGAAATGGAACAAAACAATATCTGAAAAAAAAAATATATATATATATATGAAGCATAACCACTGCTAAATTATCACATTTACGTCAAACGCGTTTGTGTAAAGCAATTTGAAAAATACGTACACCTAGTTATCAATATAGCACAATGAAACTAAAACTCTGCGTGACAAAGACGAGTTTGCAAATGCGAAATGGACTTGTTCTGAAGAAAGGAAAAGAAACAAAAAAATTCAGCGCTACTACAGACGATAACGCTAAGTGCATCAGTCTGTATACAATCAGAAACGAATGGCGGACTATTATCCATTCGAAGGATACAAATTGGCGCGCGGTAGAAGGAGGCCAAGCAAACGTGTCGAAAGTTTTTGCGCGATCCATGAACGTCTTCCTCGTTCAGTAACGTCGTTTTTTCGTCCGACTTTTGCGTGAAAGCTGTAACTCCGACTTTTACATGCGATGCGAGTTGTAACGATCAGCGGATTGCAAGCGATTCATACAAGTTTACGTCAAATGGAAAAGCGATGTCTGCATAGCGGTTAACGACAGGCGATGCAGACGGTCGACACACATCGAAAAATGGAGAAAAATGTATTACGTCCACCACGAGACGTTAAACTACCTGGCAGCATGACATATTGCTGGCCGGCGTAATAA
This sequence comes from Camponotus floridanus, assembly GCF_003227725.1. NCBI lineage: Eukaryota > Metazoa > Arthropoda > Insecta > Hymenoptera > Formicidae > Camponotus > Camponotus floridanus. Next base: position 2,887,614 of record NW_020229838.1, read on the forward strand.
TTTATCACGCTTCGCGAAATTGGCATCGCGGAAACCTTTATCGACATTCGAAAGAGCTGCGCTTTGAAATCGCTCGACATGTACCTTTTTGTGCCAAAATTAATTAAATTTAAATAAAATATTGAAATATTTTTGTTACATCCATATTGTTTAGTATATACAATTTAGAAAAATCACGAGAAAGATATCATTCCTCTAAAATAAAATATAATTAACCTCGAAAAATGATTGGAAATTACAATTGAAGTAAAAATTTTAAAAATACGATTTCTACGGCTGTGATAAAATTTTGTTAAGTTGCATTAAAAATATTCATAAAACACATACTTTTTCCGAATATTATTGTTCTTTTTTTATCTCTCTTTATCTCTATTAATAGGAATGGAAGGATATCTCTCGCAGAATACGCAAAGGCGATATTCTTTTATTGACATTTTCCGAATATTATTTTTGTTATTAATAACAAGTTATAAATGGAAGCAACCGAGATTGATAGATACATGACATTTAAAGTATAATACAATAATAATGAGAGATGTGTTCAGAACAAAATATACAATACAGGATGGTTACTTCATAAATGTGTTTACGAAATATTTTCTAGATTGCACATCTCTTCTCTCATACATACAAACAAGAAGAACGTAATGCAGCACAGTTCAAACGTATCGCTTTATCGTTTAAAGCTGCCACGCAGCTCGTGCAACTGCAACGAGGCTAATCGAATCTGGTACCGACTGCACCAACTAACTAGACTATTATGCACCCGGTGCGGAACTGTATCAGCTGGACCGGCTGTCTATTTCCTTTTGCATTGGGTGAATCAACGGGAATGAGAGGCAGACGATTGGATGGAGACCCACGCGATATGAAGAGAGAACGAGAGCGGCATTTTGTCGCGTCGCGAAGAGAAAATCGCAGAGTTTCAATATCCAGAGATAGTATTGAATTTCTGTATATATGCATATACATGTATATACCAGATGCATCCTCCACATGCTTGTCGGTCTTAATTTTAATTATAGCTTCTCTAATAATTTTCAGTCGATTTTACTTAGCGAAAATGCCGAGATAGATTGTTAAATTAAGTCCGATCTCTGGATATCTCGACTTAACATTTTAAATATTCGATAGATATTGTTTGTATTCTTTCATCTTCAATATATATTGTTATTAAATCTTTAAAGAGAAATATTTTTTAGAAAAAGAAAAGATCTCCATCGTATAATTTTCTTTCATACTTAAAATATGAAAAGCACAATACAGAAGATTTCGATATATAGTCCATTGAATTATACTGTTTGCTATAGAACTACAGACCAAGAAGCAGATTCACAGATACAATATTCAAAGTCCAATATTCGAAGATACAATGGAATCTCTGAATATATATATATATATATATATATATATATATATATATATATATATAGAGAGAGAGAGAGAGAGAGAGAGAGAGGGAGGGAAGGAGTATGATGTTTGATAAAGCCAAGTGATAAATTGAACCAATTTATACAACGTTGCAGTTTAGACATAAAGCTAATAGAGCGAAATAAGAAAAAATTCTGATTAAATCACGTGAAATATACATTGGAAAATGACATAATTCAGTTTATCGTAAAAAATTTGTATAAAAACGTGCGTCCTCTTTCCCTTTCACGCTGATGCAATTTTATTCCCACACTTTTAAACATGTAGAGATCTCCATGTTACAAAAAATTGCATTTTGCAGGCCACGAAACGCGAAAGTAGACACATTTATAAAGAACAAAAAGAAAGAGTAACGCCTAAGTCGGGGGAGGGCGACCGGACTGACAATAAAATCAGCGCCGGTTTTCCACCGTTTTACAACCTCGTATACCTCTCTTTAGCCGACGAGACGCGGCTTAATTTAGAGCGCTCGCGGAATTTACGGCGCTCTCATCCGACTCGTTTCTGGCCAAGCCGTGCGGGTTATGGATCGTGTAACGCTTGACGGGCGGGGGCGAACGGGGGTTGACGGTGGGAAAGAAATCAATTGTGCGCCCCCATCCCCTCTCTATCTCCGTCTCTCTCGCTCTCTCTTTCGCGTCCCATTCCCTCACGAGTCTTCGGTATCAACGGCTTTTCGGATAAATCGACAGAAAATGAATTGCCCCGCGACGCCAGGCGACGATTTGTACATCTACCCTCTACTAAGCGTTTCAGTCGCTCGCGAGACGATACCGTCCGGGATCCATGATGTGTTCATCACTCGTAAATCGCAGCCGACGGAATATATCCGGTCTCCAAAGTTACATAACGATAGCCATAACTATTCGCGAGGCTATAAACGTCGCTGTCGCGCCAAAAGAGAAATCCTCGAACGCGATGTATAATCGAAATCGCCGTGAAAATTATTGTTCGTCATATCACGAAACGATTCGATTAATAGTCTTTTGGTGAAAATATTATCGTACAGCATCGTACAAACACAGTACCCTCTGCCTCCCCCTCCCCCTCATAAATACTATCGACAGAAATGGGATTAATCTATCGGAGTGTAATGTATTCAATTACGAAGAGATATCAAGCGTACGAGAAGATTATGAATTATTACTAGATTCCCATGAGCGATAAATTTTCGATTAAAACATTTTTGTTGGCGCGTAGAGTGCTGACTAGCCTAAAAGATCCGCATATGTATCTGTGTATGTGTGTATCGAAAAATCAATCGTTCGCCGTTTCGATATTACATTGTACATTGGAAATACTCGCAGCCATACGTTTTCGACCGAGCTATCGAAAATGGATTGCCGGGCGATGTAAATCCATTCCTTGTCGTTTGGGAACTGCGATCATACTCGCGCACCGTTAATCAAAGTTAAAAACAGAGAGAGAGAAAGAGAGAGAGAGAGAAGGAAAGTGACAGAAAAAACCGGCACGTTATTATACGTCGCCCATGATTTTTCCCCTCACGAAATCCAAGACTCTCTCTCTCTCTCTCTCTCTCTCTCTCTCTCTCTCTCTCTCTCTCTCTTTCGGATGACAAGAATTGCCATTGCAATTTAGCGTAGCACAAGTGACAAATACTGCACTTTATGACTCGTAATTATTCAAATGGCGTGGCTGTTAGTGAACGAATAATATCGCGCGAATAACGATGCTAAAGTGCTGCTCGTCTACGACCAGAAAAGAGAAAAGGATTTTTCTACGCTATTTCCTTACGATCGATCGTTGCTAATATTTTCTGATGCGCTTGTTATTATATGTCACATGATATTTTATTGAGTTTGTTTATATATTAATTGAATACCCTATTGTATATAGAATGTTGCGTGCTTTCATTCGGCAGATTTTCTCGTGAAATCGATGACCTTTCCTGTTTAGTAAAAATTTATACTATATATACTATATAATTCTAACGTTTTCAGATTTACAATATTTTTCAAATATAAATTCGAAATGTAAATAACTTGAAATTTATTGTGTTAAAAGAAAAGTACCAAAACTTCGTGTAATATCTAGATTAAACCTATTATATTAAAGTTTCATTAGTCTCTTAAAATAATAAGAATAAGTGGCTGCGCGAAATTAATTAAACTTCCTTCTAATCAAGACACTGTACTATACCGTTGTAATCGTACGACATTGTGTTTCGCTTTCTATTAAAATTTCGAATAGACAATATTAATGCGAACGTAATATTCGCTACGCAGTGCTTTTGCATAAGTCATAATGAAATGTTATTCCCCCTTGTATTTTATACAATAGCGGTACAATACATTGTTAGTCTCTACAGTAATAGTTTGTAAGAATAAATGACGCTAAGTTAAAGCATTATGATATTATAGCACTGTAATATTCTCTTTATGAACACAGGTATCGCGAAAGGGTCGCCCGTTCGTCAGATGTAGGGTAATTCAATAAGGAACGGCTCGGCGATGGTTGTGGCAGAATGACTGAAAACAGAACGGGTGAAGCATTGAGATGCAAAATGGAGAGAATGAAGAACACAATGGGAAAGCAATCCTGGTGATCTATGAGATCCGTACCGATACGACCTGACAATCGCAATCCATATAGATAAACTAATTCAAGATGGCGACATTCCATATAGAGCCGACAACATTAGAATAAGAAACGATGCTGCATCCGAGAATGTCAGTCTACTATGGATCGTGATATCTTCTCTACGAGCACGATGATTTATCTAATTTTTCTCTTCCATCTCGAGAATCTTTTTCATACATCCGCGTGTGTACATCTTGTAAATCTTTTGTTTTCGTTTTCGATATTGTCGTAGCGAGGTGTAAGATTTGATTATTAAGTTCTCATTAAAATTATTGCGAAAGTCGCAAAATGATAGAAAAATGTTCTTATCTATTTAACCCGCTTTACCTACACACAATAGCTGATATAGTTATTACCGGACATCTTGTATATCTGTATATGAAGCTAATTTTATATTCTTTATTTTTACAAATAATTTTAAAAATTTAGATATATATATTTAATTTAAAAAATTGTTGGAAAATTTTATCCTTTACATTTTAATATAAGAAAAAACTCAATTAATAAAAGTAATCTAAAAATGACTAAAAATTAAGAAGAATTTGCGCTACTTCCAATATTATATTTTTATCCCGATATTTATCACGTTAATATGATTCTTATTAAGAATCAATATTATATTACAACCTCCTATTATTCAACATTACGTTTCCCTTGATATCATGAAGTAATGTTAATCGAATATTTTAATTATACCCGAGTTCGTAATATTTGAAAATCGAGAAGTCCTTTCTGCCTCTTTGAAAAACATAAAACATATTTTCATATATATATACGTTGCCCTAGCTTAATATGTAATATAATATTAATATAAAAATAACAATTAAACACAGGAAATTTATTTAGAAAAATCTTATAAAACTGGAACGCGCGCGATATCCGATGATTGATATACGTAATTTGTGATCACAATATCAGAACAAATAATATTGACAGCAATGTAATGTTTTGATTGACGTATAATGTTCTCCTATAAAGTCATTTTACTTTCACGTAAGCTGACATTATGCATTCAAAGTGCCATACACAATGCTGATTTATCGTCGCCGCGGTTCGTACTTCGAACCGACCGCTTCCAGCAACCAGGAAATCGTAAATTTGGAACATTTCGAACTGTTCCTGCGGTAAAGCGCCGAAGTGCAAAGCGTCCTTTAACCGTGTTTAGGCGTCAACTCTGAAATATCGACTTTGCAACTGTGTATGTATCTATGTGTATGTGTGTATTAAGTGTGACGGGTAGCATATTCAGCGAAATACACCCCAGTGACTCTTCATTTACGCATTGTTTAAGCCATGTATGCAAACAAAAATATAAATTTTAAGAAATTTATTTCATTCATAATAAATTGCATGGTAAATAAATAACCTTTGAGGAAAAGCAATAATACCAATCGAAATAGTTAATATAAAAAAAGTACTATTGTTTTCTCTTAATTAATAATTATAGTGATTATCGCCATCTTAAAAGACAGTGACATATTGAAGAAAAACAAGAAAACTATGTAAAAAAAAACTATGTTCTAGAAAACGATGTAAAACTTATTAAAAACATAAAAAGATAAAAATAAACTCCTTTTTATTAATAATAAAATAAAATAGGACGAGAGCTTTGATAACATACGCTTTTATAGGCTCGTATCTTATATGAATCATTGAAAGCAATTCAACTGAATTATAATTTTCTCATTCACTTACATTAAGAAAATTTAGAATATCAGGGAAAATATATATTTTCTCTATAAAAAATAAAGAAGTCTTTATTTTTTAAAGAAGTCTTAATTTAAATTTTCGAGTTAAAAATTTATTTGTTATTTATCATGGACATTAAGTCTCCTTATTTATATTTATCCATGCAATTTCTTCAAGTAGCTAAACTTTTACAATGTTCTGTCGCAGAGAATTTTCCTAATGAATTTTCTGATGCGCTGGCTTCTAAAATAACGCGGAATGTCATTTCATTGCGGCAAGTCCATCGCCTCATTAACCCAATTAAGCGAGGAAGCTTAATAACACGCTAGTTTTTCATCCAGTAAATTAGTGCTGGTGTCTGAAAGAGTGTTGAACAAGCAACCGCGATCGTACGGGAAAAGGTTCTGTTCAAAAAACTCAGCCTTTCGAGCGTTATCCTTCTCGATGCTGTCAGCAAAATTCGCAGAGATAAGCAAATGTAAGATTCAATTTTTTTTTACAAAACTAACGCAATTTCTGATAACTCGAAAAGGTCTCATTTCGAAAAAATTTCATCTTTAATGAAGCCACCGAGTTTTTAATAATGAAAAAAATATTTTTAAATTGTAATTATAATATCTAATCTCAAGTTATGTACATTTATTATATGTTAAATAATATATTTATCATGAATTTCATATTTAAATAATATAAAAGATTATAATTAACGTGATTAATAATAATAATAACAGACAATTTTCAGGAAAATATTACCTGTATCATTTATGCTATATTATATTATTTATGTATGTAAAGTTATTGCCTATATGAAAACTTCAAACTATTTCCGAGTTGTTATATATAATAATATGCTAATATTATTGCGCTCTTTTATTGTAAATATTTATTATCGTTTTATATGCATATTGTTTCGCGCTTGGACTCATTCGCAGTAACGAAAAGCGGACCTGTGACTACAAACTTGAGAGTTGTGCTCTTTAGAAGTTCATTTTGAAAGCAACGACCTCACGTTCCCAAGCGTAACAAAGTTTATTAAAATCGCTATCTCTGAGGCAACGATGAAAGTCTTTTAATGCTTATCGTCTGCAAACATCCCGTTTGATAGGATCAATTCTCTATGCATATAAATCGGCACTCGATGTTAGGGTTGATATTAAATGGCATACTAGATGGAAACTTCAATCATCGTCGACTTAATTAAAATTTTATTAATACAATATAAAAATCCTTCTTGTAAACAAAAATTCATTTTCACATAAAATCGGGCGAATTGCTTGAAATATTTATTTGTCAACGTATAAATTCTCGAACGAGAATTTTCGTTGTTACGTGTAAAACAATTAAATATAAGTAACAAATAAAGATTTCAACGCGATAGAGATTGGACACGTTTTTCTTTATAACAACATGAAAAAAATTAATTAATTGAAAAAACTAGAGAAAAAAAATTTGCAATTTTATTTAATTAAAACAATTTTAACAACTTTCTTTAATTAAAAAAAAAACTAACTTAAGACATTGTTGTGTTATGTGACTCGTTCAATTTAAAACGATATGTATATAATAAAAATAAAGGACTCTAAATATTTTATGCAAAATCCAAGAGTGAAAATGGAAACGCCGGGAGCAAGCTAATCCTAGCGAAACATCCTAGGGATCACAGACCTTGGTCAGACGGGTTTACTACTCTCGAAATCGGCTTTCGTTTTGCCGTCGCCGATATACCGAGATAGCACGTGAATATAAATCTTACGGCAGTTGACTATGGCTGTTGCACACACATCGACAGGCAACAATTAACAGCGACGTCGTTCGTATGATACGCCCGATCGCTCTTTCGATTCATCGTCGATCGATGCGCGCCGGTCGAGGAATTTTTTATACCGCTTCCATTTGCGGGCGAGCCTTAATCTCGACTCATCGATAAATTCTTGCCAGCCACGTGCAATCTGAGAGAGAGAGAGAGGTTTGCTCTTACCGCTCCTCTCTTTCTCTCGCTCCGCCTTTCTTTTTTTTTCAATGCGATTCAGTCAACCGTTATGTTCCGACAAAGTTTAATCGCCAGGAAGTACCCTCCAACAGTGAGTTTATATGGAAACTCCTTGCAGGTGTTTTTTTTTTCTACCAGAGCATGATAACAACGTTACACGACTATATGAATGCGCACAGCAGGAGGTATATAGAGAGTGTTCCAAGCATCGCGCATTTCCTTCTAGATTATTAAGTTATCTAATTTTTTAAAGTGCAATGAATAAATTTTTACGTGAACAAAATGAAGCACCATCTGATTTTTACAGATTATTTTTACTAATTAGATTAATAAAGGAATATTTCCTCCATTTATAAACAATAGAGAAAATTAGAAAAAAAATTCAAAGCTGCAATATATCATAAATATTCCTCTATTTTTCGATAATTAAATATATTTGATAATTAAATATCTCGATAATTAAATATTCGATAATAAATATTACATTTTATCAGAGTTGATTAAATTTGTTCTACTTACAATTTAGTTTATTTATCACAAATCTACTGTTTATATTATTTACTATGTTACTCGCTTATATGTTAAATCGAAGTGTCTCTAGGATTCTTGAGATTTAGAAGACTTTTTTCTATAATATTTTCCAATAGCTATGATGAACAGAATGGAATATTTTTTTGACAGTATTACATTACTTTACATTTGTAAATTTCAAAATCTGTTTTGTATCTTTTATCGTTATTTTTATGTACAGTAAATTTTGAAACTTAATTTTTCAGATCTTGATCCTCGATTTTAAAAACAAGCTCTATATAAAAATATTCTCTTATAAAAACAAATTAAATTATCATAACTGATACAATCGGTCTCTAATAAATATAGTAGAGATTTTTATTCTAAATTATAGTTAAAGCTTAAAAATAAGATATATTCATAGATCGATTCGTTAGCCAAATAGAAAGATTTAACACACACATTTCTTTCCTCTAAATTAATTTCAATAATTCATCGCTTTATCCTGTTTTCTCTATTAAACTCTACGATAAGTAAGAGCCATTAAATTCTGCTTGCATAAAATTTTTCTATTAACTTGAGCAGTCTTTTTTAAAGATACTCACGAGCTCTCAAAATATTAACCCATTTGATCGCCAAGCATGGATGTTAGACGTACCGCGGAACAACGCGCTGCTGCAACTCGAGTGTACTTCGTTAAAATTATTCGCCTTCGTGTCGAGGGTGACTCGGTCATGGAAGGGTGGAGCCACCGCCCTAGCTTCTGCCGTTGCCGGCAATGTGGACGCGCGTATTAAACAACAAATCGGGATAAGAGGTGGCTGGTTAAATTCATCATGACGATGCGAGTGCGTAAACATGCTAAAAGCAAGCCGTACATTCGTTCTACTATAATTAAATGTAAAATACATAATACGTGTTTAAACATACGAAATGTACGTAAAATGTAATTGCCAATGCAACATAAATTTAGAATATCCTTGTTTAATTTGTGAATAAATTTTGTTCCTATTGTATAAAGAAATTCATCTCATAATATTTTAGTATTTTATACAGATTCAAAAAATTAAATTTATTAAGAAAACTTGTAAAAAACAAATATTTCAAAAATATATATATGTATGTGTAAGTGCGCACGTATATATGTGTATATATGTATTTATTTTAATTTAAAAATGTATGTGTATAAAATTAATGATGTTTTGCTATAACTTGGATTTACTATATTACTTTCGTATTATTTTCGAAAATTATAAAGACCTTTTTAGACGATATATTTCGAAATCTGTATATTATACATTATTTAGAGTAATGAATATATATAATAAATATATATAATAAATATATATATATATATATATATATATTAAAATATGTGATATATAAAATTATAAATAGAGTTCTGTCTTGAATTTTATTATGAATTATAGATCGTCTAAAGAGACCATAAAAAGAGAATTTATTTCAGAATTTATTTTAATTGGATTATTTCATTCTGCGTCTTGTGTTTTATAATTACAATAAATTAAATATATAAATAAAAACAATAATTTTGCTATTTCTCTTTTCCTCTCTCTCTCTCTCTTTCTCTCTCTCTGTTCCTCGATTTCAATTACAGAAGCGTACTAATTAACATCAAACAAAATTTTCGCTGAATTTGTGAAATAATTTTATGAAACACGCATATAATGAATTATTCAAATTTTCACCGACTTTTAATGATTCCTATGGAATTAACTTTTCTTCGTCAATTGTCATTAACTTCAACAAAATTGTGCATTCGTTAGTTATTAAATTGTTAGTTATTATTGTTGCATTATCGCGTCCACTTGACTGGCTGCAACAATACATTTTAACGGAATACATCGCTTCCCTCGTAAGTCTCTCGATCGTGCTGTAATTAAGAACTTGAGGTGCAACAATTCATTCGCAAATACGAAATTAACCGACTATAATAAATCGTCAGTATAGTCTCTCTAATTGGCCAAACAAGATTTAGTCCCTTCAATTAATCGCCGGATTATATCGACGCGCACACCAGCAACGCCAGAAAATCATTCTAACATTGCAATTACAAAATGCGTAAAACGTACATAATAGCATTAACGATGTACAGGTAAGCACCGATCACTCGACGCGGCAATATAAGTGAAACAGTAAGCGTATTGAAATATCGTTCGTTATCGATTGTCCAGCATAATATCCTGGAATTATTATGGCTTACTCATCATTAGCGATGGCGCTCCGGCCAATATAATCACCATAATTTATAGGCAGCGAGTCGATCGCAATATTTTCCCGGAAAATACCTCGCTTTCAAGCCTATACATTTATACATAACAAGCTAACAAAAAAGTTAATAACATGTTCAGTTTTATTCGTTAATTGACATATCCATCCCCAATTATATATTGTAAGCGCTAATCTTGTTTCAGTCTTTGTAAAACTATTAAAACAAATCGTGTATAAAATAAATTTTAGCAAGCGCGGAAATTCATTACTCTAAATTTATTATAAAAATATAGCAAATTATATATAATATATGTATATATATTATATATATATCTTTACAAGCTTATTTTATCTATATTCAAATTAATTATAAATTTAAATTATGCAATTTTTAGTAATTACCATTTTAGAATGACCTGAATCTTCGAAGCTGAGAGGATCGATAAATAGAATCTCAAAAGTATAATATCATTCTAAATTGCTTGTAACTTGCTTTAATTTAAACGGTGTAGCATATTCAGCATAATACCTTCAAATAGCGATGAATTATTAGTATTCTCTCCAAAAGAGTACAAAAATTTTGGGTCGAAAATTCTTTACAAATTAGTTCGATAAATCAAGAAGCGACGATAATTCTTCGCTCCAAAGATTCCGACGATACAACTTCTGCCATTCCATAAATCATTGCGCCGCCGCTGAAATATCTCGTTCCTCTGATTTATATCACGTAGCATCGAAATTTCATACACACAGACATACACACAGACACGTGTGTATATATACACAGGAATTAGCGATAGTATGACGGCTTGACAATGGAGGCCAATATCGTATGAGAGTAAAGATCCGACAGATATGGGATTGTCGGCAATTTGTAGGGTTGCGGGCACCAAGTAGATCGAGAGGAGATAACGGAAGGAGAGCGGAAAGAAGACGTAGACGACAAGTAGAAGAAAAGAGACGAAGAATGGAGCAAGAGCGATCAGGCGAAGAACCGCCGGCATAAAGCCACCATTTTCAGTAGGTTACTCACGTCCCGACATTATTTAGAGCTCGAATACCGAGGACTGACGTGTTCCCGAGGAAAATCGTCTTTTGAAGCGGGGGAGCCGACGGAAGACGTATTTCCACCTCAACGCCAAGATAGTGGATTCATTTGAAACTTCAAAATCCCCACCATCGTCGGCGAAACGAACCGAATGTCGTGCTCCGACTGTCAAGAAGAAATTCCTTCCAACTTGGCGAATTTGCCACCGCGAGAAGTAGAGGAAATGTCCCATTGTATATAATAAAATTTAAATGCGGAACATTCGTGCGAGAATATATAACTTAATGTGTCGCATTAAAATCGCCGCGAAAATAGCAGGGACGCATTTTTTTTCTCTTATATCCCTCGTACGAATCGCGACAGACTTATCGTCGAGCTATTCTACTTTTATCGATCTATAAATTTCACGATGCGATAAGATGCATTTGTGCCTACAATGAAAGCATATGTGGCGCATAATGGTATAACAAAGTAAGTAAAAATTGACAATACATATTCTCGTGCCTCGCTTGCCTTTTCCTTCCTCCCTTCTTTCCTCCCTCCCCTCTTGTCTCTTCTCCTGACTCACTTTCCTCTCACGCTTCACATTAATGCGTCCACATGTAAGCACGCATACATCCAATATGTATATGAGGAATCTACGAGAGCATGCGGTAAGGTATATGTACCTCCGGTCTCTCTGCAGCGATAGAAATTATGCAAAGCAGCGCTATACAAGGTAGGAGAATAAGAGGAGAGCGAAGCTCGGCGTCGAGCAGGAAACTGTGGAAACGCGCTAAAAGGAAAAACTCGTGAGTCGGAGAAGCGGCGAGAAAATGAGAGGAAGCGAAAGAGAATGTGACGAAGGAGGAAAGGAAGAAAGGAAAAAATAAATGGCGGAAAAATGTATTCGGAGTACGAGTTGCAAGTTGCATCTCGAGTGAATGAGTCTCGTGATGCTGATGCCAGTGTGGTCTGTGTATTATTGACACACCTAACGAGAGTACCGAGATCATGGTAAAGGAAGGACACGAAGAGGAACGAGCGGAAATTTTCGCGGCACACGGGACGAAGACCGCTGAAATCAAAATCGTGTTTATGCATAGCAATGTTGCAACTCGCTGATGATCCTCGTTAGTCTACCGCCGCATGGTATATCTGTACTTCAGACAATACGCTTAAATTGAACCTTCCCAGATTACGATGCTCTCTTCTATGATATAATTGTATATACAATTTTATAAATTTATACAGATATTATATTTCTTGATTTTACGAGCTACATATTAATCTTATAAAAAATATTAATCGAACTAAACAAACGATCAACTACGAGTGACAAAGAGGGCAACGAAGTTTTGAGAGAATAATGCGTTTGTTAAATCATCGAGTTAAAACGCGTTAATTCGCTTCCCTAATTTTACATACGAAAGTGCTGTTTGCCAGTTCAGTTCCGCGTACAATACGGATTACCTGCGCGCATTCGCGCCGGAGAGTCATATATACGGACTACAAACTTTGGTTACAATTAACGGTGTCATTGAACAGTCCCTAGTTGACGCATCGTGTTACGTCGGGTTGTTTCGAGACTCAATAATGATGCCCCGGGTGCTCAGGGGTTTCAATTTCGTGTCCTTATTTGTCTAAGACTGCCACTCTGTCCGACGTGGAGTAGCATGCGATAGCGTGAATGCAGCGATGCATGTCTCTAGCTTAATACTTTATTCCACTTTAATCTGCAGCTCTCTGAGCGTAGAGAGACACACTTGAGTATTCCAAAACTTCTTTCGTTGTTGTAGGAAGCTAGACGTCGAAATATTTTCGTCTCAAATAACGTGACATTCTTCTTCGCGAGAATAAATTTTTGAGAGATATGTATCAATATTTATCCTTAAAAGATATTAATTTATTTTTCGCATAAAGAATATACAGCATCTCTAATGATATAAAAAGATAAAAAGATTTCTTTCAGAATAAAACGATTTTTTTCGTATAATAATTAAAATTTTTCTATAAAAAGTTTTAATTCATTAAAAGATAATTATCTACAAAAAATTAATTTTTTATTATATCTTTTAACAATATTATAATATTTTTCTAGTCTCCTGTTTTCTAGACATATGTGTTTTGCAACGTTATTTAAATATACCTATGCGTTTTGCAAAGTTATTTAAATATACCTATAAATGTCTGCAATAATAGAAACAATAAATATTAAATATTATAGTGTGATGTATGTGCATATATTATTTTTAGTATAACTATGAATAACCTTTTTTCATATTTTGGCATCTCACTAAAATTAAGCGTTACTTCTCTCAGACAATGAGAATCAAGTGCCATCGTGAGAAGTGTTATCTTATTAATTTGCATAATATTATGATAACGAAAATATAACGCTGTTATATCGTAATCTTGACTCCTAGATTCCTCAGCTCAATAATTCAGTAAAGTTTTCCGAGAATTGCATTCTTCCGTTCTTATCACGTATGTTTAATTTATCATAGAACTCATCACATAGTTGGATTAACAATAATGGAACAAAAATAATTGGAATGTTGTTTAAATAAAAAAATAAAACACAGTCTCCGGAATCCATCATTATACTTATATGTCATCATACACATAAAATGTTATTTTTGATAATTGATTATAATATTTTTTATATTGATTATAATAATTGATTATAATTAATTTCCTTATCCTTTATTTACATTTATTTATATATTTTAATTAAACTCGATATAAAAATTAATGCTTAAAATTATACATTGTACTATCTATTTCAAAATCATCATGTTAAATATTAAAAAAATACGAACTGTTTATTTCAAAATTAAAACTGTTTATTTTAAAATATCAAAAAAAAAGAACTATTTATTTCAAAATTATCATGTTAAATATCAAAAAAATACGAAAATACAAATATCATACGAAAAATGTTCATCATATATTTTAAAATATTTAATTACAAATCTAATATAAAACTTTATATATAATTACTTAGATGTCACAAAGTTGTTCGCATATCTACATAGTTCAAAGTAAAAAACAATTAGTGAAAAACGCGGCATTACCTGATTCTGGTCGACGTATTAAATCATAATTTTCGTAAGCATTGGTGTCGAAATTCCACACAAATACCGTGCTCAAAGAGGCTCCTGTCAGATTTGCGTATCAGTGCCGATGAAATTTATACGTACTACACACATCGTTTGTATCAAAGACATACGCTTTACTACATGATCTGCTGTTAAAACGTATCGCTGGCAGTGATGGAATCGCATGAATCTCATAAGGAATTCTTGTATCTAATTAAAGACGTACAAATCTCGCAAAACATGATTCAACTCTCACATTTAAAGTACTTGATAAGAATAATTCCAAGCTATTAAAATACTATTGGCCATCAATTTATTCCATTTATCGTTGAAACAATTTTAAACGAAAATTTTGCTAAAATAATTTTTTTAATTTATCAATAATTTGCATATTTTCCTTCAAAAGCATAATAATTTAAATAATTTGATCTTCCAAATTTCTTACAAAACTATAACATAAAATGTATGATATATATTAGATATTGTAATATATTGTAATAATTAATTTAAAAAATTGTTAATATTCTATATTAAAATATCTATTTAATTTTCATTTTATTCGAAATTTCAGATAAAGAAAAACTTGTATTATTTAAAAGCAATCTATTACAAAAAAGCAATCTATATGGAGAAAGTTCAATTTCAATCGAATGATTCTAAGATCTAATAATATTTCTTTCATTCCCTTAAGATTTTTCTATTAGACTTTGTAAAATAAAAAAATGTATCTTTAAAATCACTGTCTATAATTATATTTATGCTTTCGAAATATGTTACATTTAGAAGTTGAACTTAAAAGACGTGTAATATTCATGCACAGACGCAAATTAGAATAAAGGGGTTTCCAGTGAATAGGAAAGGGTAATCGGGATCGGAATAATCTCGATCATCAATACTGGCGTACGTTAAACCTTAGATATTGAGCTTGATTAGGAAGCCGACGTATATGCATTCCTCGCACGTATGTATATATACCAGATTGTCAATAGAGAACATATTACATTAACAGGATATGCTACGAATCCGTAACTGCTTCCGGCATTCTCTTCTGAGGATACACTCAACGAATGATCAAATGTTCGACACTCATAATAAATGACAAGTCTGGAAAAACAACGCGAAATGATCCGCTTCGGCAATTACACTCCAACTGAATTGCAAATAATTATTTTTTCATGCATATTTCATCACGTCAGAGCTATCGAAAAAGAATACAAGCTGTTGACTCACTCACCTGAGGCTACAAAATCGATTTATGCGCATGAATTGAATGAGATACGCAAAAATTCAAAATTTAAAAAAGTCGCACGAAAAATATTCCCGTTTATAGTTTTTTTCATTTCACAGTTAAATGTATAACATATACGTGCTATATTGCAATGAGAATAAGAGAGATATGAACGACAAATTACACGTCAGGGTTCACTTATCCGCAATCCTCAGCGATATAGTTACATACTTGTCCAAAGAGAGAACTTAGCGAGTACATATGCACGATATGTTTCGATTAATCGCATAATTACATACATGACATGTACTAGACTATCTCTAAAATACCCTGTCAACGCTATGTCGCTTCTCGTTTGTCCGTTTCTCATACCGAATGCAGACATGCTTGCTTGCACCGTTTGCAAGCCTGGAGGTCCATTCATGGGGAATTGAAATGCATTCCTCGACTTGCAAAAGATAACAAATTCGCACGCAAAAAATAAAAAAAAATTCCTAACGTTATACATTTATAGGCAAAACGAGCAGAATAACGATGTTTCTTATGAGAGAATAATCAAAACAACAAAATTTGCTAAATTTTTCTTTTTTTGAAAACTACTTTTCAAATAATTTATAACTATTATCTTTACATTATTAAAAACATTATTGATCAACATTGTTGAAAAAATTGTTTGATACTTTCGTACGATTATATAAATTTCTTAAAAATAGCATAAAATATAAATATAGTTCTATTTTAAGAAGAATAATAAAATAAACGAGAAAGAGGATATATTATGTGTATCATATAATATATCAATACCCAAGCGACAATCAATTCCAAAGAGACGATATTGAAATTTACATGCTCTATTTAGGTCGACGTACTGTCAACACATGCAGACGTCATTTCGCAGGAAAAAAATGCTGCCGCTGCGTCGTCGCTTTATCATCAATGGTTCGCCATCCCACTCCATTCGCTTTTATCGCGAAAAAAAAAACGCAGGATCCGATCGTGAGCCGCAATTGCGGAGATTCGTGAGAGTATAGAAAAAAGGAGGAATAAAAAAAAAGTCCGCAGAAAATGCAAAGGGGATGCATAGGGAAACAAGGATCGCGTGTCGAGCCCCTGGCGTAAACACAAACGTGTGCGTGCGTACGCGCATGTATTTCTACCTCGGAACTGGTTCGAGTATGAAAATCGATTACCGCGAAATTGGGGCGAAAAGTCGAGTTCCCGAGAGACGATGTACCGCGTAAGGCCATTTCCACCGGATATTCATGCCTGTTCATTAAGATACCGCATATTGGAAACGATCGATTTGTACGTGTTTGTGTTACTTAAGATGCACGATGATGCTAGTATTCGTGCCAGAAGTGTCGAAAATCATTTATGCGTATACCTGAGCAACGGATATAAAACTAACAAACTCGTTTCTTGCGAGAAAAGTGGAATCAGATGCGCATATAATAATAATTTCAAATTATAATTTCCATCCGATTATAATTTTTAATACTCTTTATATAGATATGATTCTCATAAAATTCAAAGGAGAGACTAACTTTTTCGAATTATAAATGTAAAAATTGTGCTTGTCGGTGTAAATCGTGCGTACGAGTAGAAGTACGAGTGTAGCTTATGCCAAAATATTCGCCCCACGTCCATGACTCACAGACTTAGCGTCGCTTACTGACTCAGTGAACCCCATTCACGCATCTAATACAAAATGGAAAAATACCGTAAGGGATATTCAGCCATTGTCGGCATCATTGAGGAAAATGGAGCTCTGGCGCCACTTTGTACATTATTGCGAAACACCAACCGAGGGTTGGCGGCAATCGATAAAATTCTTAAGATGTGTCAATAACGGTTTAATGAACCCTGAATCAAAGAAAATCTAATTGAATAGCGTTTTTGCTTTGATAAAACAGTAAATATCTTCATAAAAAAGAAACATAAGAATATCGTCACATATTGTGAATCATGAATCGATGAATATGAAATGCTAGATCATGCAAATATTCCATCGATATCAAAATATTGCACAAAAATAATAAGAGGCAAAATTTTCTCTCGTTCTTTCTCTGTATTAAATGCTGTTTTACAAACCTTCGTTCATGGCGGCTGAACAAGCTATTGATAAAATCTCGACTCGAAAAATTCAAGAATTCTATTCGTTATTTTATTCGTGTTTCGTTTCTTTTAGGATATCTTTTCTAGCATTCTCTCATCCACGCTGACATTCGCGAAAAAGGGAATGCTGAGAAGACGTCGCGGTGCTGCTGGGAAACATGGCTTTGTGGGACCTGTCTACCCTTATCGCGGATTTCATGCCATTGTCCAGGTCCTTGGTCTCGTATGTATACATATATAAAGCTTTATCCCCTTTTTTCCATCCACCCTACGTCATCTTTTTCATACCTCGCAAACGCACGCAGAATATGGCCTTTGAATCGCCTCCCTTCGTAAAAAAACCGCGTGCAAAATGAACTAGCAAATGACCCACTGACATGCATCAGAAGCATTCCTTATACAGAGTGGATGCGCGGAGGGAAAGCGCGAAAAGGTTATGCATTTAGATACACTTTAATGATGATGTTATAAGTTGCATTATTGCAAGGTAATACACTTGTTCAGATATTAAATAAAGATCGCGTGCAGATTCAAACCCGGTTGAAAATTGAGGCGCTGAATCGTGCAAGTCACGCAAACTATGAAATCATATACTGTCAAGGAAAGATAACATTTTTTCGCAACTAAAGTAAAATTGGAGTTATTGGAAATATTATATTGATAATTGTATTGTAAATGATAATTTATTAATATATTTTATCTTTTAGCCTTTTAGAGTTTATATCTTTCAGTTTGCTTTGAATGATTTATAATTTATGATAAAATTTGAAATAAAATTCTATCTATAATTTTATATGTCGTACAATACGGAAAATATATTTGAAGAAATAAAATACGCATAGATATAAAATACATACATCAGAATACACACATATATTACATCAATATGCGTACGTAAAATTATAAATACATTTCTATCTAGAATTTTATCATGAATTACAAACCGCCTAAAATGACCTTGTACTGCAAAATCGGTCGATAATTTTATGCACACAGCTGGCAAATACAATACATACATGTAGAAAACATATGTACCAATATGTATATAGAGAACATGTATATACAAATGTTAAAAAAAAATGACAAAAATGAGATGTCGAACACATCGTCTACATGTGCATGAAATGAACCAAAATGTTCGCGGGAAATGGTTGCGTAAACTTTTGTTAAGCATGAACGTAGACGGCTGTTTCAGCATGAAAATTCTATAGAAATTTCGCGGCAAATCCAGCAGGATTGGTATCGCGTCGAACAGGGATTTGTGTAATACAACGAAACCGACCCGCTTCGCCCCGCCTTTCTCCAAAACACGAACTTCCATAATCTATTTGTTGCATTGTATACAAAACGCAATATCATTCCTAAATGATACGTAATCTGTTCGCATATGTAACCGCGTGCGCATATGTTGCCTGTAACACAAAAAGCTGGGGTTTGCGCGGAAGTGGAGATAAACAGAGAAATAATTATATCGCGCGAATAATAATTGAAAATCTCAAATTATTCTCCTTCTAAAAAAAAAGAAAATTAATATATTTTTGTACTTTTTAATTTTATCGAGTTATAAAACTTTTTAACTATTGGATAAAATTTATTAATCATTAAATGTTTTAATAAAAAAGGCATAATTCTTTTTATTTACGTGTATATTATATATATCCGAATAATATACAAATTTTTTTAAAAAATCCGAGAATTTTATTCACATCCTTTTTTATTTTTAATATTAATTTAATTGTCAGAAAAAAGAGTTAAAAAAGCAAATGAATAATCCATTTAATATTCGGATAACAGTCTAACAATAACTGCATTGTATTAAACCCTTCAGATTGGCGTTAGTGGAGATAAGTACTCTATTAGGGAGAAATCAGATCACTCGACTAATAGGTCGTTCCTATACAAGCATCCTAGACGAGATTAGCAGTCCCTGCTTTGTGGTCTAGTACACCTACGTGGACAAAGGTAACATCGGATTATCGGAGAAATTTGCATGTGAACAAGGACGATTATCGCTATAAAGAACACGGAAGAATAATAACCTTTTCAATTTGATACATTTTACAATTAACGATATGTTTTGTTAAAAACACGCTTTTAAAAAAAATATTTTAAAAAGAAATATTTTTAAAAAGATTATATAAACGAAGAAGAATAAAAATACGAAATTGTATTTATTATATACAAATAATTATGCAATATTTGTGTTTCATAACAATCGTAATACGGTCGTTAAAATTCAAACATAGCATCCAGAATAATTCATCACTTAGAATATAAATCAAGATATTCTCTGGTGCATAATCTATATCTTGAAATCCTTCTCCACAGGGTTTTTCCTTCACGTCTTCGTTCCATAGCGAGAGCCCCTCATTTCCTGTCCCATCTATGAGCCTCGAAGAGAAGCATCCCAGAACCTTAATTTCCTCATACCCATTTTCTTATCTAAGCTTTTCTACATTCTTCGATAGCCACGTCTCTTACAAGCGGATAGTGCCCTCTTTTACGGATCATTTTTCAGGAAATAGTTTCTTCTGCAGAAATATCGGCTTGAATAATTTAACGCATGCTATCTAGTTGTCGAAAACTATATATATAATACCGCACAATTAAAATAAAATAATAGCACCAATTACGAGTTTTATTTTCAGCTAAAATTTAATTATTTCGCAGCAAATTTTAAAAGACCTCTCTGATGCAACTGCATTTATCTTTATCATTCCGAGGAATAATAAGGGATTGATAAGTCGTGCTATACTATATTTTCATTTTCTTTTATCATAAATTTCCAAGACCTCCTCTTCTTTCATCTTCTATTCAGTTTATTTCCTTACAGTCTGTCTTTCTCCAAAACAGACTTTCGCCAAGCTCGAAAGACTATGCTCGCGAGAACTCGTTAATATTTCTTTCTTTCTTTCTCGTTTGAAAACTCTCTTTTCTCCTCTTTTGACGACATCGGAATCATTAACTCTCGTAATTGAACGTTACAGACAAAGAGCGCACGTGCATTACGAACGTACAATGTCGACGGTTTCCATTAAATTCACCATAACGACAGACGTAATCCATTGTCCGAGAAATTATAATTTCATTGTCGGTTTCATGTCTCCAAATTACTGTTTGCAAAGCATCCAACAGAGAATATAACTGTGTTATCCAGACAAGAGATGTAATGCATTAATAACGTTAAAACGTTTGACAAACAGTTTTTACGAATATTAGTTTTAAGAACATAATTACAATCTTGAAATATATAAATAACGAAGAATAAAGAATGGATCGAACAATGTGAAAAAGAATTAAAGCTCTTCGAATTTCAATTTAACTTCTAACCTTAATTATTAGATTTTAATGGAACCTGCGATGTATAAATAAAAAAAAAATCTCTCTCAAAAATTTGGAATTATCACACAAATGATATTTTAGTGCAGATAAATATTATTTTATTTATAAATATTATTTTATTAAACAAACATTTATTATAAAAGTAATATTTCAAACAAACTAAAAATGACGTTTTTATATTGAAGAATTTATTTCCGATGTTGCATAAATCTTTCATAATCTATGAATATGCGTACAAAGCATAGATTACGCCAACATGATTATGGCGTTTGTAAAATTACATAGCATAAACGTTAAATCTTTTTATTCTTCGTAAATTTTCCTTTTTGTTCCTCAATGATAAATATAGACGCGTATATGAATATAAAAGCTGATCAACTTAAGCGATTCCACGTCATTGTCCTCAATTATTTCCCCGCGACAGGTTACAATGATTTTATTACAGCAAATTTGATATAACACATGTAGCGAATCACGAAGCGATCGCATGCAGCTCGCGCATGTGCCATAATGAATATTAAAGTGGCGTTTAGCGATATAAAGAGAAATTGCATATTAAATAGCTCATAAAGTTTGTAATTTTAAATAAATAATCGACGACTATTTACATTACAGCTCGGTCAATAATTAATGGTTGTCGCATCGTTTTATATTTCGATCGATCATTTATTTTTTCTCGCGTCGATGTTTTGAAGTAACAGTCCTTTTGATTGCACATCACGTTTGATGTGCGTTGATATTGTTGCATATAAACCGAATTATTTTGCCATCCGAGAATGTGTTAACCTAAAGCTAAATCTTTCATGAAAGACACTAAAAAAGTTTAAAAGGAAGAGACTTTCAAGAGAATTTCAAGAATGATCCGCCACTGCAGTGAGATCGATTCTGACATAAAGCAAGTGAAGCAGCGCTTGCAAGTCCTACTTTTAAGGCCATTTTGTCAATAACTGTCTACTTTTCTCATCAACGCTGCAAATTCACTGTAAAATCGGTGACCAGAGAGAATAGAAAACAGAAGAAAATTTACATATCTTCATTAATATATCCTTTTACTCGAAATATTCGAAATAATTTTGAATAAATTTTGAAAAAAAAATTTTATCGACAAGAAAATTAAACGTTATGATTAAATATTTTCTGTTATTAATTATTCTGTAATTAATTATAAATAAATAAATAAATTATGAATTATAAATAAATAGAGTAATTTAATTTTAAAAAGATATGTACTTTAATTTTTCAAGTTAGATTCTGAAATGTATGTATTTGATTTTGTTCATCTTATCTTAATTTTTTTCACATTATCTCTATCTATATTATAGATTTATTTAGTAGAATTATTTAGTAGAAATAATTGCAAAAAACAGAAGCAAAACTAACGCAGCGTATTATCGATGTTCAATCCAGAAAAATGTCGAAGAGACATCGATATTGAACGATATTCAAGCGAGTGTAAGCTGCGTTATCTATGCTTCGTATCGTCGGCGGTAAGATGTTCGATAAAATCGTTCGCGCGGAAAATGGCACAATGTAATAACGCGACGATGCTCTCGTTAGAAAAATAAATCGCTCGCGTTCGCAAAAAAAAAAAAAAAGAAAAAAGAAAAAAGAAAAAAGAAAAAAGAAAAAACGGACAGATTCTCTCACTCATTTGGACCAGCAGAATTGTGAGAAACGCATTTTGGGGAACGAAATGAGCAACTGGGTTAATCTGCAATGTCAATCGGAACTTGGGGCAAATCCGGCCGAAAGGTAAGGATAGGGTAGCCTGGTTTTAAGGTTCAGGAGCGAAGTGAG
This sequence comes from Camponotus floridanus, assembly GCF_003227725.1. Classification (NCBI taxonomy): domain Eukaryota; kingdom Metazoa; phylum Arthropoda; class Insecta; order Hymenoptera; family Formicidae; genus Camponotus; species Camponotus floridanus. The sequence continues at coordinate 2,910,677 of NW_020229838.1, forward strand.
CCTTCGCCAGGACGAAGAACATGCTTCGATAGCCACGTAACTCGGTCGACAAGAAGCTCGTAATTAGAACTCGAATGGCGCGCAAGAAAGATCCACCTATCCCGTCGCCTCGTAAACGCCTTCGTGTTGGTGTGTAATAATGGACGGACGGTTTCCATCCTAAGACGCGGCTATCGATTCTGCTGGCGATTAAAGCCGCGAACGCCTTTGTCTGCAGACGCGAAACTTCGATTATTCAACAGCGCAAGAGTCACGGACTCCAGTCGTTAGACGCAGACGCTTTTTCCCGTCCGTTCCATGTTTTAAACATACGTACTTGACTGTCGACGTGATTAGAGAAAGCGAGTCCCGTTTATCCGGGTTAAATATTTCATTATCTTCATCTTCGCTATAATCGAGCGCGATCGAAGCTGTGTTCCACTTTTGATACACACGTACACATTCATACACTCTTTATCTCTCTTTTTCTCATACACACACACATACGGCAATAATTTCTTTGACATTTGAGAAAATTGGATATGAATATTCATTTTGAATTTCACACATACACACGCGCACACAACAAGTTTGGGATATACTTAAAACAATCCAGGCAGCGGCTTAATCTTAACTGATCCGAAAGATCTAATTCAGTTGGAATATAAATAAAAAGAAGCTAACTACAAACACAAAAACGAATGACAAAAGCCACAGAAAGACTCACTAACTTCGAGTGCCGGAATATAAAAGAAGCTACTACAAACACAAACGTGCAAACACAAACGGCTCATGTGACTGAAAGTGGCGAGTGACCGAAGCAAGTACTTTAAAAGTTCTCGAATCCATCGATTCTCTCCGAGCGACTAAAGTAGAGAGAAGCCATGCTTGAGTATGTAAATTTCGATTAACTTGAAACTTGTCTTTTCAATCATTGCTGTGTATATTTACAATATAACTATACACAGAAAATGTATTAAATAAAAATAATTTTATAAAATATAATTATATTACTATATTGTGTACTAAAGTACTGATAAATAATAATAACAATTACATGCCTAAAAAAAAATATGGTGCAATTTTATTTATTATTTTTCATAATATATAATATATAATATCCCAGAATAATATTGTGTATTATTATTACTTTCACGACATAATAATACACACACAATACTATTATTCCACTGTATTATGAGCTATCCGTTTATAAATGTAATGGATAGGGCGAACAATTCATAATCAATATTATTGTTCATAAATAATTAATTCAATATGAGAATGACATATTTCAACAGATTTATCTCTCTATAATCACATAAATGTTCTACTTAAACTGAAAATTAAATAATTCCTAATTTATTTCAACTTTACAATACATCATATTTATCTTAACGAGAGAATAAATTAATTAATTAAGATTAATTTCCTCCATATTGCACGGTCAATTTATTTATCAAACGGGAATATAAAGAAAATATATTCCGAAAGAAAATATTTTTTCCTCGACATTACTTAAATTGTTTTCAACAAAGTCCACTGCAAGACTAGCTTCGGATCGACCGGAGAAACATGTCAAGGGGTTTAAAGAGGGAAGCTACTGCGTCAAACAAGTACGGGAACATGGAACTTCGCATCGGCGCTAAATTATGGATGGTCCCACCGGGCGCTGGGCTCCATAGAAACTCTGGTAGAAGTGACAGGGTCACCCGCCATCCATGGCACATCCTCATACGGCCAAATTTACTTACACCTAGGAGCTAGGTGCCTCGTACTTTCCTCTCGATCTCTAACTTTCGTAACCGCAAAATACTAGTCGCAAGTTCCATTACAATATAAAGTATAAATCGACAGCTCACATGAGTCGCACTGATAACGCGCTCCAAAATGTATGTGTGTGTGTGTATATGATGTGTACATGTGTGTATGTATAAAACCTGCACATATATATAGCAGAAACTTAAATAACTTAAATAACTTTTCAAGATTTTTATCTTTATTTTCAATAGATTTTTATAACTCTTAATAAGTTAAAATATAATTTTAGCCATTAAATAATCTCAGAAATTGACTGAGAATAAACTGAGAAAAATTTGCGCAACGTTTATTTTTCTTGCGACTCTTTTATTCAGTATCATTTTTTTTTTAACTTTTAAGAAATTTATAATTTTATTCTACAAACTTTTAGAAAGAATTTCACCTTTTAAAAGCACAAAGTCATTAAAATGAAAAGGAATGAGAAAACATTATTATGCAAACATATGAAGATGAAAAACTTGAATCTTATATTCACTTCTATTCATTGTAAAATGAAATACTTCTCGTTTAATTCTGTAATTATTTATACATTTTAATTAAAAGTCTAAACGATAAATGATACAGATAAAATATTTTTTAAACAGTTTATTTGGTTAAAGAGAGCAAGTCAATTTGCAAGATTTTTTTTCCTACATCAATTTTCGTTTAATTTTGTGTCTATTTATATATTCTAATGAATATGTAAAGTTGGCAGCTCGACTTCAAAATTCAGTAATTCTGATTAAAATTCGAGTTTCTTTTCAGAGAGTTTAGGAAGACTTTAGAAGTTCCATAATACTGAGCAAAAGATTTCTAGTGTATAGTTAACGTTACTAAAATTATATTTAAAAGAAAAGGTGCTAATTTCTTATAATTTTTCTAATTTTTTATAATCTGATCAAATAAAATTCTAAACTCGAATTTATACGAGAATTTAAAATGCGTATTTGAGCATATTACGTCTTTACGATTATTACACGAGATCGTGTAATTATCTATTCAAATATCTATTAATCAGATTTCAGAAGCTTTTAAGTGAGAATGCTTAAGACTATGCTCCGCCTGAGTCTCTAATAATCGATACATCATTAAGATACTTTCACGAGTAATATCGACATTTGCGCGCCTGAGACGTCTTCTTAAATGGCATTTGTACGTAAGGAATCAAAGCTCGAGGGTCGATTATTTTGAAAATATTCATAAAATTCAATTATCAAGATGATGCGCAATGAATTATAACCATCAAGATTGGATCGATATGTATATGTATGTACGTGTATAGTTTAAAGCGCTTTTAGCTCACCTCGGATGCTTTTCCCTGGGGTATTTTCCCCGTAAGCTCTTCATACTTCCATCCCCACACTGGCATGTCGCCGCGAAGTGCCCCAGGGCTATGCATAGTTTTACAAATATTCCGTTCCCTTGTCGGTGAACCGACAATATTTCCTTGAGGGGAGGGAGAGAGAGAGTGGACTCTAGGTATAAACGCATAGTGACATGCCCGAGTATTAAAAACATCCGGAGAAAAGCTGAGGTTACGTTCGCATGAGTAGAATAGATTTTCATTTAGGGAAAAATTTCATCGGAGTCAGAAAGGCCACAAGATCTCGAAAATTTCGATAAATCCCCTAATTAATTGCAGACGCATATTATTGTATTGTCATACCCTACTATATCTTCTTTTTAATTTTCAAATGCAAAGATGCAAATTTATGTATCATATGTCTCAATCAAATCAAAAATTGACAAGATTTCGATATATTTAAAGAGATTTAATGTGGTTAAGTAATGTGGTTAAATTAAATGTGGTTCGTTCTTAATGTTTTCCGATCTGGAGGACGCTATACTTTACACTCACGATTCTGTTTTGACACCTGAGGTACGTAAGAAATACGGTCATAAAGCGTTGCTCATACACAGGTGCTTGGGACTCGCAGCACGAGATGACTGAATTAAAATGTTTCCCAGCGGGACGCGTCCAGAATTAGCTCCGGGGATGCGCGCCTCCCTCGAGGGGAAATGTACGAAGAAAATGCGCCGGGAAATTCTGTACAAAAAGAGGGATGCGACTGTATCAAGCAAATCGCACTGGTTTGAAAACTTTGTTTAAATCGAATGTGAATTATGAACGATCCCGAAGGGTCGACGATGGCCTACCGGGAGCCTCGCTCGAATGACAGCGGCGCCATATATTTATGATACCCTGCGGCGAAACTTAGTTCCATTTATAAATCTGCGAATATACGCAATTCTCCTTTTTTTTTTGTCCGCAGATCCCGACCAGATGTCATCCCGTGTCGAGAATACAATCCATTTTCGCGAACGAAACAAGCTAATTTTCAAGGCGTCTGCCTCCCTCCATTCACTTGATACGCTGTTTTCTTGACTTAATTGGGGAATTAAGCCAAGGAGTTTCTTAATTCGACTCTTGTTACTGTAAGAATATAACTCCCTTAATCTATTTTTTCTCGGTATAAACAGAGAGAAAGAGAGAAAGAGAGAAACATTCATTTTTTTTCACAATCATTTTTTTTTATAATAGAGCCTAAGGATGCTCCCGCAAAAGAAATTTGTTTTCAGAGAAAGCGCTTTAAGCTAAGGATCAGTTTATTCTTATAATATTATAACCGACTTATTTAACTTTTCCAAGTATAAAAGCGCTTCGCTTCTCGAGTTAAAAAAGCTTCTTTTATTGCGTTAAAAAATGGATTAGTGCGTCTAATTAAATTTTTTACATGAATGGTACAACAATTCAATCTCACCGAAAGTCGTATTTCAGCTATCGCACAAAGTTCTAGTTTTATAGTTCAATGTCTAATTTTCATGGTCAACTTCGTTTCAAACGCTCGTACAATATTATATATATAATGGACAATAGCATAGTAGGTACAGCGTTCTCTATGCACATTCTTGCAAGACTATATTCAACCCGCAGAAATAAAACGTCACGAGCGTGCTGCAACTTTTCCGTCGTAAGAATTTTTGGGAACACCAAAAAGGGAGTAATTCAGAAAATAAAACCGCGTAACATGTTAGTACACTTGTCGCTATGCGGAGGATGTACGTTGTAAAAATCCTACGTACAGCCAAAAAGAAGAATGCGTCGTCGGCTCTAATGCCCGAGACACACTTGAAATAAAAGTACGAAATAATGCACCAGCCCTTAAAAATATGCGTAGGGACAAAGAAGGCAAAGAAAAAAAAAGTCGCAAATATATTTTAACTTTTCGAGCTCGTTTTTCAATGCTTTGTAAACGAGAAGCTTTAGCAACTAGACACTAGCAACAACGTACGCATGGTTATAACGGCTTTTCCATATTCATATTTCTTCGTCGTTTCGTTGCGACTACGTTGTATAAAACATATTTTGGTGACAGCTAGGATGATCACAAAAATTCTTTCTACGAGCGAGTTGCATGAATAAAAAAATTTTTTTTATCTCAATAACAACTCGGTAACAATTTTTCAGCCGCGCTGCCGTGATAAATATATACCTATATTTACGTCGTGTGCTCACATTATTTCAAGTTAACACTGCGACGAATGTACAATTAAAACTTTATACAATGAATGATTATAAAATGGAAGTCATACGTCTATTAAAAATTTAAATATACGCTCGAACACCAGAAGTTGCCTTTTTGAATCACGTTAAACAAGAATATATATTGCGGAATGCATTATCGAATTTAGAGGTAATCCATGTATTTTTCTTCGGACAGTCGCAACGATATGTTAATGAGAACGTGAGGAAGGATACGGGCTTCCTGGAGTCGGCAAGAAAGAAAGAGGAGACGGCCAAAAGGACAGATAGCTAGTCGTGATTCAAGACGCCCGGCATGCCATTTCGCACGAGAGAACGTACGCGTGAAAATGGCCGGGATTTTCTTCGGGAATAATTCAGCCGACGTTGCCGCATGGCTGAATTTCGACGAATGGAAGGAAAGAAATCACGGGCGTAGTTTCGTGCCAGAAACGCGTGCAGGACATTGGACCCCTGCCATATTTTTTAATTTGGCGGAGTGTTTCTGTTGTCCTATTCACGATCGAAGTTCGCGATGACGCCCGTTCATATCGGTAACGATGTTACAACATTCGCGAAAAAATAGTACGATACGTACATACAATCCGACGTATAAGAGAAAGGGAGGGAGGAAAACCCGGAGAGCGAGCGTGAAAGCGCATTGGAATGATTAAGCGCTGATTCAAAATTGACGGAATTTCTCGTATCACTGCACTTCCGTCATTAACGAGATAGCTTGAAAGTTCCCGAGCTCGTGCTGGAGGAGAAACTTCTCTTTTCGCAATTACATTTAATCCTTAACAAAATAATAATATTTCCACTATCGTCATATTATACGATATTACATTATTACAAATTTGAATGATACACGTACGTATTACGTATATGAAGTTATTAATTAATTGCAAAGAGAAACCTTTCATGTATAATTAAATTGTAACAAATTTGCGAACACAAACAGGAAATGAAACATGATCGTGCAACTAACTTAAAGAATAAATAAATACAAATAATTATATCTCATATTGTTGAATATATAATATATGTACAGTTTATATTATCCATAATACTATCAATACTTAGGAGACAGACAATTGGTTTCGATATTCCTCTTCAAGGAAAAAACAAACCTTTAGTATTCTATTTGAATACTGTAGCTTCGAAGGAAGTTTGATTTGACCTATGTAGAAGCATCGTTACACGACGTGTATTTCTTGAAACTTTGGCGAGCTCATGCAAAAGTGCCCGTATCTCAAACTTTCCACATCTTTCGCGTATTGCGATCAACGATCAGCGAACGATCCGAGTCTCATAAATACAGCACGAAGGAAACGACAATCGATTGTACTGACTCAGTGCAAGAAATGATTTGCTTGAAAGTTTCAAACTGGCGCGAATCCATAATATCTTTATTAGTACTATAAACAGAATCGATAACACAGATAATATTTGGGATAAAAATACAAATATCGTTCCGAGAATCGAATAAGAATTATAGTCTCTGATTAAAAACACGATTAATTATATAGCTTATTATTAATATCTGTATAAATCATTTGTAAAACTATTAAATTCGTTTTCATAAATCAATCCTTATTTAACTACGATTATGACAATATTGATAATTGCTCAATTAATATTAATTATTCTAGATAATGATTAATTTGCCAAGTCAATTATGATTGATTAGTTTGCTGTAACATCAACTAAGATTCCCTCAGAATGTACATGTCAAATCTAGTCGTAGTATCCTCATATATAATTATCACATATATACAACTAATTCAATAAACTAATTGAAGTAATTAAATTAATCAAAGAAATTAAAATTTTCAATATTTTATATTCTTTAGTATATGGACGAATTATATAAATATCAAAATAAATAAAAAATAAAATAAAGATAATTCCGTACTGACACGTCGATATTACCATGATTTCCATTTCTTTTCACTCGACACTGTCCTTTTCTTATATATCACCTGTCATTCTCAATTCTTAGACTGTCTGTCTGTGTATGAACGTGCCAACAAGGAGAAAAATCGCTGACGTCAATTTCAATTTGGCCATATAACGCGGAATATTTTCTATTATTTTTTTATTTCATGATTGTATCTTGACGTGTAGTCTTTATACTTGTAGAACAACAGTATTTATACAAATATATCAATCTATCCAATTATAAACCCGGCATACATATATGTTTACATATATATGTTTATTTTTATCTTGTATACAATATTTTATATTTTCTTATTTTTATCTTGTATAAAATATATTATATTTTCATTGTCATATTTAAGGTTTCTCATCGCTTAATTTTCCTTTTCATATTTTTTAATCACCTTCTTTTTGCTATTTTTTTACTAACTCTTTTACATACTATTTTATAAATGTAATCTTCAATACTAAGAATTTATCTGGAAATACATCTACATCCTTTTGCCTTAAGGTTCATGCCTAAAAATTAATATAAGTGATATTAAAGCATTTTTAAATTGCTTCCTCTTTGATTATATCCTATTTGAATTATATTTAATGTGAGAAATCTAAAATTTTGCGAAAAATCAGGAATAAAATATTATTTTGAGCGAAATTTTAAATAATAAACAAAATTCTAAGTTAAATTTTTAAAAATGTTGAAAATTAAAAAAAATATTTATCAATATTACAAAAATTAGTTTTATTGGCAATATGTTTGTATAATTATGAAGCTAATTTAGCATAATTTCAAAAGTATAAATATTTTGTATTCCTTGGACACATATCTTGTATACTTTGAACACATTCAAAAAGAAACAAATTTAGCAGAATAATATATTTTGAAGTAAAATATACTTTCTCAAATTTTCCATTAAAGAATATCGATTTTAAGCTCGTTGAGCAAGTGCAACAATGGTCAGTCTAATCAGAATTTACCTTCCATTTCCTGTATCTACCCGGATACCGGATGTCGATTATAGTTTCAGACAGTCTGATATCATTTAACGAGTCCACGGAATATTATCAAGCTTGCAAAATTGTAATTACCATCAGATTTGATATACCATTAAAGTCCACTGAATCTTCTACGAAAGGAACTTTCGAGACTTGGATTGAACAGTCGTACAAGTAATTAGGTTCTGCTTACCCTGACTCGCGTATACTGTCTCGTAACTTTGAAAATCGTCCACGTTGTGCTGTCTGGCGCGCGCTTTGTTATCGAGACAATAATTCTATCTGAATATCGTAGCAGGGGAATGGCACGTTGGAATAACAGAGTATCGTACAAGACAACATCTAGATCTTCCGCCTCAAGAGCTGTAAGCTCCGTATTTAGTTCACGAAGCATAATCTAATGTAGAAATCTACTTATCATAGACTCGTGTTGGAATTATAAGATATGTTTACTTCGCACCCTTCGATTACGTTGACGTTACTTATTAAAGATCATTCAAATATCTTTGTGTTTGTAAAACAATTTTTTTTATTCAAACAATAACACAATTTCTCTTCCCTCGCTTCTTTATATTTATCTCTAATTTTATATTTCGATTTTCCATAGTCATAACAATGCTTCAGAAAAATTTAATTTTTTTTTTAAATCATGTCACGAGATATTCTCTGCACTCATTTTAAAAATTTGTAAAATAAACTAGACATTCTTAACAGTTCGATAATAAATGACTTTTCGACGATATAAATTATTTATAAATTATTCATTAGTAAACAGCTTTGAAACGCTCGATAATGTTATATTTCATCATTTTTTGACAGGATGCAATCATCATTTTTTTCTATTTCTCCCTCTCCCTCTCTCTCTCTTTCCCTCTCGGAGCAAACTCGGTCAACTTTATCCGCGAATAGGAGGCTGAATGGAACTATTCGATAGACGGCTCGCAGAGCAAGCCTGTGATGCAGAGGGCGGCATTATTATTTCGAGGCATTTGCATCACAAAGTGCTTTATCGCTCGCCACGTTTGTGAAAGAGAGAAAATAAAGCTCGGTTCCGTCATGGTTCCGCTGTCTGCAACACTTCACGCCGAGATGGCACTGGACCGGTTTGCATCCGACCCGGACTCAAGCCCGCATGAAAAATGCATCCGGCACACACCGCGCCATCGCACGACGGGCCAAAATTAACATCTCGATTGTGCGCGCAGATACGTTATAGATTTCATTAACTGACCGGTTCCAAACGGCTTCTGGCGGATAGATGAACGGCCCGACATCCATCGATCAGACGAAATTGATACGGTTCGAGAGAGACGATCCAGTTTGATCGCATACAGAGGCTTCAAAACACGATCGATTGATCGATTTAAAATTGCGAATTTTAGTTGACTCAGCTTTGCCATTCTTTTTATTATATCGAAAGACTTATCTACGTTTGTACCTGACGAATGTCTGCCTGTAAATCGCCGACGCGCGTTGATCTCGTGCGTGATTGATGCCTGAATTCGGAGCTCTCGCTTAGATTGATCGCTTGCGAGTATTGTAAACGCTTGAGGTACGACCGATATTGCCAAAGGCAAAGCAAGAATGATATATAAACAGACAATATATATATCTATCCTATGTTTACATTCTTCTATTGTATCTATTTATATCCCATTGGTTTGAAAATTTAATGTTTCTTTGCACATTATTAAGAAAAGCTTCTCATTTTTCATTCATTTTCAATATAGTACAAAAATTTGTTCATTAAACAATCATTACGAAATAAATAATTGAAATAATTATAATAATTTAAAACATACAGGGCAATATCATGAAAAATATCATGAAAATTAGTTCTACTATTTGTGTATGTGTGTAATATGTGATTTAAACTCTAGGTTTAACAAATATTGTAAAATTATTAAAAAAAGATTTTAAAATATAGGCTCATCTTCACCACATTATTCTTTAATATTTTTTTAAACAGATAAGATTTACGATTTTTTTTCTTTCCAAAAAAACGACGAAGCGACTCAAATAATTAACGATTAAAAATAAAGATCTTTAAGTAAAGTTAAAAAAAATGTATATATACATTATACCATATTTCTGAAGTAACTTTAAACAAACTTTAAGAAAATTTAATTTAAATCTTATTTAATTAATTAAATTAACAATATTGAAACTGGAAAATTGTGATAAATATTTTCTTAACATTTCCGCTAAGAAAAAAAATCTATTTTATAAACTGATTAAAGAATTTCTCATTAAAATGCAGTACAAATCTGTATTTATGGTGGCAATATGTGTGCATGTGTGTATGTACGCGCACGCACACACAATATTTATCATTTACGAATATATAATTCATTTAAAGAAACCAAATTATCTTAATATTAAGAAATAAACAAAAGCTATATTGAAAAGAATTAAAATAATTAGACTGACTGATATAAGTAGAATTTTTTAGAATCAAAAGAACTTGTTTTATTACTTCTATATATACTAACTACAATGATTAAGATGTATATCGTGCGATGCTTTGAAAGAAAATTTTATAAAACGCGTATGCTGCTTTCAAAAATCGATTTAACCTACATCTCCGTACTAGGGCAAAGTGCATTACTCTCGAAAAACACGGTCATTGCATATTTCGATACAGAAACCGTAAATTGAATTAATTCGTAACTTTAACACGCTTATTAAAATCTACACGCATTATATCCATTTTCATTCATTTAACTTAATAATCATGATCCAAATAACCACAATTATCGCATCAATATTATATTTCTTACATGTATATAATGATAAATTATCTATGAAATATAAAGAAAATTATAACTCAAAGAAAAGATAAAGTAAAATAAATTTTAAAAATAATAAAAAAAAATTAACAGTGCTTATATATATATATTAATGAAATTTTTCTAAATCTAAAACAAACAATTCTATATTCCTGTGTTAAATGTAGTAAAAATAATGCATTACAATATATGGTAATAAAAATTTAAGACATATTTACTACATTGATACATAAATCTTCAATATATCAATATTATATTATATATTATTCCTCAGCAGAAATAAATTATTCATTAATCTTCACGATCCTCTCTCGTTACATCATATCGGCAGATATAAATTTAGCATATTTAAACATTGTACGCTCGTTGTATGTAACTCGATTATGTACGCGTAAGAAAATAGAGCAATACGGTGGGTGCGGTTCACTCGACTATGGAGCGTAACATCAGTACTTCACAGTGAACGACCAACTCGGTCGCTTTAAACATTGTCCGCAATCGCCTAGTATTGCTCACGGAGTAAAAAAAGCTACAAACAGCCAACCTGCTTCCTTTGAAGAGTTAGTTAACGTCTCGGCCGTGCAACTCTCCGATTGATCCCTCGATACCTGCTTCATTATTTTAATTATATTTATATTACATAAGTTTAATCATTATTTTTTGCTGGCAATGCACACATGTGTTTTGTTTATATTTATTGTTGTCTCCCGCTCAGGTTCTTTTTACCAGATTACGTCACAAAGCTAACGATAATATTCATGAAACGCAAAATTTTAATTTGAATTTTTAATTAGCTATTTGTGTAAATAATTATGCAGAAACTGTCCCACTTTTGCTGCGTTATTTCTGTAATGATACATCATGAGCAGTTTAGAATGGAGTTTTCCTTAGTGGGAAAACATCATGGAAGATTATTATAATTTGTCACAACTTTCCACATATGTCAAATTAAAATTGTAATCTGTCATCTGCAATAACGTACAATTATATTCGAACACATTATATTATACGTGAAACATATATTATTTTTGCACGTTTTTCTTTAAACTTTATTTTTTTCTTTGTCACTTTATGCAATTTTACAAGTGAAATTTTTCAAAGCGCAATTAATATACGTGACTCGTAAGAAAACTAATTTCATGACGCGAATCGACATTCAAAGCTTATGGCGGATAGGAAAATCAGACGCGATAGCCGACACTATATACAACGCCAACGGGTGTGTATAATGTTTATGCGGATCATGCGGTGATGTATAGTGGCTTTAATTGATTCAACGAAACCTCGGCTTAATAACAAAATATATTTCCCTCTTATGACACGATCGGACGCGCCGGCGTTTCTCGGCGTAAACACACCCGTAATTTCGGAAATTGCCTCTTTCCTCTTTCTTTCCCTTCGCACGAGCAGCATTAAATGCTCGCCATAAATGAGGAAACGGATCACTCTCGGACGAACAGCCGCAGCCGGAAATCGATCCTTCTCGCGCCCTCCGGTATCCTGTCTCCCACGTTCCTGAATTTTTATATCGCGGTCGGTAGCTACTAACTTGATTAAATGCTTCATATAATTTAACGGCGATTGCCGGCCGCCAAAATAACTTACCCCTGGTCGCAGTTGAGTGTTAAAACATAGAAATTGAGCTTGGTGAATATCCCTCTCCCATTTCGCCTTATCACTAAAATACATCAGCGTGATAATAGAACCTAACAAGCGTAATCAGTTTGCTCACGTATCTTTCCCCACGTATTTTTCTCCATTTTTTACGCACCGATTTTCTTGGTAATTCACGTCTATATCACACAAAAGTCGGCCGCTTCATTTAGTAGTAAAAAAATGATAAGACACGAATTAAGCGCGTATAATAACATAATTTTAGTATCTCGTAAAAATGGCATAATTTTAAGCGGAAGATTAATTTTTTTTTAGTATCTTCTGTATATTTTAATCTGTCAAAAGAAAAACATGAATTTTTTTCATATGCGTTATTACTATTATATGCGTTATTTCATTACAGATAGTTCTTTTTTTAGCACATTATAGCCTAAAGAGAAAAACTCTGCGAATAATGGCAGTGTTTGAAGCAAGCTTTAATTCTATGTGGAGCAGAAAATTGAGATCATTCATGCAATTTTATATTACTGAAAGATTATAAAACATAAATTTTTTCTCAGACGCTTTTTTCTCCATTTTCTTTGTTTTTTCTAAATTATAAAATACATACGCGTTGCCTGTATGTCAGGTACAATACAAATAGCTGCAAAACAATACAATACAAATACATGCATACTAAAACAATATAAAATGATGCCTTGTATGAAAAAGTTTAGTTTTGTCAGTTAAGTTTTTCACTTGTTAAATGTAACGCTTCTCTGAAAACTAAATTATTTATGTCGCAATCAAGAGAATCGAAGCATTTAGCAACTCAAAATATTAGTGGACAATAAAAATTATTGATGTTATTGGTTATCTCGAGTTTGACAAAAAATGACGTTACAAATATGCTCTGATTGTTTCGATAATTTAGATTGATGTAGAATATTAGTCCATGCTTCTGCACATTCAAACGATATTAATTGTTATTATTATTACAAACGATTTTTGCATTTCAATGGTACCCTATACAATCGACTGTGTGTTTATCGGCCATTAATTTATTCGATCTGCTTGATCGTAATCTATATGCAGCGATCAATCAAGAAGCAAATAGAATTTTCGCAAAAATCTTCGAGAGAAAAACGAACTGCAAACTGAATATTGGTACGATAGAGCCGGACGTTAATTCGAATGTAAATTTCATTCGTCAGTACGGCAGGTAGATCATAAATTTGAATAATATCAATATAGACCAGATTATTAAATCACACGCCGCAAACTATAGACGAGACGATTGACTGACGATGACAGTTTTCTCTCGCCAACGCTTCTTGCAACGGTTCCATACACGGAGCGTGTCATCGCTTGATTAATTCGAAGTCAATTATTTTTCCTAGAGAAAAATGTCTTGGCGAAAATCATGTGTGAAAAAAATGTGTTACATCTAATCTTAACGGGATATTTTAACAGTTAACGGATGCATCGTTATAAAATGATGTTAAATGACATTTCTGGAAATAACGACGCGCCAGCAGGTTTCGACCATTCGTTCGCATTTTCATAGAAACCTGAGTTCATTCAACATGCCGGAAGTGTCGCGTTTTATCCGGAAATGTCGCGGTAAGGACCAAACGGCTCGGTCGAACCGTCACGTAGATAAAAACTTTCCCGCATTCATGTCTGCGATACTCGCCGAAAAAAGTCATAGTCCTGCTGTCGTCAGCAGTTCCGATACGGAAGTTTCGACGAGAACCCAACGATTTTTCGCCGTCATTTATACAAGTTATCGCCTTTGTTGAGCAAAGGTCATTTTTCAAAATTATCAAGCGAAAAGAAAGTTGCACATCAACATGATGCGCAAGTTACTCATATTATATTTCGTATTATCGTTTTTTTTTAATCGCGGGTACAGCAAGTGACCATAAAGAGGGCGAGATGAGATAAAAGAAATAAAAGAGATAAAGTAAAAGAGAGTAAAATTCATGACATAAATGCAAAGAGATTTATTGCGCACGTAAGAACTATGATAGAACGCATTTTAAATCCTTTTAAATCGAACACGCGAACAAAATATGCAAGGATATATAAATCTAAAATTTTGATCACTGTATGTGCTATGAAATTCTTTTTGTATATTGAGGAAAGTTGTCAAAAAAAATTTAATAATCAATAAATCTCAATAATTTTCCTCTTAATCTTCGAGACACTTTACTTAAAAGATATTACATAGCTTTATATATAAAACAAAACTCAAATCCTTTTCTTTTACGGTAAAATAAAAAGAAATTTTTGACATGTGCAAATCTAATTAAATTGCCGAAATTTTCCTTTATTTCGAATCTTGATATAAACATAGCTTTAATTATATATATTGTTTTATTTAAAAGCAAGCAATATATAATAAGATACGAAAGATGTCATTTATAATTTAATATTCAATAAAATGAATTGTAAATTTGACTATCATATCATTAACTGTAATTATTCATTATTTTTATGATAGATCAGAATAATGATATTAGAATTTTGTACTTTTCTGTCATTTTCTTTTACGAACATTTCATGTTTACAATCTAGATAAGTGATGTTCTGTATGACACGATAGTGACGGAAAAGAAGAAGGATCGTAGAAACTGAACATTTTACATTATTTCTATGTCGTTGTGAAATGCAAGCTATCCTTTCATCGCAAAGAAAAACAGGATACGAATATAAACAGCAGAATTTTATCATTTAGAGTGTCAGCTACCTAAACTTGTCGCTTTTATTATGCGCATTGTGACGTAAATGTCAACGTCAATGCGTTCAAAAGCATCAGTATATTTTTCTATATGTTATATATATATATATATATATATATATATATATATACATATTTTTATTGATAACTCAAAGATAAAAACAACGATTCTAATAAAGAATAATTTCACTTTTAAAATATTCAAATATTAGGTACCATCACATGCTTTTATTTTCTCCTATTACATTAATATCAATCGGTTGAAGTAGAATTTAATATTTACTATGTCGTCCAATGTATAATGTTAATAGGAGAGCAGCTCAAATACGTATGGATAATCAAATAAAAATTTATGAAACGTTATATCGTACAACTCATCGCGTCTCTTTGAGAGAAAAATATTGGATACATTGCTATTGCTGGATGGATAACGGACGTTACATAAATTTACTGCAAAACACTGCGTTTTCGAAAATGATAAAATCGCCCGTTTAAATTTTTTACAAATTCAGAATTCTTTAGTTATACCGATTAAAAGCAAATCACTCGTAATTTAAACCGGGTCTCAACCGGATTGTGTGTAAAACCATCGAATAATATTCGCACGAAAAATTTTGATGAATTTCACAATTTATCGTTCGCAAACACGTACATACACACACACACACACATACACACACACACACACACACACACACACACACACACACACACACACACACACACACATATATATATATCAAACAACGGATAAATAACAATATGATTTGTTCAAAATAAAAAATTTACACATTATTATTTATATATTTTATTTCGAAAAATGATTGAAAATGTTTTCAATAAGCAAAAGCTTATATTAACAGCTATAAAAATTTGACATAAATAAAAATATATGTGTGTATTATGTTTTACATTAACATTATATCAAAGTATTAGAACGGCGTTTATGAAAATAATAATATGTGAAATTTCGAATTCTTTTATGTGTATGAAATGTAATAAATTGCCACGCATTGTGTGGCGTGATTGGCTTTAATCAACTTGATTAAATATCCAATAACATCATTATCGTCTCATATCGTTATAATTACAATAATGTTTTTTGTTCAGCGTCTAAAAACATAATCATGATAATCACAAACATAAATTTAAACTAAATCTTATTAAAAAATTATAAATATAATATAAAAAATAAAATTACAAAGTTAAGAATGTAATAATAATTATTTTAAATTAAATAGTTATTTTAAATTTAATAATTATTTTAAATTATATTTCTAATACAGAATGATATATGCAAAAAAAAATGTTTTAAAATAAATAGATAATATTTTGAAAATTTAATTAATCGAGATTAATCCAAGATTAATTTCTTTTAATATCAAAGGAAAAAAAAAATATATATATATATATATACATATTTTTTAAATAAATTTTTTTAATGACTTTTTATCATAAACTTTTGTTATAAACTAATTAAAAATAACAAAAGATATTTTTCATTTAATATTGTATTTACTTTAATAAAATTTTTAATTAAATTTCCAAAGATTTTTAATATTAAAAAAAAATATATTAATAAATAATTACAACGTTTTTACTAAGAGAAATTTGAATTTAAATTTGTTGAAAAATATATCATTCAATTTTTATTTTTGTATAATTATAGATGAAATATTAATATAAAAATTAAAAATAGGAATTATTTTTTATTGTAAAAGAGGCAAATGCAAACAATTGATCCGTTTTGGAAAAATCCTAAATCACCGCGAGTGTAAAAGTCGAGCGAGCGCGCTGGAAGTAAAAGAGGGAAAGAGAGGTCAGACAAGCGTGGCAGGAGGACTACGCCCAGGCCCTTGAAAGCACTCCGACGTTTTCGCACGACTCCGTAGGAGCTTTCGGGTGGCTTTTCCTGGAGAAAAGTTCAGGGGAAGAGGCAATTTATCCTTCGCTTCAAGTAAGGACGCGGGCGTCGCGAAGAAATAGCCTTGGCGTGTATTTAACTAGAGGGGCCGAGCTCGATCGATCGATCGTTCATTTTTTTTCGCGCGAGTTATTCGGAGTCACTCATAAGTGAAACATACGAATCCTCATCTGGCACCCTACTTTTCCGTCCTCGACTTCAATTGAAATCAGAGGAACGTTAAATTGCTAATTAAGTTATTACCTAACTACAACGTCTCTTTCCATAGAATATGTGACGTGCACAAGTCTTAGTTATTTGGTGAAAATACATATGAAAACGTGATTGAAAGACATTGATTAGAATAATGCGATTTGCAATCTTTAATACATTTAATCAATTAAAAAACCTATAAAAGTTACTTCGAAAACCGTTCTAAAAAATATAAAAAAGTTTTTAGGATTTTTTTTAAAGATATGAAAAATATTAAAAGCTAATTATATTTTTTCTATTGCGCGCGAAATATATTTCTGCGTAATAAGAAAAAAATCTACTTATTAGTTCTTTTAAGCATGAAATTCTAAAATTTCGCGAATATTACATTACAAAAATTAAACGTGCCTAAAAATAGTCCGCGGCAAAGACAATATAAATATCTCAAAGCAGATACTTTTAAGAAATATTTTAAGAAACGGTGATCGATTCGAAATAATAAAGTTTGCGATTAAGATTTACGCAAATTTATTAACATAAGCTCGCAAATCGAGTAATAATTTAATTTCCGCATTATTACAATATTATTTGTAATAGAAAATGATTAACGATATCATGCGATTATAATATTAATATGTGTATTTAATTGTTTGCGATGCGCTTAAGTATATTTTCCTAATTTCACATATATATGTATGTAATGCATTAAATCTAAAATATATGTTATGTAATTTCTCCAAATTGTATGTACACATTTTAAAACTAGAACTGACATTATTTTCTAAACAAAAGAGATCGTCTGTCACAAAAAATACCTTCTAAAAATTCAAATATTGAATAGTTAAAAAAAATAATCATATTTTTGGAGCTTCGATATTTAAATCGATGTGTGGAATATTGTCCATTCTTGATGTTATTTCGTAGCGGTATAAATTGTTTTCATCATTTTTATCACAAGCCGATGTAAACAATCGAGAAATATCAAAATATTAATCAATATTCTAAAAAAAATTAAATTTATTTTTTAGATGTTTTTAATTCTTTGTTTTTTTCGAAAGAAGAATATTAAAGAATCGATTTGTCAATAAAATCACAATAATCAGGTCCGGTGCACGCTTGTCCAGCGATAATGAATTTGACATCGACGTGACAATAATGCCGGTCGTTAGGATAGTACCCGCAAAAATACGTTGGAAGGAAAGCGAGAGAAAATTTGAAGACGAGCGATTACGGAAAGCGTCTCGTCGCCCTCGCAACGTTCTCTCGCGTAATAAAAAGGTGACGCGATCTCGCGCGGGCGAGAACCGGCCATTTCCATAGTCGTGGGAGTGGGCGAACAATAGCGAAGAGGCGTACTCACGTTGCTATCCCGGCGGGTGGGCACATTGCCCGCGGGCGTCGATGAGGAATAACGCCGAAGGACGAGCTACCGTATCCCGGGCGTCCTATGCACCGAACACGAGGACTTGGCGCGCCGTGCCGATTTACCCGCAGCAGTCCCGAGTCCTCGCCGCGTGGACGTAGCGCACCCGCACATATCCCCGACGTCGTCGTCGTCGTCGTCGTCGTGGTGATCGTCGTCGTAGTAGTAGCTGTGGTCGTAATCGTCGTCCTCGTCCCGGTCCGCGCCGCCGTCCTCGTCCTCGTCACCGTCGCCGTCGCGTACGTCGTCGCCCCCGCGCGTAACAACAACGACTGTCGAGGTTGTCGCGGCGCGCGAACGGCCCGTCAGCCGGCGAACGGCCCTCCGGTAGTCAGCCGGTGGTCGACCGCCGCACTGCGGGTACGCGAACGGCCGGCCGGCCGGCAGGAGTGACCTGTAACACGAGGGATCGGTAGACGGCGCACCACCACACCAGCACCCACCAGACGCACCACCGACGGATATAAATAGCCCCGAGAGGAGGAAGATCCGGACGGCACAACAGCACTGCTTCTAACGATTGAGGAGGAGACGCGCGACCGTTGCCTCCGCTACCAGGGTTTCGATGGCCCGAGAAACGAGGAACTTCCGGGGGCAGCGACAACGGGGGCGAGCGCAACTGCCATCTTCGGCATCGTCGTCAGTGTCGCCGGGACCATCGACATCGTCGTCAGCAGCAGCGGCATCTTGCTCGGCGCGGGCGTCATCTTCGTCGTACTCGTAGCAGTAGTCGTAGTCGTCGTCATCGCCGTCCTCGTCGGGTTTCTCGGCAGCGGCGCGATCCTCTGGCTTACGCTGGCAGTCGTCGCAGTCGCGGTAGTCACGGCGATCATCGGCATCGCGCTCGTCGCAATCGGGCTCGCGCGCGATCTCCTCGGTCGTCCCTTCGTCATACTCGCGAAACGGGTATCCCGCGACGCGGGCCAGCTCGCCATAACCCACGGCGGAATCCAGCGGCCCCTGCCAGCCGCCAGCTCGACGACCGCGGACTGTTACGATCTCCTGGTGCTGCGCCGGTGATCGGTAGTTCCACCCTGTGCGATCCAACTACCACCACTACCACCACCGCCAACGTCACTACCACTAACGTACGATCGGTCGCCCCGATATCGCGCGCGGCGGCGACGACGACACCCTTCTTCCGCCACCACCGTCTCTCGTCACCGATTCTTCTTGCCGCCCTCGACGGCAAATTCCAGTTATTCGCGAGCGACGATGCGGCACACGCGGCGGCCCGCATAAGCGGCGACCGCCTCTTCCACGAGGCCGACGACGATCATTCACCTAGAGAGCACCCACTGCACCACTACTACCACCACCATCACCACCGTTACCACTGGCCACCCTGAAGCCACGCTGACCTCCTACCGACTTTCGTCTCCTCTGGCATATCTTCCCGACTCTTTCACCTTCCCTCCCTTTACCTATCTATCTATCTATCTTTCTTTCTTTCCTCGTTCCTGCTTCCGGTCGACGATACACGTCTATCCGACTAAGCGGAAAGCCACCGCGCCGGCCATATGTAACATTCCGATCAACGTCGAGGGTCGCTCGACCTCCTCTCTCATGATTCCGGCCGTTGTTTCGAGCTCTCGTTCGCCACCGCCTCTCCCGCGATTGTCGCCTGACCCGACATACGGCACTTGGCTGTTTCCACTCGCGATCCGCTACCGCCTGTTTCGCGCTCCCGGCGGATCCCAGCTGCCGAACTATCCCTCGTTTCTCGGTCTTTTCCTCGGTCTCTCCCTCCTCGGTCCTTCTTACGCGCCTACGTGCATGCGTGCTTCCCCCGAGTCCCGTGTGCCTGTGTTCGCGAGTGCGTACATACGTGTCATTGCCACTCGATCAGTCACTTTTCCCGGTGCGCGCGTTCTTTCCGATCCTTGCACCGCTGCGAGTCCTGCACCAAGAAGTCGTGTCAGTGCGGCAGGCAGGCACTCCCAGGACGTATCTCTCTCTCTGGCAATGTTCCGACCGAGCAACCCACCTTAGCACTGACGCTCTGCCCGTTTCGGGGGGTGTTGTGGCGAAAGCCGTGCCTGTCTCTTTCTCTCTCTCTCTCTCTCTCTCTCTTTCCCTCTCCCTATTTCCGTCTCATCCCCGCACTCTCTCCTTCTCGCTACCGCGCGTCGGACACCCTCTCGCATCCGCCACCGTGTTCCGCGTTCTCCCTCTCGCTCCTACACCCTACGCCGTCTCGTTCTCCGTACCACGGTTAGAGTCTCTCTCCGATTAGAGCCCCGCCGCACCAAGCCATCCTGCGCCCCGGGAGCCAATACCAACCCATGTGGAAGCCCCGACGCGAGACGTCGGCGATGACTTGCGAAGTCGGCCGAACCTAGCCGAGCCGCCACCCCGCTTTCTCACTCGTCCTGACACCCTAACGCCGAGCGAGAGCCAGCGAGAGTATCCTACCACGCAGGTGCCGCCCCTGAAAGCTCGCCAAGCCCGCAAAACACGACGTGCGGCCATGTGGCAGCACCGACAGGACCGGCTACGAGAACGCTCGAGATGCGCCGAACGTTGCACGACTCGCCCTCGATATAACGCGAGACCATGTGGAAACCTCGAGGCGGTGACGCGCCGACAGGAATGTATGCGCGCATTCGTGCAGCTATCATCCCCTTGGCGTACGAATAAATGCAGGATCGTTGACGATGCGTAACCGCGCGATGTACTCGTGCGAATCACGACACCCGTGCGATATCGTCGCCCTTATAATCAGCCCGCTTAGGCGACCGTTAACTTGTTTGGCATGTTAACGAACTTTGCTCACTGTTGTCTCGTTCCAAGCGTTTCCGACTCCGGAGTTTAATTTCGATGCGCAAGGTGCTCCGCTTTGATTAAAATTTAGCTAAAATATATAATTCGTTATTTTAACTATTATAAGTAAGCTTTCTTTGTCAAAAATATTCTAAAATATTCTCCTTGAAAAAAGAAACATTTCTAATATTTATGATAAAAGATTTTCATAATTTGTAAAATCATATAAACCGGTACATAATATTCAATTTTTGCATCAAACGCATTTAATGCACGAATATCTTCAATTTATATATAATTATATTAATATTATTTATATGGATGTATTTATATATAACCTGACTATTTAAAAAATTATTTTTTATTAGATAAATATTTCTTGTGCCATTTTGGAGATATTTTAGACATTTCAGATTATCGATCGTGTTATTAATTAATAGTTTTCAACATGGATCGAGTATGAAATATTACATGAAACTACAATAATTCAACGTACAAGTAAACCACTCGTACTTTCTACTCGTACATATTGTTCTGTACGAAGATCAGATTTCAGTACTCGATTACTGGCTTTTACGCGCTGATATTCTAAAGCAAAATGTGAAACGATTTCTTCAATCTCTTAACACAAAAGTCTTTGAAAAGCGCATTACGATAACAGAGTCCTATCAGTCGATAAACCTTACGTCAACATAATATTATGAAATAAAGTTCTTCGCAGTCGAGGCACGCGGTAAGTAGATATGATGTATATTAATCCGCCCATCCCTCTCATACGGATGAAATTTCCAGATATGCTTCTCGTCGCGGCACCATTGTCGACGGTAACTCATCAAAGTGACAGGAAGATTTAGACAATGATTAATGAGACGATTATACGCCAAAAAGTTAGGTGTTCAACCCAGCATCTCATTGTCAGTGTAAAAGGCGGATTCGCATACGGCACTGAACACGAGATTTGCCGAGAATCGGCGAGCCGCCCCATATTCTTCTCTTTCTATCCTCCGGATCCTCTCCCTTTCTATTTCAGCGTCCCTCTTTCTCTCTCTTTCTCGTTTTCCTCCGTGTGTTCAGCAACCCTCTTTCCTCTGCCCTCGCAACCCTTGTTCTCTCCACGAGATACCCCAGTCGATACTGACACTGGCGGTGCGAGGTCGACTCGTCAGAGGGTGCTGAACGGAGTGCAGAAATGGTGACGAGGCGCGGGGGATGATGCGAAAAAAAAAAGAAAAAGACGCTTCTCGATCTCGCCTCCCTTTACTCCCTGTATACGTCCGTTTCCGTCTGCTTATCTGTCTCTTGGTCTCCGCTCTTCGTCCGTCCTGTTAGTAGGTTCCCAACGATAGGAAACGCTTCATCCGATGCGGATGTATCAAACATAACTTGGGCTCTTCATTTTTCTTCCGTTTCCCGTGTTCTCTTGATATGCCCCTTACATTTTCCAGTATATATACAATGTCGCCAAATCAGTCCAAGATTATTTTTATAGGAGATATATTTGCTGGCATTATTCAGTAAATTATTACTTAAGATAATGCTTTCGGTTTTCTAAATTCATTTCATGTATTCCTACCCCATATCATCGCGTATCCAATAAACGTATCAAATGGACATTCATATTTCTTTGACCTGCATTCTCACTAAAATTCTAAATGCGACCGTTTCATTCTGAGATTTATTTATGCAATGTGAATATCATTAAATATAAAAATAAAATAAAAACTATCTATCATCTTTAATATATTTTATTATTGACATTTAAATAAAATACCATTTTTCCCATTTTTAGTTTGTTATTCATGTTTGCCATTTGAAGAACTATTAATACAATGTAGCTGATCACTTTAAAAATGTTAAATTTAACGAGATCAAAACAATCAGAAAGAACTTTTTGCTAAAAATTGCTAAAAATAAAGTTCGTAAATGATTTAGAAATGACTAAGAAAACCTGTCAACGGCTTATGAAGGAAAATAGATTTGTAAGTAGATCTGGAAATATTTTTCGATATCTCAAATATTTTAGAAAATATTCTTTTCACGTCACCGATATTAATTATGCAGCTATATATGTAGCTATATGATATAAAAGAGACATATAAATATCTTCGCAAAAATGAATTTATAAAAGAAAACGTACCGCAATAAAAATTACATATTATCAAAAGAAAATTAAGATAATCTAATTTAATAATTGAAATGTACGTATCCATTGAATCGAATTTACGTGAAAGAGATGTGTGATCTGATTGAGTTGATCGGCACGTTAATCGCAGAATGTTTCGAATTAGCGAAAACACACACGTCGGTTACAGCAAACTGCGCGAGACCACCTCAGATATGTAACAGTCTACAGCACTTGGATTTGATAGAGTATGTGTGAGGTATTTCCGGTAGTTGGTATCTACACGGATTCCCCAAAGTAAGCGGTATGCGTGAAGTTCTTGTTTCGCGGCACAGGCACAGTAGAGAGAATTCCACGAGGGCTCGAGCGATTGTGTGTTGCCTTTGCACGACACATGGATACACCCTCTGCTTTACCTCGTCGATGCGATCTGATCGGGGCTTACTCGCGAAAATTCGATGGCATTCGAAACAGTTGGCGGAGCGAATGGGAATTCACCGCACCGTACAAAAGACACATCCCGATGAAACATTATATAGATCAACGATATCAATAATTCATGCGCCAATGAGAGACGATCGTGTATAGAATTCGCATCCGCGGTCCAAATCCGCGGTTATCCGACCGCGTATGTACACCGAGGGAAACCAATGCCGCACGCGTGCTTCGTGAAAGAGAAAGAGAAGATTTTCCGTAGTTGGATTTAGCCCTGGCAAGGCCGGGAAAGGCCCGCTGCAGTCGCCGTTAACCCCTTCTTCCGCCTCGATCGCATTTCGACGAAATCCTCTTTTATTAAGTCTTAACGGACACGTTACTTTTATGGCGCGACCGGCACCGTGTGATATGGTGCATTGCACACGAAATGCGGTTGCGACGTACGCGAAAATGCACTTTGCCAGCCTCGACGCGAATTTGCTCGTTTCTATAAAGCCGGGCATTAAATTATACTAGAAATTATCGTGAGAATTTGTAGAACGTTTTTTAATTATCCCCGTTATATACATTCGTCACTACACGACGGTAATTTTACGACGAGATAAAGTCTCACTTTCGCTGGTCATTTTACGAGTAAGCTTGGAACGCGAATACGGTAATTAAATCTCAGTAAAGTTACCGTGCTCCTTCTTTAATAACTGCAATTTCTTTTCTGTAATATGCACCGCTTATACGCATTGTTTCCTAGACAACTTTAATATAATTATTAATATTCGTAAAAGATAACGCTTTTGAGAAAGTAGAAACGAGAGTAACCTGGCGCGTACTAGACGTATTTCCCCGAGGTATTCTCAATCCGAAAGATAGATAAGCCGATCTGGAGTATCGACATCCTCGATAGATTTGCTCACACACTCAATTATTCTAATCGAAAACGTAGAATGCAAAAATCATTCGGCAAAGAAACGCGAGGTCAGAAGATACATTTGATCAGCATTAGCTATATATCAAAATCAATTTTTATATTTCTATCAATTCTATCAAATATATATATCATCAAACAAGTATTATTCAAATAATATTTTCACATATATCTTAGAAATATATAAGAGAATGTTTATTAAGCCTCTCAATAAACAAAACTATCTTTCAAAAATTTAATAAGAACTTTTTATAACTTTGCAAAGGACTTGTGTGATCGAAAGATAAATATTAATCATAATTTGAAATGCACATAATTTGAAATGCACATTTAGATAAACACATATTGTTATACAGTCGCCATGATAACCATCGCGATTTTAGTGGCAGGATTATGGTATCATAAGCATTATCGAATTTTCTCATCCAGCCTCGCTAAATAGAACTGCCTCCTCATTGAGCTCATCGAAAATAAATCATCGACCATTATCGCACGTGCACGTCTCACGCACCAAGATAACAGTGTTTCAGTTATCGTATTTTAGTAATTTCGTTCAAGAGAGAGGGAAAGAGTATCAGGTTAATGGCAAAGATAAAATTCAACAAGAGATATCTTGTACAATTAAATGCTACGTCGAAAAATGCAATTACCTCTGGTATGCCATCCGGCTAACTGGAGGAATTCTCGCTTTACCTATTTTCACATCGATCTATCTCTCTTACATTCTGTTACTATTTTCTATTCGCTGTGCCGGACGGTGAATCAATTTCCGTCTATTTTCAATTTCGTACTAAAATTTACGTAAGCCCCGTCTATTTTGCGAAAGCCTATATGAGAAAGATATACTGTTTCAATATTTCTCGCATCGCTTTGACAGAAAGGAAAAATTGGTTGAAGATATAACTGGTGAAATAGATCATCTTTCTTACAGATTGAGTTATATGTTTGTAACTCTCATAGAATTATATGCTAGATGCTATTATCAATTATATTTAAAAATTTAATAATAGATTTAGAAGAACAATAATTCGACGTTTGTAATTCACGTAAAATCGTTGAAAATCAAGAGAATAATTAAAAATTTGGCAAAAACATGTTTAAATACTAAAAATAATATAGAAAGCCATTTTTCCGAAAGAATTTTATATATATATATATATATATATATATATATATACGGTTATTCGGGGGGGGGGGGGGGTAGGAATTCTTTGGCTTTTAGAAATTACATAAATATCTAAATATATACATATATATATAAATGCTTATATAAAATATATATATAAATGCAGAAGAAAGCTAATTTTCATGTTTGCGTCATTCTTAGAAATAATAGATAAAATCTTTTTATGTCATAAAAGTCAATTATGTATTATATATAAAGAAATATAGACAGAAATGTTCGAAAACAAGAGCTAATTATCAAATCTTCAATTACCACAGCCACATCGTCTATTATCCCAAAGGATTCCTACCTCCAATAACTGTTTCATTCGAAGGCATTTAAGAAGATGTCAGTCGTATATCATGTTATTGCATTTTCTCAAGTAGAGATCATTCCCAAGGGGAACTTACCGGTTCCTTTCGCCATCTATAATGATGTTACTCTGAGCTTCGGCCTCTCGGGAGCAAATGTCGTGCTTTAACATCACCGAAAGATCAGAACTGAGGCGAATGACGTCGGTGACAGACGGACCGGGACGACACCCTTGGGATAACGCGAAAAGACTGAACAGACGGATCAACCAGTCCCTTGACGCTAAAAAAGGAAGGAACGCCGATTGTTTACCGTGAAATCATTTCTACGAGATTACAGCACGAAAAAAATTGGCGAAATTGCAAGAAGAGAGAAAGAGTAATTATATTTGAAAGTATAGGCGCATATAGACTGACATCCCCAAATTAAAATAAGAAATAATTTAATATTCACCGGTACATTCTTATATAGTTGCTCTATTATGTCAGCTGACGTATTCTATTCCTCTCGTGTTTCTTCATGTAGCGGAATTGCTAAGGTTACATAGAACACAAGCGTTGATCTCTGTAACATAAAAATATATTCAAGTTATAGCAATAATTAATATTTTAAAATATATAGTTATTGCGCACTACATTGCGTTTTTTATTTTTCTTCCAAGTAAATAAATACAAAAATAGTTATATAATATCTCAATTTTCTTAAATATAAATTTCTTTATAAAGTTTAATAAGTAAAAATCTAAATTTTATATAAATAATCTATATAACATAAAAATATTTATTACAAAAATGAGGAAAGGTGTTATAATTTTTTATAAACGTCTCATATTTTATAAATATTTCTCTCTCTTCTATTTCTTAAACTGTGAGCAACACAACACTTTTTACATACGTTACTTTATTATACATGTAACGCTCATGGAGTGCGAACGTCACGAGCATTAAGTCACGCACGTGCGCGCAAGTGAACAATAATATATAAATAATAAATCACTTACCCCTCGTAGTTCCTGCTCCGTCACATCATTCAACGCCCTTCCTTTCTCCCTTTTGTTCCTCTGTTACTCATTATATCGATAACAGAAATACGATTATGCGTCACTCCCGATGTTAATCGCGAAATTTATTTTATTACGCTGCAGAGAAAAATAACGCGAGGAAAGTATGAAGCTACAATCCACCCACGCATCTCGCTAATTAGCCCGACGAACGGATCTCGATCGGAAGAGGAAAAGTCGCGCGAAATTAATGACAATTGAGCGCGCATTAATAACGAAAATACGATCGCGCGACACTTTACACAGGCACTCCCGATGTTAAATCGCGAGATCTACTTTATTATATCGCGACAAATTTATGAAGCTACGATTCACGCGCCACCCACGCGTCTCGCAAACATAACCAACGAGTCTCGAGAGTCAGCGGAAAAATCGCGCGAGATTAATTACAATCAAGCGCGCATTAATAAGGAAAATATGATCGCGCGACACACTTTACACTCGACACTACCGATATTAAATCGCGAAGTCTAGTTTATTACGCTGCAACGAAGGAATAACGATTCGCACTCGCGCGTCTCACAAACTTGCGTAACGAATGAATCTTGAACGCCGAGAATTCGGAAATCGCGCGGCCGACTTCACGCGCCACCCGCCGCGCCGAGGCATACTACACCTGTTGCTCCTAATTGCACTTTCGCGCACTTTTCAAATTTTAAATGACAAGTAATACATACGCTCGCGTTTCAAAGTGTTTCGTTTTGTAACTTTATAACGTAAGAAAATGAATAAATACACATCCAATCACACATAAATAACAGTAAATTAAGATTAAAAATATATTCGTAAAATTTAATATAATTGCAGTTTCGCTGATTAATTGCGTAATAGATTTCAATCGGACAAGTCTGGTAAAATACACTTTAATAAACAACAAAAACAATATTAAAAGCTATTTAAATAATATTAAAACTATATTGAGACACGTAATTGACTATTAATTAAATAAATTGCGATAATTTATAAACGATCTGTTTTGATTTCGAGTCGTTAACGATCGAAAAATTTTTAAATCGAGAATTTTCTTTTGATATTATGACGCATGATTAATAAAGTTAATTATGAGACAAAACCATTTAAAAATATATAATATTCATTATATCAGAATTTTTTAATATACTGTAATACATATTATTAAAAATGATTCTTCTTTTTAAAGAATTTTATTCTTTCCTCTTTCTATTATGTTTTATAATAAATTTTAGCAATTAATATTTAAAACAACAACAAAAAATATAGAAAGTTTAATAAAATTCTCCAATTGTCTATAATAAAATCTTTTAACTTTCAATTCTTTTCCTACATGACGTTTTACTAGCAATTCTAGATAGAGCTCTATCGAAACATATTATTATCAATCTTGATTTAAATTAAAAGTTTCTAACAATTTTGATACAAACAGAAAATATAAAATTGGCTATTTCTTCAAAATTAATTATGTTTTTTACATTTGTTTTCTAAAATTGTTTTCAAATTTTTAAGGATCAATATTAAACTATTTGAAAATAACTATTTTCAATTTTAAACAAATCAGTATTTCAATTTCGATCGTGCGATATAATTAAAATATCTGGTATGTCAATCAAGTAAAATATACATAGTATGTCTATCAAGTGACATGTATACAATAAAGTTGAAAAGTTGATGGCGATATAAACATTTTGAAAAATAGCAGTGACTGTTAGCTTTTAAATGACAATGGCAATAATTAAATAGTCACTGCAAAAGCTGACCAATCAAAACTGCATTCACGATAAAAATGTAAAAGCAATTACATGTATGTTTCTCCTCTTGTATTTTTCTATTCTAATATTATATAAATGAACAGTTTCATATATGTTTTAAAGATAGTTTGAAACAAGAGCTATATTTTTAAAAACTAATCATGCTTATATGGAAAATATACTTTCAGAATCTGTTGTATATTTAAAATCTAAAGATTTCCCATTAATTGCTCAAGTAAAAATTAATTTTCACACTATAAGAAATATTAATAACGCATCAATAATTGTTCAATTGTAATAATTAATATAATATACAACATTTTCTTCCATAAAAAAATTTACTAAAAATTGGATAAGAGGAGAGAATAAATATACTTCTCGTTATAGTCGCGTATAATTCAACATCGAGCAAAAAGGAAGCTAATCAACTACGCAAGGAAATGAATAAAAATATCGGCGCGTGGCGCACATCGAACGGAGAAGGGTGTGAAGACACTATTTTAACGCACGCTGCACAATAATTAATTAGCCAAGCATGAAATGTGACGACGGTGCACCTTCTGAACACCGCTTGTGCACATATATAGCAATGAGCGCTTCGAAAGAGGTCACCATAATTTACCGAGAGCGCGCAAACACTCATTTAAACTCCAACACTATTCTGGTCATTATCTTGGGGGTTAAAGACCCCCGAAGAAAGCGGACAGCGAATGGCAGATACAGTCGGTGGAACAGAGATAGAACGAGAGATCTCGCGCGACTGTTCGAGGCACACAGCGGGTAAATCTAACTATAATGGGGTTTTGGCTTATCTCCCTGAAAGTTTTCTCTGTACGAGAGCACGGGAAACAGGGAGTCGAAGCGAGAATATACGATGGCAGATCGCCCGATGTGTGAGGTCACATTAATTACCGCCATGTCCCGAAAACCAACCATTCCTGACGTAACAGTTTCTTTCAGCTACGATTATGTTTAAATTGTGTGTCGACAATTCTAATCTTCTTTCTTTCTTTCCATTTGCTCATATCATAAATTGTCTTTATTTTCTTCTTTCTCTCTGCTTTTCTCTCGCGCTTCTCTATCCATCTGCCTTATCTTCGATGCCGGAAATTTCAAACACGGTACAACTTTCGTCGTGATTAAGGAAGATTGTTTCTATGTACGCCAGATTCCAGCCACCAGTTCTGATTAATAATTCGTGGTAAGAGGAGGGAGAGCAAGGTCCGACGAGGTCCTCGCAGGCTCACTTTACGAGGATAGTTGCTAAACATCGGGTAACTGTCTTCCGATACATGACCGCAGAAGAACAAAATCCGATCATGTCGTCAGAAACTTCAAATACGTTCGACTAACTTTCCTGCAATTAAGGAACAGACAGGGTAAATGGTGCAATTTAGGATGGAAGCGACGCTGATAACTTTCGCAGACTATGCGCATTCAGAGTATAATAGTTGTTTGGTCGACTAAATATTTAGGTCATATATTCAGAGAGCGTATCGCAAAGAGGTATATGATGTGAAACGTTGTTTAATAATGTCGTAAGGAAAAATGATGCATCAAAGAAAATATTCGCGAAATATGGATCCCTTGCACAAGTCCTCCTGAGAATTCATTCGATGCGATTGCACGTATCCGTCCATGCTAGGCTGAGACACGTACAACAAAATATGTAGCTCGGAAGGATCTATCCCGCCCAACTTGTATTACACTCAAGAATGGCATTGCAGTTTTCCTACCGCTGTCTTACCAACATGAACGGAAGGCAGAGAGAAAAGGGAAAATGCGGAAAAACAGTTGCGTTTATCATAAAGCCCATAAGGCAGAGTACGAAGCGAGCGCAAAAGATATAAACGTAGAAGAATAGCTTACGCATAAGAACAAAGTGCTGTAATGGACGAACGTACGATGTCTCGACCTTACTGTAAAGAAAAATGCTGGATGCCTGGCTATGTATGAAAGCATCGTGCACTCGACAGTTAACAAAATGTTTTCATTACATAGAGTTCATGCAAAACAAAGTTTATTCTAGACAATCTCTAAAAATCGCGATATAATTTAGAATAAATTTTTTAAAATAATCTTATTCATTACTGCACCCCATATGTATGTGCATGACAAATAAAATTCTGTTAATTATCCTATAAATTGAGTTTAAGCTTAACAGTGTATTTAATAAAACTCTTTTATGTGACTAATATTTTTATATTCCAATATTTTCCTTTTAAGTAATAATCTTAAATATATCCATTTGTTTTCTTCTAACGCATAAATTATTCATGTAAGATGTTGTATTTTTCCTACACACACGTTAAGAATAGATATTTATTTACCCTCTATAAAGTTGTTGCTATACGCTTTGCTATTTTAAAAATAGATATTTCTTTAGCCTTTGTTTATAATTTCTATCAATTATTCAGAGAGATACAATCATAATAATAAGTAAGTAAAATATCCTAGAAATTGCGCATTATAACAAAAAGAGATTACCATTTTATTCTCCATTTACTTAAAAGATTTGCGCTTATAACAAAATGCACTTTTGTTTGCAAGCGAAATAAGTTTACATATTTAAAAAACGACTTGTATAAGTGTGAGAAAGTAGAACCGTATAGTCGCATTGAAACATCATCGACAATTTAAAACGATGTTAATGCTACAAATAGAAAAGCGCAAAATGTGGAAATGTAAATGTATACAACATACAATATACAAGCGTACATTGCATTTACACGAGAAAAAGGAAACTACCAGTGATTCTAACACTCGAAAGTGAGTCCGCTACGGTAGCTGTAATAGCTCATAATAAAAAAAAAATCCGGAAAGATAAGCTGGTTTATCACTGAGCTTATATATACGGTAAAAGGACTAAAGCTGATGCTTGAAAAACGTAGAATAATCAAAAGTTATCGCTACATAATTTGTAAAGCATGAGAAACATTGATGAAGCGATTCTATAGTCATGAAACAACAGTGAAAAAGTTCATTCTAAAGGAAATTGACCACAGTTTGAACTCTAATGATTAGTATTAATCGTCTCTCCATGAAATTGCACAAAGCAAGTAAAATCTTTATTTTTTGCAATGATAAAGGCTTATATTAAGCTTAATGTCATTTCGGATTGCACAATTTTTCGATTGCAAAATTGATTAAAGGAATTATCAACACATATACTTTCTCTTTTTTCTCTTTTGTAAAAATCAATTTATAGAAGCAAACATATTAATTAAAATATCTAATATAGTTTTATTACAAATTGAATATTAATTTTGCTACAGCATTTTTCTAAATAAATATTAGACGATAAATAGAGAACAATTAATGAGTAAAGCCACGAGAATCATTCGGAAAGGGCGTAGTGCTCCCAGGAAGGCATCGAGACCCGGCTGGTTTGCGCGTCTCTTTCTACTGCGAAGTGGCGCAGTAGAACACTGCGAGTTTGCGCGGTGAAGGTGCATTCACATCGCGCAGAGACCAAGAACCAGCCATGCTGGTACATGCGCAATGTTGTATTGATCCTGCGGATTGAAGATACACGTACCAGCATCCAGTGGTCCAGCGGCTGTACACAATGTCATTTCTGTTCGACGTTCTTCCGGTATTTCGCGAGCGAGACAATCCGTGCGAATAATGAAAGACCAGAACAAAGTCTGACTCGTATCACTGATTGATAAACGCGCATTAGAGATCGGACATATTTAGCAAGGCAGATTATGATAAACAAGAAGAGCAGGAGATAAAGGTGTCGTATATTTAGAGAAAGCGTGTAACGAGAAAATCGAGGAAGGCGAAGCGCAAGTATATCATGATAGTTTAGATTACGTTTGAATAATATTCTTGGCTTCAATAATAAAATATAATGACTCGATGAACAAAATTAATAAATATTGTAAAAGTACAATAAGTAATTAAAATAATTTTAACTTTAGAATATACTTTCAATTTGTTCTTGATACGGATAATAAATTAATTACAGTAAATTATGACAAAAAGATGCATAGAAGAAATTATTTTTTGTTAAATATAATACTGTCATATGTATTTTTTTATATTTGTTGAAAATAATATATACTTCACACAAATTTTCTTATATTTCTCTGTATATATTTTTACAATATTTAAAAATTGTTGAAACATATATGTATATAAAATAAATATAAATATAATCTATACAAAATTTGCATTATTAATAATCAAAATGCATTAATAATAATAAAAAATCATTGAGCTGTCATAAGTAAAATAAAAAATTATTATAAACTTCTAAATTTATCAAAAAGTTTAACAAAACTTTTTTCAAAACTTTAACGATTTAAAAACTTTAATTAAAAGAAAACTAATATTTTAATATAAAAGTTTAATATATAATTAAGACATATTTTTCATAAAAATTAATACGAGTAAACGACTTAACGCAACAGGTTTGTATTACTCTATAACTAATAACTCGAAAAATTTAGTAAAATTATCGATATATAAACATTAATGATATATAAATTAAGTTAAAATCTCATAACTGACAACGAAAAGAATAAAAACTTTAATAAAAAAAAAGAATCATAATCTCGATCGCGAAAATTTTTATTTGATAATTATTTTTTAAATAACAGGAAATTATTTTACATAAGTTTATAGACAGATTTTAAAGAAGATTTTAAGGAATACAATTTTTTAAATATATACATTTAAAAAAATTAATATAAAGTTTTCTGTAAAGTGTTCTAAATAAAGTAATAAATATCAATTTAATTTAATTTAATTATATACACGCACGTGCACACATCATGTATATTACTCTTAAAACTGATATTACATCTTTTTAAATAATAATATTTCACAAATATCTAATAAATTTATGTACGAAATAAAGCTATATATTAACACGAAATAAATTGATGTCGTTTTATTTGATGTTTCTGTGCAGGATGCTTTTGATGATTTCTGCTTAATCACACTTTAGTAAAAAATGATATTCCCTTTAATCATCCTGATTCTTTCGGTGGGGATTTGCTATAGCAATCCAGATGCTAAAAGACTTTACGATGATCTACTCTCAAATTACAATCGGCTCATTCGACCTGTATCGAACAATAACGACACCGTTGTTGTAAAACTAGGTCTTCGTCTCTCACAGTTGATAGATCTTGTACGTAATGTACATATATTTTACACGATCAAATATCATTTTATCGTTATTGGAAATTATATTAATAAATTTAATTCATATGCATATTTTATTATTTATTTATATATCTGTTCTCTTAATGAAATTCACACATTCATTATATTTACAGAATTTAAAAGATCAAATCTTAACAACAAACGTCTGGTTGGAACATGTAAGTATTAATATAAGCAAATTATTATGTAAGCGAAAAAGTTTGATCAATTTTTAGTTGCGGACCAATTTAAATTACGAAAGAGTCGATTGCAAAATAATATTTTCAGGAATGGCAGGACCATAAGTTCCAATGGGATCCTTTGGAATACGGGGGTGTCACTGAACTCTACGTGCCTAGCGAACATATATGGCTACCCGATATTGTGCTTTATAACAAGTACGTGACGCTTTTTTATAATTATCGTGACTGAAAAATAATTAAGCGAAAATAATTTTGATTTCTTGCAAAATACATTCCTTCTCTCTAAGGTTTATTTATTTTTCATTTAAAAATTATACAGTGTATCATATATATGTAAAAATTTATTAAATTATCAACTCAAAATAATAAATCTACGTTTATTAATTTTTCACTCAGAAATTATATGGAAATTATATTATATTATATTTTTACAAAAAAAAATTTATAAGTATTTCAAGTTGAAATAATAAACTTACTTTCAGCGCGGACGGAGAATACGGTGTAACAACAATGACTAAAGCTATTTTGCATTACACTGGCAAGGTTCTTTGGACACCTCCCGCAATTTTCAAATCTTCCTGTGAAATAGATGTTAGATACTTTCCCTTCGATCAACAAACCTGTTTCATGAAATTCGGCTCGTGGACATATGATGGCTTTCAAGTAAGTAAATTTGTTAAGAAAAACAACTATACTTATAAAAATATGAGATCACATACACATAATTATTATTCGTTATATAATAATCATTTTTTTCACTTATTCATATTTTGTAAGAATATCGAATGCAGAATCTTTCTAATGTATTTTCTATTTATAATTATTCGAAATATATTTTCTTCAGATCGATTTGAAGCATATTAATCAAGATGTAGGCGACCAAGTTAAAGTAGGTATTGATTTGCGCGAATATTATCCAAGCGTGGAATGGGATATACTGGGTGTTCCCGCGGAACGTCATAAGAAATATTATCCTTGTTGTGTCGAACCATATCCCGATATCTTCTTCAACATAACTTTACGTCGGAGGACATTGTTTTACACGGTGAACCTCATCGTGCCATGCGTCAGTATCTCTTATCTATCAGTGTTGGCTTTCTATTTACCGGCCGATTCCGGAGAAAAGATCGCGCTCTGCATTAATATCCTACTATCCCAGACCATGTTCTTTTTACTGATATCCGAGATCATACCATCCACATCGCTAGCACTGCCGTTGCTTGGCAAGTATCTGCTCTTTACGATGATCCTGGTCGGTTTGTCGGTCGTGATAACGATCATTATCCTGAATGTGCATTATCGTAAACCGAGCACTCACAAAATGGCACCTTGGGTGAGAAAGATCTTCATCAGAAGATTGCCGAAACTGCTTCTGATGAGAGTACCCGATGATATTCTCAGTGATCTCGCCGCGCACAAGATACACGGAAGAGGAAGATCCGGAAAGAAGAGTAAGTTCAATGCTGCTATAGCAGCAGCGGCGCAATCGTCATCAATAATATCTTCGCCAGATTCTGCCCGCCATCAACGAATCGATGGTACGATTCTTTTATAAATTCTTTCCATTTAAAATTTATTTCATAAATGGAGAATTTAATTACTTTAAACTCCTTTTGATAAATTCTAAATTATTCGCTAAAATAACAGATAAAATACAGATTCCATCTTATTTTATTTATTTTAAGAATTAAAAAAAAATCAAATTTTATTATTTTAAATTACTTTATGTTGTTTTAAGAATCTAATCAAATTTTTCTTATAATTTTCGTAATCTTCAGTACAGCATGACGTAAAAGAAAGAGAATTTTTTTATAAACGTTATTATTTTTTAATAGAAATTTGTATATGTCAACTTTCGATTCACTAATTTAGATTATTTTTCCTATTTTAATAAATGTTCTATAATATTCTCTATTAATTTCTTATATTACATATATTTAATATATTAAATGATGATTATAGCATAATCGGTTTTAGGTTGCAATGGCTTACACAGGACAACTGCCCATAATCGATTTTTAGTCGGCAGTTTAGGATATAACGGGCTTCCAACGGTTATGTCCGGTCTCGATGAGTCATTGAGTGATGTAACGCCGAGAAAAAAATATCCTTTCGAATTGGAAAAAGCTTTACATAATGTCATGTTCATTCAGCATCATATACAACGTCAAGACGAATTCAATGCGGTAAACATTCTATAAAATACTACTAATTATATTATATTAAATATATTACAAAAAATTAAAAAAAAAATCTAAATATATCTATTGTTCTTGAAGAATAAGATATGAAATTGTAAGAAATTCCACGATTCAAGAAAACAGCTGTGACACTAGAGAAAAAAAATTCATTTAAAATTATTCGATTATATAAAATATAAAAATATATAATGTAAAATTTTTAGATAGATATTTAAGTGTAACTTTTACATGTTTTATTCTATATATTAATTATATGTTCTACTTTGTACCATCACAGGAAGATCAAGATTGGGGTTTTGTCGCAATGGTTCTCGATCGTCTCTTCCTATGGATCTTTACGATAGCCTCCATAGTTGGAACTTTTACAATTCTATGCGAAGCACCGGCTCTTTACGATGACACAAAGCCGATCGACACGAAATATTCCTCAGTTGCTCAACAACAATTTCTCCCACCCGGCCAGGACCCCTTGTTAGACACTATGGGGTAGATGTTCATAGAATGATGTGATTCTATTTGCTAATATATTATTAATAATATAAAGGGAAGCGGCGAATAATCTTTCTGAATATAATAAAGTTGTGATAGTCCATGTCGAGAAATCCGATCGAAGAGAAATATCTTTTTATGCGAAACCTAGTTCACAATCATACATATATTATTATTACATATTATTTAAAGATTCAATTATATCTAGATATTATATACAGTTTTGATGATATTTTTAAAATGTGTAATATGCATATATAACTCCAAACTCCAACATTATCAGAATTCTAGAAATTGGCCTAAAAATATAAACGTAATTTAATGAGAAAGACGATTCGCTGGCTTACCGTATAAATTTATAATTATAACACGATTATAATCCCGAAACAAATTGTATTTATACTTATTACTATATGCGTAAATAATGCGCGACTTGTTCTTTGATAATAACTATTGATGTTCGCAACAAAAGACTTTACTATAGATATCATTTGTAAAATTTTTGGTAACGTTGGTTACAGAGCCGATATATAACGGTGATATTTCACTCGCACACCTAAGTCTATCTGTATATAGAACAAATTTCATGCTCCAATTAATATCTTCCAAAGAGCAATCGATTCATATATACGTAGCGTAGTTTTTCGATAAATTATAAACTTTTTTCATTACAAACAAGAACATATATACTCGAGTTTGTTCGATATACTGTACGCATTAGAAACAAAAATAAAAATTAAAAATCAAAA
This sequence comes from Camponotus floridanus, assembly GCF_003227725.1. NCBI lineage: Eukaryota > Metazoa > Arthropoda > Insecta > Hymenoptera > Formicidae > Camponotus > Camponotus floridanus. Next base: position 2,948,882 of record NW_020229838.1, read on the forward strand.
TAAAGGATAAGTCTTTTTCTTTAATATAATAAAGATTTACAAAATATATCTATACCCCTAAAATATAATCTATCTTAAGAAAAAAGGTAAACGCACGGCTAAACTTAATATATTTATGCACGGACACACTCTTCACTAAATATATACATATTTTATTATATCATACATACACAAAAATTGTGTGGTAAAATACATAAGAATTACAAAATATATATATATATATATATATATATATATATATATATATATATATTAATTAAACATTCCTAGCCATATTTTCAATAAACATAAACGATGTAAAGAACGAAGTCTCATGAACATTATTAATATTAAAAATGAGATTAAGAGAATGAATGAGCGGAAAAGATCTGAAAGAATATCGGAAGTAATTGAAAAATATAATATGATTGTCGGTAAATGAAACATGTCTCAAAATTATGTACAGTACATATCAGAGAATGATTACAATTTTTGGAAACGGGATAACAATGCATATATGTATATATAAAAATTATGTGTGTCAATGCATAATGGATAAAATGTAGGAAACAAGAGTGAAAGAATGAAAATCAGAGTCAATTTTCTCTATGTGAGCAAGTAGATCGAATATTTTCGATAATAATAAAGAATATACTTCCCGATTATTTTTTTCTAGCCTTAATTTCCCATATATGTATTAAATATAAATTTATATCCAAAATAATTAATAAAAAACTTGTATTCTTAAAATTATAAAATACTGAACATATATATCTATAATTAATAATTCTAAAAAAATAATATCAAAATGATCAAGTATTCAAGTTTATATACTTATTATTTAACATACAGATGACTTTGTTTTTTGCATAATTGTACAAAATAAAAACTAACTTATTGTTCCTAATGGAAATGTTATATTGGAAAGTAGTTTACATTGTAACTATTATTCTACATATTTGCATATGTAGAAAGCAAGGAAACATATATCTCGAGAAAACACATGAAATTCAAAGGAGTATTGCGATTCTCACGTATCAGTTATAACAGATTTTTTTCGGCTATAAAGAATTTCCAAAAACCAGGACTAGAGCAGAAAAATGTAAAGAGGAGAAACACATGAGGAACAAGAAAATGAGTGAGGAAAAGAGAAACTATCTCGAGAGTAAAAAAAATCGAACTAGCTTAGCTACTTCTTCTTCTCCAATATAATCCAGTAATCACAATCCACACTATACGAACACGCGCAATATTTGTATATTATTCACAGAGAGAATAAATGCTATAAATTAAAAACCATTACGCAATTCCAAATCCCTACGTTACACTTCCACATACTTATTTTTTAAACTTCAAAAAAAAAAACGTTCGCCTAAAATAGTGCATTCGAAAATAAGATTTATTAATTTCCCTAATTAATTTCTAACAATTTTACTTGCTATTGATTGATAATCATTTGATTAAGTATAATCTTATAAATTATTTACGCAAAGATAAAAAGAGACGTAAAAGGCAATACACTTCTTATAATGTATAATGTAATTAATAAATACTAAATATTATAAAACAGTGTATACCTCAAAGTAGCAAAGTATTATATTTATTCTGTATTCGATTACTTTCATTTGATATTCATAGAATATCCAAAACAATCTTTGAAAAATTTAGCAAGTACTTTTCTAATCTTCTGATTGAGAGACAGAAATAGAACGGAGTCTTTGAATAGTAATAAATATTAAAATAAGAATTAAAATAAATTAGAAATTATAGAAAATACACGAGTGCGTATATTGCTTTATTTATGTGAAAATAGAACTAAGCTTAGCGGTCAATCATCTCAGGTTCCGGACCTCAAACTCATTGAAATCAAAGAATTAACAAATTTCATAAAAGTTATGATAATAATAATTATTAATAAAGTTAGATTTTTAAAAAAATTACTAATTACCGTTCCGTTAACTCAAAATTACATTAAATTCTCGCGTTCGAACGAGAAAATCTAGGTAATTTATTAAGTTTTATTTAAACTCGTTTTGAACGATGATAATATGACTAACTTTATAATATGTAATATATGTTTACAAACAAATTCTCAGAAATGAGAATTGGAATAAATGGAAAGCAATGGAAATATATTGAAATAGGGGAAGGAATGTAATTCGAAAACCTTCAAAAATCTGAAGGATAAAAGCGAATTAGATAGAATTTGAATAGAAGTAAGTACACACACACAATACGTTCAAGGTAGAAGTTAATAAAGAAAAGATTAAATCTGTTAATATAGAATAGAAGTTTTGATTAAAGAGAATTTACATTTACTTATAGGAAGATATATCAAGTAAAGATGACTTTAGAAACACATATTCGTGTTTGAATGAAAAAATTTATACAATTTTGAGTTTTATTTAAATCTATGCTAAGCGGTTACAATTTGACATGATAGATTATAGTTATAAAATATGTAAAATGTAAATGTAAAATATGTAAAAATGTAACGTTATAAAAAAAAACTACTAACCGTAGACAAATTCTCAAAAAATAAGAATTTGCATAGATGATGGAAAGACAATAGAAATATAATAAAAAAGAGGATGATAATCAAAACTTCATTTCAAAAAACCAAAAGTCATCTGTCAGTAGAACCACGATACTCATCCACTTTAAAAGTGAACATATATCTCAGTCTACCTTGCTCAAAAAAGCGATTATTAAAATTTTAATATTAAATTATCTAATTCATTAGCTAAGTTGACTATATTTCAATGTGACAATATCTGCCTTACTGAGAAAGAAAATTTTTTTTTCAAAATTTGTAATAATACTTTGAAAAATAATACTTTTGAAAAATTCATATCTAAAATTAAAATTCATATCTAAGATAGTGAAACAAACGTTTCACAACAAGTAAGTTTAATTAATAACTCGAAAGATGTATAAGCAATGTTTTGCGATTCTATTTTTCATTATTTTGCTTTTTTTATTTCTAACTTTTTATTTCTATCTTTTTTTAAAACTCAAAACAAATTTTCTCTTAATTTTTACAAATTTTTTCTTAAATTGAATTTGAAATAGAATGGAAAATCGGATTGCGCAAACACGGAACTTCTTTGGAAAAGTTCTGCTGCCCTAGTGCTTATCAGCTCATCTCAATAGCCTATGCATTCGTAAATAATAATTTTCATCAGAAAATTATTATTTACGAATGCATAAGCTATTCTTTTTTCTATTATTTACGAATTATTTCTCTTTTCTCTATTATTTACGAAAATTATTATTTACGAATGCATAGGATATTCTTTTCTCAAACATATAATTTACGTGCTCTTAACATACTATACTTACTCTTCTATAATACAAGAAATTCGCAAAACCCCTTTTACCTCGTAGGCAAAAATCTTGTACAGTACACTTATTCTTTCATATATATATATATATATATATATATATATATATATATATATATATATACTCAGATTATGTGCAGACACTTAAATATACGTTTGCATTCTAGCATATCAGATTTCATAAAAAAAATAACACATTTTTTTTATACTTATCGTAAATCTTACCACCTATTCTTCACAAAGACCGTATTTCATAGTACAAAAATAAAAATATATGACAGTATTATATCATTTTAGACACGAGACATATATAAGACAGCTCTCGTTGTTTACACATATAATTCAATTCTTGCGAAAGAAATAAAAATTAATATATATAATATAAAAAAAAATAAATTTTTTTCAAATGTTTCTCACAGAAAACTGATTTAAATATTTCTTTTTAGCATAAAATAACGAAAATATATCAATAAGTTGAAGTATTCAAACTAAAATTTTATAAAATCACACATGATTCTCAATTTATTTTGAAAACTTTTTTAAGAAATATAATAAATATTTTTATGTAATATATTAGATTGTTAATATATATATATACACACACACACATATATATATAAATATATAAATATATATATATATATATATATATATATATATACATATATATTCCAGCAATATTCAAAATAAATTGTTTATGATTTTATAACAAAAAATCAAAGATTAATTATTTATATATTTTCAAAATATTAATTTTATAATATATTGAATTTTATATGAAAAAGTACTAATTTTTTTATTAAATATTATTGTAAAAATTTCCGAAATTTTCACAAACAAAAAAATTAAATAGATAATAATAAATATTTCAGTATATTTCAGGAAAAAAATTATTGTAAACAAAAAATAATACATCAGTATTTCTTATTCCAAAATTTTTATATTAGTGACGAAAATAAGATCATAAGTTTTTTTCATATATAAATAAAAATATATTTTGCTTTTATATAAAAAATATCTGCAATTCTTTCTAATATTCTCTTTTTTTAATGCATTTACTTTGTATCACTTTATTTTGTATCACGTACTTTTATATATATTAACAGTCTAATATTTTATAGAAATTTATGATTCAAAATCATTGCATCATATTTTATAGAAGTTGATTATGATTCAAAATCACTTTCATCCATAATTCACTCTTGTCTGTATCTACAATTGACACGCTGCATCAATCAAATCTGGCTTTGATAAATTATCATTTTTTTTGCATGCAATGACTTGCAATGCAATGATTTTAAAGTAAGAAGAATTGTATATTATAATATAACAACATAACTTACATTATCAGCAATCCTTCTTTTTTGTTATTCTTAATGTATAATAAGCGAAGAATATCGAGTAGCTCTTTATGGAACTGTATAACATTCTAATACGCAGAAAACTGGAGCATATGTATACACGCCTGTAATCTTGTAATCAACCTTTCCACGTACCAATATAATTTTTGCAGTTTGGACAAAAATGATGAACACTCATGAAAGCGCTCATACAATATGGCAAGCATGAACAGAGACAACATCTGAAACAAGAGATCAACAAAATTTATAATTATTTTTATAAAATTTATCAATGGTTGAGATTATCATTTATAATATATTTAAATTATACATGAAATGAAATAATATTTCATAAATATATATTTTTTTCGCCACGACAAAACTTTATCTCGCAGGAAATATGTATTACATAAACTATCATTCTAAAGATGATAAATTACATTTTGGTAACTAATAAAAACATTTAAAAAAATTTTCTATAAAACTTGATAAACAATTAAAAAGTGATAAATAAAATAAACAATTAAATAAAAGAATAAATGAATAAATATACATTTTAATGTAACGATCAAAATTGTATTAGATGAGAGAGAGAGAGATATCTAAAATAAAATAGTAATAAAACATCACTTACCCGAGTAAGCAGAGCACAATGCAGCAAATGTGAGCACTGGGCTGATGATCCGATATCGTAGTAGTTTTGATATCGGTATGACATGATGGACAGGACATTTTTACAGAATGCGGTCCTAGAGCGTACGTTACATGATGAACAACTCGTACTTCCGACTGCGGTACAGAATTTGGCTCGGCATTAAAAGGAGGCTGAGAGTGACTCGAACCTGGGTATACATGGGAAGGCATTGGCATCGTCGTTTGATTTGGCGGTTGATTATCTAAAATTGTATTATATACATAATTTAGTTAAATTATTATATGTATATATATTATACTTCCCTACAGAAAAAAGATATATTCAAATTTAAAAAAAATAAATATATTATTAATTTTTCAAGATCAATTTTCTTGAACATAATAAATAAAAAAAATTACATCCAATAACATGACTTTTTGTTATACAAAACTTTGGAAAAAAAATGATTTTACAAATATAAAACGAAATATATATAATTTTAAATAATATAATATATAATATAAAAAAACAATTTAAAAAGAGAGTACACACACATATATAGTTATACTTTTTTAAATTTAAATAACCTTTGATTTTTTAATTATTTTTTAGAATATATTACATACATGGCATTGGCATTGGTATTGGCGCAGTTCCCAGGGGATATGGTGTGGAACCAATTGGAGGATGTAAAGGTGCTCCTGTATTAGCTATAGCTTCCTCGTAAGATGGTGGAGCCGTTGGTAGAGGAGCCGAGGCTGGAGCACTCAAGCCAATGTTCTTTTCCATTTTTCCTGGAAAGAAATAAAAAAGTTTTAGCTAACAAATTATACATTTAGATATGTGTATATGTATGCATGTGTAAGAAAATTATTATTCCTTCTAAAAGCTCTGAATTCTAAAATTTAAAATATACTCTCACATTTTTTGTGAATATGTATCACGTAAAGCTAATATTTTTTCCATTTATATAATTAATTAAATTAATTAATGCAAAAATAATAATCTGCATATGTATATTTCTTAAATTAAGATCGTTATGTGAATTAAAATTTTATTTTTATAATATAAATTAATAATAGATATTTTTATATGGATATCAGAAAAATATTTATATGGATGAATAAGTATATGTATATGTATATATGTATGTGTATGTGTATGTATATATATATATATATATATATATATATATATATATATAATTTTACAATTTGTTCTTGCGTTTCCAATAAAAATTAAAGAATATCCATTTAAAAGTTTTTAAGCATGTAAGATGCGCAAAATTAATATTAGTATCGAACAATATCTGATTTTATATTTCGCGTTTTGTTTTTGATAACTTCTCTGTTTTCACGTTCCATTAAAATGCCACGTAAGCGAATGTATTCAAATTTGTTATCATTTCATTCGTAAAAAATTGAACGCGATTATAAAGTGTCATCGTATAATAATTCTTTATAATATATATGATGAGAATACATATTTTCTTTCTTTTTGTTAATTTGTCTTGCATATAAACTGAAAAATAATGCATTTTCTAACAAGTTTTTCAAGCGATACTAATAAAAAAGCGAAAAATAATACGCATTTCGCGGTATTTTATCAATCAATCTTATACATTCATATATTTGCACATATAAAATGTACGACGTGAGATATCAAATCGTTCGTGTAATTTATAATTTATAATCGTCTATTTATTAATTAATACAATTATATTATTATCATGTCAGACTGGAAGTCTATGTTAATAAATTTTCCAATTCATACGATGTTAAATATCGAAAATTATACGTAATATTTTTATTATTTAATTTTACATTTATATATTTGTATTATTTTTTTTAATTTATTATTTTATACTACTTTAAATTTCTTTGACTTTCATATATAATATGTAATATTATATAACATTAATTATTCAAATAATCCTCTCCATCGTTAACTTGCGGCAATTAATTTATATTGATATAAATTATAGGAATATTAATAAATTATTCTACTACGATATTATTAATATGAATAAAAATTATTAATTTTATTTGTCTTTTCCATGAAGAGAAAAATTAGATTAGGAACCATTTAATCGAAAAAATTCTTCTTTAAACAATGTTATCTCAATTAGATTAATTATAGATTAAATTAATCAATATTTTATCAACGTGATCCAGATAGAGTATCAATGCTCCACGATTGTTAACAAATCATGTTTCGTAAAAAACTTTTGTGTTTTAATGTTTTAAAATTTCAAATGTTTTCTAGGCCATATATGAGAAATAAATAAATTCCTTCTTGATACAATACATATTATAATATCCAAATTCCAAAGAATTCTGAAAAATTCAAACATTATTATTTAAAAACAAACTGCGTTTTTTGAAAATCTCGAAATGAAGTTTTAAAGTAAAGCAGAATATTTTATACAGACATAATTGTTTAAAATTAAAACATTTAAGAAAAAAAAACTTTACTATATATTTTCGATAGGACGTGTAACATCCAAATGTAAAAGTAATAAATTCTGGATGGTTATACACTTGGAAATTTAAATTTTATAACTTTTTTATGCGCTTTCGATCTTTCTTTTGAAATATGAGATATGTATTGAAAATTTTATTATTATAGTTTGCTGCGTTAATTAAGATCCATATTGCCATAGTGAATTATGAATGACTTATAAAATAATCGTACTCTATATGTATGTATGTGAATCAAATTCATTATTAATTATTACTTAAATCTATTCTCACACGTGTGTTTGCATCCTTACAGAATATTATCTTACACTTTATAGATAGTTGTAAAAATATTGAAGATTAGAAATAAACCGGATTAAAGCGAGATATCGATCTTTCATTGATCCGGTTTTGATTGAGTAATATTATTTGCTATTAATATTTTTTATTTATGATCAAAAAAGAAGAAATTTTCAGTCTTCTGACGATAAGAATTTTTCGAATTTTATGACAAATCAAACATGCTAATCTCGAATCGCGATATTTCATTCCCAAAACAAAGCCTTTCGAAATATTCTATTCGCAAAACATATAGCCTATTCCTTAATACATTTTTTAACAACAACATTGTATACCGGGAAAATCATCTACTAAAGAATCAAGAAATCTGTGAAATTTGAAAATTTTAAAGTAAACAGTTATATAGTACAGAACAGAATGCAATACTTCCTTATAATAACATTTAAATGTAAATAATGCATGAGCATACATATGTGTGATCGAGTACAAATAGAAAGTTGAGCGGATGTTAAGTAATACAGACACGATATATATTTGCCAGCAGAGCTCTACATAGAAAGCTGTGTATCGTAATCTCAGACATTTCACAATTTAAACGAATTATATAATTATATAATAGGTACTCCATTTTTTTTCTGAGTGTTTCTATGTTTCTTATATTACATTATTTGACCCTTGAACACGGATATATTTTCGTTGCGCTGCGTTTAAACAAACGTGTGATTCATCATTAAAATAGTACGATAATCGATTAAAATACATAAGATATTTTTTTGAAATAGAGATTTTTGCTATTTTATTTTTATCTTTTTGCAACAGAATTTTAAATAAATTGATTAATCAAAGTAAATAGTAATATTTTAATGTAATTTTTAATATTAAATATTTTACTAATAATTAATACATATTATTAAATTAGGTAATGATAATGACAATTTTCGATTATATATATTCGTATATAAATTTTAAAAAATATTTATCTTAAAAAATTTAAGAAAAATTATCTTACAAAAAGATAATTTCTTTTCTTGATAAATTCATTATTTTAACCAAAGTAAAATTGTGGTAAAAGGAAAATTGTTTGAATTAACAAAGATTTAGGACTTTTTGGAATTAAATTTTATAATATATATTGTATGAAGAAAAGATTTATATATAATCTAGAAAATACTTGAATTTTAAAACATTAAGACAAAAGTTTTTACGAAAACAATATGTTAACATAATATGTTAACTGTCGTGGAGCATTGATATTTTATCAGAATCACGTTGATAAAGCTTTGATTAACTTAATCGATGATTAATTCAATTGAGGTAACATCTAATAATAGTTTCCATATTTATATTATAAAAAATAATAGTCTAATAATAATTGCTCTTTTCTCGTATATGAAGTTCTCGTATATGAATTTCTCGTGTATGAAGTTCTCGTGTATGATTTCCCGTGTATGATGTCTAATAATAGTTTCCATATGTTTATTATAAAAAATGAATAATACAAAGACATTTGAAAATAATCAAAAGAAAAAATTTTTCACAAGATCGTTTTCTACAGCAGACTCAAATAATATGAAAACTGAATACACATAGATGAATACACATAGATACGCACGAGCTTATTACAGGTCTTATTACGCGAATAAATTTTTCCTTTCACTGATTACCGCGTTATAATTTCCCCGGAGCATTTTCTATTATATGCTCGCTTTTAATTAAATAGTAATTCACAGCAAATTTATTGATTAATGTAAATAAATATTTAAAAAAATCTCTAATTATCTATTTTAAAATAATAATTCATAAAAAATCTTATGTTATTCAGTTTGTACAGATACGTAATTTCGTGCACATTTATTATAAAATATTAATATTTTATTTTAAATTATTTGCACGATATCGATATTAAAAAAATATATAAATAAATAGTCAATATCTTTTGTGCAAAATTAGTATATTATAATTATGTCCAAAATTATAATATACGAGATCCATATTTTTTTTATTATAATTTATTCTTTTTATTATTTATTATAATTTAAATTAAAAATTATTTTTAATGATATAAAAGAAAATTCTATATTTTTTAACATGTATTTATATATATATATATATATATATATATATATATATATGCATTTTTTAATAACTTTATACATACATATGTAATGTGTAATCTTACAGAGAAAAATAGTAATTGCTTAATAATCAAGATTTGCAAAATAAATTGATTAAATAAAAAAATTAACCTTCACCTATGCCAGATGAAATCTGCATAATGTACGAGCCTATAAACATTTATAGATAATTCACATTCGGTACACATTTTTTTTATATTTGTACAGTATGATTCAAACAGCAATTAACATAAATACGATACGTGCGTTTCCACGTTAATTGAATATTGCGGTCTTGCGGATAAGCGATAAAAGAAAAAGATAAGAGAAAGAAACAAGACACGATTGTGTGACGACACACGTCGGACGTGGAATACAAATAAAAGAATGCGCAATATCACGCACACACAACACAAGGTACTCACCGTGCGTCTCACCAGACCTTTGCAAATTGAATATCTGTCCACGTAGTAACTGCCGACTGATTAGGTTAACATCCGTCGCTCGATTTGGCGATGTAAAACAGGCGGAACAGGTGCCTTACAGAGACGCGATACACGCGTATTCACGTGTCACGGCAGAACTGTCACAGGATATGCCACCGTACGACTCGTCACCCATACCACTTGCGAATCTTCCTCGCTTGCTAAAGACGCGAGCGAAAGGAAAACGCGCGAAACAACGATATCAAAAGAAACGAAAAAAACCAAAAAAAAGGAACACCTTCACTTGCTACTGCAACGACGACTGTGACGAGACTGGCCTCTCGCGAGCGTTTTTGGTCTCTACCTCGCGGCCTCACGTGATACGCGTCCACCAATCACAGCGCTTCGATTGATTTGCGGTCGAAAACTCGTTGTTAGAGGAGAAATTGATCGACCAATCAGGATGGAAGAATCAGTGTTTCGATTGGTCAATCAAATTTCCTTGACGTTGGTGACATTTTCAAACATAATTCTAATCTAGTAACATTATGTATCATTTGAATTTGTCAGGGATGAGCATTTCTTTTAAAAGATAAAATGATAAAACGTAAAATGCAATATACATATAAAAAATATAATAATCTGAGAAAATAATAGAATTTAAAACTAAATATACTATGCTTTTAAAAATACAATGCAATTTGTTTAGAACAGTTACTGTCTAATTAAAAAATTAGACTGTTAAAATCTATGTATACACAGACTATCAATGTATATATAACATACTTCATAATAGTTGTTTTGAAAAGAGACACTCTAAATTATATGCCATACATATTGCGTACGTGTTAAATAGATTTTATTCAACATAGATATTACTTAATTGATATTAGAAATTCTGTATTCTTGGCTTACTGACCCTTGTTTTCTTTTCTGCCATTTGTAATGGTGACGATATTAAGCCTATTAAAATACAATCAGCTTCTAGAAGAGTTACATCTGTAGTTGCACCTAAGAATTTGCTTGATAATTCCAATTCCTTTATTCTTAATCTAACTTTTGATCCTCTCACGTAGTACCTAAAATAATAAATGTAATACGCATAACAACATGTATCGCTTAAAGAAATGAAACATTTGTTTAAAAAAGAGAAAGATAAATTTAGACACGCACTGCCCATTTTTGACAGGTTTCCGACAAACACAGTGAAACTTCCATCCAAAATCAATGTATAGATCATCATCGACCACATGAAAGATCTCTCCAGTTACTATTTTTCCTTCAGGATCTCCCAGCTGCAAAAAATCATAGATCAATATTACATACTTTGTAAAGGACAAATATTACTTAAAGACTAAATATACTTCATGTAATAAAACACAAGGAATATTTACATCGACAAATTTGGAGTTGCGAATCAGAGAAGCAAATGTTTTGGGTGTCTCTGGAACTTTATCATTAATGTGCGAGAACTTTTCATAACTTTGCGCGAAGCCGCTCAATTTTTTCTCAGGCTTCGTTGTTGTTTCTGTATTTTCTTTCGTCTCTACTTGAATTTCTTTCTTGTCAACAACGCACTCCGAGATCGGCGAGTCGTTGCTTTCTCCCTCTGAATCTTTCCCCGTACTAAAACACCTCGTAGAATTCACTCTGAAGATGTTGAGAGATCGCAAATGTGTCAATGTTCTCTCCAGACGATGTATCTTGTTCATGATTGTAACAAAAATACCGCAATTACTATTTCGACGATTTGTAGGTTACAGCGAATTTAAGGTTATGTAAAAACCCTCGCGGTGCGATTACGACTTCTGTTGTGATACAAGAACCCGTTCGAGGATTTGTTGATCCTATCTCGATTGAAATTTCACAAAGCTGGGAGCTTTTGTTTTAAGGTAAGTGTAATTAAAAATATCCGACAAAAAATTAATAACTTGTCATTATATACGTAGAGATATTAATCTTTTTTTTTGATTTTTTTTTTTTTAAATAAAAGTTTAATGTGCCTTCAACCAGTTTAATCCTATTGTGATTATTTAGGCACTCATATCTCTTTTTCTTTTTTCTCTTTCCCTTCCTCTTCTCTTTCTCTTCTTATTCCTTTTTAGACTATTCTCTTTATCACGGCTAAAGTCCTCGTAAAAGGTTAAACTCAAAAATTCTTGTCCAAAGGTCACACACGTAAAACACGTCCGTACCGGTTTAAGGCCGGTAAAAAATAAATCTTTTTTTCTGAATTAAGGCGAAGATTATGTTACAATGTTATGGAATTTCTGTTGTATTTCAGATTGTTTTAAGGAGAAGGTGTCTCTCAACCTCTGGGATAATGTTGCCCGTCACAACATTAAATATTACAAGCAGGGGCATTTCTACGTCAGCTCCTGTAAATCAGATAATTAAACTAAGTCGATTGAGAGTAGTAGATAATAGCGCAATAGGGAAGAAAGCTATGTTGGAAGGCAAGCCACCACGATGCATACACATTTATAACAAAGTTGGAGTTGGTTATATCGGTGAGAAAATGCAAATAAAATATTTGTGAGAAAAATTTTTCTCTTTATGTACATATATTTCAATGTAATATAAATTATTTAGGGGATAGAATTTTAGTCGCTATATGTGGCGAGAAGAAAAAGGGTATATTAGTTGGATTAAAGCAGGTTCAGGCACCTAAAGTTCCTAAATTTGACACTAATAATTTGGTGCTTATCGATGATAATGGAACACCCTTGGGTACAAGAATACAAGTACCTATCCCACATATACTTAGAACGAAAATGAAGGAGAAAACCCATAGCAAAGGAGCAGATTATACCAAATTGATAGCAATTGCATCCAGATTTATATAATGTATATTATTTATCATTATAATGTATGTGTATCACTTAATTCAATAAAAAATATTAATGTTATAATTATCTAAAATGTTAACTGCAAAATTTCCTGCAATATATAAAATTATATTTTATCTTTATGTGTTTTGCAGTTTTTTAGAGACTTGATCAAACTGCAATGTTTTAATGATAATTTTATTGCTTTTTATCTATAATTCCAATTCTTATAATATAAATATATTTTTTTATATACATCTGTCACGTTGATTTCTACGTATACTGAAATGTGTTCAATAATAAGAATTCGTAGAAAATGATGCATACATGCTATATCGCTATCTTTATAGGAATTTCAGAAGATTCTATTATACTATCATTGTTAAAAATATTGACCATATTTTATCTGTTTTACGAATTGAGAAAAATAAATAATTTACTATCACTTTCAATTTTATTAATTCATCAATTAAATTGATAAATAAAAAACATTTCCTAAACATTTCCTAAAATTATGTATCGCTGTAACGTTTTTATTGTTCTGCTGTAAATATCTGCCGTGAAATGTTTTTAGCTTAGATAATAAATGTAAAAAGAGACAGTAATCCATTCAAAAATATATCTATTTCTTTCTAATTCTGACCTCGATTTTCTATAGGATGGTATAGAAAAGACTTACTACAGTATACTATAGAGCTCATTAATTTATATCGTGCATAGTTCCCTTCCACTGCTTTATCGAACCCGCATTTTGGACAACGGCTTGGCAGGAGCAAGTAGCAAGTTGACGTAGTTTGACGCTGACGCCTGACGTCAAACACCGTTGTGTATCAGGCAATCTTTATCAATGTATTATTGTGTATTATTGTGAATTACATTTTATATTTATTTTATTCAAAATCCGAAACAGAATTATCTTATCGACTTTGATAATACAATAAGATGAAGCTTTGTAAGACAAATAGCTTTTTTATTGCGTCGAATATATACGTTTCCGGAATATATTTTCGATAATGCGATATTTTGCGTAAGTATTCTCTACATGCAATTATTATTCATATCGTATATCGATTGTTATGAAACCATCATATGTATTGCGAACATAAAATATGAAAATAAGACATGAAATCGATAGATAAATATGCATTAGCATTTTTTTTAATGCAAATCATAAAATTACTTTTTGTGTACTAATTGCTAATTTGGCATTGTGTAGTAGTTAATCACTTGAATATAAATCTGCATATTATTTGTATATCTATTGTACCTAAATGTGTAATTAAACATTATGTGTAATGTGTATTTTGAAATTTCTTAAATATGTCAAACAATTGAGTCAGTGAAACATTAAATTTAATATTCTAAAATAAAGATTTTGTTCTAGGATTAGTAGTAATATAGATTAAAATATTACGTTTGTACTAAATATTTTTTCAAATTTCATTTGGAAAAGTTTTATAGACACTTATACTTAAGATAAGAAAAATATAAATATGTTTATAATGTCTAAGATAAAAATATAATGTGACTGTTATTATGTTTTATCTATTTTGATGTGGCTTTGGCTTACTGTGTGTCATATGTAAATTGTTTGTTTAGGTGAAATTTGCTATGACAATAGAAGACACTGTTTTATACTTAAGAAAGAAGAATTATATTACAAAATCATTTCACAAGAAATATATTGGATTATACTGAAGACTTTTACATTTTGATGTTCAAGGTTGTATATAGCCCATTTATTATATAATATGCTTGAAGTTGAAGCCAACATACGCTTGAAATTGAAGCCAACATATACGCATCAATTCTAATAAATTATTCAAAAGCTTTCATGTACTTTCAATGACAAGCAGTACATACACTATTTAGAGAGATTTAAATATAATTTAATAATAAATAGTTGAAAAAATTATCTTCAAAGTTAAAACAAACATGGCTAGCGAATGGAAAATCTTTGGTTTGTTGCTATACAAGGACTTGATAGTACGCATGAGACATTGGGGTATGACATTATTCTTACAAGCTTTAGTTCCCATTGGATTATTTGTATTATTACAAGCAGTGAGAGATTTTAATGCTGAACCGCCAACTATACTAAATGAAAGTACATATTATCCTATACAAACGCAAGGTGACTTAATGCAAACAATTGATTTTGGTTTAAATTATGTATATTATCTGCCAAAGAATGCATATACATTTAAGACTATGGAATCTGCTAGAAAATGTCTTAGTCTTTTGCCTGACAGTAAGTATTGTTTAAAAAAAATTACTGCGTTCTTCAGAAAAGATATGATAGTATGTGATAACGTATAATAATATAATTATTTAATAGGATTTTTTAATAGTTAACAGAAATGTTAATATAATAATCTTATTTTTTTTCATACAGATGTCAAAGATTTCTCTAATGAAACTGAAATGATAAATGCTTATACAATTTCTGAGGCAGAAAGTAAGATACCACTTTCTGTGGTAGCAATTGTTTTTGAACAATATAATAAAAGTACCACAAAATACAAAATTAGACATTCCTGGAAAATTCCAAATGATTTGTACCAAACTATATTAGGAGAACATATGAGTGCATCACCTACAATGTACTTTGATATGAATCCAATTGTGCAAGTTCAGATGTGCGTAGATGAAGCAATTATAAATCAAGCAGCAACAAATTCTATGTCAAACATAAAGGTATAATAAATTATAGTAGAACAAAATATATATACACATTTATATGTTTATACATTAGTATATAAATATATTTAAAACATAATAAATTACATAAAACATAAATACACTTAAAAAGAATACATTTTTTTTAATAATAAATAATTTATTATTAAAATGTGTTTGTCTCAACAAATATATTTATGCTGCATAGATAATGGTAATATATAATAGTCTTGTATATTTCTTGCACAGATAATGGTAAAATATAATACTCTTGTATACTTCTTATTATTTTTTGATATACATGTTATATTTTTCAGATGTCAATACAAAGAATGCCTTATCCACCACATATTAAAATAGACCCAGCTGATATAATGTTACGTGAAATAATTTGTACATTTGCAGTTATGGTTTTTGTAATCCCGCTTTGTGTGGAAGCTACCTATGCATCAAAAGAGAAGTTTATTGGTGTAAATGTTAGTACATAATTTTTTTTGTTTTTATATCATTTATATATATGTTTTTGTATAATTATTGCAAAATATCATTTGCCTTATTGTTTTATGCAGGTTTTAATGGCGATGAATGGAGTCAAATTGTCTTA
Organism: Camponotus floridanus; assembly: GCF_003227725.1. Taxonomy (NCBI): domain Eukaryota; kingdom Metazoa; phylum Arthropoda; class Insecta; order Hymenoptera; family Formicidae; genus Camponotus; species Camponotus floridanus. The sequence continues at coordinate 2,965,588 of NW_020229838.1, forward strand.
CAATTTATTAAGCTGGTTAATTACAGGAATATTATGTAGCATTCTTTATGTAGTACCAATAACTATATTATTTAAAATTACTTTTTCTACAAATGTTGAAGCCTATTTACATTATGGAAATGGATTTATATTTTGGCTTATGTTTACTACACACATTGGTCATCTTATAACATTTGGCATGCATATTGCAGCATACTTTACAAGACGTAAATAATCTTTTGCAAAGTAAGTAATAATATTTTTTTAAATGCATTAATTGTTAAAATTTGTTTACAGCACGTTTTGTGACAACTGCTATAGCTATCATATATGTAGCAGCATTGTCACTTGATGGAAATCTGATAAGGGAAGAAGCTTTTGGAATTATATCATATCTTGGTATAATATTTCCAAATATTCTGTTTTATAGATTGTTTCAAGAAATAAATGCATATGAAAGCAAATGTAATAACTTTTAACTTATTTATCTATTAGTTATATCATTAATGTTAATTATTAAAAAAAGTTATATTTTAAAGACTATATAAGCAAACAATCTGTAAATAAGCAATTTGTTTTATTTTAGTAATTGGTATTCAATGGAACAATATTTTTATTCCTGGACACGAGGAATATGGTATTGTAGGAAGTATAGGCTTCATATTTCTTTTCTCAGTCTTGGGTGCTGTGATACATTTTACACTTGCTGTTTATATAAATGCTATATTTCCCGGTAAATACGGAGTTCGAAAGAATCCATTATATTTTTTAAAGGCAAGTTTATATACAAAGATCAGTAAAATGGAATAGAAGCAATACTGCATATAGGTTGTAATAATTTTATGCTATATGATCTTATTTTATAGTGTATCAAGAAAAATAAAATATCTCTGGACGAAGAAATTATTGACTTCGATTATGATAAGAAAATTAATGAAGACTTTGAACCAGTATTAGATGGTGCACTTACACCTGGAATACAAATACGTGATCTTAAGAAATCATATACAACGAGTTGGCTACGAAAATCTGTAAGCTTATATCAAAAAGATAGATATCATATATTTGTAATGCATTTAACTAATATTAAATTATCATAATTTAGAAAGTTCATGCATTAAAAGGAATTTCTGTAGACTTTTACAAGGGACAAATTACTGCTCTGCTTGGACATAATGGAGCAGGCAAAACCACACTTATGTCTATATTAACAGGTATTATATTGCATCACAAAATAATTCTTAACATTACAATGTTATTTTTGCAAAAAAATCCATTTATTTTTGATAGGTGTAACGAGTGAGACGGAAGGAAAAGTGTTTATAAATGGCAAAAACATAAGAAAGCATCTACATAGTATTAGAAAAGATTTAGGTTTATGTCCTCAAGAAAATATGGTTTTTCCAGATTTAAATGTATTCGAACAAGTAGAATTTTTTGGTTTGGTAAGAATAATTAATAATCTTTAGAATAAGAACAATTATAATATATATATATATATATATATATATATATATATATATATATATATTGTGTTTTTATGTTATTACAGTTGAAAGCTAAGAATAAAACTAGATTGGAAGTCAAACAAGATGTTTATAAGTTACTTGCTAAGCTAAAGCTTTCTGAAAAACGAAATTTTCTTCCTAGCAAATTGTCTGGTGGTCAACAGAGAAGATTGTGCCTCGGAATGGCACTCATTGGTGATGCTAGTGTAAGTTTTGATATAAATATAATAATGCATACTATATATTAATTTCTTAAAATAAATTTACGTTTAGACTATAGTTTTGGATGAACCAACATCGGGAATGGATCCTGAAACTAGACGAGACACATGGGATATTATATTAGTAAGCACACATTTGATCTGAATTTTTTCCGATAATATCTTTAAATATATGCATATCTATGTTAAAATATGTTGTACATATATGTATTTTGCATTATTAACATTTTTTAGAAACTCAGAGGAGAGAAAACAATATTAATTAGTACACATAATATGGAAGAGGCTGATATACTTGGTGATAGAATCGCTATAGTACATTCAGGTCGCCTTAAATGTTATGGTACCCCAATGTTTTTGAAAAAACAGTATGGTAAGATATAATTAGACTTATTAATATTTAAATTTAATACATAATTTAAATTGTTATTCAATAAATTATAACTTTTTACTCTATTTTAGGTCATGGTCATATAGAAGTTACTTTATCAACAAAATCTTGGTGTATTCCTGAAAAAGTTATAAGTAAATTTGATATCAGGACGCAACAACTTTGTGTTGATACTGAAAAAATTGTTTTAAATGTACCATATACTGATTCTCTGCCACAATCATTAGATAAAGTAGAAAGTCAAAAGAAAAAATTAGGAGTTACTGGAATAAGCGTGTCATTGATTACTTTAGAACAAGTTTTTCTAAAGTATGTTTTTTTGAAATTGATTTCATTGATTGCATTGTTGCTCATTTCTTATACTTTGCTCTTTGTCTTAGAATTGTGAAGAAAGAAGATAATGGAAGTCATCTTAATGAATTATTTACAGCTCCATTAAGCAAAGTTACAGGAAGTATGCTATGTATGCAATCAATACTAGCATTATTTGCTAAGAAATTCACATATACAAGGAAAAATATAACTACTTTATTGATGATTGTATGTATCTGTCTTTACTTATACTTTCTTTAAATATACTATACATATTATATTATTAATATATATATATATATATATATATATATATATATATATATATATATTTTTTTTTTTTTTTTCTTTATACATTGAAATTGGAATTTCTATCATTCTATCTCATTGTCTATATTTTCAGATAATTCTTCCTATCTTGTCGGTATTTTTAATGGCCTCAAGTTATAATTTACCAAAAGATTCCACAGATATTATTCCATTAAATCTCGGTATGTACAAATATCCGAAAACTTTATATTCGTCAGACAATGACACAATTAATCAGAAATACAGAGATGTTGTTCAATATTTCGGCGAAGCAGAACGCGTAGCGGATATGAGTGTTGCAAATGGTAAAGTGTGCTAAATAAATAATTACGTATCAAATACGATGATAAAATTACATTAAACAATAGTTTTATTAGCTTTTTATCTCTTACAGCTCTTCTGAATTTTTCTGTACGAGATATTGCGGAATATCGTAACAATTTTATCGTATCTGCCGAATTTAATTCCACTGAAAACAACACGATATTGGCTAATGGTTTTTATTCTGCCATAGCATTCCATAGTGTACCGTTAACAATGAATCTTTTGAGTAATGCGCTTATCAAGACTTTTGCTGGTGATCAACACTCGATTCTTATATCCAGGCAACAATTACCAAATACGATTATTTCGACTAGACAAGCGCCAGAAGAGGAATCGCTCTCGCGCGTCTTAATATTCTGTGGATTTTTCTTTCCTACTGTGGCACTGTTTGTTGTGCATCCTCTGCAAGAAACAATGACGAAAGTTAAGCAACTTCAACGTATGACTGGTGTTACGTCGCTGTCATACTGGGGTACAATGTTCACTTTTGATCTTGTGTTGTATACAGTATGTGTACTGCTGATTACCTTGGCATTCTACATTATGGACATTATTCTTAGTCTTCATGTATATTATACAACAGAAATATGTAAGTCATTTTTATAAATTACATCAAGACTTCCACTATAATACTATAGATTTATAGTATCATATTTTTATCTCCTTTTACATATTTTACATATTTTCACTATTTTTTGCAGTATGTACGATATTAATCTTGGAGTTGTTTGGTATTAATGCTTTACTTGTCGTCTACATATTTAGTTTTATGAATAAATCAAGAAATACAATAATAACCATTTTGGCTCTTGCACCTCTTGGTCTTGGTAAGCTTGTAATATATAATATTTAATATATAATATAATATATAATATTTAATATAATATTTAATATGTAATATATAATATATAATATTTGTTTTTAAAAGTATGATTACAAATTTCACATTGAATTAATTAGTTAAAAAAAATTCAAATAAATGTTATACAAGTAATAAGTAAATTTAAAAAATTTCAGCTCTAATACAATTTCTCTTACATCAAGTAATACACAGTTTTAATTGGCTTAAACCGCTACATATCATACAAAAAGGAATCTTTCGTTTAATTCCTTATATAAGTTTGTTCCATGGTGAGCTATCCTTTTTCAACATAGCTGCACAAAATGCGAGATGTCGTCGTCTACCAAATATGTTTCAGAATATAATTTGTCTTATACCTGGTGATGTTTGTTGTGGTAAGATTATGCTATGTTTATATGAAATATAATTTAAAATTGCTCTGTCAACGACAGAAATTATAATTTAATTTATTATTATTCAGGTTTGGAATGTGCAGATGGAGTTTGCAAAAAACAACTGCCTTATTTTAAGGACTTTAAGGATGATATGAATTTCGAAGAAAGTATAGTATATTTATCTGTAACGCCAATTTTGTATTTTGCTATATTGATCATGCTAGAAGAAAAAATATTTCCGAAATTATTTAGAAAGATGATTAGTACAAAACTAAAAATTGAACAAGAAAACATGGACGATCAAGTAAAGAAAGAAAAATTTGCAGTAGCACTAGAAATTAATAAAATTAACAGTCAAAGTAAGATGTATACAATTATGAATATTTTCTAAAAAATGTATTACGGAAAATCAGATAATATTAAATATATAATTATTAAATTTTCTATACACAGATGAAAATGTTAAAAAACAAGAATTCAAAAATTCAAATATTAAGGATATCAATAATACCGAATTAATACCAAATCCAAACGAAGATAAGAGCCTCTTTTTAGTGTATGAATTAAGCAAATATTATGGAAACCTAATGGCTGTAAAAGAGATTAGTTTTCGGGTAAAACCACGGGAATGTTTCGGATTGCTTGGTGTAAATGGTGCCGGTAAAAGTACAACTTTCCGAATGCTAACTGGAGAAGAAATGTCTGACAGTGGCTTGATGTACTTAGAACGAGCGGAAATTTGTTCGAATAGGAAAAAAGTAACAATAATCTACACTCTAATTTCTTTAGCATTATATTGTTTATTGAAATATTAAAAATTTTTTTCTTGTAGTATCTCTCTGAAATGGGATACTGTCCACAAACCGATGCTTTAATACCCTCCTTGAACGCTTTCGACCATTTACGATTATTCGCTCGTCTGCGCGGCATACCAAAGTCCAATGTAGAATTGGAAGTTAATAAATGGATTAATAGACTGAGTGAGTCAAGTGCCATAATATAAAATTCCAAAAAAAATCACTTTGCATAAAACAGTATACATGATAAAATGTATGTATATATTTTTTCAGATTTAACTGCTTGCATGATGCAGCCAAGCGGTACTTACAGCGGTGGAAACAAGAGACGCTTAAACATTGCGATAGCTCTAATCGGAAGTCCTACTCTTGTTCTCTTAGACGAACCTACAACTGGTGTTGATCCTGCAGCTAGAAGATCGCTATGGAATACTTTGCAATCTTGCCAAGCAGCAGGACAAGCCATTATACTTACATCTCACAGGTATCTATTAGAATTGTCCAAGTATCGAAGATAAAATATATATTTATTGCTTGAATAAATTTATTTTTATTAACTCCAACATATTAAAACTATGTATATTGCTGGTAGCATGGAAGAATGTGAAGCACTTTGCAATCGATTAGTGATTATGGTGAAAGGTGAATTGGTTTGTATTGGTGCAAGTCAAGAATTAAAGCAACGATTTGGAGCAGGTTATGATATTCATATAAAATTAAATCCTGGCCGATCGGATGAGGATGTTAAAAATATCAAGATGATCATTGAATCTACTTTAATATGCGACATTAGAGATGATAATTTGGTAATAATTGTGGTTTGTTTAAAACCAGAATACATCTATAATAATATGATTGATACATTCCATTTTTTCCCCTTTTTCCATTACAATTAATTTTTCTATATTTTATAGGGTTTACTTGCCTACCATGTAACTGATTGTAACACAACGTGGGAAAAAATGTATAATACAATAAAAGATCTTAAGCAAAGATATAGTTGCATTGAGGATTATGCTGTTTTATCTGCAACTTTAGAGCAACTCTTTATTCAGTTTGCAAGAGGTGTTGAAATGCCTAAATCTTCAACTTGTATTACTAATCATGAAGAAGTATGAAAATGAATATGATATATATATATATATTAAATGTCAATATATACTTAAATAAATAGACTGATAATATATTGGCATATTAATTACGTTATAGAAATTACATTATCAGTTTATGTAAAAATCTAATTGATTTCATAATAATTTTATTCAATGAATTAATTGTTGCTAATTTCTGCATATTTATCTTTAAATAATCTTTACATTATATTAAAACATATATGTATTTTTACACACACACACACATATATATATATATATAATATATATATATATATATATATATATATATATATATATATATATATATAAATTTTACTATTTTCTGTTTATATAAAAGTTTTAGAATTTAGAGGTTAAATTCGATATGTAATAATATAAATAGAAAAATTTACATATTTTACAGTATTAGTACACTGTGTTTCATTTATTCAAAGAATAATAACATATAAAAACATCGAAATTAATATGTAATCTGTGTATATAAAAAAGCGTATACAGGAAGAATGTATGGTATATATCGCAGGTATATATTGCTAAGTATTAATTATACAATCACATTACACACATGTACACTTGATGCATATATAATGTCTTAAAATTGCAATGACAATATTTATAAAAGAAGTTGAACACCATTGTACTTGTACAAAAAGACTTAAACAAAAAAGAATTAGAATTAGATTGCAGGCTTTTCATGAATAAAATACACATTTTATATAAATAAAAAGATCTCCGTGTGACATTTTTATGTAGATAATTCGAAACGGAATAATATGAAAAATTTATGTCTGCGTATGATATATATGTTGATGTGTGATTCGCGAATTCGCTATTCAATATTGATATCCACCCGGACTTGGCTGATACGAATTCGGTCCCTGATACACGCCACCATGGCTACCATGACCGCCTCCTGTAATAAGAGGATAAAATAAATTACTCGAAACATCGATGTGTATAAATCGTGCAATTATCAACGATCATTTAAATTTGAATATTTGTATAACTCACCTCCGCTGGGATGTCCGGCGGTTCCTCCCTGCGAATATCCTCCATCCTGATTCTCTCCCCTGGCTTCGGCGGCAAGCGACAGTTCAACGCCTCGTTGAATTTCTGGCGGAATCGGAGGCGGAGTCGGCAAATGGGCACCTTGAGGGTGGAAGCCATTTTCGTCTGCTGTGTAAGTGATGGAATATTGCACACCATCGGGTCCGGTATAAGAAAAAGATCCGCTCACTGACTCCAATTCTCCTGCAACATCAATAGAGATACGTATTCAACTTCTTCATTGACGCAACGGTCCCTCAATACTGCTGCGTTTTGCGTACAATTGTTCCACGATTTTTCATCTAAGGATGATTGATTGTTTGACGAAAATAAAATTTAAGTAAATTTATCAGGATTGAAGACCGAATGATTATATTATATATAGTATAGTAATAAGTTTAAATCAGTAATTAATCGAGAAATAGAAATGTACTTTTTTACCTTGTTGATGACCAGTTTCTTGCACGGTGATACCATTTCCGGTTTCATAACTAAACTCATAATTTCCATCACCGGCATTCTCATTATTGTACGAAATGATGGGTATCTCTTGACCGCCATGCTCACCATCACTCAATCTGCCACCTGAATTAAAAAATTATATATATAATTATATAATTATATATTAAATTAAACTTTAAGAGTAAGATAAATGTAAGTTATCCTTCAGAAAAAAAACTGTCTAATTCTTTTTGAGAGAAATGATGCGGTGAGTTAATAAAAGAAGATTCAATTAATTTAATTTTAATTATATAATAATCGCAATAAAAATTTCAGAGACAGATAAAATTGCATTTAACATAATAAAACATAAGATATAGTTATATTTTTTTTTCTTTGCTTAGACTTACCACTTTGATAAATACCGCTATCACCCCCGAGACCCAATCTGCCTGGTGCACCAGGACCACCGTGACCTGGACCACCTAGACCACCTGGACCACCTGGACCACCTGGCCCACTTGGACCACCAGCACCAACTGGGCCACTATGTTTAATGGGAACACCTACACCAGATCCTGGAGGATGAATCAATCCTGGTCCACCTGCACTTCCGGCACTACCAGGCGGGAGGTAAATATTGTCTAATCGTGCGGCATGGCATATACCGACGATGATTAGCAACGCGATGGCGACTTGCTAAAACAATTTTAGTCACATTAAATCTTGGGAAAAGAATGGTTTGACATAAAACAATATTTTGACATAAAACAACATTATTTGACAAAGTATAGATTAAGAAGGAAAAGGAAACAGTGTAAAAACTATAAGTTTCATTTTTTTTTAGGAACACTATCTCACACGCGAGACGAAAATCACATAACCCGAAGACAAAATATTCGATGGACTGCTTCGCTTTCATCGCGAAATGGAAGATTCGAGATCCATAAGAATGGAAATTAAAATATTGAAAGATTTGCACCTCTCGTACCGATCCCATCTCGTCGAACGAATTTCAGTGATGTTATACACTGCAGCGATACCCAAAATGTGTAAGTATCGTCAAACCGCCGATGATAATTGATCTGCACAGATCCAGGTCGGATCCAACATGCTTATATACCGATCCCGCACGAGGATCGTCTTCCTCCCACCCGTTGATGAGAAACCAGCGCACGGATGCCATCGGATGGCTAGAGATCACCCGGTGATGCGTTCCTTGAAGATTCGCTTGCGATCCTCGCCCCGCGAAAGATGTTGCCGGGGAGAAGAAGAGAGAAAAACAGATCCCGGAATAACTGGACAAAGAAAGAGGCGCACAGTGAGGGGACCATTGAGGGGCGGGAATGGTGTGAAAGAGGCCTCCGTCGCGAGATGAAACTGTCAAGCGATGAGGGGTGATTGCGCAATGTCGAGTGATATAGATCGGCAAACATCTCCAAACAGACCTGAAGGTCGACATAAGACTCGAGGCATGAAAGTGAAGCGATTCAGATAATGACGTATAAAAGTGAAAAGATATCGGTCGAAGCATCTTTCACTACCATTTTACCAGAAAAGATTATTAAATATGTTATTGTGAAAATAATTATTTTATAGTTTTATCATAATAAGAAGCTTAATTATATGTATCGAGATTATAATCTCTCTAAATCGTGCGATTTATTTGATCTATTTACGAAACGGTGGGAAAGTGTAAAGAAAAACGGGTCGAGCCGATGACGCAGCTGACATGCATTCTCCCTTGTAATTATATCGGCTCTTTCGACGCGAGAATTATACTCGAATGCCGCGAAGTCGTCATCGCCATCGTCAACGATAGAGCGTATCTTTATAGAGAGCAACTTAGAACGCAGGCTCCGCGCAATCGAATGAACTCGTTGTGTAATCGGTGTGCGTTGAGCATCTCCGCGAAGCGGCATCATCGGCCGGCCTGGTACGTGCGTGCACGTGTGCACTAGGTCGAAACTCTGGATACCCCTGGGTAACCCAGACTGATCTATCGCGGCCAGGGTACATGATATAAAATTTATTATTTTCGCTCCTTCCAGCGACAGAGTTATTAATGAAAGCTATTATCTCGTCAAGAGTTTACTCGTGCGTTTTTACTTATGTTAGACCATTTGGATATTCGGGTAATTATACGATCGTGAAGAGTTCAGATCCGGTTACTCGAAGATTTGACGATTACGTAAGACGAGTTACAAGAGGCTAATCGTCCGCGAAATCGCCCACAGATTCGCGATTGCGAATGTTCCGCGTCCATAAGTTGCAGCTTCAACGTGTACCGTAAACGTTTCCATAAAAAATACCGCACGCAAATATGTAAGCCATAATGAATGCGCTGAAATCATCGGATTGCCGATTGACACATAACTCGCCGATTAACCATCCAGCTTACGGTTAACGTGCTCACGTTTCGCCGTAAATGAAGCGATGATCACCGTTCAAGAGAAAGACGTGCGTCTCGATTAGAGATACAACGTCCGAACTTTGGTCCCATATTTAGAAATCGTAGCTGATAATGATGTTTTGACATTACATCTCAACGAATTGGATGCACAAATAAGGAATAGACGGAGGAGCAAAGTCAGGAGATGGCAATCGTGAAACACCCTCTGTATATAGCGCGCCAATTCCCGAGGTTAAAATAAACGTGTTTTCCAGGTCGGATGCGGGAATGCGGCCGAGATAAAAAATCATGAGCAATCGTGAGCTACGAAACCGATAATAGGATACGACGACCATGTCGAGACATCGCGTCCCACTCTGCGAAGCGCTCCCCGAGAAGCATCGAAATCACCGATATTCTTAAGAAGAGACTCGACTCTTTCTTGCTGCTCGTGTTAGAGATGAAGTCCATCGACGCGAGAACTTCAGAAGTTCGATGTGAATCCCGAAGTGTATGGAGCTCCATGTATCGTTCGCATCCATCGGTGTCGAAAAATAACTGGGAGAAGGCGATTTTTTCATCATTCTTTACAATTAATCACCCACGACTTCAGTGTTAGATCTGTATCGATTGTCGAAGGACGATGCCGTCTTTTGATGCTGCACAAGATCTCTGATCGGCGATGTCTTTAAAAATGCAGGTAATCTGAAAAAAAATTATTGTAGGACATTTATTCAAAATTATGTAACATTTTTTGCTATCCAAGTACAGACTTATTATACCCGATTCCTCTAGTTATGTCTTTGCTATGATATAATTAGACGGCGCGTCGAACTCAGTTTCTCATATCGCGGAAGTATCGCGAAATTCGTTATTGATGAGGGATATGTAATAAAGAGATTGCGCAAAACCGGGAGCACACGCGCGCTCTCCTTCTTACGACCTCGTCCGCGCGATCGCACCATTTCGAAAGAATGGGTGCCTGCGTCGGAGGTTGATGGAAGGAAAAAAAAGCTGCGGTCTCTCCTCGACAGAGTTCTCTTACGTGTCGCGGTTTTGACGCAACTCCGTAACGGAGCAAAAAAAGGAAGAAAGGAAGAAGAGCGATGATCGCGGAGATTTCTACCGCGCCTACCGTGATAGGCAGGGTGAGAGACAGGTGCGATCGTTTACGTTTTATTGCGCTTCGTTCCAGAGATAGGTGTGATATCAGAAATGCAGGTAGCGCATTCAGTTCATCCGTTTCGATTGTTAGGTCGAAGAGAATTCCGGTTACACATGTATGTACTTTGCCTCCTTAAATCTGGAAATATTAATCATTCTTAATTTTTTTATTAATTTTTGTTATATTAATATGTAGTAAATATATTGTGCATTTATATCTATAATATTGATTACACATATGAATACTTTAAAGAGTTTATAGGTTTTTAAGGTAAATTTCTCACGTCACCATGAAAGTTTACTAATAATTTTATTAATAATTTAGAACGAATATGAATGAATGTTTAGATAAATCGACGTGAGAATTTATTTCTTAGACACATGTATACTAAACTTAATTACGAACCAATCCATGTTCGCTTTGATCGTGTGTAGAGAATAAAAGGAAAACACACAAGACATCATTACGTCATCCCTCTCAATTCAGCGGCTTCAATGTTTTCGCGAGACACATAATTAGGGTATCTCGTTAATTTCCCTTAACTTTCGTTACGACTACACATTCCGCTAATGAATACTGCCTGAATCTATTACTTCATTTTCATATCTTTTCGCTTAAATCATTACAAAATAGAATGGCATTATTTTATTGCCGGCTAATATCTTCCCACGATCATCTCGACATGTACTTTCTATGCTGTATGATGGATGTTTGGCGGGAGAGATCGATATTTCAGATCTATCTCCAAAGAGATATCACTTTAATCACATAAATTATTCGACTGTACTTATTCCTTCGACCGTTTATGCGGAACACTTGAATGTATTACGCGTTTCAACATGCAAAAAAAACTGCAGTTTGCTTCTGCAACGCGACTGGCGTAATCGCGCGTGTTCCTCGCATCGGAATTTGAAAATGTGTCGCGCGGAATTTCGATCTCGAGATCGTTACATCGTCTATCGATCGTGGAAGAGAGAGAGAAAGCGATCCTTTCGATTACATCAACGATGATCCTCTCTCGTTGGCGAGTCGAGTGAATGGGTGCTTCGACTTTCGGTAGCCGAAGCATTCTCGTATAAGATGAGCAAAAGAAAATATAGTTCAGATCACCGGGTAAAGCCGGTTGCATAATATATCTAAGGCGCGTCGCAACGTCGCTCTCGAATTGCGAACTGCTATACAAGGAGACGCTATTCAGCTCCTCCTAATCGTCATCGTTGACCTTTGAGAAGCGCATGTAAATGCAGCCGAGGGGTGCAGCCTATAGTACCTGGTCCTACAATGGTACCAGGCTTGAAACTTGGTGGGGGCGAACAATCGGTGACAGATCCGCGATCTGATTTCGCCTCAAGGATATCGCCCCCGGCTTGTCTTGAGCGCAGCGCGAATATAAGAGGAAGTGGCTCTTGACGAACAGATCGCCGGACATCTGACAATGAGATAGATCGCTGATCATCGCTAGGAGCTCCCGCAGAGGGGTGAATCCTTTCGCCGACAACTTTCGGACGGTGCTTAGATGCGATGCGCCGATTTCTCATAACAGTTGAAGAGCACTTGCCGCGTGCTCGTTTTCCGAGGATGACGCAATCATGAGCATAAGTAGCCGATTCTCTCAATTATTATATCAGAATATTATTATCGATTACGTCGATAATAAATCCCGAATATGCGGTGGTCCATTTTATTAGCCGGAAAGGTATTGTGTTCGCTCCATAAACAGAGCATCCTTGTGTCCATTAGTCGAGCAATTGGCGCGATTGCGGAACATTTCCGATGAAAATAACGGCAAAGTCAAAGATGTTACCAGATGTTACTTACAAGGCGACAATTGACAATTGCTTTTTAAGTACGCCACTCACGTACGACACAGCTTCAAATTCTCCAGAGACAGTACCATAGAAAGGAACACTCGATTAATCGCGCCTTAAGCTACAGAGTAATTATATTATATTTGACGTGCGTACAAGTACTGTAATCGCAGCGACGACTAATTAACAATTCGTGCCGTAGATCTCCGTCAATGTAGAAATTTCGCCATAATCATTAGCAAATAATTCGCTACGAGGACTTTATTGATTGCAAACCAATTCTCTGATCTGAAAAATCGATAGTAAATAGAAACATAAAAGAAAAAAAGAGGAGATAGCGAAGATTTTTATAAAAGATTATTATAAAAGAAAGAAAAAAGAGATAACGAAGATTTTATTATGAACTAACCTAATTACATTTAACACAATCCATTTCCTTGTTATTAAATTAAGCGATTAAAATTCGATGCTCTGATTAATCCTAAATTTTTGAAAAAAAAAGTAATGCAATAGCATCAAGATATGTATATGCGAGTCGAATAAATGTACTCAATTGTAAACAAACACCGCGATACGTCTTGTCAAAAATTCAAACGTTCCAGCTGGCAGCACCGGCGCGTTCCGAGCGCCATCTGTGCGTGACATTTGGAACTCGCGCAGAAAATTCTTTCAAGATAATAAAATCCCGCCGATAAAACCGTGAAGAGTATCCGGGCGACACTTGGCCGGTCATCGTCGAAAACCGTTATTATGCGGCATCCGTTGTTGACGCCTCGTCTCTCGTGACCCGTCCTTTGTCGGCGCGCAAACAGGCCGGGAAATGGCGGAGGCCGAGGAGGCCGATCGGCCGAACAACGCGCGGCTGTTCCAGGTCGCCGTCACCAACAGTCTCAGGAACATAAGCGAGTCCGTGAGGTGAGCAACCGTCACATTGTACACCGAAAGACGCGCCCAACGCACGCGTGCGTCTCCTTTCGATTTCGCGCGCGCATTTCTTGTACGCTTAACCTCTCGTCTCTCGTGAACAAGGATAGAGAGATAGTCTAAATGGTGTAGGTGCTTTAAGTGTGTGCGAGATCATTTTTCGAGCCGAAGGAAGCGTCATGTCCTCCCGTGGTATAGCTTTCTACTGCGAATTTGGAATGTATTGCTGTATCACAATGGGTTCTTTTACTCCCTGCTTTTTGCCTATTTTTTTTTTTAATTCGATATTTCTTTGCGCTTTTTCAATTTTCAGTGTCTATTCGTACGCTCGACTTATAATTCTTATGCCCAAACATGCTCGCGCAATAACAGTACTGCTATCAAAAGTATGTCAAGTACGTCATGCGGTCTCGAGAATATTTCTCGAAGCGACCAGCATCTCTCGTTCCTTAGGACCATCTTTCTTTTTCGACAAACTCGGACATTAACACGTTTTAATAAAGAAATCTCGGTAGAAACTTTACGAAAAATTTAACGTTACAAATAAAAATTATATCAAGAAAAAAATATATCAAAATAACTGTCACATATACGTCTGTTGATGCAATAATATTGCACAACCTATAGAAAGGACACACGAGCGATGTGAAAAATTCATATTTTACATCTGTCAATAATATAGTTTCGAGACGATGTCTGTAAATGGAACGAATACAGAGGACCGTTTTATGCTCGAGACGATCCATCTTTTTCACGAGATGCTTTCGTAATTTATTGACGACAACGGGTCGCAACGGGAAACGGTGGGGGAGGGATCGGCATCGCCGATGACCCAACGCACGACTCGGTGTTACTCGATGTCATTGGCCTCCGCGGTTCGCATGTTAATTCCCGGCTCGCCGTCGCTCACGTGTACCTGATACGCGCGTCCGGGGGGCTCTCTCTCGCGGCTGAAAGCTGCCTAAAAATCGCTCGGTCCCTTTCGGCGCATCGCGGACCTCCAGGAACATCTCGGCTTGAGCCCACCGGTTGACCTTCGGAGAATTCCACGAAGCGTTCGGGGAAACAAAGGCCTCCCGTTGCGGTCACCGGCGCGGGAACGATGGTCATTCGTCCGCCGCGTATCGCGGACATCGTGCACGCGTGCGTGCGTGCGTGCGTGCGTGCGTGCGTGCGTTTGTCTGCGGCACGATTCTTTCGGCGCGGATGTAAATTGAACGTAGTTTGTCTCTGATGGTCGCCTCGTGCGGACGGGATGTTTTTGAGCACCGTGGAATAATGAGAGAAATTGCTCCGCGCTTGATTCTACATCTGTCATTGATTTCTGTACGCGAAGAATGCGAGCATCTCTCCCGTGGACCATCGTGGAAGCGTGCTTAGTTAGGTCTGGACTAATGCAAATATGTAGCATTGATTTCAAATTGCACCAGTCCCGGCCTGATTGAGCACGCAGGAAACAACATTGCCATTCTCGTTGACGGTGCCATCAGTCTTGGGTAAGTTCGATTGTGGATAGATCATTTATGTAGATAGGTAGAACGATATGCGAATAAATGTTGCGTCGAGAAATAAATAACCGCCTCTTGGCGATTTTTAAAACGTCGGAAACTGAGAGACTGGATCTTATTCATACAGCACAGAACATTGCAGCAATATTTGCAACAACATTGTAATATTGCTGCAATGTTCTGTGCTGTACGGGTATTGTATGCTTATTATAAGACGCAAGAAGTCGATTAAAACCTCGCGGTGCTCGTCCCTTGTGATCGAAGGTGCCGCTGCTCTTTGTCTGGCGGATCGGGACAAAGAAAAATTCTCGATCCTCGGCGTGATACTCGTCACGTAATAATTATGCATCATACGCTGGGAATGCGCATCCGGTCGTGCGTCGGAGTCGATGGAGTAAAAGAGCGCGTATATAAGTATCTTTCTCGTATATCTTTCAGGTGGATAAGATACCTTTCCGTGAAGCGATATAAAGCGTATATGTAATTCAAATCGTGCCACGCAGCAGCTCGTATTATATTTCCGGATGTCGCGCGATGCATTAATCTTAAAATTAGATAACGGCATCATTTTATCGACTTTGGATATTTACGTATTTAATAATTTGATACAATAATTGCATCATACTAATCTATTCCCCACTAATCAATCTGATTCGTTATCTATTTGTCTTCTAGCGAGAATGAGTTTGTCGATATACTCCCGATTCTGAAATCGAAACCCAGCATTGCCCAGAAGTTACACAAAGCCCTAATAAAGGAACTGTATAATGGCATGAGTAATGATGTGGAAAATATATTGAAGGAAGGCAGTTTGCAGGATGTTTTGAGCAAAATAGCTAAACTGTCCGAGGAAAATACGACGTCCGTTAACGAAGACGCATGGTCAGTGATAGATTTGTTGAAATATTTTAATAATTGTTTGATAAAATTTTTAATTTAAGTCATTTATATGTGATTGCAGGCGTCCACCGGGAGATGTAATCACACACTTGAGATCATTAGATGCACACAAAATCAAGGAAGCAACTGAAGAATTGGAGAAGCAAGTAAATGAAATAGAAGAAGAGAATGAAACTCTAATGAAGACAATTGCAGAAAATAGATCAAGAATATGTGCCAGGAATGACAGCATGATGAGAATTTTTGATCGTATGCCAATCATATTGCAAGAATTAGAGAAACTGTATGAAGAATTAAGGAATTGTCACAAAATGATCAAAGATGAACATTTTTAAGATAAAGTTTAGAAATATTTGGTGTGTGTGTGTGTGTGTATATATATGTATGTATGTGTGTGTGTATGTGTATGTGTATGTGTGTGAGTTGTGTGTATTTATATCTATGCTGTACATTTATATTAAAAATAGATTTATTTGCTTATTACAGATTACACAAAAAACTTACATAAACATTAAGATATTAAACATAAGAAATTTTCTATTTTATTTATACAAAATTTATATAAATTTTATTAGTTTGCTCTATTATATTATAAATCGTCGCTTCGATTTATTTTCCAATGTATCTTCTAAAACAATATTTATTCGTTTTTTTATATTCGGTGAAATAGATACACCGTTTTCGGATTTTTCCTTTAAATCTTGAAGCAATATCGCGTTCTTTTCCTAAAAAAATAAATTTTTGTTGTAGAAATGTACATGCAAACCTTGCAATAATAATTAAATATAGGTGGTGAAATCACTTCTTGTTCCATAATCATAGCCTTTACGCGGATAAGCTTTTTATTGTTATCGTCGGCGTTTTTCTTTAATTGCGCTAACTCTTTCATCAGTGCGTCTCTCTGTATCGTCAATTCGTTTATCTTTGCGCGAACTGTCTCTTCCAAATCTTCGTAACCACCCAATTTTTCCGTACACGTCTCATAATTTAAATGTATATTTTTTAAACGCTCGTGAAGATCCTCTTCCATCGGTTGTACGTTATTTAATACGAATAACGCTTTACTTTGTAATTGCCTCACATTGCAAATTTTTGTTTCCATATTTTCATACTTTTCACGAGAATCGCGCAATTTCAATTTGTAATGCTCAATCTTTCTTTCCATCTGATGGAGTTCGCTATTATAATCTATATCATCGACATTCATCGCGCTGACTGTACTGCAAGCTATATAACTCGTTTATCTGCATTATTCCATTTATTTCGGCAAAGATCTGATACGAAAAACAGGATACAGTAACAATGATTACCTTGCGTATATTGATTAATAATTTTTCTTTTAAAATTTCCACTAAATTCATTGTTATTCATCTTGATTCCGTTCCGAAAGTTATTCGACAATATGGTGAGAATTTGCAAGTTTTATCGAGGGTACTAATGCCCTTCCAACAAACATCGCAACTAGAGTGAGACTAGTGAGAACGATAAATATAATAATATATCTAGAAATACAGTTACGAGGAATATTGCGAGTTTCGATATTTTGTATTAAATAATTTATTATATATTTTATCTTAAGCATTCGGAAAATTCCAAAATTAAATTCTTAAAATTATTGTATTAAATAATTAACTATATATATATATATATATATATATATATATATATATATATATATATTAGTAATAACAAATATAACGAATTATATAATAATTCATTATATATTTCGAATCTGATATTTATTAATGATAGGCTGCATTCATAGTTTGTTCGCTTATATTTAAAATCGTTTAAATTAAGATCTAAAAATGCGATTATTTCATTGATCGAATAAAATCTTAAGATATCCAAAAACTTTATTTAGACGAACTATGTATATTTCGAGTTACGCTTCTATACTTATTATTTAACCTTCGATTACTTCGATACTATCGATTCGACTTCGATATTGCGATTCTCGAATCCAGTCAGTCGTTAATAATGGAGTGAGTCGCGACAGATTGTGCGGGTTCGGTCGAATCACTCCAATTTTTCGCAATCGTTGCCATTCGAAGGTGAATCTCGCGTGCGAAAAATAATCGCGGAAGTGTGTCGTACAGTGTAAAGTGTCTTTTTGATCGAATAGTATTGTAACATCGTGATTTCCATATCAGTGGTTCGCCGAGTCGTAGACCCGGGGTCCATCCACAAATCATCTACCATATATTTAATATTATTTTCTGCGAGGAATCCATACTTTATCGCCAGGTATGCATAATACGTCGCCGTTTCATCGCAATCATTTTTTTCGTAATTTTTTTACATCTATAATTTTACTATTTATTCAAATATTGAATTCCGCGTTAAATAGCAACTCGTTTGCCTCGCCCTGTTTTCCACTCGTCATCAATTCATTTTCCATTAGATATAAAAGACGCATTTAAAGCGAGCGGACTCGATTATGCGATTAGCATATAGTCGATAACAGCGTCGAAGTGAATCGCCGCGATTCAAAATAGCCGTGCAAACATGGCGCTGGTCACGCCAGAG
Source organism: Camponotus floridanus (assembly GCF_003227725.1). NCBI lineage: Eukaryota > Metazoa > Arthropoda > Insecta > Hymenoptera > Formicidae > Camponotus > Camponotus floridanus. Next base: position 2,984,494 of record NW_020229838.1, read on the forward strand.
CGTTTCCCGCGTAAACCAGCGCCGCGCTCCCTCCGCCGATAGATGGCCTGGCGTCCGCAAGATGGCGGCAGCGCGTTCGATCACAACGCACCCGCGGCTCTCGCCATTGCGACGTGATTGCCTATCCAAGTTTCGTGTTTGTGCGTGAGAGAATTCAGTCCCGGTGCGTCGGATTTTTCTGCGACGGCCTACGCAAGTACAAGTAAGTTGAAAATCGCTCTTCCCGTCACGTCGAAACGCTCGCCGATCGCGACCGGCGAGCGGAGTCGCGCGCGCGGTTCGCGAAACGTCACGCGTCAAAGGCGCGTCGTCGCTCTCTGGAGAGAGGGATACGCTACGTTCTTTTTCTTTTCTCCTCGGGGAGGGTTAATTTCGGTCGACCGTCGACAGCACGTCGCGGCCGGGTCCTCTTCCTTCCTTCCTTCCCCGCGCGCGCGCGCGCTCTCGTTCGCCCGCCCCTTCGATCGTAACCGATCGCGATCCTCCGAGAGATCCGTCTCGATCTCTTCCGAGGCTTCCCTTTTTTCGCCGCCGAACGCAACGGACCCGACGTCTCACGTCGCCGCGAGCCCGCGTCGCGTCCGTTTTGGAGGTTATACGCGCGTCAACGCGCCGCTTCCAGAAACGCGCGTCGCCGCGCGAGCTGTCGCGCGCGACGATGATGGCCGGAGTCGATACCTTCGCGTCTTCGCGAATCTTTACGTTTTCGTCGCGGTCCTCGGGTTCCCGGTGAGGTTATGAATATATTGCGCTTGTTGGAGTAGGTAGCATAGTCTAACGACGAGTCACGTTTCGACGAATTTTCGTGATTCATTATTAGAGAATTTCATTAAAATACTCTGACCGTATGTTCTACAGTCGCAAATGCCTGTGTAATTAATATTGTTGTCATGCTCGAATTTTAATTATCTTGAAAAAAAAAAAAAAATATATATATATATATATATATATATATATATCCTTTTAATTTTGATATTTTGTCGCATATTGTGATAATGCTAGAAACGCAAATATAGGCTTTAACGTAACACATTGTTTGCCCGCAACGAAGAGAAGGAGAGTTCGATATCTGCGCACGAGCTGTTATCTCGCGCGATAAGTGCTCCGTATGACGTACTCGCGTTACACATGACCCAGAATATATTTTCTCAGGATTTTTATATTGCGCGTCTTGAAATCGAATTTTTTAAATTATAAATCTAGTACTGTACCTTTCGGATTCGTTTTTCGAATTAAAATCGATAATATAATAAGTCTTGCATAGTTATATAAAAATATAATATAGAAATATGAACGTATATAAATATTATATGGAAAGATAAATATTCGTCACAAATATATTTGATAACATAAATTCTCTTTCGTACGACATGTTTCATATCTACAAATTGAATTGACATTAATTCAGTTTCATTAATAAAGAAAATATTAACATTTTCGTGTAATTCATGTGCAAAGTTTTTTTGCGATGGTAATTCACGTATTCTGCAAATTATTAATAAAAATGATTTTACGTTCCATCAATGCGAACGAATTGTTTTGAATTGTCATTCAATGTTGATCTTCCATTCTTTTTTAAGATTTCATAAATAGAGAGATAAAAACTTTCTGATACGGTCAAGCGAAATGGTAAATGTACATACATATTTTATGAACGCAAAATCCACAATCGAACAGTTTGTTATTTGAGATTTGAATTGTTTAAATTGTCTTGAATTTTTCAAAGAGAATAGATTTCTTTTATTTATTTTTATCACACACAAAAATTCTTCAAATAGGCTTGAATTTAAACAGTTGAAAATCGTGAGAATATATATCGCGGTACTTTAAATTTTAAAAATTTAGAGTATCGAATAATTTAGCGCTACTATTTATATATTATATATTTTGTGTACATGTGTCAGAATTAATATTTGAATACTCGTGAACGGCTGCGAATTTCCCGAGCAACAATTCTATTAATACCTCGATCTAAAACATTTTTACTTCGCGAGCAATCGCTGATATAAAGCGGCGTGTTTCTTCAATATGCATGTGTTGAATGTATGATATAACTCTTCGTTATATTTTACTACAATATCAACTCTGTCCACGATAATTATACTATGTTAACTTGAGCGAGGGTAATAAACGAGCATACAGACTTATTCAGACCGGAATTTGCTTGGCCTCATTTTCTGGATTCAAGTTATTACGTAAACGATCGATTCCCGTCTTTTTTTTTTTTTTTAGATTTAGATTTAGATGGAAGATTGTTTCGAGATTAGTTCTTGGTCTCGTCTTGCGAGATTAGTTTCTCGGACCTGAAGAATTTTCGATTGCACATTGCAGACAATACTCAACCATGTTTATATTCAAGAGTCGCACGTTCTTCAACCGATAAAAAAAATATCAGATCCTTATTTGCATTTCCGCGATTCGCATAAATGAGAGATCATGGGGGTGCGGCCCTTTGACGGGTCCAGAGGAGAAACGTGCCCCTTATTCATCATCGCCGGGGTGACAGGACGGAAGGGGAGGAGGAGATAGTTTGGGCTAGGTCAAGCCGAGTTGATTCGTCCCCGAATGGCAATCGAGGGGGATAAGGGTTCATAGGGGCGAGGGGGGAGGGAGGGGAGGTTAACGCGACCGTTTCGTCCAATTTCTCGACGGAGGGAGAAGCGAACGTACGGGGGTGGTGTTTCTCCCGAGCCCCCCTCCCCCTCCCCGCCGCTGTCGCGCCCGACACAATGGCACAACAAAGCGTTACCAGGGTAACTGGCCGACGGAGCGGTTGCCATCACAAAACTTTCCAACTTGTGATTGCAAACATTAACGTCGCCGCGCCGGCACACGCGCGCTGCCGTGCGGATTCACACGCACGACACGCCGTTCTCACACGCCCGTTTGGCACGCGAGCGCGCGTGCCTCGAACACGCACTTTGTTGTTTCCACTAAGTGCCGGGTGGAGAACAACGGCGGCGACGGCGGCGGCGGCGACGAGAGGGTCGGAGCGAGCGGGGAGGTGGGACGACGGCGTGGATGCTTCTTTCCGAATCGTTATGCCTCAAGGTTCCCATTCTTATTATCTCCTCGCGGGTCGAATTCCTCATTGTCGAAAGAGAGAAAGTACCGTCACCTTTGACAGCAGGCACGCATGGCACGCTGGCCAAGTTGACGCGATGATATCCGATTTTAGTTAAAATCTTGATGAGCGTAAAACGACAACTTTGATTTATTCTATTTACAACTTTTCAACCCTTTTTACTATACAGGGTGATTCATTTTAATCGTAACTTAAGACAAATATTTTGAAAAATATGCGAGATACGAAAAAATGTTTCAGACGAAAGTTGTATGGTTTCGAGGGGGACATAAGATGGTGCCATTAGTTTGATCTTGAAGAGTCACCTGAAGGATACGCGAAGGTCACCTCCAACTTTTTTAATGGAACACCCTATATGCTTTTGCATAGTCTTGTAGCTCATCTCGAGAGCTTTCCAAAACATTATAATTAAGTTAGTTTTCGTTAAATACTTTCCGAGTTACGAGGTTTGAAGTTATTTCTTAATTTTACATAAACCGTAAAATATCTTGTAAAATATTCGTTTTTCGATTATCTCATCTTAATACTTTTATGTACAAAATAATGAGAGGAATCAATTGGTGTAAAGAAAACGCATAATGTTGTTTCTACGAAAAAATATGTAATTTGCAATTAACAATTCCATATTTTTTCTCAAAAACAACTGTATATTTTCTTTACACCAATCAATCCCTCTCATTATTTTGTACATAAAAGTATTAAGGTAAGATAATCAAAAAATTGAATATTTTACAAGATATTTTACGATTTATGTAAAATTAAGAAACAATTTCAAGCCTCATAACTCGGAAAGTACTTAATGAAAACTAACTTAATTTTAGTGTTTTGGAAAGCTCTCGAGATAAGCTACAAGAATATGTAATAAAAAATAGGCGGTTCCATTTAAAAAATTGATGGTGACTTTCACGTGACTTTCAAGTAACTATTTAAGGTTAAATTAATGACACCATCTTATGTCTCCTTTAAAACCATATAACTTTTGTCTGAAACATTTTTTCGTATCTCGCATATTTTTGCCTGTTAAGATTAAAATGAATCACCCTGTACAAGATCTGACCTACCTAAAAAAATTACGTTAAGTCATCATAACGCTCGCGTATAAATTTTATAGAGGAGACCCGGGCGATGTGACAATTTTCCATGCAATTGTTTGGATTATTGAAGAAACTCTTTAATCGGGACTAGAGAATGTGAATAAGGATGTTTCTTTCCAGTTAAGCAATCGCTCTCTCCGCGACGTGGAGGAGCCGAATTTGCGAATTAATGAGCAATTAGGACTAGCTTGACTGGCGTCCGAGCATCGTTACGTCGGGCGGTATAATAGATGCGGGAGCTCTCGGTCGATTCTAGGTCTCGAGAAAACGCCCGGCGTGGGTCAGCCTTGATTACTTCGCAGTCTCCGCGCGAGCTTGTCTCACGATTTATGCAAAGGGATCGACCGCCGCCAACCGCCGGTCAACCTTGATTACACTTTTATCACTTGAAACGGGTCCGGCACTTTCAGCGCGTAGCAGCGCGTAACACTGACACCGCGCGCGCGTGTAATAACACGTGGACAATGGATTGACCTAGTTGGGTGTAATTTTACAATCTGGCTTACCCGGTACGTGTTTTTATGTTAAATAGCTCGTAGGACGTCATTCGCGGTCGGCGTTGATTATTTCCCACGCGCGACGTAATCGATACCAGCGGCGGATCCGGAGGGGGCGGGGGGAGGGGGCGAAGGGAGAGGAGAGGGTGCAAAATGATTTTACGCGTATATATATATATACATATGTATATATTATTTTGCACAATCGCCATTTGCAATTGACGCCCTTAGGCGCTGCGATATTTCGCGGATTGTCGGAAATAATTGATGCAACCGTTTTACGGACATTTAAAATGGAATGAAAAAAAAGGGGGGGAAAAATGTGCACGCATGTACCATACGTCGAGATTATTTAGTTAAGAGATATAAATAAGCTTTTTTTTTGTATATATCGTACGTGACCTACGGAAGATTAAGAAGCGGAAGAAAAACGTCTCTCGGGCACTTTAGCTTTCGTGGAAGGCGGAAATTAATGGTTTATTTTATTCGCTGCAGAAGACTCCGTGACTTTAATAACGGCGGCAAGTTTCGCGCTATCTCGCGCGCGATGGATGACGAAACTCTTAATTAGATATCGGAAAAATAGAACTTTCCGCGTAGATCCGTCTCACGGACGAAATGAGATATTTTGTTTCCGTAACTAGCGAACTGTATTTCGCTGAGCGATAAATTAACCATGTAATTCTCAACTTTCCTCTAGTTGATTACGTTCGATTTTCCTCTCTCTTAAAAATTATTTACTCGCTAATTGATTTAATTCCAATGCGTCGCGAAAAAGAGTTGTTATTCCGGGTAACTGTATATTTAAAATAATATTGTTGTGCGTTTTTATAAAGTATAATTTTCAAAGTATTGGTAAAACAATAAAGAGAAAACAAATAGCGATAATTAAATTAAATTAATAACTATTTTCTTTTTTTTTATTTGCTTGCCATCCAAGCTATAAATTTCTGGCATTTAATTAATTTTTTTTATACTCGCGTTTGGCGAGGACAGTTGGCGGATACAAATTTTTTTCGCGGATTCCAAGTAAAAACGATACGACGTGTCATCGATTTGCACACTTTTGTCACGTTCTAGTTAGCCATTTGTCTGAGGAGAGCGGGCGGCTAAGTAAAGTGTAACCGCTTTGTGTAAATGACATGGATCTAAAATAGGATAGACTATGTTATGCAATCAAATCGATAAGATGTTTCCGCGATAGCTGTTCAAATAATTTTTTCATGTATTTCCTTTTCTCATCTGTCTCTCTTTTTTTATTTATTTGATATCTTCCTCCTTTAATTTTTTAGATCTCTCTGATAGAAGGGAATGTTTTCCACTCCGCGAGAAATCCGAAAACAATGTCTTACGTTCGTATGTGCTCCGTTTATACCATTTATAAGAACGCTAATACTTTAACACGTGTCTAATTATGATGACAGGTGCGAATTCATTGGTAATTATTGGTAATTGGACGCAAGCAATTCGTGTGGTTGCACATCTATTCGCCATGCACTATTTGCGCTAATGTAGGATATTATTTTACCACTATTAGCTATTCATATACGAGCCATTGAAAACCAGGGTTCTAGTTCGAGTACTTTACATAATGATGCGGATTGGTTAATTACAATTACACATCACAGACTTTCTACATACATTTGTAAGATTTTTCTTACACGCCTAAGGCTGCTTTTGAAGCAGTCTACAGAGAGATTCGATGTTTTGCATACAGGCTAGATTTTTAAAAAGGATTTTATGAAAATAAAAAAATTATTAAAAGAAGGATTTTTCGTCCTTCGACAAATAAAAATTTGTTAATAAGTCCGACGATATTGCAGGTAGCTCTTAGGATGACACGCGAGAAGATGGAATATGTCATGTTGGCTATTACGAGGGCGATTGCCCAAGAGGATTGCGACAACGTCACGGCATTCCTTATCGCGTCCTCTGCCGCGGAGTTTCCCTTTTTGAACTTCGCCTCCTTTCATCCTCGTCCCTCGCCATCGCCATCGCCAACTCGTAGTCCTTGGATCGAGCACTTTTACGCGACGCTGGAATGCAGCGGTTCGCCGGCTGTGTGTGTCGTTCATCTATCTAGGTCCTCCCCGTTCGCATAAAAACAACGTGCGCGTAATTCTTCGTTGCCTTTTCTTTTCGCGATCTCTTATGGCATTCGCGAGGTTACGAGATTACTCGTTCCGTTAATTCTTGCGCTCGTCGGTTTGCGACGTCGAGTGGAATTTTATCGTTGCTTCAATTGCGCCGCGTTTCCACTTTCAATTGCGACACTTTTTTTTAACAGCGTAGACAGAGTAGACTGTCTTCGGTCCATGCCGATTGAGTCTCGCGATTGTTTTTCAGATTGCTCCTTTCTCGAGCTCATATTTCTATTCTTTAAAAGTGTTTTGTATATACAATCTCGGCAAAAAGTAGCTGAAAATCAATATTGACGAATATATCCACTTTTGGTGTATTTTGAGTAGAGAAATTGCGTGGAATATTACGATTTGATCTTAGCTACAGTACAGAGATGTATTTTTTAATATTTAAAAAAGTCACGTTAACTTGTATAAATAGCGTACATAAATGAACAACCGCCGCTATTTTTTTCTTTTTAATACAAATTTAATGCGCGGTGAAAGTATAATAGTGTTCGAAAAAAAGCTCCGAAAGAATGAGAAATAATACTGGAGAAATGATAGACACATTTTATCGAGGGAACAGATAAAGGAAGTTCGTTTAATATCATTCTATATACCAAATCTTTTTCTCCAGAAATTGTGTTCTTGTATCTTCAATTATTACTTGTCCCTTTTTCTCGACATATCCATGTTTGTTGCGTTGATTCCATCATCACAATAATCTCAATTTTTTTATATAAAATAAAATAAACTCTTTAAATTAAGGATGTTTTGTATGTATAATTCCAGCAAAAAGTAGCTAAAAATCAATATTGATGAATATATCCACTTTTGGTGTATTTTGAGTATGAGAAATTGCGTGGAATATTACGATTTGATCTTAGCTACAGTGCAGAGATGTATTTTTTAAATTTTTATTACGTTTTTAATAAAATATTCCGAATTTTGTTAATCGAAATTATTAATTTTTGGCAAAGAATTTCGCCTTGTGACAGATACATGGCTAACTTGATTGAATTATATTTAATAACTTTTTAACCAGTTAATACTTGTATAATATTATTCGACCAAATATTTCCTCTGTATCTAAACTTTTGCATATTTTAAACAAATTCTGAATATTATTTCCATGTGTTTTTATCATTTAAATCGATGTGGTTATAAGAACACATGTTAATATTCGGTGCAAATTAAAATCCTTATAACTTGTGAACGCTTTAGTAAATCGATTTAAAAATTGTACTGAAGATTCTAAACATATGTAAGGACATTCTGTACAATTCTCATTAAATTCTCAATATTTTGAAAATAGGTACAAAACATCCTTAATGCGGAGATTTCTTTTCAAATACATCTCTTGGAGCGTATGTTCGCGACAAAGGAATGGTTGAATAGGCTGCGAATTCTGCATCTCATTAATCACGACGCATACGAGTATAATGAGTCAAGTGTGACTTGAAAAGGATTAATACGATGTACCGGCAGATGTTGTTTTACAAGCGTAGACGTAGTAACTGGTAACGATGAACGGATGATATTGATGGCGTGCCTGGTGTGTTGCTTTGAAACAAAAAGCGGCGTCATGTAGGGATTAGCTAAGAGGATTGAAGGTGGCGAGCGCGATATCGCGCACGTGTGTCTGTCGGATTAATGCGCTCGTACGAGAGCACGCCATTAAATCTGATCGTCGTTCTGCCGCCAGATGAAAGAGATTCACAATTGTACGTAATATTAATTGCAATATTTTCAACCTGTGTATATTAGTCGGGAATTGTACGTTATCGATCATTGTTTCGCGATGCGGATCGCGTTATTCGATTACACAATTGCATAAACATCATCCTTATTTTTTTTCCCCCTCCCGTTATTTCTTCACTTCCGGTAAAAGAAAAAAAGGCCACGCGATCGTACGCGTCTCGAGCTGTAGAAGAAGCGCGTTGTGAGAAATCTACGTGCAAGATATGTATCGTTTTAAAACGCTCTCCGTTTACGTAATCAGAGTTAACCATTCAGGTAGGGTAAGGGAACTCGAGAAGCCGGGGATCGGAGAAGATCGAGCATCAACGGCTCTAAGCACGCCGCTCATTCCTATCTCTCGTAACTGAACGTCGAGCTTCGTAACTGACATCGTCGTCGTCGTCGTTTACGTAACAAGTTCGCAGACAGAACTACACAGCTCGGATTACCTGCATGCCAGGTGCTGTTGCTCAAACTATCTTCTGAGAACTGCTTGTCAGACGGGTCATGTGTAAAACGCGATTAAAAGAGACGGCCGTAAAAAGTTGACGAGAATATCTCTTGAATTTGAATATCTCTTTAATTCGGATTATTTAGTTTGCCACATTAAGTGCGCGGTTTAATTCGCGGATACGCTATAGTTTATAAAAATTATTTTATTATTTTATAATAATATTTAAATTATTTTATTATTTTATAATAATATTTAATTGTTTTAATCTTTGATGAATATTTTTCATTTTAATAATTATTAATTTTGTCATTGGAAATGTTCTACACAAAAAAATGAGCAGTTAAATAAGATTGTTGTTTTATATTAATCGAAAAATCATCGAATAATAATCGAAAATTAATTGTTGGCAAAGCAAATCGATAGTGGAAACACTTGTTCTTCTCATCGGGAGAGAATTTGTCGTTTCTCCTGGCCGACATGTTCCAATTAAAGACTTCTGACATTAATGGCCGTCTGAGTTTATCTTTCAATGAATGGAAACACTTGGCCTTGGATAATTCGCGCAAATTGTTCTACGATCGCACAATCGCGGTGTAACCGCTTTTTCATGCATCTATCAATTGATCAAATACATGTGCTATTTGATTTAAAGATAATTGTGACAATTCAGTGAACGTGCAAAAAAAAATTGTTCAATGATGAAATTAGCAATGAAAAAATATTTTCAAAAATTAAGAAACAATTGATTCAATATTTGATCATCTTACGTAAAAAAAAAATCATATAAAATAATTATATTACAAAAATGATAAAATCACAAAGTAATTATGTTACAAAATGTCATTCATTTTTATTTCACGCGGAATTCTCTCTTTATTGGTACATGTAAGTCAAAAGTCTCTCGAGCATCGAGACGCATCGAATTTCGCGTGGATCACGTGGGCGTGAATGTCCGTGGACCTTATGCAGGTGCGCCAGCTTGTGTTTGACCACGATGCAAATGCGTCCGGCGTGGAACCTCGTTCTGACATGTCAGGTGACCTTGAACTTGGCATTGGGCGACCCCGTGCATCCTCTCACTTTTGCGAGAACATGAAACTTTTACTTTCACTTTGCACCGGATTCTCGTTTACGCGTCCTTAATGCACGCAATGTAGGCCGAACGAAAGGAGAGCGGCGGCGGTGGCGGCTGCTGGTCCGCCGCAACATCTTTCGACGTAGATAAATCGATCGCGATGAAGAGAGAGAGAGAGAGAGAGAGAGAAAGAGAGAAAGAGACTGAGTTTCTTCGCGAGGTTAAACGCTTACGTGTGTCATTTATACTCCTTCTCCGATATGATAAATTGTATTTTTGAGTCGTTCTTTTTATACACGCAATCTCTATTAGATGTATGTATTAAGATAACAACGTATGTAAGACTCGAGCTTTACCGACTTGGTATCAATGGAAAGTGTTTGATTCACAAATTACTGGAACAGCTGCGACAACAAGCGGTGCCAGAGGATTTCTCGGAGCGTGACGCTCATTGTTCCGCGCGATCTTGGCACGCTTCGACCGTGCGATGAACGTTCAAACCAGTCGAAATTCTTGCGAATTACGAGCGAATTACACGCTCAAACGCCGCTCTCTGCATTTTCACTGACGCGCCGTAAAATACCGCGTAAATATGCGCGGTATCTCCTCCCTTTTTTTCACGAGCATTGATTTGCGCCGCCTCGTTTTGTCAATAATCAGCTGTTCCTGACGCGTGTTCGCGTGATCGCGTGCTTGGTTACTTTGAAGGAGTAATTAAATGGTCAACTCCTGTATAGCTGTATCTGATCCGGATTTGTCTCTACTTTTAGAGATAAGCCCGCTCGCTAATATTAATGGAATAGCACTGCCTGATGTAGTAATACCCTCGAAAAAACTTTCCGCGTAAACGACGTTCATTAAGCGCCTGCTTTATTTCAAAGGCTATCTCTTGGATGTAAATTATTTTATCTCGCCGCGCGGGACAAGCGCATAGATAAGAAATTATATGGAGTAAAACTTGCGTTTCCTTAAATATATATTTCGCGACATTTTCATCGTTAAAGTTGAGATACGTTGGAAATATGTTATAGGCACATCTATCGCCGATGCGATGGGAATTTAAAAGTAGAAAAGAACAAAGAATAACGCGAACGAGTTGAAGTAGGATACAAGAGATTATACGAGTACATCATTTTAGAGCTGTAAAATTTTTTTACTCCCGCAAAGTTTAATCTTGAAACGTTAATGATTCGCATTAAGCTAAAAGGGACTACCTCATTACCTATGTACATAGAATTATGTTACATCGCTTGCGTAAAACTATGTAGTAACGCAGTAAGTTATTCCCGGTAATTATTCCATAATTCCTCTGTATCGAAATGCAAAGTTAATCAGATGGGAATGAGGTTGTAAACGCACATGCAAACGAAACGGTTTCGGCATTCTCAGTTATTTTAGTACCTATTTGCCCTTTTGCCAACTTTGAGCGTCTTCAAATATATCTTGACTGCCCTGTCTTTCGTGTATGCGTCCTATTTCGTAGTTCATCCGTTAATACAGACGTACACTCGTGTTCGTACCTCGGTTCGTGAACGAGTACCGCACTCGTGAGAACAAAAGAGACGAGTAATTCGCCGGAGGATGATCCCGCCGGCGTCGTATTCATTGTACTCACTTCGGATAGAGAAAAGCTAAAAAGAGGTGGGTCGATAGGGTTATTTCGTTCTACGAGGTTCGAGAGATTTGCAAACCAGCTTCGCAGACAAGTGGAAAAAGGAACTTTCTCTCCTTTCTCGAGAAATTCTTTATCCACGACTCTCGTAAATCAAATCGTCGAAGCCTTCCCCCTTCCCCGAGAGAACGATTAATCCCAAATTAAAAACGAATCGAATTACGGAAGAAACGAATCGAGTGGAATTCTTTTCGTTGGAAAATGGATCTCGCTAGGCGAAGGGTTAAATTCTCCCTTCCCCCCCCCTCCCCCCCCGTCCTCGATCGCACTTGAATGGTCCGATAGAGTATCCGACAAGTACCCTGACTTTGCAATAATTCTCTCTTTTTCATCTCTTCTCTCCTCTTCGTTTCCTCTCATTCTCACCTTTCTCGTTATCGATCCGTCTGCCGCGAGCCGCGAGAGAAAGATGCCGAAAGGTGTGCTTCGTGCATGGATTTTAATCTCGTACTTTGTTAACTTTCGCAGTACGTTCATTTATACGACTGGGAAATCGTTCCTCCTAGCGTTCCTTTTACTCTCTCATTAATTAATGCGGCATTTCTGCGTGCGCTTGCCACGGTCTCGCGTTTTTACTTTTTTTAATTATATCTGTAATTGTTAAAAAGATTTCGCGCGAATCCCTTTCGATTCGATTTTATCGAGTGAGTTAGGTTAAAAAATGGATCTGCGGGATAAAATCGCTCGCGACAATGAACACGGTTAGGAGAGGTCGAAGGGTTAAATCGAGCATCAGTTCCGCATTGCGGTCCATTGCGTGGTTTACGCGCTATCTCTCGTCTCGGGATTGGGCTCGCTCGTCTCCTTATTGCGTACTTCGCCAAGGCTCTCGCAAGTCCCTGACGAGCATCTCTTTGGAGGGCCTCGGGAACGGGAATAGTACGCGACGTAAGAGATAGAGCCGTTCGTGAATTATTGAGAGTGGCGTGTACGACTCCGCTGGCAGCAACGTGGGGAGCATCGTCGCGGTCGTCCTGTCGCCGAGACGCCTCTTCGTCTGCATTCGGGATCCGCGATACGACTTAATGTTACATCGAACGATCGGTTTCGGCGAGTGAAGGAAATTTAAAATTCATCCGGTCATTTTTAAACTAGCATTTCGTAAGAGACAATATGTTTCTCCAAGTCTACACGGAAAAAAATAAGTGGCGAACTTATATACTTAAACTAACGCATTCATTGTTCGTATACACGCAACAATTTATAATCTTCTTAGGAGAAATTAATAATTTTAAATTTCAACAATATTACAGTCTTATTTTAATATTGCAATTGTCACCTCAAGAATATATAATTATTTAATTCCACTTTAAGAAAATTATAATCTTTGATTTAAAAATGTTAAATATATTCGATGCCCGATCGAGGCTTTCTAATGGAATACACAGTACGCAAAAAAAAATTCAGAGTGTCAGCATCATGTGAAAGTGCACGTAAACAAAAATATCGTCTCTAATTTTGCAAGGTAAAATATTTTTTTTGTCAATCTAAATTGTCCGCGATAATATTACACAGAAAGAAAAAGTGTCAAATCAAAACTTGTATACTTAAATTAACGCGTTCATTGTTTCGTATACACGCAACAATTTATAATCTTCTTAGGAGAAATTAATAATTTTAAATTTCAACAATATTACAGTCTTATTTTAATATTGCAATTGTCACCTCAAGAATATATAATTATTTAATTCTACTTTAAGAAAATTATAATCTTTGATTTAAAAATGTTACTTTCCATCTAACATTGTTTCTTTTCCATTCAAAAAAGTTAAATCTTAAATCGTAAGAATATATTTTTCTTCATTCAACTATATAAAATAGCTTCGTTCAAGTAAGCAATTATATTTTTCATTAATTAACGCAATATAATTTCATTTCAAAATTATTAAAACTAGATATATTTTCAAAACAAGAATATCCTTTTTTCTGCGTACCTGAAGAAATGTCATTTCTCTCTGTCTCACTTTGTGTGAGAATGTCGAGTATATTATATTTATTACAACAGATGTATATTTATTTTAATAGGACTTTGAAAATTGTCTTACTTTGGGGGATTTTGCACAATTAATAAAATACACACAAATAAAATAAATGATTAATATATCAAGCGTATCGTTCGTTAGGAAATATCTTCGCTTGGATGACATCAACGCGGATATCTCATATTTCCGCTCCACATCGATAGGCCGATGATGTAACGAATCATTCCGAACAGAAGCGAGTAATCTAAGAGATGGGTATATCACTCGTCTTCAGCTGAACAAATCGTATGGTTTCAGATCATCTTATAACGATTCTAATTGCGACGCTCATTAATGCTGATAATACCGAATACACGTTCTCGTTAAATTCTTCTAGCATATGTGGATGAATAAATCACATTTGCCTTAAAAAAGCGCTAAAAATAAACACGGTAATATATTCGGAAAAAATATATATATCAATTTTTGCCATCTTCCCTCTCGAAACTTTCAAGCGAAACACGTAAAGCGTGCATAAATAATGCTAACATTGAAATTTTATGGTTGAAAACATGCTGAACAAATTCATTTACGATCTAACGAGCGCGTCACGCATCGTCCCGCTAACCCGCCTTCGCCTCCCACGCAATCACCCGATGCGTTCAGCTAATTACATTACGCGACTGCCTCCCACGCGAGACGCATTCGTAAGACGAAATTATTTCGCGATGAGTAATTAAAAAGTCCTGCGTCAGAGAATGGGATTTCTATCCGATCGGAAATGCGTTGGATATTAAATAGAGGATAATAAGTAGAGAGAGAGCTAATAAATTTATACGAGAGTTGGCCAGAATTGGCGCTTTCTCGCTCGATCGATCATCTCCCGTGGGTATTCGTTGTATTCGATGTAATCATATTGTATCGTATCCGACACGACGTCATGCGTCTCCATCCGCGCGTTTAATTTATGATATATGCAAGAGCGAAACTACGTGATTTGCAAGCGTGTCTATCGCGCGGCCAGCGTGGGAGCGTGTTCCATCGCCGGGATCGACTTTTTATTGGGTCGGCAGTTTTTTTTCTACGCCGAAGCGTCAACGCGCGGCGTGTGGCACACACAGTGGCGTATTCGTTACCTGAAATATCCTCTCATAAATTTTCAAGCGGCAAGCTGAATCCTTGCCCGACTCGTGCATATCACTCGCGCGCGAGCCACGTCCTTTGGCAGTAAGTAAATTACTTGGAAGGTCAGTCCGTCGTACGATAGAACGTCGCGAATAAGCTTACGACGCAATAAGTCTTATATTAAATAAATTTCATTGTTGCGGAATTCATTTGTTTAAAGGCAAACAAAAAGTAAATAAGCTCGTTGCCAAATTGCGACTCGTAACGTATATACGATTGTTCCGTTTATTTATCTTTCTCTCGTACTTTCCGTCTTCTCTCTCTCTCTCTCTCTCTAATAAAATAACAAATATTCCATTTTAAAAAATCTATATAATATCAGAAAAAAAATACAAAAAAGGAAATAAAATGGTACTATGTGAAAAAAAGTGATTTTAAAAATAATCCGATTAATTGTCATTTTTAATATTTTTCGCCGTATATTTATATTTTTGCGATGAGACGTACATACGTCCCCGACACAACGAGGGGGATTTCATGCTGCGTGACATAGACTTAAAGCCGCGGATATCATGGATGCAAGAGAACGGAGGAGTAGGAGGGTGAAAGGAGGAGGAATATCAAATATGCTAGGACAGATGCATGGTCCCACAGTAGTTTGCCATTCTTGCCGGTTTCGCTCTTTCCGATACTTGTTCCCTTTAAACGTTTCCTCCTCCCCCCCGTGTTCCTCCCCTTTGTATCTCCGTCTCTGTCCAGCCACCTCTGCCCTCGGCGCTCTCTCCTTCTCGTCGTGCGTTTCTCGCGTCTACCACCCTCGCGGAGCCCTCTCGATCGGCCGTTTTTTTTCCTCTTTCTCGCATAATTATAGTTTCCATTGTTGCATGCTATAGCCAGTTCATGATAGCTTGGGAGTATTTTTTACTACGTTACGCCGTTGTGCCTTTCGTGGAAAAAGTTCACGTTTCATGAACGTGTCTTTTATTATTTATTCCGCACCGCTAAAACCGCTTAATATGATTATGTGCATACATCTCCATTTACCATGTATATACATCTTCATAAACTTTTAGGAAAAAAAATGATTTAACTGCTGGAGAAAGTCCTGGTACATAGATCTTTGTACAAGTTGAAAAAAAAAACGTAATTAATAATAATTACGCGGAGACCACTGCGTGTATTTCAATTTGAATTTCGAGATGCGATGAGATTTATGTGTATATTTATATTTTTGTCAACGGAGAAATTCCTGCGATTCTAGCTCCCCGGCGGTCTCTTCCGCCGGATAAAGTAGTAAGCTCGATTTAGCTAAGACTCGAAATCCGGCTTAATGATTATGACGAGATGGGATACGATGGTTCATATGGATCTCCGCGAGTCATCCTTTGTGAGTAATCCGGATTTAAATATTGAACTTTGACTAGCATCTTCCATCTTGCTCATGTTTAACGTAAACTTCTACATCTCGCGTCCTATCATATTTCAATCTTCTTTTTCTGTGTACTTTCTATACTATTCAAATATTTGCAACTTTTAAAGCAAGCGACCTTGAGTGCCTCACTATTTACGATCATGGGAAAACTCATGTTTTACCGCAGGAACAATAGCAATGTTTGTAAGGTCGACTCGCAAAACATTAATATACAACTTGCATAATAAATAATTCTTTCTTAATTCTAACTGTACGCGCGCATTTTGTAGGAAAATATTAAATTAGTTAAAACATACATATTCTATAAATTTTTTTCTAATAGAGATTTATGTATGTGTGCGAGGTATAATTTTCGAGTATAATTTTAAGATAATTAATATTAATATGATTTTAATTCCATGGAAATGCATGCTACATTTTAATTCATTCGCGAAAAATTTGCTTCGAAAAATTAGACCCGTGATTTAAGTCAAGGGTACATTATCTTTACGCGAATTTAGATTTGCACGTTGGATCTTCGAAAGGCATCGATGGTCGAGAAGATTGATATTTATTACGCTCGTCGAGGCAATCTAAGAAGAATAAGACGAAAAGCCTTCCGCGCGAGACGAGAGACTACCTGCCTTTTCAAGCCTTATTCCTTCGAAGCGATAAGTCATGCATTCGAATGTAACGAAACAGTATCGCTCGATTCAAGTTTTTTGGCAAAACGATTCGACGAGATACCTTTCGTTTCTCTTTTCTCTACGGGCCGGGGTTTGGGCTCGCGTTTCCCACGGGACCTCCGAGGAGGAACAAACACCCGAAATTCTCTCCTACGTCGGCTCCCCCTCGTCAGCACCTTTCGCGGATTCGATCGAAATCCACTTAACTCGCCGCCGCGGCACTGATTCGATTTTCGAGATTCACCGGGTCTTCGGCTCGATACGCGCGCGTCCGAGGGTGAAAGAAAGGAGATGGAGGTCGGTGGTAATAGTTCGTACGTGTGCTCGCGTAAACGTGTGCGGGAGCTTTCGATAGGCCCGACGAGAGTCGACGTGCACTGAGCGCGAGGGAGGGATGAAGGGGGGGGGGAGGTTGAGAGCGCGATTAATTATGCAGAAAACGTGCGATCGATGAAGGAACATACACCCTTAAAATATTGATACCACGAACGGTCTCTACTACCATAACCGCCGCTTTCTCTCCGCTATTCTCTACCCTCGATCTAACAACCGCCGCCGAGGCCGAGGGGGCTGCTCGCCTGCCTCGCAGACTCTCTCGATTGTGTGCTCTATACCTGTAATATCGAATCCACCCAAGTGAAAAGTAATATTCGCCTCGGGACGTGGGCGGGCGTTCGGAAACTACCATATGCCTGCTTTCCGTGTTTCATCCATCTGCATACTTTATTATTACAGTCGCGGTAATTTTGCTTTGTCTCGTCACGCTGGCCGGCCGTTTGAAATCCTCCGTGGAAACCGAAGACCATTTTGGATCTCGATCCAAGTTTCTCGATTCGCATAAATTCGATCTAGTCTCCTCGCCTATCTTAGAGATCGTTTCTCGGAGGATTTCGCGGCGCGGAGCGACGAAAAAGGCGGCATTTGCAGTTGGCGGTTTTCGATTGTGCAAGAAACTGGTACACGGCGTTTCTCACAGGATCTCTCGTTTCTCTTTATTACATTCCAAATGACGTGGGGGAGATAGTCAATCGTGCAGCTTCTTTTCATTCGGTATAATCACGCCTAATAACAGCGATTGCGACTGACGGAGAGAAGCCACGAATAGATATCCCTGTCCCTCTCATTTTTTTTTCTTCTACGATGGCGCTAATCGTCTCCTTCTCGAGACCGGCCCAAAGTATCCGGAGAGAATCTCGTCTTATTATTTCATAGACGCGCAAGAAGAGTTAATAGGAAAGTTCCGTTCGCGGGCGAGAAGATTTCTGTCGCGGAACTTTTAAGTTCGTCAATGCCGCCGCGCGCCAACGATAAGAGGAGAGAGAGAGAGAAGGAGGAAGGAGGCGGAGAGGGGCGAGAGCGCGGCATTTTCACACTTTCCTTCGCCGAAGTTGGAGAAACTCGGAGGAAAGCCTGCCGCGAGAGGTTTCGCATTTTCTGCGGTACATTGAGCGGGACGCAAAGTTCTCACGCCGAGTTATATCGCGTTCCAATCAAAGGGAGAAACGACGCATACTTGATTCGCCGAAAGAAACGTCTCCTCTAATGCCTATTATCGTTTCCATGACACACCCCTCCGGTGTTACATGGTTGCAAATATTACGGTCGAACGTTTATCGAAATTTCTTGCACGATACAGAAAGTTTGCGTTTGCTTTTTTTTTTTTAACACTGAGTAAAATTGCTACTATTAATTGTTGCAGCAATGCAATATTGTACAAGAGGAATGGGGTAATCTTTAATTATAAATCGATTTGTATAACGTTACATTTAGCTGTTTTGAAATTATAGTGTTGGTGAAACATAAACAACATTACAAACTGAAAAATTTGCGACACTGATTTCTATCCTCCGAGTCACGTTTCTGCAACATGATGAAGTGTACTCGGCGGAACGCGATAAATTTATCGGCAGGAAATAACGGAGGAATTGAGCAGATGTATAAAAAATACACAAGTCTTATATAACATGGGCAAATAATTCTAATATTTTCATATTTTATTACACATTTATTATAAATTTATTTCATATTTTTTAATTATGCCAAATTATATTTTATCAAATTTATATAGTTGTAGAAATAGCTGTAACATTTAATTCGATTAAAATGGTCGAATCGAATCTTATCGGCTCTTCTTGTAAACATGACGTTTCTTATTTCTAAAAGTCATGCATATCGATCGTCTGGCGTTTATTTTTATCGTATATTGAGATGAAAATAAACTCGAGAATTGGCACGAGAGATTCGATGGCGAGTGCGCATCAGAAATATTGGTCACGACCGATCCAATAGCGAAGACTTCAGCTGCTGGATCCCATCGCATTCATAATTTTTCCGTTATATTTTCGGCGAATCTGTCGGATCTGCAGAATAAATCATTCTCTCTCTCTCTCTCTCTCTCTTCTCAGTCGCACGTGTAATTACGTAACCTACGACTTTCGCAAGCGCACATTCCCGAGACTGTAAACGTGAGTAACTTGCTCGAGCACTTTTGACGTGTAAACTCGCAATAGAATTATATCTTCATGCGAGCTAACACGCGTATATATTAAGATATGACTCAGGAATTGAAAGGGTTAATTACAATATCCATCGCACCTAGTGTCTTATCTGTTTATTAGTTTAAATCAAGGCGATTATAAATTCTCCGAGATTCCCGCCGCAAGAACGCTTCTTTCAGGGAAGGAAGGACCTATCTTGAAAGTATCTCGCGTAAAATGATCCTAGAGGAATGAAGAAATTGCGCCGGTTACCGCCGTTTGATCGCGAACGATGAAAGCGTTTTCGCACGATGGAGAAGACCATTGTCCTTGCGCCGGAGCCGGTTTCGAAAGCTGAAAAAAATCGCCGATACGAGGGTGGGGCGGCGAAGAGCAGAAAGAGAGAGAGAGAGAAAGAGAGAGAGAGAAATAGTTGTACTCGCGGTTGTACTTGCCTTCCTTCTAGTCGAAGATGAAAACAGTCCGAGGAATCTTTCTCACGACCCGGGGGCATCCTGGGATCATCGTGTCGAAGAACTGCGAGCTGAAATGAAAGGGAAGGAGACGACTGAAACGAGAGGACTAGCTTTCCTCCTCGCTCGCGCTCCGGATGTTCCGCTCGTTTATTACGTCGTCGTTTTATCCGATTTTCGCCAACGTCGAGCATCATGCGCGGGCCTCGTCGACGTAAACGTGTAGGAATTTTTAGAATTTAGCGCGGCGACAAAAACGCGCCATGTCATCGTGCGACTGACGTCTATTTCTATATCGAAGATCTCGTCTTTATAGTAATCGCGATTTCAGTTAGGCGTGTCTGGGGCACGTCGCATATTTACGCTCGCGTTTTTTTTTTTCTTTTTTCACAGCCGTGAGATCGTCGACGCTTCCGTCTTGTACGCTTTTTCGTCGTAATATAATATAATTGCGCGGGCATCTCTCTTGTTTTTTCAGATCGCGATATAAACGCATCATTGTTCTCTCCCATGTTTTTGCGTCTATGAAGCAAAGCACCTCTGGTAACGATAAATTCTCCATCCGCGCTTCCTCGCTCTCTTTCTTCCCTTCGTCTTCTCCTTACCATTTTCTCTCTCTCTCTCTCTCTTTCTTTCTTTCATTTACTCTCACTCATGTATTCTCTCTTTTCATCCAAAGTTGCTCATGATTTCCGTTCGTTCACCCTTTCCGGTCATCACCCTTTCTGCCTCCACGAATCCGACATTGTTGTCTCCTCGCAACTCATTTCCGCGACTTCTTCTCGAGATCGTTTACCGCGCAGTGACAATCTCCTAACAAATTAGAGATGAACATCTACCCTTTTTCAAGAGAAGGAGTAAGGAATTTAAGAGAAAAAAGTGTAAACAGATTTATTTCTTAACATTTTTAACGAATAAGCACGCGATTCATTTACATGTTAAATTTTATACTTTTCAAGTGCATGTTTTTACTTGCAATTCTTAAGCTTGCCGCGAAATTTTAACAAGCTGCGATTTCGTACCGTCATTTCTAACTTTTACAATTATATCTTTGAGGACGATGCGCAAAGTGATTTCGCTAATGGAGAAAGATGCATCGCGTTTGCAAAATAAGAGACATGGAGATCCGCGAAGGATTTATCGTTGGCCGACTCCACGTAGAAAATGCATCACGTAATCGTCGAGTTTTGTCGTACCGCGTTTAGAAATGTTCTCACAGTCGGTCGTTCGTCATCGTCAAAGTGAATCTCGCCTTAAAGTTGCGATTCGCGTGACGTCTTAATTCCGTTCTTATAATTCCATCTCACACGCTGCGCCGTCGACTCGATAAAAGCCGGTCAGCTAATAATATCGTAAGTTTGATACATGCGAGGCTTGTTTCTGGAAGAGGGATTAAGTGGTCTTTAAAAACGGATTACTCGTTTGATATAATAAAAAAAGATACTAATGAAAAAGTAAAATAAATATTAATAGAGAAGTAGTTTGAAGAATAATTTTAAGAATCTTTTAAGAATAATATCGTATATTCATATTGAGATTTTTAAATTAAATTAATAAAATCTGAATCGAATGTAATAGCTGAATTTTTAAAAGCAGAATCCCTGAAAATTGGCACTATTTGAAGATGCAATAAGAAATTCGAGTCTGCGTTGTTTTAGATTGGCAGGCACATTTGTCATATTTTATTAGGTCGGATAGATACACGATCGTGTGTGGGCTTAATTGACAAGCGGAATTGGTAAACTCGTTCACATTGTGCAGGACAACAAGGTTGGCGTGCCGAGTAATACGGTTTCCTCTTAAAAACAAGGCGAACCAATCGAACCAGTTTCCGTGGAACGAGCAACGTGCACGATATTATCTAATTTCTGAATTATTTATCGCACCTTGCCCTTCTTCCACTGAAATCGTGAGTCGTTTTTGTATTTTGCTATCGATTTACGGCGCGATTACGATTATTTAATGGTACGAATGTTTAATTATTTCCGCCACGTTTTTCGTTTTGCTTTTGTCGACCATTTGTTCGCGATATTTGCTTTGTCTTTTGAGCGAATAAACGCTGGTTCCATTCAAACGTTGTGTATCTAGAGATTTTGGCAATTTAAAATTATTTATTTCTCGAATGAATGATTTTATTTAGAAAAATAATTTTCTTACTTAATCCGAGTGTATAATTAGAATATTTTATTTAAAAATGTAACATTTTTTATTTAATCCAAGTATGTATCTTTGATAGTAACAACTTCGGAAGATATAATATGATATTTCGGGCCAAGATATTTAAACGTGTCGCGTTTGCGGTAGAACCGTGCTGGATATCTCGAGCATCCACGCTCATTTCGTTGTCACAGGAACCGGGTGTACGAGAGCAACCGAACGATCGATAACACGGATAATCGAACGTCGAACGAGGACATACCCGCCTCGAGCGTTTCTGGTTCCTCTCCAAAGTCGCGAATAATACCGCGGGTCGTGCTCGATAATCGCTTTTTCCGAGTCTTCGCAGAGTGGATTTCGATAGTGCGAAGAGACACGTCGACACTCCGCGTCACAAATGTTCGCCAATTCTAGATGACATCGTAAAGCGTCATTTAATAGCGTCTCCGTTAGTCTTTCACGTTTGGATCATTTTTGTTCATCATATCGTCTTGTCTGCTCTTATTGAAAGAGTCATCACGTGTCAATTTAAAAATTGCGAGCTTGTCATTAAATTTGTTTTACTCATGAGTCTCGAAACCTCCTATTTTTTATATAAAAATTCAGTCAATTTAAAAATGTTTCATTTTCTTGAATGATACAGATGGAGATCAATGAGTGTAACGCGATGACATAACTTATAATTAAAATAGTTACGATATGCAATTGTTGTCTATCAAAGGGTAGAACGTAAATTGAATCGCAGCCTTTCACGTTCAGGATCACTTTTGAGCGTATCGTCTTGTCTGCTCTTATTGAAAGAGTCACATGTGCTAATTTAAAAATTGCGAGCTTGTCATTAAATTTGTTTTACTCATGAAACTCGAAACCTCTTTTTTTAATAAAAATTTAGTCAATTTAAAAATGTTTCATTTTCTTGAACGATACAGATGGAGATCAATGAGTAATGTAACGCGATGACATAACTTACAATTAACGTAGTTACGATATGCAATTGTTGTCTATCAAATCTGTTCGATAAAGGGTAGAACGTAAATTGAATCGCAGTCTTTCACGTTCAGGATCACTTTTGAGTGTATCGTCTTGTCTGCTCTTATTGAAAGAGCCACATGTGCTAATTTAAAAATTGCGAGCTTGTCATTAAATTTGTTTTATTCATGAAACTGGAAACCTCTTTTTTTAATAAAAATTTAGTCAATTTAAAAATGTTTCATTTTCTTGAATGATACAGATGGAGTTCAATGAGTATCGTAACGCGATAACATAACTTACAATTAACGTAGTTACGGTATGCAATTGTTGTCTGTCAAATCTATCTGTCAAATCTATCCGATACAGGATAGAATGTACATTGAATTGCATTTCCCTCGTTATGAGAAAATACAATTGGGTATTTATACGCACTTGCGGCATACGTTGCGAAATTAGCAATTAGCGCTAACGGCCTCGTTGCATCTCCATCACGCGGCTTAATTCAAAATAAGACGGAACGATGCGCAAAGCGCTAACAGTGAATTCTGGGATGTAGCCAGAGAGCTACGAAGCTAATACCATTAACTCAACAATTGCTAAAGTGGCAATTAGACTTCGAAGACGAAACCGTGTGTGTGACACTTGGAACTGAGATTCGATTGTATATATGTGTGGAATGATACGAGACTTGGAAATTTGTACGCGGTGACGACCAAAATATATGTTACCCTTTTTAAGCATTGCATAGTTTTTTATACTTTTGTGTTTGTCTCTTATTTTCGAGTAATAAATCTATTAAGATATTTAAGATTATTTAAGATAATACTTTTATAAATTGAATTGAATTTTATATAATATATATAAACGCAATTTTTTTTTCAATTTGTTTTCTCGTAGACTGTTGCTTGAAAAAATTATTCGTACAAGTTTTTGAAAGCGATAAGAAGACGCGATATCTACTCAAAGTATTCTGTAAGCGTGAATTTTGGCGCACAAAACATCTCTGAACCAACAATCAAAATAGAATTTGGCGATATATCGGTAGATCCTCCGAGTCTTAAGATTGTCGCTTCGATTTAATTTCCACGATTATCCTTACACAAATACATTCTTCTCTCTGGTGATATCAAAAACGGATCCGTCGCGATAAGAGATTTTGAGCTGGCTTGAAAAATAATGATTAGGGGATGTTTGAGAGTTACACTCCGTTGGCGGTCGTGGTACCAGCTTTTCAAGTCCCTTAGCCGACGGTGACGGTCGCCTTCGACTTTCTCGAAGCCCTTCGGCATCCGAGGAGGGTAGAGATCGCCCTATAGAACGGTCGAGGGTTCGGTGGTGGAAGAAAAGCGGTTGCCCTCGAGAATTCCACCCTCCCTCCCTGCCCCCTCCAAGGGTCATGTAGGTGTTAATCGCGACGTGTGTGCGAGACGCTGAACGTAGAGGAGAACACCGGGATCGGGTAGTAAGCCGCGAAATATCGACCGTAGATGTTGTTGATGCAAACGGTAACCATGGGTGACTCGGCTAGATTGACCAATTGCAGTCTTCACGGTGGCCGTACACGACCAATAGGCTCGCGGTACGCTGCCGGTTTTTTGATTGGGCGATACCAGGGATAAGAGACCAGTTCGAGGCCATCGGGACTCACAAATGAACGTGGACACTCGAAGCGGAGAACATCGGCCTGCTGCTGCGACCGTGCAAAGTGCCCGTCGTCGTTCTTGGTCGAACTTGGTCACCACATCGTCGTCCATCACCTCGCTCGTCCTCTTATCGCGTAACGCGACCCACGGATAGCGATTCGGATTTTGTGTCTATCTCTCGGTTATCGGTATCGCCGAGCCCCTTCTGCGTAAGATTCTTTTATCAATCAGCTTTAAGGTCTGGAGCTTGACTTCCAACATGACCACTGCACACTACTGTGGATGCACTTGATGTTTCGCTTTATTGTGTGTCCCGCCACTTGCTTTGTGACGGTCCTCGAGTCTGTGAGTCTCCGAGAGGCAGCGGATACGTCAGCGAATTTTTCTCGGTTTCCCTTCGACGAATTTTTTTCTATGCACCAATCGGCATCAAGTGGATGCAGCTATGCGAGAGATAATTTGTTTTATGATATGACGAATTTATCATCACTTTAGATTTTCAATTTTTCAGCTTTGAAACATGTATATGCACTTAAATTATACCCTTCCATTAGTCTCTTTTTGCATATTGCATCTAATATATCATACTGTTATTCGGTCGTACAATTTTTATTGAGAAGCTTAGTCAATGCACATCCATCTTGCTCCTCCATGTGCGATATTAAAAAGCTTTAATCGATATTTTTTGTAGCCATTTTTAGCTAAATCAGAGTAGAAAGAATTGTGATATATTTTTTTATTTTAAATTTAAGAAGCAGAGGACGATTGGATTGGTTTTTGTTCGATTTTTTTAATATCTTTTTTATACACGCCTATTTTTTTTATACATTCTCAAACCGATTAATTCAGCAATATGTACTCGCGATTCAGTTAAAAACGTACATCTTGAATTATTCTTATGGCAGATCGCGGGCTAGCAGAGTGGATTACTAGTGTACTTTGTGTTATAACACGCGTTTCGTCGGTCGAGCGCGTATTTTGCATCGGATTCGCCCGCTTTCAGCTACCACCACTACCATTACTTCCACCCCTACTATCGCCAACGGCAGTCACCACTGTCACTATCGTCCTTTCTCGCTTGATCTATGTGTTTGTCGGGGCGAAATTAAGTTATTTCATTATCACACGCTATTGTAGCTATTCCCGTCTGTATAGACACGCTGTTGTTTCGGCGCCAAACTGGCTTCGTCCGTCTCGAGAGAGAAAACTCGTACGACGGACACATTAAGAGGATTCTATATAAGTTTTTGCCTCTCTCGTGATCAAGTGACCCGTTAATCCTAAACTCGACAACGTACTCCTAGCGTTTCTTCCGTTATTTAAATGAGAGTGTGTTTGTGGAAATATTTACGCAGAAAAAAAATAAAACGTCAAATCAAAACTCATATACTTCGATTAACGCGTTCATTGTTTCGCAACAATTTCTAATCTTCTCAGAAGAATTTAATAATTTTAAACAGTATTACAGGCTTATTTTAATATCGCAATTGTCAGCTCAAGAATGTATAATTATTTAATTCTGCTTTAAGAAAATTATAATCTTTGATTTAAATATGTTAGCTTCTATCCAACATTGTTTCTTTTCCATTCAAGAAAATTAAATCGTAAGAATATATTTTTCTTGATTGAATTATATAAAATGGCTTCATTCAAGTAAGCAATTATTCGAGCAATTATATTTTTCTTTAATTAACGATATAATCTCATTTCAAGATTTTCATTAAAACTAAATATATCTTCAAAACTAAAAGATGTCCTTTTTTTCCGTGTAGAAATATATTTCTCGCGTATTATAGTTTTATTTTAATATTGCAATTGTCAGCTCAAGAATGTATTTCTGTATGTATAATTATTTCTGTATGTATAATTATTTCTGAATGTATAATTAATTCTGCTTTAAGAAAATTATAATCTTTGATTTAAATATGTTAGCTTCTATCCAACATTGTTTCTTTTCCATTCAAGAAAATTAAATCGTAAGAATTTTTCTCGATTCAATTATATAAAATGGCTTCAAGTAAGCAATTATATATTCGAGCAATTATATTTTTCTTCAATTAACGCGATATAATCTCATTTCAAGATTTTCATGTTAAAACTAAATATATATCTTCAAAACAAGAATGTCCTTTTTTTCCCGCGCAGAAATATATTTCTCGCGCATAACGAAGAGCCGTAACCGAAAATACATATTACCCGTATAAAAAACGTCAGAGGTATAAATACTTTAAATCGGACATGTATATATTCAAATCCTACGTTCGAATCAATAACATTTTGTTCGTCATTGGAAATAAACACGTTCCGCACGTTTTGTTTATGCGCGAGTTTGTATACATTGTGCGTGTGTGTGTGCGTGTGTCGCAATCCCCGCTTAGAACACTTGACAACACGTGCGTGTCTCTCACGAAAACGAGTTTGGCGGACAGCTCAGTCCTCTCGTGGAGCTCTCGCGTCGCGGATTATCGTGTGACGCGAACCTGGAGCATAACTCTGTCGCGTTTTGTGTTTCAGACTGACGGAGAGCTGGCATTGATCGCGGAGTAATTTACTTCTGTGTCAAGGTGAGTCGATAAATACGTTTACTTTGAGAATTAGTTGCTTCGCAAACTTGAAAGAATGACGATAAAATAAGAGCGTCGCGTTAATTAATCGATCGCCAGTCACGTATTTAAATCGCTCTTAAATGGATCGGCGAATTTCGCGCTTATTCGCGAGTGACGCTATTTTCGCAAATTTCAAGGGTAGCGAATCAGTTGCACAAGTCGCATCGCATTCGTTATCGCGTTACCGGATACTTTTCTAATTGCTAATTACCAGCCACTCGCGTACTATACTCGTGTATAAAGATCGCCGATAAGATTACCGTGTGGCTATTGTTGGCGTATTCCGGGAAAGACGGGTCGGATTAGCATACGCCATTCATGCGCCGCGTAATTTTCTCCGTTTTCTCCGGGCTTTTCCGGCGTCGTCGGAAAATTGACGCGATTCAGGAATCCTTATTTGATCGCGTAAGAATAATGTCATCCGTTAGTCGGCTCTCGCATTCGCCCTGGCATTCGAACGAGCCGGTGACGAATATGAGGAAAGCCGCAAGAAGTAACTGTTCCCTTCGTGCCCGTTTTCATTCAATTAGACTCGCTATTTATATCCGTGCGAGCCTCTCTCGGCAGATTAAGACGATAATCAAGTCGTCGGAAACATACGATTCTCTAATCGCGGCGAGAGGCGCGCGACGCTTTTAATTATGTCAAGCCCGCGGCTAATGAAACCGGAATGAAATGTGTCGTTAAAATTGTATATTTCCGCGCTAATAATCGCTCACGAACGTATAATTTCATTAAACTCCATTATTATCATTTAACTCATTGGTAATATGGATATACCCGGTGATATGACGCAATAAAGCAGCTTTTGTCGCGAATGTTTCTAATATTTGAAACAACGACGGAAATTCTATATTTAATAATTATATGCGTGAAATGTATTATACACTCGCGCGAAGTTTCACGATACGTATCGAATTTTTTGTTTACATTTCTACATCGAAAAGTCAATTAATGCAAACCGTTAAATTAATTAACGCAAACCGTTAAATCATGTACCGAGTTAACGTAAACCGCTGCAACATTCGACGCGGACGACTATTTCCGACACGAGAGTGAGGCTGAGGCTTTCCGTTTCTTTTCGTCCGATTCAAGAAGAGGGAAGAAAGAGAGAGATGGAGAGAAAAAGAGAATCACGAAGCGTGACTGTGAATTCTCATTTCAGCCGTGAAATCACAGTCCATCATATCCCACTCGCTCTCGTTTCGTGTCCTTTCCCTTTCTCTTCCTCGCTACGTCTTTATTTTACATTTTGTCGTTTACCTTCCACGATGGAAACATTTTCTTCGAGGCTCTACAATGATGGCACGATCATTTAATATTATTTAATTTATATTGTCGAAATTTCCCCTCCTCTATCAAGCGCGAACTCGATCGCATTTTCGATAACATTTGTAATCGCGATGTCGATTTTTATTCCCCCATAAATATGCAATCGCGCATGCGAATCGATCTTTCCTCAAAAAACGGAGATGTAGCTTTTCAATAGTTTTTTTTTTGACATTCTACATTCATCGGCTTTTTATAATCCCGCTTATTTTGCGTTGCGTCGCATTATCGCTCCGAAAAGTGTAATCCTTTCGCGTTCGTTACGGTTCGTTAATCCCCATCTCGGCAGAAACGGACGGACGTAATTTCAAAGCGAAAAGAAGGGGATCAAGCATCGCAGATTGTTACGTGTGTTTACCGAATATTAATCAGTCCACACATCGTTGAACTCATCTTTCTTTTTAATCGTGCAATCCCGGCGACAGGAACGAAATATCTTTCGAAAAAACGAATCGACATCTAAAATATATGATAAGTATTTGTTTTTTCATATCTTTTCGATGATCATCTTTCGCGTTTAACATGGAAGTAATTGTAACAATTTGTCATCGGTATTCCGTATTCGATCTCTGCTCGAGAGTTTCCTAAAGTTACCGCGAATTATTGCGAGGAATGAAAATGGAAAACGCGGAAATGTATGGAAATCGGAGAAAGTCGTACGTACACGAAGCCCACGATTATACGAACGGGTATACACGCGGTGGAAATGCAATCGCGGAGAAACGTGTCGTAGAATATCGGAGAAATGGAAGACGCTGGAAGTAAGAATGGGAAGAGGGACGAGTTTATGTAATACGATAATGTAATTTTGGGCGGGACGATGAGGTAAGGCCGCGCTATCGTATCGAGGAGCGATATATCGAAGCGAAAAAGCCGGGATTCCCGGCTGTGGGAAGGAAACTGCTCCGAGAAGGGCTCTCGGATGTACGCGTGTGGGCGCAAGGAAGAGAGTAACCGGATGTTCGCGCGCGAGAACCGCAGAGATACGAGACGCGAATTCGATTTTGTTTTGCCTTTGCGGTCGTAAAGCTGTTTCTATCGTCGGTCGTAACTTTTAGAGCGAGAATTTCTCTATGAAGATTTTATCTGTTTATTCCGGAGTATCTCCCTCAGTCGTTCGGGGGCTAAAATCGCGCTTCCTTATCGATAAACGGATGCGCCCGGGTCCTCGCCGTGGATTATTACGACCCCCTGGAAACACGTTTCTCGAATCGTATCGCGGGTTCCCGCTGAATCACCCTGTACGTACGACGGGCGAAATTGCGGGGGTGGGCGCCGCGCGAGGGAGAAGAAAGTAAGGGAAGAAAAGGCGAGAGAGAACGAAGGGACGAGGGCGCATCGTCGGCGCATGCGCGCCGACGCAACAATATGGTGAATTCCGCGAAGCGGCCCAGTATCCGCCCGACCGTCAGCTGATCGATATACTTCCGCACGCACGCCACGTCATACGCGCCGTCCCCGAGTGCGACACGCATGTCATGCATCGGCCTGACCGTTACGCGGGCGACTTTACGCCGCGGTGCACGGGATTTCGTGTTTTGCGTTACGTCATACGTGTCGTTGTCCTTCCGCCCCTCGTCCCCCTCTTCCTCGTCCTCATCCTGTTCGTCTCGATTGTCGTGCGGCTGACGAGCGGGTCGCGCAACGGTTCGGACAACGAGGGGCTCTTCCGCAGGTAGAGTCCGAAGGGAGGAAGAGCTTCGTCGATCGCAGGTATGTCGAAATGTGCCACCCGATCGCGCTCAAATGGAATTCCTAGTGTCTCCTTTCACAAACTGCGACAGCGTAATTGCGAATTTTGTGAGATTCCAATTAGATTGTTGGCTGCTTTTAAAGAAGGAAGCTTTGGAAAGCCTCTATCTTTATTCGGATGCGAATCAAATTCCTCCAGAAACATTTTGCGTTACGTGGGTAACTCGAAATTAATTCGGAACCTGCACTGTGTGTGCGACATGCAGGTGTCGCGATCTTTGTCTATACACAGAGAAAAATATATACTGTATTCAAGTAAATGTTATTTATTTTAAGTACATCATAAGTTTGTATATCTGATGTATTAATAGGTTCACCACGAGCATTGAATTTAATTGAATATATTCTGAATTTTAGTAAGTGCGGTATTTTAGTCAAGAATATTAAATTAAAAGAAAAATTTGGTTTCCTTACACACATGAGTTGATGTAAAGTAAGTTGATTTTTCTTTGATGCAACTTTACAATATTCTTGAAGAAAATAATTTCTTCTTTTCAGTACATGATAATTTTCTAACACTTGTGATGAGTATTACAATTTAGACTATTATCAAGAATATATTCTTTATTGAAGAAAACTATTACTTGAAAAAAGAAAAATAAATTGAGTAATCGCTTTTCTTGATAGTAGAACGATATTTTTCTCCGTGTATGCTTTCTCATTCTCGCGTCGCGACTTTTAATCGTAAAAAAACAGTATAATTTTTCATTATTTTTCTGGAGTAAGTTTTAATTTCTCGCTAAATTAATTAATGGAATTCGTTTAAGAATTTACTATATTATTTATCCACCATTTATTAGTTTATTATCCAATTTTGTTTTAATTACAATTCATACATAATTATCCATCGATCACCAATTTCTTCCAACGGACGTCTTTATCCGTTTAATAACCGTACGGGATTCCCTTTGGTAGCTTTCGTCGGACGCCTCGTCTTCGTCGCTGCATTCGTGGCGCGTATAATCTCGACGGTGTCGAGTGTCGCGGTTAGTCAGCGTTCGCCGCTCACGTAAGCGACGTAATCGCGCTTTCGGCATAAACAAGAGACCCCTTATGGACGCGCGTCTCTTCTGGAAACGCGACACCCGCGGCGCACCTTTTTCGCGGGACGCGACAATCCGATCCGAAAAAAATGATCCTTGAAAGTCGTATCGCGCGCCGCATGACCCCTTGACAGGGGTTCTCCGCCTCCGCAACCGTGAAATTCTCACCGCGCGCCGATCTCGGAACCGTTCATTGACTCTCTCCCTCTCTCTCTCCCTCTCTCTCTCTCTTTCTCTCGCCGCTCTCGCCGTCCTCGCTCGCGCACGCACACTTTGCTCGCGACGTGCATACGCCGCTCCTCTCGTTTCTCCGCCCTCCCTCCACCCCTGTCCCCTCCCGCTCGTCTCCTCGTCCCCGCGATCTCCCTCCGCGAGCAACTCGCCCCACCAGTACTCGCGCCTCCTCGCGACGAGGAAGAGGTGGACGCGCCTCGCCGGAGAGGAACGAGCTTCGGCCACTTGGCGAAGCAAAGTTTATTCCGTGTTCTCGGCCTAGTGTCAGTTGTAGCGCAATCGCGTCTGCACGCGTGGAATTATTCGCGTCGTAATTTGCTCCCTCGCGCGGCCGAATCTTTCCCCTGGCCCACTCGAGGAAGGATCGAGGAGGAACATCGGTGCCGTCGATGGTCTCGCGTAACGTCGGGACGCGCTCACCAGGTTCGTTCGCGTCGACCAGGGAGCGGGAACCGGAACGTCGCGGATCTCGTCCCTGCCTCCGCTCGCGAAAGATTACGTCCCTCGCGCGGAGAGGTTGAACGAACTTGAAGTACAGCTGCCGCTGCGTTTGGCACGTTTCATTGTCCCTGACCTATCCCTGGCCGGGAGGGGGAGGGGGAAGGGAGGAGGGGACGTCTGGAATTTTCAACCTTGAATGCTCGCGCGATCGTGATTCGCGAGCGTGCACTCGGCTCGTGCGGCCGGCATTGTGGAGCTTGCCGTCTCGCTCTACACGTATCTGGTGACAGTGATCTAGCAAAAGTAATGCTCAAGGTTCCGCTCCGGGTCAGTCCTTGAGATCCGCGCGAGGCAGCGAAGCGCGATCGAGCGTTTTAACGCTCGCGAGATCGATCGTTCCGTTCTCGAGAGGACGACGACCGAGCGAATAACTTTGTTGTCACCTTTGATACTCGTCGCGGAATTCGCTTGTGTAAGCTCGCGCCAAGTTTCTCGTCGACGCCAACAGCGGGCCCGCTTAATAAATGCGCGACTTGAGCAACCGAGGATTTAGTAAGGACGCCTTTATCGACGCGAGGGATCCGAGGAGCCAGCCCGCAGTGGATGGCCTTGCGTAGATTCGCGAGATAATCGCGCCGGTTAATCGCGATTTATCTCCTCTCCCGGCGGTTTCGCAATTTCTTTTGGGAACACCAGGCTTTACGGCCCGCTCGCGCACAGTCCAGGTAGCCCCCGACAGCGATGAATAGCCGGACGAGCAGTCGTAATTAATTTCAGCGCACACGTGACCGCGATATTCCGTCTTCTCGTCTCGGCGCGAGCTTTACTTGGACGATACGCCGCTCGAGCGTGAGATGCATAAATGCGCGATTCGATTGGGCGAAAAAATAAGCGGAGCGAGATCCGCTCGTTTATTCCGCCGAGGCGATTTTCTTGTTATTATTAATTTCGCAAGTTTAAATGCCCCGGTTTATCGTGGGAAAGTACTTATTTGTATGCATAGAGTACGCGTACTTTAATGGCGTTTCGCCATTCGCAGTCCATCGACGAAATTTCTAGTCGCATACTAATTCCCTAGGTAGATGCCGTCTCCTTCGGCATCAACGTTTAACGTCAATTCCGTTGATAATTGATTCAATTTCGCACAAACTGTACTTGAAAAAGTGACGCGGATACCTCAATTATCACTTTCCTTCGATGTTAAGATTAGGAAAATACGAGCTGTTAATTCCCGAGATGCTAATTATAATAATTCGCATGTACGCAACGCGTATCAGACGAGAACTAATTCGCAACTATATTGATTGTGCAGGTCTTAGTGTTGGTTCATCGCGGAGGCTGCAAAGGCGAACATCATTATCGGTGAGTAACAGTTTGTTTTATTAAATGAAAGTTTCAATAAAAAGAAAAAAGTATATTTCTTTCGCGGATTTTTGCGTCGCGATCTCTAGAGCTAATATATCATCTCGTGACTCGCGGGAAGGAAAACTCTCGGGAATATTCTTATTGCCGCGTCGCCGCGGGGCTAAACACGCGCTGAATGGGATTACGATTAACGCGAAAAGCAGGTCGCGACGTTTTCGCGCGGTGAAGGCGAAAGCAAAGCCGGTGCAAAGTAAAACGGTCCGCGCGCGCGCGCGCGCGCGCGATGGCGAAGCGTTAGAAAAGAGGGACGCGAAGTGGTCAGACTGGTGTAACAGGACGTTACCCCCTGGTTGCGTGTGGCAGGGGCAGGACGATATTGTTGTTGCGCCTTCCTTCATCCTTCGCGCATGGATTTCTCTCGACCCTGCGTCGCGCCGGCAACGGTTCTCAAACTTTACGCCGCGATTTCGATCCTCTCGACAGTCGAATCAAATCTGACGAATTGAATTCATTTATTTATTTATTTTTTTCCTTTTGAAAAATGTATAATTAATATACAGCGTTCTATATTTTTTAGGGTAAATAATTCTTGAATATTTGTAGCTGCTTGTTTATTAGATTCCATTATTTTTTCTTTTTCGAAAATGTATAATAATGTATATGATTAATATGGAGCGTTTTATATTTTTTAGGATAAATAATTCTTGAATATTTTTAGCTGCTTGTTTATTAAATTTCATTATTTTTTTCTTTTTGGAAAATGTATAATAATATATATAATTAATACAGAGCGTTTTATACTTTTTAGAATAAATAATTCTTGAATATTTTTAGCTTGTTTATTAAATTCCGTTATTTTTTCTTTTTGGGGAATGTATAATAATATATATAATTAATACAGAGCGTTTTATATTTTTTAGGATAACCAATTCTTGAATATTTTTCGCTGCTTGTTTATTCGATTCTAATCTTTTGCGAATTTATATATTTTTTTGCTCTTTGTTTTTTCCTTTTTATCCTTATTATTTTTCACGCGAAGGGAAATTTCGATCTTGATTGTTGATCGCGCGTAGATTTCGCTTTGCCTTCGATCGCGAATTCCACCTGCAGCAACGCGATTACTTACCTCGCGGATCTCGCTTCTCATTTTTCATCCCCGTCTCGCATTCCCATTACACGCCGCCGCGAGCCGATGTTCTGGAATGCCAGACAACGAAAACAAATGGCTCGCATAGATTAAAAATCATCGTCATATATTCTATCTCGCGGCGATCGTTTCGTCGTTTCTCTTTGCATGCCGATACGTATATGACACAAATATTTCTTAAATCTTCCACAGAGAGCTATCGATAGGTCCTGTATACACGAGTGTAATAAACCATTGTCGACCGCAAAGGGTTAACTTAATGCTACGAAACGAGATAGTTGGCGCGGCTCCGAATCAGTTCTTATGGTAAAATAATATCGCTCGGTGGTTTCGATATTTACGCAACTCGATCGTATTGCGTGATATACATCGTAAGATACTCGAGATGGTTTTAACGCTGATTGGCATGTGCGCATTTCTTCGCATTTAAAAATACAAAGATCTTAATGCATTTAATTCCATGGTGTTAAAGTACGTCTGGCTTGTCAAATCAGCTTGTTACAATTGTGAAAGAAGCGAATGCTTTTCGCGTCTACCTCTAATGGCTGATAATTTTACAAACTTTTCGCTTCTTCTCTCTCTCTCTCTTTCTGATGTTACGATCGCGGCCTACAAATGACGTCGGGTTAAAGATCGTGTTTCCCACTAATTACTATTCTTGTTCAACCACGACTAGCTTGATGCCAGCTTCGGCACGTTTTCACAGGCGCGGCGTGCTAACGATTTTCTTTTACGACACTCTGCTTACGACACCGTAGCGAGAAATGCGTTATAGGTCGACTGTTAACCCTCTAATCGCCGGCCGGCGTCTCATTTTGTGTTTTCCGGATCTTTTGTGACCGACGAATTTGATTTGCTTCATCTCTCGGGACATATCGCGACGTTTAATTGAAATTACAATATTATCGATGTTCGTCGAATAAATAATCGATAAATAGATGACGCGCTTTGTTACATCGCAATATCATCTTTATGAAAAATGAAGGATTAATCAATCATCGCGACAAATTTTGTGCGTGAATTTTACGAAATGCTCGGCGCGATAAATAATCAAATTTAATTTAATTGCGGAAATTCTTGCAAACAACACGCCCCTGGTGTAATTAACGCCAGACTCTTTAACGTCAAATCCGCGTTCCCGTCTGAAAACGCAGCATAATAGATATTACGTAACATTAATCAAGTCGCAGTCTAACAAAATACTCTCTACCAGGCATGCAAAACGTGTAATTCCGGGACATTGAACAATCGTAAGCGAGGAATTTTCTTTCTAACAACAGCTTTAGTCATCGAGATAAATAAAGACTTTCGCAGGAAAGTGCTGGGTCATTGTTTGTTCCTTGTACAAGCCCTCGCCGTATTTCAGAAAAATTTACACGGCAATTTTTGTAAATAATTTGCGAGAGAGAGAGAGAGAGAAAGAGAGAAAGGGGAGAAGAGAGAGAGAGAGAGTAAATGAATGAATTTTGCCAACACGGGATGGAATTTGCACTCACGCTAAATAAATTTGGTGCTGGCTCGCTCGAGCTTCCGGCTTGTTCGTTTCATAGAGTCTAATTTTAAGCTTGGCCGACTGGACGAGCGGACGGATGGATGGATGGATGGGCGGGTGGGTGGTTAGATGGACGAACGGACGGGAATGCGCTGTGGAAGCTCGTTAGATACTCGCCTTATGGGAATAATTGAACCATGAGCCGCAGAAACGCGTGCGCGGCGATCGATTCCTGTTTCGTCTTCCGGAGGATAAATACGTTCATTAGCGGCGAAAATTCGAATCGTTTTAATAAGCGACTGAATCGTTATTTTTGCGTTTATCCCGACATTGACTACACAGAAAAAAAAGGACATTCCTGTTTCGAAAATATATATTTAGTTTTATGGAAATTTTGAAATGAGATTATATTGCGCTAATTAAAGAAAAATATAATTGCTTGCTTGAATGAAGCCATTTTATTTAGTTCAATCGAGAAAAATATATTCTTACGATTTAATTTTCTTGAATGGAAAAGAAAGAATGTTAGGTAGAAAATAACATTTTTAAATCAAAGATTATAATTTTCTTAAAGTAGAATTAAATAATTATATATTCTTGAGATGACAATTATAATATTAAAATAAGATTATAATATTGTTGAAATTTAAAATTATTAAATTTTTCCAAGAAGATTAGAAATTGTTGCGTATATACGAAACAATCAACGCGTTAATTTAAGTATACAAGTTTTGATTTGACACTTTTTCTTTCTGTGTAATATTATCGCGGACAATTTAGATTGACAAAAAAAATATTTTACCCTAAGCAAAATTAGAGACGATATTTTTGTTTACGTTGCACTTTCACATGATGCTGACACTCTGAATTTTTTTTTGCGTACTGTGTATTCCATTAGAAAGCCTCGATCGGGCATCGAATATATTTAATCCTTCTCTTCATCGAGATGTTCGATCTTTAAACGCGATTATATTACACGGTCAATTTAAACCGTCTTGCGCCGATATCAGCCGGCACAAAGCTTAACTCAATTTATACCAAGTACAAGGGAAGACAATCCGGTTAAAGTGACTGTATCTAAGCGCCGTAAATAGATCATCGTCGGTGAAATGTCTTCACTCGATGTACGAATTATTAGCTTGGGTAGGAGACGCTTGTGTATAGATAATATTCGTGTTACAATCATCGCCTGCCGTTTAATCGCCGATCTGCTCTCGCTGATGTTCGAGTAACAACGTTGAGGCTCCAACGATATATGTATATTTATGCGCGCGTATTGCGGATTTTTTATTTTCAAATATTTCTCCGTGATCGATTAAAGAAATTCCGAGAAAGATCGGTCGCGAATAAATATCAGGTATATTTTTAGCGACAATTTTTTGTCCGTCCGACACGTTAATAATGCCACTTCGTTCAGAAGAAGATTACGACAAACTCTCTATTTAGCTACGTTGTTAGGACGAATGTCGGCGAGAGCGGCTTCCGGCTTTCCAATCTTCTTGTCCGTCCGTACTTTGCATATTTCTTTACAGGCGTGTTTCTTTTCAGCGAGGATGCGCGGGGCGTTTCGTAGGCAACGCGCGTAACGTGTCGAACTTTCGTCAGAAAGTACCGTAAGCGACGAGACGCGACTTGTCTGTCCCGCATACCGGGTGTCGAATTCGCAGGCTTTCGGCGGCGTTAATCATTCTATTTCGAGGGTCCCGAAGAAGCGACAGAGTGTGCATTAGTGGACGCGTCTCTCATACTGACGTCAAACGTCGAATTTCTAAGCTGCCAACTGCGCTCGACCAATAATCTTGCGGTTTACCTGCCAGTTTCGCCGCCGCCGCCGTCTCCCCCTCTCCCCCTCTCTCATCCCTTTTCACTTGCTCAAGTCGAATATTATGCTCGGCTTGCGATCGCGAGTATGTGCACGCATCGCAACACGCTCATCCATATTCATGCTAATTTCCATACGGTTGTATGCTCGTGAACGATCGACTTCATTTTGCTCTTAATAATGCCGTTCAATCGATGCAACATGCCTTACTTAGGCCTTGCGATTCATTTTTTTTTTTTTCGTCTCGCACTCGGGGATTTGTAGAAAAATGGCCCAAGGATTTTTAGTATTTTTATTTAAGGATGTTTTGTACCTATTTTCAAAATATATTGAGAATTTAATGAAAATTGTACAGAATGTCCTTACATATGTTTAGAATCTTCAGTACAATTTTTAAATCGATTTACTAAAGCGTTCACAAGTTATAAAGATTTTAATTTGCACCGAATTAATATGTCTTCTTATAACCACGTCGATTTAAATGATAAAAACACATGGAAATAATATTCAGAATTTGTTTAAAATTTGCAAAAGTTTAGATACAGAGGAAATATTTGGTCACATAACATTATACAAGTACTAACTGGTTAAAAAGTTATTAAATATAATTCAATCAAGTTAGCCATGTATCTGTCACAAGGCGAAATTCTCTGCCAAAAGTTAATCATTTCGATTAACAAAATTCGGAATATTTCAGTAAAAACGTAATAAATATTAAAAAATACATCTCTGCACTGTAGCTAAGATCAAATCGTAATATTCCACGCAATTTCTCATACTCAAAATACACCAAAAGTGGATATATTCATCAATATTGATTTTCAGCTACTTTTTGCTGGGATTGTACATACAAAACATCCTTAATTTAAAGAGTTTATTTTATTTTATATAAAAAAATTGAGATTATTGTGATGATGGAATCAACGCAACAAACATGGATATGTCGAGAAAAAGGGACAAGTAATAATTGAAGATACAAGAACACAATTTCTGGAGAAAAAGACTTGGTATATAGAATGATATTAAACGAAATTCCTTTATCTGTTCGCTCGATAAAATGTGTCTATCATTTCTCCAGTATTATTTCTCATTCTTTCGGAGCTTTTTTTCGAACACTATTATACTTTCACCGCGCATTAAATTTGTATTAAAAAGAAAAAAATAGCGACGGTTGTTCATTTATGTACGCTATTTGTACAAGTTAACGTGACTTTTTTCTGCATGAAAGTCGCAAAAAGTTATTGTTTTACGGTACTCGAACGAGGAGAGGGAATTAAAACATAGTCGGAGGAAAAATATTTTGGTTCGCGCGGTGAGAAAGAAAATGGGCGACGTTAAAAACCTCGGGAGCTCATGCTCGATGAAGAGAGGAACCATCGCGCGAGTTAGAAAAACCGCAAGAACGCGGTGGGGAAAAACAGTAAACGAGCTTCTCTTTCCGACGACCGCGCTTTACGGTACCTCGAACCGCGAACAGCGCGTACCGGCAACACTTTTGCGTTGTACACCGCGTAGTAAGTCTCGCTACCAGCATCACGTTCGTCATCGCAGTTATGTTATGGCGGTTACTGACCGGTTCTGTTTTTTACTTGCTCGCCCCGTTACGATCCACGGCAATTTCTGATCCTCGCGTAACACCTATCATCTCGATCCACTCAGACTTACCATTTATTGAAACGCGGATGGATGTTGCGGATTACACGGTTCCTTTTCATCTATCTGTATCCTTTCTCCACTCCTCGCCGAGAAATGGCATCGTCAAAAGAAAGGAGAGAAGTCAAGTTATAAAACGAAATTTCACGTAAAATCGTCTCGAGAGGAAGGCTTTTTTCTTAAGATACTTTTTATGAAATTTTGTTTTATTTTTTTATTTTTTTAATATTATGAACGAGAGATATTGTACGAGAGGAAACTCGAGGAATGCCTCCATTGTCTTCCTTGTGTAAGAAGAAGCAGCATTGTCACGAGAACCGTCACGCGTTGGAGGTTACCGGCCCTTGACTTGTAGATCAGGGATAAATCGATCGCCGGTGTAATGTAACCGGGCAGTTTACGAAATTACGGGGAAGACCCCCGTGGGAATCGTCATTGGGGTCGGCGATGAAGGAAACAGGAAGAGACGCATGAAATGGCGGGAAACGCGCGGAGTGAAAGGAGAAGCCAGATGAGAGGAGCAAGAACGGTAAACAAGCTTCTTTCCTTGAAACTCGTCGACTCGGATTTATGGGGCTCCGCTGTCCGGTCCACGACTAGCCATGGCTTTGTACGCGAGCGAGCAGTTTCTTTCCCCTCGTCCCTTTTTCCCTCTTTTACGGCACTTTTCCTCGTCTTCGCGGACGACCTCGTCGTTTGTAAACCGCCGCGTATGAACTTTTTTCAATCTCCCGCACGCTTTATCGCGTTTCGATCCTTTCCGGGGGGATTCTAGTTAAGAAGGATACACAGAAAAAGAGGACATTCTTGTTTTGAAAATATCTTTAGTTTTAACATGAAAATCTTGAAATGAGATTATATTGCGTTAATTAAAGAAAAATATAATTGCTTGAATGAAGCCATTTTATTTAGTTCAATCGAGAAAAATATATTCTTACGATTTAATTTTCTTGAATGGAAAAGAAAGAATGTTAGATAGAAAATAACATTTTTAAATCAAAGATTATAATTTTCTTAAAGTAGAATTAAATAATTATATATTCTTGAGGTGACAATTGCAATATTAAAATAAGATTATAATATTGTTGAAATTTAAAATTATTAAATTCTTCCAAGAAGATTAGAAATTGTTGCGTATATACGAAACAATGAACGCGTTAATTTAAGTATACAAGTTTTGATTTGACACTTATTTTTTTCTGTGTACGTATATATATACCTACAAGGACATTTATTTCTCCATTTTTTTTAATCGATATCTTTCCCGAAGGAAATGGATTTTTCTTATGATATCGCTCGGAGAGAAGTATCGGCGCTTTCGGTATCTCTCGGGTAACGAATCAATATTCGATACTTTGGTCGTCGACCGTAAGATTATTAGCGTCGCGACGCCGCAATTATTCGCCATGTCTGCGCCACGAAATAATTACTTGGATGGTACATAACTACGAAAAGCGTCGTTATATCCGCGCCGGAGAGACAGTCTCTGTCTCGGATACATGCGTCGCAATTTGTTCCTCGCGACTCTCTTCCACCGAACTTTGGGTGAAATACTTTGATCGAGATTGATTGACTCGGCGATATCACCTTGGATAGATTCTCTCAGTTTATTAGACGCTCTGCTTTTCCCCTCCCTTCCTCCTTCCGTCTTTTCTCCCTATTTGGCCTCATATCTTTAATCAATTCCCTGACATTCCGCTGGCATACATCCGGACATAATTTCATGCGGTGCAAAAGTACAAGCACAGTTATAACATCGGCTAATTACATTTCATCCGGCATCCAAACTTTGCGAAGGATGGTTTGCTTAATCAGGTTACTATGGCATCTACTTGTTTTAATTGACCGTGGTTCGTGATACGCGGTAAAAGGAGCACAATGTGTGCGTTCAAGCCAGGCTTCATTGATTGGTCGGATAATAATCCTAGTAAAGTTTATCTCTCGACAGAGATTGGCACGCGAGATATGCATCGAAAAAAAACCCTCGATAATATTTCTAATCATAATATTAAAGAGAATCTTATTTTCGAACGCCATGAATTTGATTGGACAATTTAACGTTAAAGACTTGCTTCTCGTAAATCGGGATAATAACCGATCGAAATTATCGCGTCGTCGAGAAACAAAGGGGTACAATCGGGGAAAGGGTTCGACACCGCGTTAATGACCGCATTATCGAAATGGAGCATCGCGCGTCGAAGGATTTAATTACCGTCTCCCTTCGGTCGTTCGCCTTCTCGTTTCTTCTTCTTCCTCCTCTTCTCTCACGTGCCGCTATATCGCTTATGGACTATAGCATGCGGGCTGGTTATGGACTAGTTAGTCGCTGCACTCCCGGGGAGAGTGGACTTTCAGGCGCCTCACGCTATCGTTGCCGATAGACTCCGCGGCGCCTTTTTTTCCAGCCCCCTGCCCTCAACCTGCCCTGCCTCGCCCTGTCCGTGTCTTTGTCGATTTTTTCCCTCCTTCTCCTACTCTCTTTCTCTCTCTCTCTCTTTTCTTTTTGCGTACAAGCGAGGCAACACGTGCACGCACGTACAATCGACCAGCACGCGCGAGCGCGCTCTATCATTTTGTCATTCGATTTTTCTTGCGCGACGAGGCTCGACGGAACAAATCCCCTTCGAGGGCGGCCAGGAGACCTTTTCGGCTCGCGTCACGAGAAGCGCGGTCACGCACCCGCGATGGATCGATGGGCGCATTGTGTGTACGCGGACTCGAGGTA
Source organism: Camponotus floridanus (assembly GCF_003227725.1). Taxonomy (NCBI): domain Eukaryota; kingdom Metazoa; phylum Arthropoda; class Insecta; order Hymenoptera; family Formicidae; genus Camponotus; species Camponotus floridanus. The sequence goes on from NW_020229838.1 coordinate 3,026,748, forward strand.
AAAAAAATTATAATTCCGTAAACGATGCTCGACACAATAGCCATTCCATTAAATATTATATCACGCGCGCGTGCAATTTTAATTAATTTATGGAAATATCAAAGATGCGATGCTCTTGTGCGCGAAAAAGAAAAAAAAAACAACGTTACGACGAGGAGATATTTCGCGTTATGGCTGCGTATGGACTATATTTTTGACTTGTGTACGTCGGGGATATTTTTGCGCAATCTTGTTCGGGTTATTCTCAGCGTGGCCTCGTAACGGGAAAGAGGGACGGAAAAGGACAGGTCGACCGCGAATCGGAAGCGCGCCCTTTCGCTGCGGAATCATTGCGGTAAATTATTAACGTCGCGTGTGTGCCGGTATCTACTGGGTGATATCGATTCCGCCGTCCTGCTTTTTCATCGCGTGCGTATGATGCACACGCGGCATCTAGATATCGCCGCGTCGCTTTAATTCCATTTGCATCCCGCCGACATTGTTATTAACCCCGGGACGTACCCTCAATCTTCCTTCGCAACGCATTAGGATTCTCTCTCTCTCTCTTTCTTTTTCTCTGGCAACAAAATAATTGCCGCTGAATATTTATTTTCGCGTTTTTTACGATACCGCGAATTGATTAGTCCAACTGACATTCACTGTTATTTGACACGTGTTCGTCGCTCTTATTTATAGGAATGACACAAATTGTACTGGAAGGTTTCCATAACAACTTCTTTATATCCATATACTTATCTAAGGATGTTTTGTACCTATTTTTAAAATATTGAGAATTTAATGAAAATTGTACAGAATGTCTTTACATATGTTTAGAATTTTTAGTACAATTTTTAAATCGATTCGCTAAAGCGTTCACGAGTTGTAAGGATTTTAATTTGCACCGAATTAACATGTGTTCTTATAAACGTATAACCACGTCGATTCAAATGACAAAAACACATGGAAGTAATATTCAGAATTTGTTTAAAATTTGCAAAAGTTTAGATACAGAGGAAATATTTGATCGAATAACATTATACAAGTACTGGTTAAAAAGATATTAAATATAATTCAATCAAGTTAGCCGTGTATCTGTCACAAGGCGAAATTCTCTGTCAAAAGTTAATCATTTCCATGAACAAAATTCGGAATATTTCAGTAAAAACGCAATAAATATTAAAAAATACATCTCTGCACTGTAGCTAAAGATCAAATTGTAATATTCCACACAATTTCTCATACTCAAAATACAGCAAAAGTGGATATTCGTCAATATTGATTTTCAACTACTTTTTGCTGGGATTGTACATACAAAACCTTCCTTAATAATTAATGCAATTGTGAGAAAAATAAAATTATTGCATACTACTCGATTAATTGTAATGTATAAAAATGGATAAAATAATATTTGATATAAAAGATAAAAATATTTACACAAGGCTATTTTCCTGGAATAGAAATTATTATGTGGACAATTTAATGGCAGTATTTTATCCGCTTGCGGCATCTGATAGAGTGCCTTGTCACACAAGTGGGTAACTAAGAAGAGCCATGCAATCAAAGACGTGTAGAGAGTCGAATCTGTGATTGCCAATTACTAGATAACAGTTCTGGCAGCGAATTGATCGTCGTCACCCCTATTGTGCGTCTAATAGAGCAGTACAGTTTTCACCTGACGTGTTTACAGTTGAATAATTATTTTCGATTTGCTCATTGCTGTCTAAGTATTAATTGACAAATATTTAACTCGCGCGTGTTTTACCGTTATGTACCGCGATTGTCCGACATGAGAAAACGATTAAAACCAATTCAGCTCTTTCGTCATATGGTTGCATGCGTTATAATCGGCCTCAGTCTCGAATACAACGGGTACGACCTAATTCAGATCGCGCGTTTCGTTTGCATATTCAGTTTGCATATCTTGGCGAGTACAAAGAGTGCGCTTTACCGCCACGTTGCGGTTATAAAACTGCAGTTAACGTTACGCCACGTCTCGTGGAAATGTGCGGAATTGTAAGAAGTCTGATCATTTAAATCCGAGGATTTTCAAGAAACTCTGATAAATGATCAGACTACTATGCGCAAGGAGAATGGATACATTTACATGAAATAAGAATAAGATACGAGAACCGTCATACAAGTTTATAAATTATTAATTTTTAATTTATCAAAAATAAATAAAACGAAATTTAACTTGTATTAAAAAATATCTAGTTATATCGAGGAAGTAAAAATAAATTTTTTAAAAAATAGGTGATAAAATTAATTAATATTTTATTTATTATAAAAATACATTTATTAGGAAAGCGAGAGAAGACCGAAGAGAGAATTTTAAGCTGGATATAACGTCACGATATATTATAATTAGTGACACTGATACACACTCATGCACCATACGCTACCTTGTTAAATATATATCGCGCAATTTCTCTCTGCATTCTTTTGTAACTGCCTGTAACCTTATATTATGATGTTCCCATTGCTAGTTTTGTATGCCGCTCATGTAGCCGCGATTTCTATGCTAAACGCATCGCGCAATCGCCGGCTATACATGTCGACAAATGATCCCCAACGAGGTTTTCGTTTCGTTTTCTTCCCGCGATGATAGCTTCGCAATTTGACACGACCAAATAATTTCGAAGCAAATAATTCGTTCGAATATAGATATATCGAAAATATGAACCGTTTGTATGTGAACTTCTATTAACGAAGCTTATGGTTGCCAATATTATGGGGATACATCGCATGTGTGATTACCGGAAAAGCGAACGCCATTGTGTGGTTAGCTTCACTGTTCTTTGATCAAACAGACTGATTATGTAATTAATTATTTGCAATTCAATCATATTACAGTAAACATTCCGGACTGGTGAACAGATAAACAACGATTATCGCATCAATTTATATATATAATCTCGTTCTGCATCGATATTCTATCGAGACTTGATTTGTCAATAAATTTATCAATAATGTATGGCATATAATTATACGATCGCGAGAGAGCAAGTCAATGAATAACCCCCCGTTATCGATTCGATTATGTATTATTTTTATTTAGCACAAGCACAATTTCTTTGCCATGTATATTTATGAAGCGTGAAACGCATTGTGCGCTTTGTGCTCCTCGTACGTGACTCTCCGGATTTGTTCCGGACATTTGAACGTTAACAGAGTCTTGTGTTGACCGACAAAAATCGATGTATTAAAAATTTAATCGCGTCTCGGGGAGAAAATTGAGACGTTAATGTCAGTCTGTATTTACCCTCGCGGCCCCCACTCGAAGGAACCGCGCTAAATCTCTAATTAAGCAATGAATCTCTGACGGCGTGCGCGCCCTGCGAGAGGATCCCGACGCACGTAAGAAAGAATTATCGGCGACTGGCGCGGGGAATTAATCGTCGCCTCTATTTTCGAGCGAATAGTAGAATAATTAAATTCCAATCCCGTCGGGTTTATCATTCCATAGATATTTCCGAGGCGCTTGATCGGCAATTAAGCGCGATTCCCACCATTAACTCGATCAAAATAGCTCCGTGTTTTCCTTTCACTTGTATTTCCGACGTTTCAAAATAGGTTTAGGTAAGACTATAAGTGAAACTCCGAGACTCTGAGACTAGGGAATTAACGCTATTATTTAATATAATTTTTCATCGATCGAATCTAATTTTTCGCGGGACACTGATAAATTCATTTGCCTCAGCACGCGTCATAGGATTGGATAGATTGTGCGGCATCATAATTCATTGTCCGTTAAATCGCCTTGTTCGCCTCAGTGACGTCGACGGTATGGGAAAGCCATTTTACGAGCAACGGTCTTTTATTGCTCTTATCCGGCGTTTTCGTCAAAGGAATCGCGACTGTCAACGAGGTCGGGAGCGTATGTTAATTTATCGCGGCTTTTACGAGTCATAATCTTGGCGAGCGCTCCATGCTTTGTGCGCTAGAGACGACGTTTTGTTCGAAATTATGATAAATTCCGCGACCCGATTATACGACCTCGTTAAATAACATCGGCTTCGTTGTTTTCATTCGCGAGCACGAGTTTCGCGAGATACGAGAGTTGCATTTTCTGACGAGGAATTTCTACATGTTTCAGGAATAATGAAGAGGGAAGCCGAGGCTGGCGCTATGACAGGTTCCGGGGGTCCAACGAGCCCCCACAAGCGCTATCGACAGGGTGACGATGAGCTCCGTCTTCTCATCCCGAGTAAGGTGAGTATCGTCGATCGATGCACGCCACGATATCGCGAAATTAATGCCTTAGCCTTCGACGATATGCAACCAACGAGGTATCCTCGATGCGGAAAATAAATTGCAAAACTTTGGGAATATAAAGATAGATGGGATAACACAACTTTCATGTTTATTTTATAAACACAAAAGGAGAGAGAAAATCGTTAATTATTTATAAATTATATTTACAGTTTTTTTTAATCTTTGCAATGTTAAAATGCTAAAAGAAACAAGTTTTCTCTATAAAACTTTTTTTCTTACGTTCACAAACGTTTAATAATTATCTAAATATGAAAAATTGCTCCTGTTTTCAAGAAATAATTTTATTCTCTCGGAATGAATTTGCAGGCAACAAAAGTAGCGCATTATTTATTAAGAGACACTCTTAGTAATTTACATATTCTCAAAGTTCAGTAATATTTTCATAATTTTTTAAAATTGGAAATCTCTTTCGGGGACGTATTTGCAGATATTGGCAGGTTAACGTTTATGTTGAAATAATACGGAAATATTCGCGTCTGAATTTGCCTTTTCCCGGATCGGAAACATAAAGTCGACAGTCGTCGACGACGCCCCCGTCTCCTTTCGGCGAGCACGTAATGCGTATTATAGCGCACAGGGAGTGAATAGGCGCGGATCGGACGTGCTTCCCACACGTGTTCGCCACACTGGGTCACTGTATTTCCCAGTCACGCGTGTTCGGCCCGGCTGTTTTCGCCATCTTCGCCGCATCGTTACCGTCTCCCACATGTGCAACACGGGACCACCTCCGGCACGTCCGCTCCAGCGATGGAACAGCCGGGACTCTTCCGGTCATTGTCGCCCGGCGACACGCTCGGCGAACCGTTATCGGGGTCTCTACTTTCTTTCCATCGCGGGAAATCCCGCGGCGAATCTGTAAAAAAAAATCTCAAGCCCCCCCCTCTTTGCGGACTTGACTTGAGAAAATCGGATTCTCGCGATCTCTTAAGGCAATCGTTCCGCTTCTGTCGGTTGCCTCAACGCCATAAGCTTCCATTTTTATTATATCGCCGATATATCGCCAGACCGGATGTCCCTCTTTTTCTCTCTCTTTCGGTTGGGCGGATATTTTCTTGCGCCACCGTTTCCTCCACGGTACAATAAGACGCGGGAGGCGAATATCGCGATTGCAGCGGCCGCCGTCTGCTTTCGAGGGCATCGGGAGAGAAGTAATATCATGAATCGAGGTCTATCCGCACCTCCTTTCGCTCGATAGTGATTGATTGTAGCATTGAGAATATCGAAAGGAGCAGAGGGAAGCACTCGTTTCTCGCGTTTTCTTTGTTCGACTCGTATTTTCGTAGCAAGATTTTATCGACGAAACATTTTCTTTCCGTATCTCTCCGTAATTTTCTTCGCTCTCAAGAGTCGATTCGCAGCAACGGCTCATTGTCAGTTCGCGCGAATTCGCCAAACGCATAATTCACGTGCGATATAAGCCATTACACGCGCATCGCGCGCGTTAATAAGCTTAATTAAATTGAGCGATCGATCGTAGGATAAGCACGCGAGTGTTTAAAAACAGTATGCGTCGCGTAGAACGATATTCCGACGATTTTCGTAGCTGTATTTGTTCAGAATTTAATTATCGCAAACACCTGCGAGATGCTGAGTGAAAGGGAGGAGGCGAACCGGTGAAAATTTGACATTCAGTGATACGCGAGGCGCGACGCGCTGCACGTGACATCATTAACGAATGGCCCTGAGCAAGATCGCGCCTTAATTTCCTAATGGACGACAACAACGTGTGTACTACGGTGCGTGCCGGTGGGATTTAATCGGCGATCTTACCTGCGATCCAGGCGGTCGAGCACGAACGAGGCGTCGCGCTCGATCGCGCCTCTGTCGAAGCTCGAGCTGTGTAATCGACGATATCATCGCGTACCGTCATTAATGCACGGTGTGTCAGGGACGATCGATATTGCATTTCCAATACCGTAGCCTTCGTAGATGCTGAATTCATAATCTCTGCCAAGGAAACCTGTACATGCGCGAAGAATGTCTTACAGGGAAAAGTTGTGGAAAGTTGAAAAAATGATGAAAGCATATAAAGAGAATGTATAAAGAGTATCTTGAAAAGTAATAACTTTGCTCTAGTTTGCTTTCAGAAGTTAAAATGAAAGAAGTAGACTGTTTTTCGGTCTATTTTATTTCCTTCGAAAATTAAAAGAAAAATAGAACTAAAAATTGTTTAAATAGTTATTTACAAATTGTTTATAATTATCTAAACGTTGTTAGCTACGTTCAAGAAATTTATTAGCCAACTTTCTTCAGAGTTTTTATATTTAAAGTAAAAAAATATATAAATATTGAAAAATATATATAAATATTAATAGAGATGAAAATACATAAATATTAATAAATATTGAAATGTATAAATATTACATGCAAAGTTTATTATATATAAAATAATAAAATATACATATATAAATGGAAAAGATCAATTCTCGAAGATTGGATTTCGTTTAATTAAATTTAATAAACAAAAATTACTCATCAAAATATTCTACATTCTCAAAATGTTATAGGTTTTCGAATTTTCCAATCGGACGTTTTCTTTATTCGTTGCTCCTCGTCCGTGCGAATTTCTATTTCGTCTATTTTGGCGAGCACGAACACGTTGCATCGTTGGAATGCAGATGACTGCGTAGCCGCATTCCCGTGTCAATACATCATATCATAATACGTCGTTGCTTTCGCGCGCATCGAAGTGCGTCCTTGACGCGGCTTCTCCCGCAGGAGAAAGCGTTAATTGCCAGATAATACTGGAGCTTATTTAATTAGCCGTTGGAATACGGTCTATTATTAAAGACAACACCGGGGCCGTACAAGATCGCGCGACATATGGATCTGTGGAAATTCAATTCGATATCCTCCTCGCGATACGTATCGCATTCCGCTCATTCCAAGCCGCAATCATTTCGCGATTTACGAGAAACGACAACAAAACCGCGCTGTTTTCGCGTGTCCGGGCACAATGCCGGAAGTTTGAACTGCGGAAAAATCAAAAACCCAACTGGAAGAGCGAACGTAAAATTTTTATCGCGCGCATCAAACGGGGCTTTCTAGAGAAAGCGAAAAGTTGACGCACACAACCGTGGCTTCTCGTGGCGGCAGAACGAAATTTCCGTATTTTATCCTTGCTCCTTTTCCTAAAGCGGATTATCTCGCTTCGAAATTTTTCGCTAATTAAACATTTCGCCGACGGCATCCCTTGGTATAAAATAATTGCTTAATTAATAATGTCGAATATGAAAGGCTGAGGATCAAATGCATCGTCGATTGCAATTGTGACGAAAGTTGTTTAATTCTTAGATTGGCATATCAGATTTTAGTTACAGCGAATATTTTACTCGTAAAAATTGTTAAAATAAATTTTAATTATATAATTATACAAAAATAATATAATATTAATATTTATACTTATATAATAAATATTTATATTTATTATGTATAAATATATTATATTATTTTTTATAAACTATTTAAATACATAAATATTTATATTTACACATAATATTATTATATCAAATTAAAAATTATTAATAAAACTCACTTTTTATTTTAACGTTAAATTTTTTTTCCCCATTTAATTTTGAAATAGAAAATATTTATAGGATTTTTATACTATTCATAAAATTCATAATATTTATTGTATTTTATCAAAAATTTTATTGTTTATATAATTAATTGCATTGTTAAAATTTAGTATGATCCTTTTTTATATTCTGTTTATTTTTGTTATAAATGTATTTAGTTTACACATTGTTTATGCAATGGTACTTTACAAAACTTTCGATCGACTATTGTGAGGAATTTCGTGACAGAAGAGAGATTATTGAAGGATATATAAAGGATATCTCGTTTATAAAAATTTACTTTATTTACTTTATGAAAATTAAAAAAATTTCATATACCAGTCTCAAAATTAAATAAACTAGATATCTATAATATCGTTTACTTTCCAATTTTTTCATTTCTTCTTTGGAAATATTTTTAAAAGATTCGAATTATTCGTTATCTTATTTATTAAGTTGTTAATATTTTTTGTTACAGGTTGCCGGTTCGATAATCGGCAAGGGTGGCCAAAACATCACCAAACTCAGGAGTCAGGTAAGCTTTTGCGCTTCGATTCGTTTGTAATTTCGCTGTAATTTTGTTCCTGTCTTTGTCTGTCTTGAAGCTCTTTACTACGAGCAAACACAAGAAAGATAGTGGAAGACAAGGATCGCATAAATAATCGAGCGGAAGATCGTAAAAACTGCCTCAGCGATACACTTTAAAATACATGCTATGTACGTGTATTGTAAAGCGACGCGTTTTTCCGATCTTTTGACTACGTTTGTGCTTAGTTCTAATTCCATGTCGAATTTTCAGTTGATTGAGAGTCATTTTTTTGTTCCGTTTACCAAATTTTCCGGTAATCGCTTAATCAGCTGCTATTATGTCATATATTAATTAAAAAATCGCGGCTTGCATTTTACTTTTCTCGCGCACCGTCTATGGATCGATGACACGAGTGCCTGTAACGTAATTAATCCTTTAGCTCCCTTGAGCCTTTTAACATCGTTTGAATCTAAAATAATTATGGTTTATACGATTATAAGGGGTACACAGAGCGGTAGAGGGTTGATACGGAGAAGATTCACGTAATTTGTGTAAAGAACGCGAAGCGTGACAGAGAGAGGGAAAGAGAGGTAGACAGAGAGACAGAGAGAATTACTGCGCGTAAAAGGCTTTATTGCGAGAATTTGTTTGGCCAGGCGCTCGTCTCGTTCTCCAAAGACATTCCCAGTACGAGCTTCATTATGCATTTGGTTCCCGAAACATGGGGGACTGTTTTCCTCGTCTCCCGTGTATATCTCGCGCCGTATCAATATTTCATGAGACATTCGTTATTTCTCGGTTACAAGGAAGGTGGACGTTTGCTTGCTTCGATTTTTATTTTTGCGCGTCGTAAACCTAAAAGTGAAAATTGCACGTTCGCGATGATCGATGACGAGAGAGCTCGTCCTTCCGCACGAAATCGTCGACGTGACGATTTCCCTTCGAGATCGACGAATCCTCTCGTCTGCGCGCGATCGATCGTCCGATGACTTAATGTCGCGATTTACATTACGAATCTGAATCTCCGAATGTTCATGTTTTCAACGAGCGGTCGGCATTTGAACCTGTTTGAACCAAATGAGTACATGAATGTGCAGTACACGATAGCAACACGATCCGCGAATTAAAGTCATCTTTGTTAGCTCTGTGACTCGCAATCAATTCAACCGACTGATCGACTCGAGTCTTTGATGTCATTGCAACTTTAGAGATCGTTGCAAAATCGGCGGATATCACACGAGGACGAAAATATAAGCGTCTGCGTAATTAAATTTTTTTACGAAGGAATTTGTTTGTAGAATATCTATATTTTCTTACAATCTCCTTATAAATTTAAGATATATCCACCGATTTTGTTGCTTGAATTTATCGTACACGTAATTCGATTTTCCGCGATAACATATCGATAAAACACATCTCCGCTGAAATAGCTCGAAGGGGGGGGGGAAGGGGGAAGGCATCGCATAATCATGTCCTTTGTAGTACATGTGTTCGTAATCGCTAATAAAGTCCGCGATACATGATTATATCATTACATTACTCGCATTGTCATCTCCCAGAGTCACGATAAGGGCCTCAACGGAGGAGGAGAGGGGGGGGGGTTTCGAGTGCTTTAGCCGCGAATAATCGAGCTGCGATGCTAAAGTGCACTCGGTGCGGGAAGACAGAAGGTTAATCGCGTTAATGTCGTGCTTTAATAATCGTGCGGTTGTGACATCGTCGCAAATGACGAGCGTGCACCTCCGTCACGATTCTACGCCGAAGACGAGGACCGCACGTCCAGTCAATTTATCGTTATCGTGCGCACGCACGATATCTTTCGACTTTTTTTACGAGATTCGGGTCTCGATACCTGTCGACACGAGCGCGTCCTTCTCTCGACAGGACACAGTGTCTTCTAGTGCAAATGGAAGAACGTGCGAGAGAACGTGCGTATCTATCGCTGAAGCAACGAGATTCCATGCGTGCTCCGAGATGGATACAGTACTCTGGGAATAATAATTGCGCAGAAATAATTGGAAAGATCCTTTAGATAAAATCTTTAAAATTGACAGATGTCGAATATATAATCGGATAGCGAGAGATTTTTATTATTCGTATTATTAATTCATGATTTTTGTCCTTAATTAATGCGATTTGCTCGACGGAACGAATATCAGTCGTATAAATTATCGGTACAGTAATGAACAAGTAATTAATTTAATGGAATCGAGATCTTAAATTTATATATTACACGAGATTCGTCGACCACTATTCCCGAAGAGTGCTGTATCCGAGAAAATTATTGGAGAGGATCTCTCGACGATTCACTTCCAGTTTGCGTTGCTATTCTGACGGCCTTCTCCGAAACTCTCTCTACGCGAAATCTCTCGTCGCTTTGTGAAGTTTCGCGATTCGAGCGCGAACGCTTCGCAAACTTCCGTGAGCGACAATACGCTTGGCGTTAGAGGGCTGCTTCGAATGTGCGTAGAAAAATATTGGGAAGTCGTATGACGCGAGGAGCCTTTGCTCGTGCTGCAATTGATAGATACCTTTTGCCGCGTACAAATACGAGTAGCAGATAATAGATATTTGAAGAACGATCGGAAGAGATACCGTATCACCGCTACAATTTTTCGATTCTTTCGAAGAATAGACGGCGAGGTTACTTCCATTCGCAAGTATCTGTCGCAGCAGCCTCGTTTCTTCGCGAAAGTTTCGCGATCTACATTGATAAAAACTTTCCGAGCGGTTATCAATTACACGCACGAGGCTCGCTCGCAAGAGTCGGGGACGGCAGACGCTTAATAGACCTCTTAGCTTGAAAATTAAAAATTCGCTTGATCAACGACACTTCGTTAGCAATTAAAATATTCCACGGACCGCTACGTAGAACAGACGTCAATTAAGTGTCGCGCCGGGAGAGGAAAATTATTCGAGTGCGCCTTCGGAATTCTTAATGGCTTCGAGGGGACGAGGGGGGGGGGGGGTCGGACGATGCCGACCGCGGTCTTTGCCGAGATGATACGTCTGTCGGTTAAGCATTTCCTCGAAGAGAAAAGTCGCGATAAGACTCGGCGTTACTTTGCGAGCTATCGGCGATTGCGTTACGAATCTCGCGAAAGAATCAACCGTTCTCGAGACTTGAAACTTTAATCGAATAATCGCAAGCTTATTGCGCGAATACGAAACACGGCAATTCTCGCACTGAGAAAAATCGTTTGATTATTGTACCAACAAGACGTATTTGATTGAAGGCATTTAATCAAACAAGAATTTCTAGGAATCATGATAAGATTCGATTTTTTATAACTAGAACGTTTCATAGATTTTACTATAAAGATTTGGTTAGTATTTCCTGGTTGGATCTATCAAATTTCTTGTTACATTAATTTCTTTACTTGTTGCTTAACTTGACTCGTATTCAATATTTAACATAAAATGTATATAAAGAGAACTAGTATTAATATTAAATCCCAAGTATATTTTTTTTTCTCTTACGAGCAGTGCCAGAAAGAGGACGCTGACTCTCTGATTGTGTGTGTTTGAGCCGCATCCTCTTCTTGCATCGCTGTTTATCAGTTTAATTTCGAACGAATTGAATTGAAAATAATTTATTCAATAATCTGGATTGAATTTATCCAATAATCTTGTTGGAATTCAGAATATTAAACAGACTTTTGAGATTAGATGGAAAAAATTTTAGACGACTTGGTGCTGGCTTTAGTATTATTAACTAGAAAATTTGATAAATTCAACAGGAAGAAATTAATCAGATTCATCTGGTAATTCCTACAAGAATTCTAGTTCGTTCATTTTCCAACAGACATACTGGTTGAATCTATCAGAATTCTAATTAATGCAACCAGATTGTTTTCTCAGTACGAGACGCGATTTTGCGCGAAAAACACAACAGGGAGATATTTATTTGAAATATATACAAGCACGATGGTTTTTCTGTTACTCGACTTGCCAATATTTTTCTCGCCCTCTCGCAACCGATCCAAAGACAACGACGAATGAGAAAGGGGGTGGAGGGAAATGGGGAAAGACGGGGGTGAGTCGGTAGAGCGGAGAAAAACGCGGACGGGAAGGAAGGGGGGTTAGGAGGTTAAGCCGCGAATTAATCCAGTCGTCAGACGTGATGTCTAACTTGGTTGATGGTTTGTGCCCTGGCCCCGCCCCAACCCCGGCGTTGCCCCCCTGGCGTTGCCCTGCCGTTGCCCTGCCGTTGCCCTGCCCGGAACGACGGACCCCGACTCGATCGGCAAATGGACCACCACGACCCTACCAACAATCGACAACAACCACCAACCAACCACCAATGAACCAACCACCAACCACCATGGCCCAATCGACAGTACAAAGCCTCAATCATTGTACCCGATTGCCCCGGACCCGAACGGTAATGACCAACACCAACTACTTAATGTTCTTATTTTTCTTTGTCTCTAATTACGAGGTACCTATTAAGAACGCCTGCGGAATCTGGCGAGCAAACAAATATCTCTTTCTGTCTTTCTCTTTCTCTCTCTCTATCTTTTCTATATTTTCTGTATACATCATGATTAATTTTCCGCCTTCTGTAATCTATCGTACTCTTTCTCTCTCTACTGTGCTTTTTGTTCCTCTTTCTCTCTCTCTCTCTCTCTCTCTCTCTCTCTCTCTCTCTCTCTCTCTCTCTCTCTGTCTAATTAGCTGTTTACCTATTTATAGAAATTTATTCTTTTATCTGTCTGTTCATTTCTGTTAATTTGTCTAATTTTTTTTCTGTCTCGTGCATCGTATCGTCTTTTTTTCTGCCAACATGTTTCGTGTTAACGCGACGACCACTTACTTTTAATATGTTGCCTATCATACGTTTCTCTTCTGTGTATTTCGGTAGAATTTTATTTTTTGAGCGTGTGTCTTTGAGCTATTTTAATCGCGATTAAGATACATCGCGGGAGGAGCACATTTTTCGGAGCGGAATATTTCAAAATATTCTATGTCTATTTTTCGACGCACATTAGAGTTAGTGCATTGAATTTGATTCGTTATTGAAGAAACTGCGTTTTCGATTATCTCGAGCGACGTCGCGAAAAACCGCGAACGTCCCACGAAATTAAGACAATTATCTTTAAGAGTAGCGTGTTCTCTTCTCGTACGGCTTCTGAGAAATCGTGATCGCAAGAGTGAAAGCCGCTGGATGCAGCGTCGCGACTGCACCTGCCGTTGGCACGTGATTGCGTGAATCGTTTGTGTCGTCGGGACACGCGGCGTTTCGCGGATTAGATTCGATTCAATCTTGCTTCATCGACGAAGAAAAAAATTTTAAATCATACCGAAAAATACAAGCCAATGCGTCATCGGCAGTTTCCTCGTTAGATTTTTCGCAGTCGAAATTTCGCGCGAAAACGCGTTTTTTCTACGCACCTAGAACTACGGGAGATAAAAGAATATCTTGCAAATTTTTTTTTAAACATGCCTTGCATGCACGGGTGGTCTGAAAATCTACATTATCCGTGTACTTAATTCTCGACGTACTTTGCATAAAAAAATTTTGTTGATTTTAAAAATTTTCTTTTTCTTTTTTTTTTTTTCTTTTTCATTCCCTTTATCTTTTCTCCTCTCACGTGCGCTATCTTTCTCGTTTTATTATTATTATTATTATAATTATTGTTATTATTATTATTATTATTATTTGATTTTTCCTGCGTAAGCGCCACGTGATAAGACGTGCGCGATATCACTCGACACCCATACACGTTTATACACACACGTACGATGTCGGGGATATGTTTTAAACGGTGTCTGTAATATGTGGCTAACACGGAAGCTAATATGTGTGACGCACGCGGCCTTAAGGCCGGCTCAATGTTAAGGGTTGTAACTCAAGGTGTTGTTATCGCGTTGAAAAGAGCTAGATGTAGCGTGAAATAAATATCGAGAGGTACGTATTTTTTTGTTTTCCATTTCCAATTAAGATGAAGAATGAAGCGCGAGAGCTAAACTTTAAATGACAAATTGACGGGATCAAAGTATTAGCACTTTCAACGCGACAAAATGCCTTCGTTCTTTAGATACCTGGCCTCGATAAGTGGTAGTCTTCCATTAGAAATACTCCGACGTTGAGTAATTAACACGCCAAGTCGAAAGTCATTACCAGTACACAATTAATGCCGCGCGCTCGATGTGGATCCCGTCGCAGAGAGAAGAGAAAACACTCTGACAATGACAACTTAAGCTTAATATAAAGCCACAGCGTGGCCGGGTGATCGTCGTCCACCTCTTCGCGCACGATTACACGATTTTAAGATGGGTATATCGCGGATCTCGATCCACACACCCGGTCGGTCGTTCCCTTTTCCCCCAAGAAATTATGTCGCGCACGCAGGTATTAACGGGAAATTTATCTTCGTCCTGGGACGGCAATAAATTTTTTTACCGCCGACGATAAAGCTTCTCGAGGATGCCCCTAATGCGATTTCTATTCGCGGCTGTACGATCCGGCCGGGAATTTCGCCGACACGTAATAAAGGCACTTTCGAATTGAGAAAGATCCCGGAATAATCCGCGTGACAGCGATAGCTGGTGTTTTTACACTCGATACAACGAGCGGATGAAAGACGGAATGTCTCAGAGCAGGCTTTTTGACGCGGCGAAACTTTTAAGAATCTCCCCGGTTGATTAATTGCTTTAAGGAACTTGTTCAAAGAGATAACGTTATACGTAGCTTTTTTTTTTTCGCTCGATCGTCATTGTCCGCATAATTGATTCATAGCCCAATCGCTGTCGATAAAACGATGACACGCGTGAATGATCGAATTTCTTCTACGTTTTCCATGGAATCGCGATTCCCACAAAACATTCAGCTTAGAATTCCCCAACGTTTTATACGTCACAAAGTCCAGATCACTCGTGCAGATCTCGGATAGTTTTCTCTTTCTCTTCCCTTCCCTCTCGTATAGCGCAGCGCAATCGCAAACGCCTGCCGTCAAAGTCTTTCGCGAATCTACGTGTGCGTTTCCTGCGATTCTCCAAGGGATGACTTTCGACCAGCCGACTCTGTAACTATCCGCATATCATAACGCCATAGCTCCTCGATTTAGCTTCTTTAGAAAGTATTGCACCTGCGTGAATTACGTATCTCAGTCTCGACTTTTTAAATCGGAGTCGATTCGTGTAATTCATCCTGTTTTGTCCTCAAACTGGGTTGTAAGTAGAAAGAGGTGATGGCATTCGCTTTCGCGATCGAGAATGTCGCCGACTAGGAAATTCCTTTAGGAATTTTCATCAAAATGCACGTGAAAAAATCAGTGTAATCGACACGTAATATAAATACACTTGCGTCGAATATACGCAGAATTATAGAGGTGAGAAAAAATTAACTGAAATTGCAAGGTTGCGCAACAGGAAGGAAATCATTCTCGACAAGAGTGCGAATGATTCGCGAGTCGAGTCGCCGATCGGATGCTTCTCTAAGGACGATTACTGAAGAGAATATACGCGATCTCGGTGACGTATCCATTGAAATGGAAGGTACGATTTCGACTTGTTATAACGGGGGAGAAAAACGCGAAACTGGACGACGAGGAGGGACGATTGATGGAGAAGGACCGATGAGAAAGAAGTCTCCATTTATCTCCTCGTATCGATTGGGATGGATTCGTGCCGATTGTCGTTTCGAAGAGTCCGCGTTTGTTTTCGATCGCGAGAGACGATGGCAAGAATCTCTACGCGTTCCTTAAAACTACGGAGGAAGAAATATCGTCGTCCCTCTTTCGAAAGTCGCGTCGATAAAAGGACGGGGCAAAAACGAATAAGTAGAAAATCAATCGATTTCAATTATAATTTGAAATAAATAAGATTGTTATCCTGCGCGGAACAAAACAGCTTTTCGAAACTCTTGGATTTGCCGAGGATGAATAAATCTTCAAACAAAGTTGAAACACGAGAACGGGATTAAGAGAAAGAGGGGGACGATATTCGAATCTCTTCCGCAAATCGTTTTCAGCCACGATCGGTATGAATTATCCTGGACGAATTGGACCGGCGGTGTTTTTCGCGACACGGTGTAATTCGCTCCGGTCGACGTCGCACGTAAACACGATCGAAGTTGGGTGGATGTAGATCGGGAAAATAGCACGAGCGAGGACGAATCTTACGCGATATCGATCGCGAATATTTCAGCTCTTATACGCGAAAGCATCAAATCATATGCCATGTTGAATGCGAGGAAATGAGTTCATCGTGAAATAATTTGCAATCTTTTTAAAATTCATTCAAATGATTGATTTAATAACGCACCTTCGTGCACAAGGAGCATGCGGAATATATTCAATCAACTTATCGTACGTTAAACGTCTCTTAGGTCTCGATTCAATATTTATAGCCGGCGCTTCGATGCAGCTAATTTTTGAAAATTCGTTATCCACGTAGCTATTAATAAAGAATGGTGTCACAATTTGGCGGCCGCATCCGCGTTAGAATCGATAGGGACGTAATGGCGTCGGTTTGCGGTGCCCGCTGTGCTAATCGCGTGCAACGAACGCTGCTGCGGTACATCGAGCGTGACGCATTGGGGGATTGCCATTAAATTTTTATCGATTTTAGCCTGTAAACCTTTCGTCGTGTCGCGCGACATTATTTCATCATTAAGTATCGGGCAAACTCTCAACTGTCACAATTGAATTTAAAACATACGGAATAAAATATAACGTTTAGTAATGCGTACATAAAGCTAAATATTACGATCGAATGTGACGTGTATTAGAGCATGCATCCAACTTCGATCGACCCACGCGCATTTAATTACTCCCTACTCCATTGGAGACGTGTTGGAATTTCACCGGCGCCGTTGTTCAAAGCGCGCTAACGGGTGACCCCGAAGTACGTGTAAGGGAAGAGGGGGGGGTGAGGGGAGGAAGGGTTTTGGCATCACTGGTTGATGTAACACACGCGAACGTCATTCGCACGGGACTGTATGGTCAATAGCACGTACGCGAGAAATTACGCCGCCTGGTAAGGTCAGTGTAATTCTGGGGATCCTTCTGATTCTAGGGTGCTTACCATCAGCTCGGACCTGCCTACCGTTTTGCAAGTGCTGAACGAGGTCGTACCTAATTTAGAAGAGGTGAGTAAGCTAAATTTTTACCCTTATTTGCCTCTTTTTTGTCAAGAACCACGATGAGGACCGAGAAAGAAGGGATATTTTCAGCATATTTTTCTTAATGCAAAGTAAATTATTATATAATATATAACTTTGTAAATGATAAAATTTTATTAAAAGATGATAATAAAAAACTGCTGGTTATTAAAGTTGCAATACTACACACGCACCTACACAGTTGCAATTTTAACGGCTAGCAATATATATATATATATATATATATATATATATATATATATATAAAAGTTAGTATTATTATAAAAGTGCTTTTGCAGCTTGCTAACAGACTACTTTGGCTTGTCGGACTACTTAAATAATTTGAAAAAGAAAAGAGTTTATATTATACAGAAGTTATATAAATATAACACTCTTATATTTATATAATTCAAAACATATTTAAGGGAAAAAGGAATCTTTAAAATAAGAATAAGAAATCTTTATTAAAAATTTCCTTTCCCTTTTAGCACACAAGAGAAATATTTCTTTTTCGGTTCTTATTTCTCGTGGTAAAATATATAATAACGTGTGTTTTCTCGTAATGAAATTAATGATGAATAATCTCGCATAACGAGGGGCATGTAGAAATAACGTATTGAAATTTCCACGATTTATTGTAGACACGATTTCAGAACGGCTCCCGTCATGGCAGCGACGAGATCGACGTGCGCATGTTGGTGCATCAGAGCCAAGCAGGATGCATCATCGGCAAAGGAGGTCTGAAGATCAAGGAGCTTCGCGAGGTGAGTCACTTACTCGATAATTAGTCACGACTCATGAGACGATATAACTCGTTTCTCTCGAGCAAATGTTGCGCCACGATATTAATTTCGCTGCGGGTTATTGCGTTTTGGCGACTTCGAGAAACGAGAGAGGACGAAGCGCAAATTGGAAACGGAAACGATGCGAGTGTCGAAAAACATACACTGAAATCCTTTCTTTCATTTTCCAACTTGTACGTCAACTTGCCGGATATTTAATTTGTCAATTTATGCGTAACGTCAAAGTGATGACGCAACAACTTGGAAGTAAAATTCAGACCTCTCGTTGAAAGTGCTTTTATTTGATTAACAATTCAGCGGCGATCGCACCTTTCCATCTCCGTGAACGCAAATACCGCGATCGGTTTTTAAACTTTAAAGCGCATATTGACTTATTAACGAAGAGCGAGACAGAAAACTCGAAACTTTGAAGTTTACAATATTTATCGAGCTTTCCTAGGATTAATTATAGGCACAAGAGAATTTCATATCGCGACAACAATTCTAAGACAATATTTCGAGACACGGTGTAGATCGTAACGTTGTACAGATCGCCGAAAAAATGTCGTCGTTTGATAGAAAGCGGCGTGGCCCGTTAAAACGACAATTAAGTTCCCTTTAATTAGCCATCTTTCTCCGACATGGCCTTGATTTTACATAACGAGCTTTATACTCTGGTCTGAGTCTTCCCGTTAAGGACTCGGCCTGGCTGGCTGATTGTGAATAGTTGGCCCGTTCTGAAATATGCAACGTGACCAAGTGGCTTGTTACGTTTTCGCGTTGACGAGAGAAACGAAACCGAATGTAGCCGGAGCTTTTGTCCCGCTTCGAATCGGTGAACGCTCGAGCCGCGTCAAAGTGCTGTGGACTTTGTGCAGCTTCCTTCGTCTGTGTCATCGTCTCTTTTTCCCTTCCTCTTCAAACGATTCCGTCCATCGTTGTTCTTTCGTCTCGTGCCCGACGAGACCTCGTCGTCGACGTTCGTGTATTCGAGAAGTCGATATCTGGGAAGCGATCATTTGACGGCAACCATTCTTTTTGCGGAAGACTGTATTATTTATTGCAGATTCAAATACGAGGCGAGAGCAAATACGCGGATGAAACGGAATTAAATAATAATATTTTTCAAAATTTTAATTGGCTGTTTGTAGCGGTGCGTGTTGCTTAATTAATCAATTATGAAAACCCGCAAGAGTTTTTGTTTACCGCCATATTTCTCCGCTATATTGCCGTCGTTACCCGCTTGCGAGGCAAATTTAGCAAATTCCATATGGCGCCTGTATACCGTGCAGCGTGGAATAACGTTGTTTGGCAATTTGCTGAAAACTTATTTCTAATTTCGTCAGCTTTAACATCAGCTCCCCGGTGAAGAGCAGTCGAGATAATTAGTCTATTAGAGCTTAGTTAACTGCTGCGTCAGGTAATGCATTTAGACGTATTGCTCGAGGGGAAAGAAGAGTCGGAACAATCGAGTTTTCAAACATTATCGATGACGCATAAAATGATAAAGATAGATTGGGATGAGTTTCAATCGATCGGAAACAATTTTTACCTTTATCTTCAAAGTGTGTTATCTCGTGCATCGCACGAGCTTTAAACGAGAGAAACTCTTGCTTTTACGGATAAATCTCGTTTAGCGAAAAATATATAACAAAATTACTTTAAACTTCACTATTAAAAAAAAAATCATGCGTGATGTGACGATAATGAAAGCAGCGAATCAGGCGGGCCCTGTATCTCTATCCCCCTCAAACAGAGGGGGACGAAAGACGCGGCACCGCCACTCGGCGACATCGCCGAACCGTTTTATTTCGATTCGCGGGGGCTGGTAGGGGTAACTTTATTGATTTCGAACGGGATTCCGGCGCCCTCTTTTTTTTTTCTTTTTTTTTTTTTTCTTTTCCATCGCGTCATCGGGGATTCCCGCCGCCAGAAAACTCGCGGCTTTCCCGATTCGGGAGAGATAAAGATACGAACGGGATTGTTTATTATTCCGCACAAGTGCGACGCGCGCAATTGTCCTGAATTCTGCTCTCTTCGTCCTCCCCGAACAGGGGGAGGGGGAGGGAGCTGTTTCTGCCTTCGTTGTGGCTGACTTTGGGAAACGCTTTGGGGCAGAGATTGTCGAAACGCGAGCGCAATTCCAAATCGAGACTCGTAATTTTCTTGGCAAATTTGCCGACTGACCGAATTCGCTATATTTATTTTCGCCAATTATTTCGCGGTCGACTCAATTGACGTATCCGCGAAACGACGAGGATTACGAACAATCGGGATTCATCGACCGTTCCGAAGCGGGAGGTTATCGTTTCTAATTAACCCCTTGAGCTGCAGTCGCTCAACAACAAATTGATTAATCGCGTTAGCAATTTTTATCGACGATATAACTTTAGAAATATTTGCGCAACGGAACATTTACAAACAAAAATCGATTTATGCGGTTGAATTTTTTTAGAATGTACCGCGCGTGTCTCGTTCAAAATTTGTCGCATTCGTTGACGACTCTATTCTCATCTCTTATCGAGACGGAATTTCTTCACGACCCACATAAATAGAATGACTGATCGGTCCGGGTATTCTTTGGTGACAACGTTCAAAGGACGAAAAGAATAGGAGAAGAACGAAACGAAAAGGAGAAATATGCATGACATAAGTCATGGCGGTGACACGAGACACGATGCAGTCGTATCTGAGTACGATGCGAACGCGATGGTACATTTCGAATTTTCAAAAAGATTCGAGAAATACGACAGCTGAATGAGTCATCGATTTTATCGTGCAATTTTTTATTTATAGCGCAGATTATTTTTTAAATGTGCATTAAAGCCGCGAGGGTGGAATCTGTCAAATAATTAGGAGGTACGATTTCTTCTATAAATTTTACATCACGCATAAAATTTATATACGCTATTGTTACACTAAAAAAAAAAAACGTTGCGACAGACATCGGTGATAAATCCAGCGATACGGCCGAGATAAATTTAATTTTGCAAGGCTCACTTGTTATCTTCGAACTCGATAATACACCGTGTAGAATTCGTCGCGTTCGACAAAACAAACGCGGTTTGGTCAACAGGAAAAATAGCGAATATCGATTCGATGAAATACCAGCGATGCTTCTCCCCGATTTGCGTTCGCGACAAATGGATCGCGTTACGCGAGATTAACGCGAGTGAAATGTGGTTGCATTCTTCGTTTTCGAGAAGGGACACGGCAACATGAGCGGAATAGAAGCGTATGCCGTATTAAGCCGCGAGGAGGCCATATGTGTCCACTCACTAGCTGATCATTAAGCGCTCACGATGCAGCTCATCGTCGCGTGCTAACCACACGTGCGTGTCGCCCGGAAGGCGCAGCCGACGTGTCCGCGTATGTCCATAACCGCATGTGCGATCTACATACACGGGTGGCGGGTGGAAATTGCATAGCCTCGCAATTGCCACGTCGCAGTCCATCTTCTCGTCGATGCGTCATTCGCATTAATTCATCAAGGAATCGATGGCAAGGCTGTCGGTTTGACTCGAGAAAAATCGCTCGCAACAGGTAATGCGTCATGTCCTTTTTTTTCTCGCAAATGAAAAACATCTTAACGTCTCTTGTGACTTTGTACGACGCATTTTTTTCGCACCTGATATTTTATCGACTTTAGATTCTCTTTATCGCGATAGTCGGTTCGCGAAAAAATTTTTTCGTGGGGAGAGTTTCGCATTTAAGGATGTTTTGTACTCGTATGTACAATCCCAGCAAAAAGTAGCTGAAAATCAATATTGAATGTCCACTTTTGCTGTATTTTGAGTATGAGAAATTGTGTGGAATATTACAATTTAATTTTAACTGCAGTGCAGAGATTTTTTAATATTTATTGCGTTTTTACTGAAATATTCCGAATTTTGTTAATCGAAATAATTAATTTTTGGCAGAGAATTTCGCCTTGTGGCAGATACATGGCTAACTTGATCGAATTATATTTAATATCTTTTTGACCAGTTAGCACTTGTATAATATTATTTGACCAAATATTTCCTCTGTATCTAAACTTTTGCAAATTTTTAACAAATTCTGAATATTATTTCCATGTGTTTTTATCATTTAAATCGACGTGGTTATAAGAACACATGTTAATTCGGTGCAAATTAAAATCCTTATAACTTGTGAACGCTTTAGTGAATCGATTTAAAAATTGTACTGAAGATTTTAAACATATGTAAGGACATTTCGTACAATTTTCATTAAATTCTCAATCTTTTGAAAATAGTACAAAACGTTCTTAACGGACGAACAGAAAAGGGCGATGTACCGGAGGTTTTAACGGACAGGGGCGGGTAAAAAAAGCTTTTCGAGCGAAACTCGAAATTAATTCCGCGAAGGTACACCAGATAATTATGCACACGCGATGCCTTTATTATCCGCTGACGCCGTTTAGTCTGCGACGACGTGTTGTACGAAACAAGGTGGTACAAGAGAGGAAGGGAGAGCGATATGCGTATGTTGCATCGTAACTATGTGAAACGTGGCTTTCTTACGCATCTGATGTTTACACGATCTTTTTATCTCGTGACATTGTTTTTTATAAGTCTGTATCAAAGAGCAAGAGAAGGAAAAACAAAATTAATTTATATAAAACTATTAAATGGAAAATTATCATGTTATGCATATCTTTTCCTTCTCTCTCTCTCTCTCTCTTTCTCTCTCTCTCTCTCTCTCTCTCTCTCTCTCTCTATCTGAAACCTGTCATGATTAAAATAGATTGATCAGTCAACTCATACGCGTATTATACTCGCGGATCAATTTCCATCGCGCAATATTATAGACAGATGTTATTATTGCGAACGAATGCGATCGACGTAGGCAAATATACATGGTCGAAATAAACTTGCTAGTGTTTCTACAACAAACGTATTCAGCGGGATGCGACACGCACAATCGCGATGTCCGATTCTCGTGGCGAGAACCATCCATTTGGCTGTCTGCGAAATATTTGCGATTTCAAACTCTCGATTAAATTGCACGATTAATTAAAACATCAAAATATTTGATATGCGCGCCGATACACTTGGTATCGAATTCTCGATAACGAGCAGCGGCCATTATCGCTCGTGAAGGAAAAACGCTTATTTTGTTCGCACAGCGATATCCTGACGCATTCTCTCGAAATCGTTCTATTGTGACATCCCGTTTAATCGAACAGAAATATTAGAGGAAATCATACATCGGCGATCAATTGCGGAATATTCTACGTTAAAAACTGTGATTAAACTCTTGCAAGAAATCCATTTGTCATTCTTTCGAGGAAATTTCTTGATCGTGAAGACGTATACGACTCGTCAAGACAAATCGCGCGCAGAAAGTTGCAAAGAGGAAAGACGAACGAAGCGGTTTCTAACCGAGCTTTCTCTCTCTCTTTCTCTCTCTCTCTCTCTCTCTCTCAGTCTCCTATTCTCCCGATTGTCGTTCTAAGGGCCGCGCCAAGGGAACACTCGCGAGCAACATGTGTTGCTATGGGCCCTTCTGGAAGGCCCGCGTTGCACGCAATCCCCAAACAGGTGCTGTCGAACCAGGTAACGGACGGTTCCGAGCAGCTGCCACGCCAGGTGTAGAGCTCCAGTCCCTAAGCTCGTCGTCGGTGACGCGGCAAACCAAGCGATTCTCCGCGGCCACCTTCCGTTTCCTCCTCGTATCTCGAAATGTTGCTGCAGCAGAAATATTGCGGCTGATTCGATATTTCACTTTCCGAAGAAGCGCGCTCTCAGGGTCGCGCCTTTTTCGTTACGCTTGTCGTCGCGAGTTTGCTGCAACGCGTGACAATAAATCCGATACGGTTACGTAAGAAAAATGGACGCGCGTTACGAGATTATTTCAGGGGAAAAATGAGGGATGTAAAAAAAAAATAAGAGGATAAGAATTTTATTAAAAAGGAAATGGCACGATTAAGTTTGAATCTTGGAAATCTCTATTTAACTGCCAATTATTCCGACGATTTGCAATCTGGTCTCGAGTAACGGGTAGTCCCAAGGGCGACTTAACGGGGGCAGCATCGCGCGGCGGAAACGAGCGAAGCCCCTTTGTGGTTGAATGAAGTCCGGGGTGGAGTCGCAACAGCGACCGAAATCGTGCCAGGAGCGCATGACGGATCCGCGAACCCTGCCGACTTTTCAGTATTCGTTCGTTCGTACGCAAGCGAGGTTCTCCTTTGCCTCGTCCGGTTCGGGCTAAATCGGGCAATGAAACATATCGTTGCAGTTTCGAAGGATTTCGTGGGGTTCTCTTATGGGAGCTTGGTCGATCATGGGTACGTTAATTAATCGACGCTCGCGTATCATTGAAATTTTCTCTACGCTTTATCCGTTCGTAGGGTGCGTTAAATTTTTCGTCTTTTACGTAAAAAATACACATTTTTGATGTGAAATTTTATTTCCCCGCTAATGCGAAGCATTTAAGAGGATCTAATATAAAACTTTCCGCCGCGTCGTTATAACTTTTAAATATAAAAGAATTACTATCGCGGAAGAAACTACTAAACAAAACTTTGAAACATTAATCAGAGATGGAAGAGCGGGTATGCGAGTGCGTAGAGAAAGGAAGCATGTTCATCTGCTTGTTCGCGTTGAGAATAGACTACGCGAATAAACGCGGAAGCGAGTTGAAAAAGTGGAGTTTGCACTGAGATTTATAAACTGTTTATTAAAAGCAATGAGAAAGATAGAGAGAGAGAGAGAGAGACACAGCGGGGGTGGGAACGTCGAAACAAAGCGGAGCGAGGGATGCGTAAAAAAAAATTAGAGTCGAGGAGAGGAGAAACTGTATTTGTTTTAACTGTATAGAGAAAAAGAGAGATGCGCATTGTTAGACGCGCATTTCCATTTTTGCTCTTGCGTAATGTGAATCTGAAACAACGTTGGATAATTTTCAATTTTTTGTTTTGCCCAGAGTGTGGATTAAATCTGCAATTCTTGTCTGTTTTCCGAATTTCAATCATTTCAGTAGCAATCAGTGACACAGTCAGTGTCATATATCTCATTATTGGCAAATATTGATGTTTATTTTACGGCATTCGTTTATCGTTTTGTATTGTCTCTATTGTCACGTGGTCGGGTGCAAAGTGGACACGTGTGTAAATAGCTAACCCTTGTTCTCTCTCTCTCTCTCTCTCTCTCCCCCCCTCTCTCTCTCTCTCTCTTTCTCTTTCTCCCTTTTGTTAGATAAAGCGTTAAGAAAATGGATGAAACTGTTCCTTTAACGGCCACTTTATCGGACATTCCGATTCTATCGTTTAGAATCGTAAGGAGAAACGCTGAACAGCCTATTCCCAAGATACCTATCAAATCTGAAAGGACCTCGGGATTCCATTCGTTTTTTATTCCAAAATTTAATCTCTTGCAAAATTATCTATATATTTAAATTTAGCCAAAGTAGGTTTTTTAATTTTATTATTGATTTTAAAAATCATTCGAAAAATGCTGTTCGTGGAATTATATATATTAGAATATAAATCATTCTGGAAAAATTGTGAAGTCATCCATTTCAATTTCAGATCTGATACACACATAGCTGTTTATCATAATGGGAAATAAGCTCCGATAGAATTACCGATTTTATATCGATAGATTACTTCGATATTCGACGGCGAAAATTACACCTTATCAATGTCACTGTCCCTGGTAATATCGAATATGAAAGTATTCGACGGAAACATACTAGACACAAAACTCTATATCGATAAACATTTATGTCGGTAGATGTATATATTATCGAAAAAAAAAACTCGATTTCAACGAAATTTCTGTCGGTGATTTTGACGTAACTCTTTATTTTCACATTTTCTCCACTCGTAGCAGAGAAGAGAATGGAAAAGAGGACAAATTTTTTAGGCTCGCGAAAACGGGGGAAAATTGATCCGGAAGCTTTTATTATGTACACTTTCCACGTCTGTCGAGAGAAGGAAATTTCGACGTCCCCTTTCACTCTTTCTCTCAACACGTCAGATTTTAATTTTAAATTGCGTCCCGTCGAGAGAGGAATTTTGCAATGATTTCTTTTTTTTATTGTTTCAATCTACATCGGTGTTCATGTTAGAGAGCATATTAAATGCCGAGAATTTTTTGCATAAATAGTTTCAGTTTTTTTTTATCATTATGTTGAGCATTTTGATAAAAAAAAATTATTTCTTGCGTTTGAACGTCAATTTTGACTCAAAGCGCCATTCTTTATTTTTGAACGACAATGATTAAAAGTGTATCGTGTGTTTTTCGAAAAGTACGACACAATTATCGAATTACCCCTATAATAAGATTCTCGTGCCTGATTTAAAAGTGGAAGAAAGTGGAGATAGAGAGAAATAAGCGTGTACGAGTGCTTGCGTGTCATTGCGCCGTACTTTTTTCGAGCGGAAATTTATGCTGTTCGTGGAAAACGCACAGCAAAAAGGGTGTACGAGCGAAAAAAAGAGAAAAAAAAAACGTGACAAAGAAAGAAAAGGAGAGAAGGGGGGAAGGAGGATACGAGGAGAGGAGAGGGAGCCGAAAATAGAACCTGGCCACTTTGTCGGGGACAATATCGTACATCTTAGCTCCACTCCGTAAAATAAACAGTTCTCCCCGCTTCCCCCTTCCTCTCACACTCCTCTCTCCCTCGAGAATGTCCTTTTTTTCGCCCATCTCTCTCCACCGCTCCCGGACTACATTTTCATATATCGCGTCTGCCGCGTTGCGAAAGGCGAATATCCGCGATACTTCCTCGATCCTGCGCCACTTTATTCTCGCCGTTCTTTTCTCCGCTCCTTTCTTCAACCAAAACGTGTACCAACCTTCCACCCCCCTCGGGAATCTCGTATAGAGGTGATTCGCCTGGTGTACATATGTGTATATGTGTGCGACACACACGTATTTCAACGTGCACTCATCGCGAAACTCTAAGATTGTTTATTAAAAAGCTTTTAGCGATATTAGACTGCCCGCGAGAAGAGCTCGAGCTCTTTCGAGACGGACGACGAACTCTGCCACCGCTACGTGGTCGTGTCCTCTTTGATCATCATCGTGAGTGCGAGTTGGACCCGCCACGAGACATTCGAGATAGATAAAGCAAGTACGAAGTAATTTAGGAACGTCTCAATATTTTACAAATTTAAATTTATATTTTAATTTGTATTTCTCATAAGAAAGAGACGGAAAAGATCATGAAATGTTTGAAATTAAGTACGCACACGAAGACTGCTTTCTCTTAATTAAATTTAGAAAGATCGAGACGTTAATACTCGACGAAAAAATTTCAGACATTTTATGTTTTGCTGAAGTAATATATATTTTTCGAAGATACGTAAATCTTAAAATATGAAAATGCTATCGTCGAATGAATAAATTATTATTTCAACATATTTTTCACGTATAAAGTCAAATTTTTCCGCATACATACAAATTGTTACGTAATTTTTTTGTAGAATCATTTCGTCACTCTTTACATTTCACTTGGTTCTTTTTTGTCAATAATTATCTCACAATAATTATCAAGAGACTTTAGCTTTTGCGCGCTGTTAAATTATAAAAATTTCGCGATCCTTAGACGGTTGAAATGCTTTTAAATTCTCTTGTACCGAAATACAGAAGGACAAATTCTTCTCGATGTATCTGCAATATGTTTTCGGAGCAAACGAAGCAATTTAGAATCTTTCTTCATTTGTAGAATTTTAAAACCTTAGAAAACTTTGAAAGGAAAGAGAAGGCATCGATATTCCGATCGATTCTCTCGACAAGTCAGCCTCGCAGCCGCAACGCTCTCGAAACACTCGTTTCCCCTCCGTTGCTCGTCGTCCGTTCCTCGATGATGCCGGCTGGAATTCGTTAAGGCACCCTCGAGAAACTACGTACACAGTCGTCGCGATTTCCGCGCCCATTATACAACCTCTCGCCGGCCCCTCTTCTTCCCTCCCCCTTTCCTCCTCCTTGTTTCTCATCTTATATACCCACTATATTTCTGCGAAAACTTTAAATACTCCGCCGCTCTAACGGTCATGCCTTAATTTTGCGCGGATCGATGTTTCGCCCGCATCACCCCGAGCGCTGACGCACCCTCTCCCCCTCCCGCCCCCTCCCCCGCATCCCCCTCGCTCGAACGTGCTGTTTTCCACGTGCGTTCGTACATGCGTTCCTCGCGCGCATGTCTCGCCGCGATGCAAACGGATATACGATTCCGTAATCATCGGCTCAACCAGAGAGAGTACATCGGATATCGTGTAGTTCCGTCGACCAAGAGTTCCATGTAGTTTCGTTTTTTTCTTAACGAAGATCGGAAGTTGCGTTTCCGATATCGTCCTTTTCCCGGAGAGGGAATATTAAAATACGTAAAAAGGAGAAAAAGAGAGAGAGAGAGAGACGTGTTATAAATAATTTTGCTAATTATACAAGGATATTAATTTCTTGCAGAAAATATTACATTTTATAAATTTTGTTATATTACGGAATAAAATATACGAGCGAAGTAAAATATAATGGTATAATAACATTAAACATATTATTGCAATCCCTCTTAATGCGTCTCTTCTCTCTTAATACACGTTACATTATCCTTTTTAGTAAAATAAGAAAAATAACGTCATACGATTCGCACTGAGAAAATATCTGGTTACATTAATTAGAATTCTGGCAGATTCAAGCAGTATGTCTGTTGGAAAATGGACGAACTAGAATTCTAGGATTTACCAGATGAATCTGATTAATTTCTTCCTGTTAAATTTACCAAATTTTCTGGTTAATAATACTAAACTCACCAGCAGCACCAAGTCGTCTAAAATTTTTTCCATCTAATCTCAAAAGTCTGTTTAATATTCTGAATTCCAACAAAATTATTGGATAAATTCAATCTGGATTATTGAATAAATATTTATTAAATATTTAATTATTTTAAATTCAGTTTGTTAGAAATTAAACTGATAAACAGCGATGCAAAAAGAGGATGCGGCTCAAACACACACAATCAGAGAGTTAGCGTCCTCTCTCTGGCACTACTGCTCGTAAGAGAAAAAAAATATACTTGGGATTTAATGTTAATACTAGTTCTTTATATACATTTTATGGCAAATATTGAATACGAGTCAAGTTAAGAAGCAAGCAAAAAAATTAATGTAACAAGAAATTTGATAGATCCAACCAGAAAATACTAATCAAATCCTCATAAAATCTATTAAACGTTCTAGTTGTAAAAAATCGAGTCTTATCATGATAACTAGAAATTCTTGTTTGATTTAACCAAAATGCCTTCAATCTACGTCTTGTTGGTACAATCAAACGATTTTTCTCAGTGCGGGAATGTTTTTTATTCGACGGAAAGATGGAAATCTTTAGGGTAATGTCCGCTGTTAAAATAAAAACAAATCGTGCAACAATTTTCTAAGGGAAATACTCCCCTCTCAGCATCACCTGAGAACGATATTGCTAATTTTGCGAAACGGAATTTCCACATGGCACGGAACGGGATCCCGGAGTCTTGCCAGTATTACCTCGGGCGATGAGAGACGCTCGATCCCGCTGTTTTCCACGTGTATTGTCTCGCTCGTCGGGGCTCTCTTCGCGAACGCACGGTTTTCGTAATCTGCAATTTCGCTCGCAGCGACCTGCTTCTCCCATAAGTCGACTCCGTCAGCGCGTGCATCGCGATTATATCCAGAGAAAAATCGCGAACGGAGAAGCGGAGCGGAGCCGCGAGCGCCTCGTGAGCGTGGATCGATCGTGGAACGTCATTCGCGAGGTTTTCGATGGCGCGAGAGAGCGCGGCCGGGATATCGATAAATTTCCTACCGCCTCATTATTCTCGCGATACCGCGAACGGTGCGAGGAAACGATAGCCTCCCGGCCCGTTCTCTTCCTCCTTCGTCTTTATTTATTCCTCCCCGGGCAATTAAGTTTTTATCGTATTCATCTTCTTCGCTATCGCTTCGCAGCGGCGGCTTCTCGCGTGCTATTCTTCTTATGTGCATACGAGACGTGTACGTACCATACGTTAAACCGCGCGAGGCTCTCTCTTCGCGAACAAGAGGAGAAAGAGGGAGAGAGAAAAAAAACAATTTTAGGGCGCGTATAAATTCGCATGCGTGCCGCGCGTTCATCTCGCACGCATGAAATATCGTCGTCCTCGAGAACGCGGCGGAGACGATTGTGCGACGTGCATTATGTATGTGCGTACGCTGGAATATTTATTGTATCCTCCGACGCGGGGATAACGTTTTAAGGCGATTCCGAGCGCGCTCGAGAGTACTTTGTTTCCCCTCCTCCATTACTCCCTTCTTTCTCGCGGGTGTACCTGTAACCACCGACATTTCCTCGGTTTATTTTCTTCGTCACCAACGAGGAAAATAGCATCTTGTTACGATGCTCTGTTCGCTTAAGCGCTTTATCAAAGAGGGATTGGAAAAATTGCTGCTCTTCGAGCCACACCAGGAAAGGGAGAAAGAAGCAAGTGCAAGGGTGTAACCTTTGGGGGGAGGGGGGGATGGCCGTTGGGAATGCGGCAAGAAGCAACCGGGAAACTGCCGAGAACTCGTTACGTCTATTTGAGAATTTTCCTCATCCCTCTCCCCGCTTTCCCTTGCTCGCTCGCTTTTTTTGCGTATTTCTTACTCCGGTCTCTGTTCCCTTCGCCATTGGCGAAACGATCAGGTGACTGTAAACTCTCCCTCCTCCCCTCCCCTCCCCCCGGTGCTCTCGCGCTTTTCTCATCTAGCGGAGAGTATTTCGCGGTGTCATTTATTCGCATCGGTTGTCGATCTTCCTGTCAATCCGCGCGACTTAATGGCTCGCCGGTCGAGAAACAATCGCGAAAATTGCGATAGGATAAACGAGAGAAAGGGAGATTTTTTTTTTTTTTCACTCTCGAAACGCGAAATTCAGTTAAGTCACGTACGTTACCGGTACCGGCGGTATGGTTTCTTAAAGTGGCAAACACATCGGGCCTTTGAAAAATTTACGCTCGTCGGGACACGCATCGGGTGTTTCCTCAAAGTTACGTTTGGAAAAGGAACGGTTCGAGAGCGACGGAATCATGAATCCCTTTTTCAAAGGCATCGTATCGAGTTTCCGCTTCCTCGCAAAAAGAGCGGAGCCGCGTCGAGAGGTCGGCAAATAAAAAAAAAAAAAATCGCATTTCCGCGCACCGGCTTCTAAATGTAAACGATCCTTTACCGCCGTCGAGAAGGAGGAGACACACGAGCGCCTCGAATTGGCCGGATTAAAGGATACACTGGCGAAAACGCGGCGCAATTTGTTATCGTTTGACACGCGAAGGTGGACGGAATAATTTGATTATTTAAATCGGACACGATCTTATTCTCGGCCGCCTCGAGACGCTTAATTAGCGCAACGTTCTTCTCGTGATAGTGCTTGCGTTACTTATCCGAAGCTCTCGTATCCGAAGCGCCGCGAGATAACAAGACAATGCCAACGTCGCGGTTTCATGTGATGATGCAGTGTTTCCTACGCGAAGCTTTCATGATGCGAGAAGAGTGTCAGCAGCATCAAAGGGTTCGCGGAGAGAAAGGGAGGAGAAGAGAGAGGGAGAGAGAGTCAGCGCGCGACAGAGTTATGAGAGTTGAAGAACTCCACGCGACCCAGAGAAGCCGGGGGGATTGAGTACATTTCAAAGTTTTCACCGGCGCCGGAAGTTGGTATAGAAAGCAGATGGTCGACGGTTGACAGGAAGGATATGCGGTTTTCCACACATGTCATCGTGGTAACTTCCGCCTTCTTATTCACGCCTTCCATGCGAGATGCACGCGACGCTGACGGGACAAATTCGTCGTTTTCCATCATTCGTTCGAAACGCGAATGGACTTATAAACTCGGATGAGTCGACACACAAGTACTCGATATGTCTAGAAACAAATAGGTTAACGTTTATAATTAGCAATGTTAACATAATAATTATCGGCGATGTTAAAGATGCTTGTTTGAATAGTATCTCTAATCGGTCTTTACAAGTAAAATCATCAAATTATTTCTTCTCGGATAATAACGTACGTAAATATCAAAATGACTGCTTCATACGCTGTAATTCGATAAAATGATGTTTGTTCGTCAATTCGTAAGGGTACCATTTAGAAATGAAGTCTATCATTTGTGATCGTCTCGTATTTTCCATTTTCCTCAATTTCAAATGTTGTGTTGTTAAATTTTTGCGCTCCAGTTCACGCTAGCTGACTCATGTGGTTTTCGCCTTGTCCATTAAAATTTTTAACTTTTCCAATTAATTATCTATCATCGCGTACAATTATTTGTTCATATTTTCCCTCGCTAATTAGACATTTCCTTGATAATTAAATAGAAACTAGAAAATTAAAAGAATTAAATAGAAAAAACGTACACTGAATGGTAAAGATTCAAAATTCTATATTTGACGATCATTTACAATAATTTAAAAGTATATAACAACGACATACATATGGCGCAAAATAACATTATGCACATTAAAACAAATACTTATGCGCATGTTTAAAAAAAGAATAGGATACTTGGAAATTGATGTGTTAACGATATTTATTGTTATCAAGTAATGTGCATATAAATAGTGATAAATTTCTTTTTTTTTTTTTTGTATACGATATATTAAGGAAAATCAATACATTTTAATATAGCGAATGCGATAATCTTATCTAGAATTTATAGATAAGAAGTTTGTTAGAAAAAAAGACCGGATAACTTTGAAGGAATTTGATTGAATTGATATGAGTTATCAAATATTTTCTTAACATTAAATATTTTCTTAATTCTTAATGGGCAATTATGGTTTGAAAGACTTGTAATATTTAATTTGCTAAATTTCAAAATTTTACATGTATCATATCTAATAAATCATATATGCATTTATTATATGCATCTTTTATTAAAGTAAATATTTTTCCAATTCTTGAAAATAATAAATTTGTAATTTTGTGAAAAATTCAAAATTGCATAAAGAGCTTGCATACATCTTAGAAATTTCATACATTTGATACATTTTAGAAATTTTTCAAAACAATTTGCGCATATTAGAATCCTGGTATCTAATTATAATATATAATTTACTTTTTCCCAACGTTTTTTCTCAAGTTTTCGGAATCGAACAATCAAACTCTTCTCATTTCTTTCATCGGCTTAATTATTCTTAAGTATTTATCGCAGTGTTGCTACAAAGTTGTTATATAATTATATATAATATGTTATTTTTTTAAATTTATATTCCGACTTGCATAAAATAAGCTGTTAATTTAAACATCCTCCTTGTACAACGATTGTTTTTAAACAATTTGCTTGTACAGTAGAAATTGTCGATAAGACGATAAGACAGATAAACTTGTTTTGACTTCTCAATTTACATAACAAAATGTTTGATACGATGACTAAAATTAATCTAATAAATTGGCAAATATGCTTCGATTTTAATGAAAATCTTTGATTTATAAAAAAAATTGATTATTTCATATTCTGATTAACTTTACAATATATTTTCATGTATAAATACTATATATTTCATTAATATTCAATGATAAATTTGAGACTTAGACATTTCAAATTATCATTCGAACATTAACTGTCTTGAGAAGTAAAACTGTCTTGTACAAAATAAAACCTCTCCCTTCAAAACAAAATTAATTGCTTAGAGATGCGCTTTCAAAACATTACGACAGAGTTAGAATAATGTAAGAATATTCTTACATTCTGTGGATCGTTCTATCACACTATCACGTTCACAGCATTCTCGCGTTGCATCTAATCATCCAAGACGATTGTTTAATAAATATAAGATATGATGGCCACTAGGAGCGCGAGTCCACCTATGAGCAGATAGAAGGGTACGCTGGATCCGCTCTTCTTCTCCCCCGTTTTTGTGTATCCCGCCACCCAGCCCTGCTTTGGCGATTGATTCTTTCTTTCCGACTCGACGACCTCGCCAACTTGATACTTCTTCATCAGCTCCATAGCGTCGTTCGAATGCCCGACATCGTCAAAGTTCTCGGAGGCGTCTGTGCCTTTGTGATCCAGCAGGATCTCTTCTCCGCCCGGATGCTCGTTGAGAAAGCTGTGAACATTATATACTTTGTCGTGCAAGATGAACAGCATAGTATCCTTTTCGTCGTTCTTCTCGACTTGACGTCTCGTGAATTGTTTCGTCATGTTTCGTTGATGTTTCGCTTTATTTTTCCCTTGTGTAGTCGACCTAAAATAGAGAGCAATATTAGGATCGTTAATTATGCCGAGGAACAAGACTTGAAATACGTCTATTATTTTTTTTTTTTTCGTGTATAAAAATAACATGTGACGGAGATTGTCAATTGGGATTCTCTGTAACACTTGAACTTTATCGCTTGGCACGTGTAACAAATATAATAAATCAAAGCGCGATCGTTAAAATACACATATGACGATTGGCAACATATTATTATTTGAAAGATTGTTGCGTTAATGATTCTAGGGATCAGAGGAGACTGTAGGAAGATCTCGTACATGATACATACATATAAGAATGTTACGCACGCTGACGTTTATGAAAAACATCAACGAGTCTGATATAATCAAGTCGAGGCCAGTGGAGACTGATTGCGTAACGAGCACTAGAAAGATTATTGTTGTACAGTAGACCACGTTATAAAATTGCTTTCTGACCGGTCTCATGGGATAAAAAATTTCATTATTATAGCGTTAATGACATATCTTTACAAATGATGAATTGCAAATCACTTTAAATACCAGATAATAACAAACTCACGCAATCGCTACAACTCGGGCCATCAGTTCATGAAAGCATTCTTTATGTTTATTAAAAATATTAATTTTATCGCCGTCTCGATCTGTAAATCGAAGATTTCCGAGTATTCCGTGTTAGACTCGAAAGATTTGGAACTATTAATAGATTTTCTCCGAAACTTTCACATTCGGGCGCTATGAATAATTTCCTATTACGCGAAGATTACAGAGGAAGATATTGAGCAAAGATTTTCTCAAGTGAGAACTTCATTCCCGAGAGAATTTCCGAGATGCGGAAGTTATATTTTTATTTTACCTGTATTTATCATCGAAAGAGAGATTAACATTACTTTGGAATAGTCACAATTTCGAATCAATCGTAATCACAGTCATTAAAGAGTTGGAGAAATAATGTCTTCCTCTTCCCACAATACAATCAAACTTTATCTGTGCGCGCGCAATTCAGTAGTTAGACGCTTTCGTTTGCGAAACTTGATGTTTTCCTGACAAAATACCGATTCGAAACTTCAAACACGTCTCGAACGCAAACACTCGCTCGCGAGTAGAGAGATCATCATCGACGAGAGATATCTCTGGCGAACAAACAAGATACGAATTCGAGAAGTGGCATTGGATCGATAAGATCCCTCTACGCGTTTTCTTCTCGACCTGGTCGTGTCGAATCGTTCTCTCTCTCGGGAGCTCGTCCTCCAACGGAATTCGCCGATCGCTTCGAACATACCTCCACTTGCCTCGCTCTCACGAATAGAGGTCGACCTTCCTGGAGGAAGGACGCGATCAGGCGTTATCGAGTTCGTTATCGTGAGAGACGTGGGTGCGCTAATCGTTGATCTCAGCTGACGATGATGTCGCGCCGGGAGCCACTCGCTTCGGAGCCGCACTCGCGTAAACACTGCGAAATCCGGCTTGTTGACCGTATAGCTTTATGATCCCCCTCTTCGTGTACGCCACGTCGTGTCTTCTATTCAACCCCACTGTTCCGTCTGCTTGCTGCAGCGTTGCCAACCGCGTAATCCTAAAAGATCTTACGCTGCTCCCATGTTCATGAGCTGAGCATAAATTCACTGCGTTAAAGTGTGATTGGCTCGAGAAAAAATAGAATCAGAAAAATTGTAAAAATTATAAAATTTGTCACATGTCTCTCTTTCTCTTTCTCTATCTCCTGTCATTCTTGATAACGAGACCTGATAGTGAAATTGAATTGTATCAGAATCCTATTTCAAGAGGTTTCCAATATCAGATGGCGCCAGCCATGGATGCTTGTTGATTGTATAGTACGTATGTGTTTGGAGCATTTATGTAGGAATGGCACTGATAAAGTATCCGTTACAAAATGACTATTCTTCTTACAATGTGTGAATTCACTTTTGTGTTTGTTCGGTTTGTTCCCTAGATTATTCGTTGACAAAGCAAATTTATCTGATTTGACGCTTGTGTAAAATATTCCAAAATATCAATACATTATTCACATATTTTCAAAAGAAAAATGATACTTTATCATGCATAGAACTCTCATAAACTAGGATATTCTCTGCTTATCTTAGAAAATATGGAAATCAAATAGATGAATCTAATAAATACATTCGGGTCATATTTAATCTGATATAAAGATCTGTATAAAGATCGAAAAATAAATTATTTATCATATCAATGACGTAATTATCTCCAACCGATCATCGATAATATACACCCACGATTAGAGTGTATCTCTTATAATTTCTATTAAAACTCCATTAAAAGTTGTATGCATGTAATATGAATATTATATTAGAATATTACATTTCCTTGGAATTTTTTATCAGGTAGCTTATACCATTTCCATTCCTGTAGATTCGCGTATTATGTAGCATGACGTTCGATTCATATGCAAAAGCGTCTAGTCACGGTGACGCCGTATATTTATCTACGTGCATGTCGCAGAAAGATAAGCGCGATAGTCGAGTTGGTCGATCGACAGAAAATCTACACTCACCAGAGACACACAACTTACAATATATGTGTATAAAATCGATATATCGATATATTTATTTATTAGATTCCCCGCGACAAATACTTTTAGCCAATAGTAACGTGATTATTTGCGTCTATTATTAAATTTATTAAGAAAAGTTTTATTTTCTCACACGTACACATACACGCGCGCATTCGGTATTTCATAATGTTTGTTCCGACGAAATTCAATATGTAATAAATACTTGTTATAACGATGCATTTTAGATAATGTTAAATGCTAATATTTTTTTCAATATGTACATTTCAAATATAAATTTTTAATATTGCATGCACAAGTGCAAGGTTGTCAGAATTAAAGACTAAAATAAAAAGAGTTACATATGTAAAATGTACAGGATTTTTGGAATCGTTTCTTTGAATATATATTTTTGATTTTATTACAAATTACATTACAAATGCATAAATTTAATTATTGAAACGCAGCAATCTAAAATTATTTTAAACAGATCTCATAAGTATCTTTGATTTACTCATCTGATTTATATAATTTTTGTTTAATTATCTTTTACCGGAATATTACAAAAATACTTGTTTACAATTTTGCAATAAACGCATCCCCTTTAGCGTAGAATTTAAGAGAAACAGTTTTATAAAGATAATAAATTAAAGATACTAAATTACTTGAGAAACTTAACAATAAACACAAATAGAAACAAGAAAATTTTACAAACTTATTTTCGATAGAACTTCGTATAAAATTTTATATATAAGATTTTATATAAGATTTTGTTAAAGTTGACTAATTGTATTGTGTACATGTATATGAAATGTTTCAAGTTACATATTTTCATAGTAATAGAAGAATATAATGGCATAAACTGCAATAGTAATATACAAGAACACCATAATCGAGGACGTTTCTTTTTTTTGTGGTAACTGGTAATCGTAGTTTGCATCTGTTTCATCTGCTTAAACAAAAAAATATTTCTAAGTATAGTGACGAATGCTTTTCATTTTAAGGCAGCAATAAAATTATTGTAATAATTATCTTTGTGTAATAGTTGTTGGATTATTAATACACATTATTTGTCATCTTATCGTTTATCGTAATCACAATATTAGGCTTTTTTGAAAGAAGATACAGGCAAAGATATACGTATGTATTTATTTTGAAAAACTGCTAATTTAATAATCGTGTTAAAAACAAGAATCTGATATATTTTATATGAAATACTGAAATTAAATTTTTATTAATATCTATATATAATAATAATCTATAAATTACTAAAAAATCTCTATATATATCATAATAAGCTCTAAATTTTTATCATAGATTTTTACTCGATTAAAGATATAATTGAAGTAGAAAACAACTTGTTATCACACCTGCATTAGTTGTCGATTGAGCCTTGCTCGTTATCTGGGTTTGAGCGCTCTCATTCGTTACTTCTCCGATTTTATACTTTTCTCGAAGTAGTTTCGCCTCTTCGGAATGACCGATACTATCGAAACATGCTGTTCCATCTTGCCCTGCTAAATCCAACAATACCTCTTCACCTCCAGGATGTTCCGTCATGAACGACGTGAGATCATAGACATATCCGTGTATTATTATCCACAAATCCTCAGCACTATCGTGCACAGCAACTTCCTCCGTTGTGTATTTATTCATCGTGATTCAATGCTAAGAAAGAAAAAGAAATTATTTATGAAAAAAGCCGACACTGAAATGTAACTGCTAACTTTTCTTTCGAACAGTTTTCAGCCGAATCGTTTTTTTTTTCTTTGTTTTGAATCACTTTTATACAAGATATCACTTTTGTATAAAAGTTCCCTCGCTTCGCTTCACCTTGGAGCAACGCACGTGCGCGATGTATTTTGATGTCCGAGATCTCGGTTGGATCGTGTGCTTTGAATGGCACTTTGAAAGGGAAAACAGATCGCGTATGTCGGGCACAGATGAGTTTCTCGACGGTTCAGGTCTCGCTTCGTTCTCCTCGAGCGATCGCGAAGTTACTGCTCGGCTTCGTTTCTTTTCATGTCGCGAATATCGGTGGCAAGAGACAGGTTTCTCATACCATCGCGTATTTACATTTCACGTTCTTCCGAACGGTCATTAATATTTGACGAACTTTCGCGTTTTTTGGCCTAAATATATTGCCAATATCGAGTGGTTTATAGGTTATTTATTTCAAGGTCCTTATATATCTTCGTTCATATTCAGGCTGATATAGGACAGTCCGTTACTCTTTCGCTTTTATTAATATTCTTTTAATCGATATTATCAATTTCAGTCCGTGTGAATAGGAGGATCCGTCAAAAGTTTTG